>NC_138873.1:2000000-2662389 GCF_965194805.1 Balaenoptera borealis | reverse complement strand
ACTAACCACACTGCCTGTCGTGATGCCTGAACATGCAAAGCAAAGATGTGCTGAGTGGACATATGAGCGAATCAGGCAGTAGACTGCCAGGCCGAGAGCCACCAGTGCTTTCAACACAGTGTGCTTTGTGACGCAGGACGGAGGGTAGAATGAGGACTGACTTGGAAAGATCAGCCCCCCACCCTCTTGTCTCTCCCTCCCTCTTCCTGTCTTTCAGCCAGTAATTAGCACATCACCTCCCATAACTGAGGGCCAAATCAGCTGTATGCTAAGGACATATGACATGTACTTTCCAAAAAAAAGAGAATTCTTTTGCAGGGAACAGATGTTAGACTCACAATGGTACATCCTGAAGTTCGACGCCGTGTACAAGCCACATTTCTGAGCCAACGTGCCCCATCTCCTGTGTCTGCTCCTCCAGCCCATGACATCACTGCTTCCGGTAATTCTTGTGACTGTGCTTCCTTCCCGGGACAACTGGCTGGGGAGTCTGGTGACTTTTCAGGAAGTCAGAGGCTCCAATCCTGCCACCCTCTGCCAGGAGCAAATGCCTCAGCTCAATCTCCCGACCTTCTCAAGAAGGATAAGACTGAAGTTGCAAACATGAAAGCATATTGCAAAAGCATTTTAGCTTGGAAATATTTTAAACGACGGTCTAAAAATGTGAAAAACCTGGGAATTTGTCATTTTCATGTAGTATTAACATGACTGGGGGTGTGGTTGGTGTCCCCCAAAACATAGTTTGAAGTCCCATCCCGCAAAGCTGTGAGTGAGACCTTACTTGGAAATAGGGTTTTCGCAAATGCAGTCAAGTTAAGATGTGGTCACAACTGGATTAAGGCTGGCCCTAAATCCAATGTCTGGTGCCCTCGTAAGACACACACCCACAGAGGGAATACCATGCAACCATGGAGACAGGGATTGGAGCGACGCGGCTACACGCCAGGGAACGCCAAGACTCGCCAGCACCAGAGGCCGGAGACAGAGTCTCCAGCACCTTCAGAGAGCAGTAGACGCCAGGGAACGCCAAGACTCGCCAGCACCGGAGGCCGGAGACAGAGTCTTCAGCACCTTCAGAGAGCAGTAGACGCCAGGGAACGCCAAGACTCGCCAGCACCGGAGGCCAGAGACAGAGTCTCCAGCACCTTCAGAGAGCAGTAGACGCCAGGGAACGCCAAGACTCGCCAGCACCGGAGGCCGGAGACAGAGTCTCCAGCACCTTCAGAGAGCAGTAGACGCCAGGGAACGCCAAGACTCGCCAGCACCAGAGGCCGGAGACAGAGTCTCCAGCACCTTCAGAGAGCACAGCCCTGCAAACGCCTTGGCAAGGGGAGAGCATCATCAGAGCCGGGGGTAGGGCGGGGGCCTTGGGGGTCACTTCTTTGAGAAGTACTGGTGCAAGAAGCCCCCCTGTAGAAAGAATTAGGGTCCCCGACACTGCGTCCCAGAAGATGATCCCGCCTTCGGGGAGGGCCGGGTGAGCCAGGAGGACGTGTCCAGGATACAGGCTGAGTCCCAGGACAGGCCACCCCGGCGGGGGACTCCCTCTGCACAGACACAGCCTCTGGAAAAAAGAGTAGACCCACCCTACTTGGGGTTTCCTCCTCTCCTAGGACTTGTCCTTTCCATGTCAATGCCGCTGACAGTCAATTCCACGGCTCAATTTTGTTCTTTGAACACTACAGCTCTTCTTCTGGTAGAAGATTTATTTTGTTTTGTTCTTCCTCCGGCCTCTGGGAATGTGCTGCGTGTGGGGTGACCCAGCCCCGCTCAGGATGGGCATTGATGCTTCCCGTGTTTGATCTTTCCTTGTCTGAGCTGCTTTCCCTTCTGTGCACAGCCCGGCTGTGCAGACTGACCTCTGCTGGTCGAGGTATTGCACACTTGCACCGCTGTGCCCGCGGCATGCCAGCCTCCGCGCTCAGGGCAGGAAACGGCTGTGTGGGGCGTGTGGGAAGCCACCTGCCTCCCGTGGCCCTAGGACCCTCTCAGCGATGCGGTGAGGGCTTCTGAGTTTGGGGGTCATTCCACAAGCCATTCGGATATGTTTTAAAAGTCTGGTCAAGCCCGCTTTTATCTATGACTTCTATGATTTCCCATACTTTTTAGGAAGAAGGTCAAGTCCCTTAGATGAACCCACAAGATGCCCACATACCTCTTTGACCTCTTTCCTTGCTTCTCAACAATAGGAACTCTTTACTACAGTGGTTCTGACTTACTTTAAGTCACCCAAACAGAGTGTGTTTGTTATTTTTTTAAAAATAGAATCTTCATTTGTCCAATTTCCTCTGATCCTTCAAGAATTCATTTAGAACCATCTCTTCGGGGAAACTTTCCTACACACACACACACGCGTGCACACATGCGTGCACACACTGATACAGACATCCCCACACACACATTGCCCCACCCGATTTTCATGCTCTTTCCCTGTGCACCTACAGTGTAATATACACACCTGCATCACACACTTTACAACCACCACGATTGCTCATTTGCCTTTGTACCTGTGACTGGACAAACAGCCAAGAGAGTGGAAGCTGCGTCCCAGCTGACAAGAAGGCAACTGGTACCAGAGGGACATTTAACAGATGTTCCGTGACTGAATGAGTAAATGAATTCAGGTATTTGTGAACCAGTGATTCTCACTCGGGGCTCACCGTTTGAGCATTTTCATGTATCACCTTTACACAGCTAATTTCTAACCCTGTATTTCCAGCTCCGACAGCTCTCGATGGCTCCGACCTCATATTTATAACTGTCTGCTGGATGGCTCCGTCTGGATGCTCCGATCTGTATTTGTGAGATTTATTCCCACGCCTGCATCTCCTCCAAGGCCCTCACCTTCATAACGGCATCACCCGTCTCCTGCTCACTTAGCTCTCAGACTCGCAACGAGGGTGCCTGGCGCTAGCGGCGCTTTTACTCTTCCCTCTGCGTTACCCCTTAGGCCTTCCATCCATTGCCAGGCCCCGTGGAATTCACCTGTGCGGCGTCTCAAAGATTCACTTTCCCGTCGACCACCTCTGCCCCCGGGTCTAGGCTCTCCTCGCCGACCTCCTTCCTCAACGTCAGTCCAGTTCACACATCACTAACACACTCGTGCCTCTACACTGCTCGGCCCTCAACCTCCCCTGCTGAGAGAGATAAGTTAGCATTTTTTAGCAATACAGTATTTTTTAATTAAAAGGTGTACATCCTTTTTTTTTAGACATAGCGCTACTGCACACTTAATAGACTACAGTATAGTGTAAGCGAACTTTTATAAGCACTAGGAAACCAAAAAATTCATGTCACTGGCTTTATTGTGATACTCGCTTTATTGCGGTGTCTGGACCCAAGCCCGCAGTGTCTCCGAGGCCTGCCTGTACTCGCTCTTGTGTGACCCTTCCTGTTAAATCATATGCTCCCTACGGGCAGGGATTTACGTTACTCCATGCGGCCTCCACTTCGAGGACCACATCTTGCATGTAGCAGGTGTTCAGTAAGAGATTAGGGTTTGGGACTGGACTGCAGACACTTGGGTGGGCTGATGCCGGAGGATCCCCTGCACCTCGTCAGGCACGCGGGCTTGTGTGCAGGTGAGGCGGGGACCACGGTGACGTCCCCCGTGACTGGTGCTACCGGAAGCACAGGGCTGTCTGGCGCCCTGTCTTTCTGCCACCTTTCACAACAACGGGCTCCGAGCACGGAATCTAGAATCGTGTGTCAGACCTATGTTGGCAGGTAGTGGTCACCGTGAGGGTAGAAAGATGGCGGTCTTTCTTTAAACTATTCTTATTTAAAAAGTCGTTGTTGCCCTTAAAAGAACAAAGGCCTCAAGGCTGAACTGTTAGTCGGGGTAACATGACGCGCTCTTGTCCCTTAAAAGCAGAGATTTATATTCACGAGGAAGATCCCCTCAGCATCATGCTCATTTGTTTTGTTGGGAATTACCATTTCCTCACACCCGAAGCTGCCGAGCCAGATTCCCTTTCTCCCTCTGTGGGAATGAGACTAGCCCTCCTGGGCTTTCTATTCTAGGGTCCTCGCGGGAAGTCCTTCATCACTGCCTTCTTACTCACAGACACTGAAACAATACGACATCCAAATTGCAGCAGGCACTAGGAGAGACCGACAGGAGAGGAGAATCTCCTGCCGCCCAGAGGCACAGGGAGTGGGGGTCCCTTTCTATCGTCCTCTTTCCACTATCATCACTTTAGCGTCAAGAAATGATGACTTTTTTTCACGCCCGTGTCCTGTATGCACTACAGCTTGCCTCAGACGCAAAGTCCTAAAGCATCAGTATTCCTGTAATGCTGGGCGTAAAGGTAAGCCGATTCAGGCACGTAAGCATGGGCGACATTCCATGGGTCGGAAAAATTGAATTTGTTGGCTTCAAACTCCCCAGTTCCCTCTCTCTCTCTTTCCCTCCTTCTCTTTCTCTCTCCCTGATGTCTCAGCTGAAATTCTAAATGATGTCGACCCTCAGACCCATCTGCAGAAAGGTTCCTCCCGGGACCTCGGACAGGACCGCAAGACTCATCCACGTTGGGCAGCTTCTCGGGGTTTGAGGAGGTGCAGAAGCTGGGGAGGCCCAGGTTGGTTTGGGTCTAGACCCTGGACAGGCCATTTTGTTTGTTTCCAGCACCTAAAACTATGTCCCATGGACGGCTCCGTGCAAAGGTCCCCCGTCTGCAGGACCTGTACCCGAGGTGACCCCATTACAGAGCCTCACCCAGCACCTCCTCTGAGAGCTGGGGACACCTGCCCACCGGGAAATGCCAGTGTTCCGCTCACGAGCACATTTTCGGTCGGAACCCAGAGCTCTCAACTTCACTGTGGTCCTTTCTCTACTCTATCTCATAGTTACATCTTAATATTATAATTTTTTTGGTGAAAAGCAGAACATATCTTCTTGTAATCGACCATCTGCAACCATTTGTGCAGCTCAGCAAGTACAGAAAAGTGTTGTATCATGTGGGCAGCGATTCAAAGATTTTTTTTTTAACCAGATTACGCAATTACCTCAATGCACAGCATTATGTAAGTGCACCTGAAAAACAGGCCGTTACAAGGAATAAAACTAGAGATGTGCAGTTGATTCACTTCTGTTGTATTTCTCAACCTTGCAAAAGATTTGCAGGATGACAAAGGAAACCCAAGGAAAAGTATGACTGCTTTTATCTCAAGGAAGGGAGAAAAAATGTCCTGGAAGCACTTTATGCTGTCACTTTGAAATACTGGTGACAGCGATCAAATATGCCACCAGTTACTAAGCTTGCTGAGAAGCCATAGAGATAACAACAACCCTTACGCAGGATTCTTAAACATTATGTCTAACTCACTGGCGAGGGACAGCGATGACATTCAGGTAGTGATGTGTGTATGCTTAAGAGGCGTGGATACGGGGACTTCCCTGGTGGCCCAGTGGTAAAGAATCTAACTTACAATGCAGGGGACGCGGGTTCGATCCCTGGTCAGGGAACTAAGATCCCACATGCCGCGTGGCAACTAAGCCCAGGCGCCACGACTACTGAGCTCGTGCGCCTCAACTAGAGGGCCCACGTGCTGCAAACTACAGAGCCCACGCGCCCTGGAGCCTGCGTGCCTCAACTAGAGAAGAGAAAACCTGCACGCCACAACTAGAGAGAAGCCCGCGCGCCACAATGAAAGATCACGCATGCCTCAACGAAGATCCCGCATGCCGCAACTAAGACCCAACGCAGCCAAAAATAATAAGTAAAATAAATAAATAGCCAATAAATCTTAAAAAAAAGAAAACGAAAAAAAGAGGCATGGATACAGCACGCTGCCAGCTGAATATTCAGCTGCATGCATCCTGAGAGCTTTTTCCCTGGGCCCATGTGGAAAGTAAGTGCTCTCTCCCGAGGAATCCACGTGAGCCGTTGCTCTGCATTATCTCAGGCGCCCACGTCACTGTGGGCCAGACCAGTGCCTCTCTGTTCCGCCCCAAATGCCGACAGTGCACAGATTTAGGGGGGCAGGAGGCCTTCTGAAAGCGTGTTCTCGTTACTGCTACACTTTCGCTAGACCTTCGTCTATTTCTGCTATTGAGTTTTCAAAACCACTGATGCTAAAAGAATTTAAGAATGGTAGAGAAGGTTAAACTAGAGGCTCTAGGAGAATACTGCCCTTTGAACATCTTTGCTACACAGAAAGTAAAAGTCGGAGGGCCAGAGCTGCAGACTGCCTCAGAAAGAGGAAAAACCTGAACGTTACATGTGGCAGAGGCCATTTTGGGGTATTACACCCTCTCATCTCTATTTGCTATTTTAAAAAAAAGTCTTGACAGAAACTTATTATTATGTGCATTTTACATTCCGATTTTCTTCCCAACTTCAAACATAGCTAAACTAACTTTTCTTGGGAAATTCACACCAACTGGGTTTACTCGAAGGATGGTTGAAAGTACTTAGTCTTCAACATAAAAGAAATTCGTTTGCTTTCCTTTAAATGTTACCAGACGAAGTTTAACTCTTCACTTTGTGATCTTTGAGGAACTTAGCTAAAGACACAGGGAGATGGCTTTCAGGTGATGCGACCATGAACCCAACACCATTTCTTGACTGAACCAAATTATTTCCTCTTTTTGCTCCTAAGGAGCTGCTTTATGTCCTTGATAAACAGCCCGCCCCCGTGGCAGAAGGTGACATCCTCTGATGCTGCTCTAAGCACCTCGTTGCTAAAACCCCAGAGCGGCTGCTCGGCTTGGCTTGGGGTCAGAGCATGTCCAGCGGCTTGGAAGGCCTGCTGGTCCCTGGGAGCTGCTCCGGGGTTTTCAAGCCCCCTGTCTTGGTCAGTGTAGACTAAGGGACGCTCTCTTTAATTAAACAGGCAAGGACCGTATTTAAATTACACCACACCGAGCACATTATATTACACATTACAACCACACCGAGCACACGTGGTAGGCCATTCCCCCCAGCTGCACCGGCCTCTCGGCCTCGGTCACGCTCGCTCCCCACGAGCTGCACATCGGGATGTGGGGGATCTGTTCCGCAGAGTAGCCCTGCACCCCGGAACCTGCCACGATGTGGTTCATTATGCCACTCTTTTCTCCTAAGTCTTTTTTTGAGGAGGTAAATCATTCCCATCAAACCACCAGGCTCAATCTTGGTCTGAGCTGCAATCAAGCTGGGCCCCTCTGTTCGTGAGTCAGGCAAGAAGACAGAATCTACATTGTCATCAGCATTTAGAAAGGCTCGTAAGCCCTTGCACAAACCATCTTCTCTTCCTAGAAAAGCACAGATGTTTCCCTGGACTTCCTATTAATAACCAGGAGTGCAGAGTGTAGAGGAACCCAACCTTGCACAGATTTCCTATGACCTGAAGAAAATAGCTAGTGGCATTTTATTTGTGACCCTTGGTTCATTTTATGAACTAAACAGATGGAAAAGAGAAAGGAATGATAACTGACATTAGGTCTAAGACGTGCTATGCAACTCTAAGTAGGGGCTTCCTCATTTATAATAAGAACAGAAATAAATAGAGTGGCACCGAATAGAAACGCATTTTCAAATGCTTACTATTGTGGATTATAATGCTTTGCCAAAGTCATGAACAGTCTCAATCTGTGTCACGAGGACATCCTTCCCACCACTCACTGCGAGGCTGAGCAGAGCCCTCGTATGAAAAATATCTATTGTGAAACAAGGGAAGACGAATGAGATCTAATAGCAGGTTGTATTTTTAGCTAAATTGAATTATTCTTCAACCATGTTGGTCAAGTTTTCAAAACACTTTCCCATACTCCGGGGTAAAAGATTCTTAATGTCCTCTATTTAATCAGTGTTTGCCTCCAAACTATTAAAAGGAAAAAGAGTAAATGATAGAAAATAAAGCAGCCACTGCTGCACATTACTCTTCTGAAAATTAGATATTTTTCTGCAGATAACATTACAGAACCACAATAAAGATAATCAAATGCTTTCCATCAAGTACTGAACATGGAACAGGCAACCTTACTGGCTGTACTGGGTATGAAAGGGCTTAGGTCCCGTCTGTGAGCTCCGTGAATTACAGCGGACCTTCGCGCAGACACAGACCTTCTCGCAGACACAGACCTTCTCGCAGACACAGGAGGTGGGGAAGAGGTGCGGGCGGTGAGGCTGAGGTTACGGTGGGGTTATGCTGTGTTCTGCACTTATGATCTTGGGCAGCGTATCACTCTCAGCCTTTAATCCTCTGTAAAGTCAGCGTGTTGTACTGGATGATCTCACAGATAATTTCCAGCACGTTATGATCAAAGAATCTCATTTTCTTAAGGAAGAGGAAGTTACTGGGAATTTGTGAAATACAGTCCATCAGGACGTCTCCCTGATGGAGCTTCTTTTTCCACGTGGCATTTCCTTTCCACGTCACCCAGGGCCACGTGGCAGGGGTAGGGGTGGGCAATCGGCCTCCGAGACGGTGAAGAGCTGCTGTGGACCCCGAGACCACAGGGGCCTCAGAGGCCTAAGGGATGCTCCACACCTCCTTCTGCCCTGCATCTTGTCACCCTGTGACCTGGTTATGTTGTCAGAGACCCGCTAGACCAAGGAACGCAGTGGAGCCAACTCCCTCCATGGCCATCGGCCCGCAGGGGGAGCCAGCTTAGGACTGGAAAGGGAGTTCCCAGAACCTGAGAGATCCAGTGGTGACGTCACTTATTTCCCCCCAGAGTTTTATTAGATGTCATTTAAAACGCTTCTTTGTTCTTCAAGGCCTGTTAGTCTGCCATTGCATTTTTTTCTTTTTCTCTTAACTTTTTATTTTTGAAAAACTGAAAACCTACAGAAAGAGTACAGTAGTCCTGCACACCTTTCATCTAAATGCACCGATTTGTGAACATTTCGCCACATTTACTGTTTTTCTCTCATTCATATGCATATGCATATAAATATTTCTACACATGTTTTCACTAGGTGGTTTGAAAGCAAACTGTAGCTAGCATGGCACTTCACCCCTAAAATGCTTCAGCTTGCATTTCTAACAAACTCGACACAATCACAGTCGTTAACACGGCCTAGAGAGTTAGCACATGTGCAGTGTTATTTATTTAATTTGCAGTCCGTTTTCAATTTCTCCAATTTTCCCCCAAATACCCTTAAAACAGCTTATTTTGCTCCATCCAAGACCCAACCAAGGATCAAGTTTTACATTCAGTTGTCACGTCTGCATAGCATTCTTTGATCTACGGGCGTGTCCTCTATTTGTGTTTGGTTTTATGACATTTACATTTGTGACAAGAGCCCCAGGTAGTTGTCCTGGGGGATGCTTCACAGCCTGGACTTGCTTCGTTGTTTCTTCTTGATTAGAGGTAAAGATAGAATATTTGCAGGAAGAGTGCAGGCAACCAGGGCACCTGGCACTGCATTGTCTCCGGAGGCCCGGGAAGCCAAGTGACCATCGCTGAGTTACCACGTTCCGTCTGGTGACCCTCTTTGTAAAGATGACATTTCCCTTTGTGACGGATGAGCACGACAGGGGTGATAGGTGTGATAGCTAGTTCAGATTATGTAACCTGTGCCCCAACCAACCTTCCCCTAACGGTCTTACCATCCATCTTGAAGGAGAAATGTAAAGGAAATTGCCAGAAAGAATAATGATCTTTTGCCCCTCTCTCTCTGTATTATTTACTAAATCCCCCAAGAAAACTGGAGAAAGATACATTCGGTTTGCTGGGCAAAGTCTCAGCAGTTGGATTATAATGTGTGGTTTCTAATGGATGCTCTCGGGGGTGCGTTCTAAACCTTCCCCCTCAATATAGTTATGCATTTACACGAATAACCAAACTCTGCTAAATGCACCCTCCTCCCGATCTTGTGGCCAAAGGTTCTAATAAGGAGGAAGGAGAAGACAGGAAGGTAACTAGAACACCTGCACGTACAGCGTCCCCTGGGTCCCTCGGGAATATCCCACCTCATCCCCATTGTGATCAAGGAGAACGCACATCCCCAGTCTACCGATGAAGACACTGATAATCAGCAAAGTTAGCTCCTTGTGCAAGAACGCCCAGCTGGAGAGGAGTGAAGCTGGGATTCGAAGGCACCTGCATTGAGAGTGGCACCGTCTAGGTCTCTCCTTTACGTTCTGCATGTTACTTACCAGCACCTGGCTTATGATACACCTCTGTTTATTGCTTCGTTTTCTGGTTCTCCCGATTAGAAGGCAAGCTCCCTGCTGATGGAGACTTTGCCTGTTCCTTCCGCTGGTCCTCCCAGCACTCAGAAGAGGGCCTGGCATGGCAAAGACCAGCAGTACATACGTGCTGAGGCCATGAATGAATCAGGTGGTCCTGTCTCTGGAGCCCAACGCTCTCCCATCTGCAGACCTGGCACGGCTAAGAAAGAAGGTCTTTTCCTGTGCGATGTGAACCCAAACTGGTAACTAGCACCATGACTTCCCTCTGCTCCCAGAGGCCACGCTGGGTGGGGTGAGCAAGAGGGCGAGTCCAGGGACACGAGGATGGGGAGTGTGGGGCGCCTGCAGGCGGGGCGAGAGCTCGGCTTTCACTGGGAGAGAAACGGGGGAGGGGCAGCTCCAGCTAAAGTCGCCAAAGGGCCTCGGCTGTCACGGTGGAAACAGCCCACAGCCGAGCTGTCCAATCAGGAGCCACCTGCCGCGTGAGGCGCCTTAACTTCAAATTAACTAAAATTAAATACAATTTAAAGCTGAGCTCCATTAAAGGAAAAACGGATAAAAATCCAAGTCAAGTCTCTAGTTTAGTTAATAATAATAACATGCCAATGTTGGTTTCTTAGTTTTGACAATCGTACTGTGGCCATGCCATTTAAGATGTTAATAGGGAAACTGAGTGAGGACCATACAAGGACCCCTCTACCTTAGCAACTTTTCTGTGAATCTAGAAGTATTTCAAAACAAAAGCCGGAACAGAACAAAACAAAATGTAGTTCCTTAGTCACACTGGCCACATTTCCAGAACATTTCCATCATCACAGGAAGTCCTAGGGTTCAGTGTCTGTCTATGAGCAAGAAAGGGCGGGAACTCCCGCCATAGCCCAGGGACCAGGGCAGCAGGGGTGCTAAATGCTGTCACATCTCGAAGCACAAGACCATTCAGCCTACAAATTCTGTGTTCAGATACACAAGCGGCTGTGCTCGGCCTCCACAAGCCAGCTTGAAAGGCACCCAGCTTCCGGGGGTCACAGGCGGGCTACACAGGCACCCGGGAGAGGCCACGCCCCCCGAGTCCCCCACCCCGCTCCACGGCCCCTGCGCCTTTGTTTCTTCCCGGGGCTCCGCAGAGACTGTCTCACCTGACCAGTCACTACCAGCGATGTATCAGGAAATGCAAAGTCTTGGTTAAAATAAAGGAAACTATGAAAAAAATGAGATCAACTCCCCAAACACTCTATTTTAACATAAAACACATGTATTTATTTGCCAAATGTTTTAGGTAGGCTTCTTTGAATGTGGGTCCATTTTCTTCTTTGGCTAAACCATGCCCCCGCATACTGGGCTGTAGTAGGCTATTTTCAGTTGCAAGCCATTCAAACCGACGTAAGTAATAACAAATTCCTTATTCCCGTAGCTAGGGCTCCAAGGGTTAATGCCAGTTCAGGTCCCAGTTCCTTCCCACTCTCCCCTGCAATCTACAAGGTCAGCCCAATGCGAAGTGCGTCTCTCCTGAGAGTCATAGGTGAATCAGGGCTCCATCCATTTAGCTGGAAAGTGAGAACTCGCCCCCGTTATGGAATCCTACACTTCCTCTCTTCAGAGGTGCTACCCATTCTAAAATGCATTCCATTTTCAGTCGTATTAACATGTAAAAAAAGGTACATCTCAGCACCAATGAGATATGAGGAAATTTTACCCGTGGTTTAATTGGCCGGTTTAGGTCACAGGCTCACCCCCAGACCAACAGCCCTGTAAGAGAATGTCAGGTGCCAGTTATACGCTGCCTGCCACAGGGAGCAGGGCTTAGTGTGGAGGGCTGTGCGCCCATTCCCGGGCTGAGATGAAGTCTGTCCCGAAACACATGGGTGTAGAGATGAGGGGAGAACACCTGAACAAAAGTAGCGTCCTGGGACGAAGGGAGAAGCTGATGTGAGTGGTCGCCAGTGGTTTCCAGCACCCCCCGATTTCCAGGTGTGAGTTCTCAAGGTAGAGGAATAGGGGAGAATTTAAATTAACTTTGCAAAGCATCCCAAGGGCAGACTCCCTCTGAACAACTGTAACTCTCCTCCCCAAATGTTTACAAGTATCTCACCCGACGCTTTTCAGTAGCAGTTCTCACTCGTGTTCATATATGTCGATTGTTTCCAAAGTATTCAATTTACCTTCCATAGATATTGCTTTCTTTTCTCCACACTCAAGGTTCATCTGTTTGTAGTAATTATTTATCATACCTCATGAACCTCAGGTAACACTGATTGCAAGGGGCACTATTATTTACACCCCACCCAGGACGCAAACACACTGCCCACTCAATGTGACACAGCGTGATTGTAAGAAGCACCAGATTTCAGTGACAAGTGTTCACTCCTATAGTAAATGATGCCACGTGCACAAAGTAGTGTGGACAGGTTAGGGAACCAGTACAGGTGGCTCTCTGAAAGCTTGTAATGTCACTGGTGGAGCTGAGCCACACCGACCTGCTGGCGGACTCCGCCGTGGCCATGGCCATGGCTGTGCAGCCCAGGGGTGTGGTCTGCATGCTCTGCACGTGGGACGGGGCTGAGAGCAGGTGAGGCTGGTGGGCGGGTGATGGGAGGTCGGGCAAGAGAGACTCTATCTGTTACTAACTTCACAAAAGTTAGCAAATAAAAAATTAGAAGTATCCAAAAGATCCATATTCCTTTCTTGTTATAATTCGAAGTAGCTCACAGCTGTTAAAATCCTGCTTGCTACTCAAGGTTGGCAAGAACGCAGAGCAACTGGCTGGCAAGAGAATAAACTGGTGTGACCAGTTTGGAAAGCAACCATCTGGGAAGGCTGCAGGTCTTCACGCCCCGTGGCTCAGGACGGCCGACCTCAGCCACCAGACAGAATGTGGCACCTGAGTGCTCAGAGACACGCCCAGGAAGTCGCCTCGCGCGGGAAATGACCTGTCTGTCGTGGTGGAAGGAACACACACACCGAGGCAAAGCAGGCAGGAGAGCATCTCCAACGAGAGAACGGGGAGCTGCGACCACGCGCAGTGACACGGAGACTCTTCGTGAACGTAAGGATGAGCGAGAGAAGAGAGACACAGAAGAAAGGGCGAAGATGGTTTCTGTTTACATGAACTTCACAAACAGGGGACGCACACTTCTTGCTCAGGACACGCTGCAGGGGTAAACGATAAGGTAGCAGCGCTCAGGGTGTCTGCGTCCTCTGGAAGGGGAGGAGGGCTGGCTGGCCTGAGTGGGGTGTCTGGTCATTTCTTCAGCCGCATGTTTGTCCTCCAGGCACCCTTCGTGTACGTGAACTGTGTTTCAAGCTAACGAGAGATGCTTTTCCTCCCAGTCCAGCTCAGATGGCCCCTCCGAGGTCTGCGGTGCCGTGAGCCCGGATGGAACCCTGTTGACCGTGTGGGTGCTCACCCCACATGCTTTACAAGGTGTGACTCAGACACGGCGCGTGTCCCCTCGTTGTGTGCTTCCCGAATTAGAGACTGCAAGTTGCCTAAAATAGAGCCGCCGGCAGGAGGCTGAAATCAGCAAGTGTATATTGATCGGCACGGAACGGAGCAGTTCGATCAGTGCTTACGTAATCCTTCCTCCGCCCAGCACCCCGGCGCCGTGCTCAGACAAAGATAAGAAGGCAGTACGGTGTGGTGCCTGATTTCAAGGAGCTCTCGATTTAGGCTGAGAGGAAGACAAGCGTTTGCACCCCAAGCTGAAGGCCAGTGCACCAGGATGCCCATGACAGGCCCACAGAGAGACGTCATCTCTGCCCATCGCTGGACTCAGTTCAGCATGGAGTGAGGCAGGATGCGCAGGGGGACGGCCCTGACCCAGAACACAGGCTCTGGCGCAGGCTGGAACATTACAGAACCTCTCAACCCCCTTTGTCCAAGAAGATACAGCCCCTCCCAAGAGCTGCTGACCGATATCCGATGGTTCGGGTAAATGTCCTGGTAACAGACGGTGCTCAACCATCAGAGCTACTCTTGTCAGCATCTGGGTTTGGTGAGACCTTGACCGAAAAAGGAGGACAGGACAGCTGCTCTGTTCTTAGGACCAGGATCTGAGTCACTAACTCCCTCCATGACCTTGGGCAAGAGCCTTAAGCCTTCCGAGTTTCTGCTTTCTCACCTACAAAATGGGAATGACCACCTAGTTGGGAGAGGGGATGAGCCAATGAGATAAGAGATGGAAGGTGGGCTCGAGGCTAAAAAGCAGCGTCATTGGTCCCTGAGCCCCAGGAGCCACGTGATAAAAGTTAAAATGTCATCACCGGTGGGCAGAAGACCTAAATGGACATTTCTCCAAAGAAGACATACAGATGGCCCATAGGCACATGAAAAGATGCTCATCGCCGTTAATTATTAGAGAATTGCTAATTGAAACTACGAGGTACTCCCTCACACCAGTCAGAATGGCCATCACTAAAAAGTCTACAAATAACAAATGCTGGAGAGGGTGGGGCGAAAAGGAAACCCTCGTACATTATTGGTGGGAATATAAATTGGTGCAGCCACTATGGAAAACAGCATGAAGGTTCCTAAAAAAACTAAAAATAGAGTTGCCATATGATCCAGCAATCCCACTCCTGGGTACATATCCAGACAAAACTAAAATTTGAAAAGATATATGCACCCCTATGTTCATAGCAGCACTGCTCACAATAGCCAAAACGTGGAAGCGACCTAAGTGTCCATCAACAGAGGAATGGATAAAGAAGATGTGGTACATACATACAATGGAATATTACTCAGCCACTAAGAAGAATGAAATAATGGCATTTGCAGCCACATGGATCTACCTAGAGATTATCATTCTAAGCAAAGTAAGTCAGAAAGAGAAAGACAGATACCTTATGATACCGCTTATATGTGGAATCTAAAATACAACACAGATGAATGTATCTATGAAACAAAAACAGACTCACGGACCTGGAGAACAGACTTATGGTTGCCAAGGGGGAGAGGGGGTGGGAGAGGGATGGAGTGGGAGTTTGGGATTAGCAGATGCCAACTATTATATATAGAATGGATAAACAACAAGGTCCTACTGTAAAGCACAGGGAACTATATTCAATATCGTGTGATAAACCATAAGGGAAAAGGATATAAACAAGAATGAATATGTGTGTGTGTGTGTGTGTGTGTGTGTGTGTGTATAACTGAAATCACTTTGCTGTGCAGCAGAAATTAAACACAACATTGTAAATCAACTATACTTCAATAAAGTTTTTAAAAAGTCATCACGGGGGCTTCCCTGGTGGCGCAGTGGTTGAGAATCTGCCTGCCAATGCAGGGGACACGGGTTCGAGCCCTGGTCTGGGAAGATCCCACATGCCGCGGAGCAGCTAGACCCGTGAGCCACAATTACTGAGCCTGCGCGTCTGGAGCCTGTGCTCCGCAACAAGAGAGGCCGCAATAGTGAGAGGCCCGCACACCGCGATGAAGAGTGGCCCCCACTTGCCGCAACTAGAGAAAGCCCTCGCACAGAAACAAAGACCCAACACAGCCATAAATAAATAAATAAATAAATAAATAAGTCATCACAGGATATGAAATCCACCACCTGGGCAAGGGTGTCACTTCCAGTTTAAAGAAACAGACCAATGAGTAAGGCTGGGTGACAGGACAAGTTTCCTTGTGCTGGGTAAATGCTAGATGCTAAATAGTTTGTCCCACCGTTCTGATTTTCTAAAAAAAAAGAAAACTTTAGGGAAGCTTTAAATAGACGCTAGGAGAGACAAATATGTTTTAATGATAAAAAACATAAGTTCACCAAATGATGGCATAGATGAGGCTCAAATATGCATAACCGTAATATTCCTCATTTCCTGTAACAAAAGACTATAAACTCTAGGGAACTGCAGGAAGGCTGTGTGGAGCTCGCAGCAAAGGACCACAAGACGGGAAGCACACACAGAGCCGCATCCTTTCTGAGACAGGATGTGCAGAAGGGTGTCGGGGGGAGGAACTGGAGAGCGGCAAAGCCTCACATTTAAGCAGGTTTTGTCCCTAAAGGACATGGGGAAAAGCAGGTTCTGAGGCAAGAAGTCATGCAAATACATATGAGCCGTCTTATGACAGAGAACGGGAACTTAGGTGCAGTTCAGCCAAAGGTGAGCTGGGATGAACTGAGTGTTCTCAGCCAGGGCTGATTTCTGACTCGAGTATCATTTGTGACAGATGGGGAGCAATAAGGAGGGTTGCCCCGGATTAACCACAGGTGTCAACACTGAGTGTCTACTCTGTGTCCATCACCCTGCTAAGAGCTCATGTAGATTCTCACTAATTTTCCCGACAGCCCGTGGTACACAGGTGACCGAGGCCTCGGGAGTTTAAGGCTCCATCCGAGCCCCGCCCGGGCAGCATGACACACCCTCTGCCGCTGCAACTCACGCACTCTTCACGTTACGCTGGCTTCAGACACGACACGCATCAGGGCAGGTCAGCATCCTGGGTCAGAGGCTACTTTAAAATTATGTGCTGAAGGTCTTTCAGACAAAGAGGCCAAACTGCTTAATAAGAGCCATCATCAACCTGGGGATGCACCTTGACACCTCAACAGAATCATCCAGGGGCTCTGGGGGCAGAAGACACCAGTAACAGCCAAGAAACCCACCAAAGTGGGAGCCGCCGGGCTTCCCCATGTGGTTCGGCTGTGGCTTTCACGTGGGCAATCCTGACCTCCAGCATCTCCAGGGGGCTTGCTGAGCCACGTAAATCCCATCAACGCAAGACCCTAAACTTCCCTGTCCCCGACAGCAGAGGACAAGACAAGAGAGTAGAAGCTGTGGCTGGAACTTGTCCTTGGGGGCTGGAGTGGACAGACTCCGACCGTGAGTCCTTGGACGTGGACCAGCGGTGTGTTCTTGGAGCAGAGGCTGCACCCGAGATAGGGAAGCAGCGAGGCATCGACGCGGGGTAGCTCAGCCGACTCTGCCCCGTTTCCTGTCTTCCCTGTGCGACACGCGTGTCAGCGCGTGACACAGGAGCGCTCGGACAAAGAGGGGGGATGTGCTGGGAACACGCCTCGTAGCCCTGATGTAACATCCCTGACATTTAACCGGATAATTAAATACCCTGGAACGAAGACCGCCAAATCTGCCCCCTGACAAGTACCAACCTCCAGCCCCTCCAGGATCATATCTGCCCCCCCAGTGAACACCCCCATTCATGTGACCATCTGTCCTTCCCTCCTCAGCCCCACCGCACGTGACCATAAAGCAACTTCACCGCCAGGGGCCTTCGTGGCACTTACATGGGGACCACGGAGTCATCAGCTGAAGATACAAATTGGACAGATGTCTGAAAGGAAGTGCGAATGCAGCAGGAAGAAAAACAAGTTAAATATGCTAAATATATGAAGACAAAAAGTGCCATTTCCCAACGTCAGCCCTATTAATTAAAAATCAAATTTAAAATTATGTCAGATCATTCATTACGTCTTTATTTTAAATACTGGTCGAGAAAACTAATTGCACTAAAAATCTCCCCCAGTTGTTCCCTGCTGGCCCTGACAGTCCTAGGACATCTCCCGGTGATGCCAGCGCAGAAAGCTCACCCGCTCTGCAGAAGGACAGAGCTGAGGTTATTCAGGGGTGATGGGTTTACTTCTTTTTCTTCACTACCCTGGAAAGAAAGTATTTGCATCCAAGTTTTGTTTTCTTCTTTCCTAAACGGGGACTAGAGCCATGAATGTGCATTTCACTTCCTGCAAGTGTAGTGGGTTATTAATTCCAGGGACTTGGGCGGAAGGAGGAGGGTGGTTCAGTGCCGCTGGTCCCCGAGGCAGTGACGGGACTGCACTGGGGTGAGTGTCCAGACTCAGCGGCCTCACTCTCCAGCCCCTGTCCTGCTGTCCTCTGGCTCTTACACCAACCATGGGACCAGGGATAGCGCCTCCTGGACCCCATCTCCTTAGTGGGAACACGTGGGGATGTTTGCTCTTATCTTAGTGGGTGAATCAAAGGAATCAAGGGAAATTAAGAATATTCAAAAATTAGTTTTATACACTGGAAAGCATTAGATAAGTGCAGGGCGTTAATATTTCCCACTAGGAGAACTAAGGAATTTCACTCTCTTAATTCCTTTATAGTACTTATAATGGGTAATTGTTTCATAAATTGGATGGAAACATAATGGCATGTTTTTTAAAGTAAAGAATCTTACTTATATAACAGTACTATTATTTTGGTATATTCTCTTCCAGTGTGTGGGTGAGTCTGCCTGCATCCCACTCTGTGTGTGCGCGTGTGTGTGTGTCTGCCAGAGAGAAAGAGAGAGGTTATTGAACAAATATTTGAGGGCCTGCCTAACACACAACACAGCATGCTGGAAATATCCTTCCTGGGGGTACAACTAAGATAAACACAGTTCCTACCTCAGGAGCAAAAATTCTATCTGGAAAAGCATAAACAATTATTTTCACAATTAATGGTTTAATCACAAAAGGTCAAGTGTCGCAAAGAACAATTTGGGTGACATGAGAGTGTATAATAGGAGAACACCCACCAAACTAAGGCTTTACAGGACATTCAGTTTTCAAGCCTGATTGTGTAACAGGCATTTCCACAGGCTTTCTAATGGTTTTATCAGAGCATCATGATATGGGGTAGTGTAGTTTGATCATTTCCCCATTGTTATATTTCTTAAGTTAAAAATAATACTGCAAGGAGTATTCTTGAACATAAATCATTAACTAACGTCTTATTTTCTTAGAACATATTCCTACAAGTTGGAATACTGAGTTAAAAATCACAAAAATTTTGAGGTTAATAATACATATCTCAAGTTGTTTTCCAAAAGCTGAATCAATTCACACTCCCCAGCAGAGTTAAACCACATCACTCAAAGAACACCTACTAGTAGTAAGTATTGTCCTTAAAAAAGTGCCTATTTGAGAGGTCAAAAATCGTTTATTGGGACTTCCCTGGTGGTCCAGTGGTTAAGAATCCGCCTTCTAAGGCAGGGGACGTGGGTTCAATCTCTGGTCGGGGAACTAAGATCCCACATGACGTGGGGCAACTAAGCCCACGCACTGCAACTACTGAGCCCGCATGCTCTGGAGCCTGTGTGCCACAACTGGAGAAGCCCAGGTGCTGCAACGAAGATCCCACGTGCCGCAACTAAGACCTGACGCAGCCAAATAAATAAATATTTTAAAAATTGTTTACAATTTTATTTTGCATTTATTTCAGTATTAGTAATGTTTAAAAAATTTGGCGGTTGTATTTTTTTATTTTGTAAAGTATATGCATATCGTTGGCCCATTTTTTCTATTGGCAAGTTAGTATTTTCTCACTATTTTCCAAGAGTTCTTTATATATTAAGGAATTAGCCCTTTATCAAAGTTTGGGTATATATATTTTCCTAGCCTGTTGCTTTATCATCTTATTTATAAAATTTAACATATAATATCAAATTATTCAGTTCTCAATATTTTAGTAAGTCAAATCAAATGATCTCTTTCTGTGAGATTTTTTTCCTTCCTTTGCATTATATGCTTTGAAAGCCCTTACCCATCCTGAGATCAGTTAAATGCTCAACCATATTTTCTTTCATTTCTTTATGATTTAGTAATTTCTCTTTAACTACAGCCCGTCTGGAGTTGTTTGTTTGTTTGTTTGTTTTTAATAATTTTATTTATTTATTTATTTTTGGCTGTGTTGGGTCTTCGTTTCTGTGCGCAGGCTCTCTCTAGTTGCGGCGAGCGGGGGCCACTCTTCATCACGGTGCGCGGGCTTCCCACTGCCACGGCCCCCCCCCCGCTGCGGCGCACAGGCCCCCCACGCGCAGGCTCAGTAGCTGTGGCTCACGGGCCCAGCCGCTCCGCGGCATGTGGGATCCTCCCAGACCAGGGCTCGAACCCGTGTCCCCTGCACTGGCAGGCAGACTCCCAACCACCACGCCACCAGGGAAGCCCTGGAGTTGGTTTTCGAGCACATTATAAAGTGAGGGTCTTCATGACTCATACTCAACTTTCCAACATGACTTATTGATTGTAAACATCTCCCCCAATTTTGAGGATTCTTTCATTACACACTAAGTATTAAAGAACTACCTCAGGCTGTTTCACTCCTGTGCAGTACCTCACCGACACGAATTCTTAGTGGGGCTTGCGGGAATCCTTGCCTTGCTCCTGACTTAATAGTGCTGCCTTATGTGAAGAAGACAGGCTTTCTTTATCATCTTACAAATATTTCTAACTATTTACTATCTGAAGATTACAAACACCTTAGATTTTACCAAATTACTTTTTTCTCTTTTAAGATGATCACAGGTGTACAATTCATTGCTTCATATGAATTTAATTCTTTGGTCCTCCTCTTTCTGGGATGTTGCCATTCTAATATGTGATGCAAAGGTGGGGTGAAGGCTTTTGGGGGAGGTAATTTAGCTCTCAGCTGGCAGGCAATGGCCACATCTGATGCAGGAGTGGTGAGAGACGGCTGGCTCCGGGGATACGGAGACTCGTCAGATTGCAGATTACAGGACTCCAGCGAGTCTGCTCCCGGGGGTGGGGCTGTAGGAGCAGCTCCACCTGCAAGCCCAGCACCGCCCCCCCCCCCCGTTTCCATGTTTGGAAAGCATCACGTAGCATTACACGGCGTTGTTTATGTATCAATTTACACCAGGTCCGGGGATGCAGAAATACGGAAAGAGACCAAAAATGAAATACAAAAGAGAAGACTGATTTCTTAATGGAAGCACAACAGGTGAACAAATATTCCGTCTGGAACCAGCCCATCTTCATGCAGAACCATCTGTGCCTGCCTGGCTCACCGCACTCAGTGGAAACGTGGAAGCAAACAGAAAATAAGCTTAACACAGCGACATCACTGAATGCATGTGAGTGTAACCAGACACAGTGTTGGGGGCACAGAAGTGTGACTCGGGGGGGCTTCCCTGGTGGCGCAGTGGTTGAGAATCCGCCTGCCAATGCAGGGGACACGGGTTCGAGCCCTGGTCTGGGAAGATCCCAATGCCGCGGAGCGGCTGGGCCCGTGAGCCACAACTACTGAGCCTGCGCGTCTGGAGCCTGTGCTCCGCAACGAGAGAGGCCGCGATAGCGAGAGGCCCGCGCACCGCGATGAAGAGTGGCCCCCGCTTGCTGCAACTGGAGAGAGACCTAGCACAGAAACGAAGACCCAACACAGCCAAAAAAATAAATTAATTAATTAATTAAAAAAATAAATAAATAAAGAAGTGTGACTCGTGTAGCACATACCTGGGCTCTCTGATTTTGCATATAAATCCAACATTCCATCACAACCCATTAAACAAAAGTAACTGTTATGGGCTTAATTGTACCCATCTCTCAAATTCAGATATTGAAGTTCTAACTCTCAGGACCTCAGAATGTGACTGTATTTGGAGATAGAGCCTTTAAAGAGGTGATTAAGTTGAAATGAGGCCCCTTGGGTGGGCCCTGACCCCTTCTGACCAGTGTCCTTATAAGAAGAGGAAATTTGGAGCCAGACACCAGGGGTGCTGTCGCACAGAGGGACGAGCATGAGACGAGGCAACAAGAAGGTGGCCGACTGCAAGCGGAGGAGAGAGGCCTCAGGAGAAACCGACCCTGCCGACATCTTGGTCTTGGACTTGCAGCCTCTGGAACTTCGAGAAATAAACGTCTGCTGTTTTATCCGCCCAGTCTGAGGCACTTTGCTATGGCAGCCCGAGGAGAAGAGTACATTAACAGAAAACTGGCATGTCCACTGCTTCCCCACCAGGGATCTGAACTGAAACACTGTCACGAAACAAAAACCGATGGATAACCGTCCTCTCTGGACTTGCCCGTAAGAATGAAATCTTTCCTCTGACACGCTAGGCTTCACCGGGGAGCTGCTGATGCAGTTTGGAAAGACAGCTCTGGGGGAGCAGGAGGGCCTTGCGGTCCACAGCTGTGATGCTCAGAGCCCCTGCTGCTCACCTCACCCCCAAAACCCAGAGTTCACCCCTGAAAATGCAGAGACCATGTCGAGGGGTGCTCCAGGGATGCCCCAAAGGATGGCGGGCATGAAAGGGGCACCGCCCCCTTTGTTGCTCCAAAAGGAGTACCTTCATTTCTGGATGGTTAGAATAATGATTCCCACTGTCCTTCAAGGAACCTGGATCACCTAGAACAGCACCTGGATGAGAAGCAGGTGCTAGAGGTCCTTACCTCCTCCTGAAGGGGCTTTGGAGGAGGGGGTGGCAGGGGGAGGAGAGTCCCCGAAGACAGAGCGGGAACACGGCCACGGCGACTGGCTTGAGCGCCCAGGAAACCAGCATGTGGCACTGTATTCATTCAGGGCTGAAAGGGAGGAATTCAGTACCAGCAAACGGCAGAAGATTCCCTGTCCGGGCCAGCCTTTAAGCTCTAAATTGGTGATCCGTTAGCTGTGGGTCTTTAAACAGACTACTTGGACAAGAGATGTCTCAGTTTTATTACCCGTAAAACAGGACAAGCTCTACCCAACTCATAGGTTTTCTGGAAAGTTCAGTAACAGCTGAAAATGCTTTGTAAACTTTATATTTATAGAGGAAACTTGCTAGAACTCTTCGTATCTTACTTGTCCATCTGCACGTAGCAAAGGGCGCAGGCCACTCTTTTTAGCATCACGCTGGAACTTGATTTAATTTCCCTTGTTCTGTTCAGCTTCCAAGGCCATAATGAACATCACCATGCTGTTTCTGTTTTTGTCTCTACTGGCCGTCACTCTGAGTAAACCTTGGCAACAAACAAGGCATTATGCCTCTTCCTACAAAGCCCAGTGCCACCAGTAAATGGAAAATAAACACAGTTTAAGAGAGACAAGAGTCACCGCCAACGTTTGGGATATTCACTTACAAATGAAATGTTCTTAGAACCACTCATACAGATACTCAGTATCAAATGTGAACTTTGAAAGATGCTTTAGGGTTTCCCTGGTGGCGCAGTGGTTGAGAGTCTGCCTGCCAGTGCAGGGGACACGGGTTTGAGCCCTGGTCTGGGAAGATCCCACATGCCGCGGAGCAGCTGGGCCCGTGAGCCACAACTACTGAGCCTGCGCGTCTGGAGCCTGTGCTCCGCAACAAGAGAGGCCGCGATAGTGAGAGGCCCGCGCACCGCGATGAAGAGTGGCCCCTGCTTGCCGCAACTAGAGAAAGCCCTTGCACAGAAACGAAGACCCAACACAGTCAATAAATAAATTTTTTTAAAAAAAGATGCTTTAAAGGGCCTGTCTTTGAGAGATTGAGGAATACACACACACACACACACACAAATACTTAGCACATACACCCACTTTTGTTTTATTTTGTTTCATTGTGTTTTGTTTGTTTAAGAATAGGAATTGCAAAGCCATCGGTAAAGAATCTTGAATGGTATAATAAATTATTAGGCTGAGTCACATTAAATTTCCAAAATTTTGTCTATTTCTAAATAAAAATTACAATTTTGTATATTTTAGAACCTACAGAAGAAGAAAATGGCCTGTTACGTGGTATTTGTGAGAGATTATTCCACGGTGGCTAGACTAGAAAAAGAGGAGACATTACAACTGACAGCACCTGCTAGATTTGGGGCGCAAACGGCAGGCTTCACTCTCCTTAAATCACATAATCCTCATGACCACCCCAGGGGCTGAGGCTGCGTTTCGCAGATGTGGAAGTTGAGAGTAAGAGCAAATAAGTCACTTCGCAGTTAGTAAATACAAAATCAGAGTTCAAATCCTGATCTGATTTTAAAGCCAAATTTCAGCCAAAGATCGAAGACTTTGAGCTGGTGGGATTGAGAGGGTTGTCAGAAAAGGAGAGTTGCCAGGATTTGGCCACGGAATCACCCTGCTAAGCAGGTGTCCCTTCGACGCTGTGGGGCGGTGTCTGTCCTGACAGAGACAGGGCACGGGCCACGGGCTTCACCAGCCTTCACGGCCTCGTGAGCCAGCCTGCGGGGCTGGGACCTGATGGCGCTGCTCCCGGGACACAGAGAGCCCTGGGTTCCAGCCACGACGCTCCTTCCGACAGGTCACAGGGGAGTCGCCTCACCATCCCTTCCTCCCTCTGCAAAGGGTGCCGTCTGGTGTCCACAGGCCGCGGTGCCGCCGACAGAAGCATCGGGAGACTGAGAGCTGCGCTGTGGCCTCTGTGAGCCCTTCAAGTGCAGCCCGAGGGCACAGAGCGGCCACGGCCAGGCCTGGTCCCCGCCTGAGCTGGCGGCCTCACCGGCCTGGTCGGTGATGCTGCTGCAGCCGCCCCCGTGGGCCCGCGCCCTCCTGCTGAGCCGCCCCCGTGGGCCCGCGTCTTCCTGCTGAGCCGCCCCCGTGGGCCCGCGCCCTCCTGCTGAGCCGCCCCCGTGGGCCCGCACCTTCCTGCTGAGCCGCCCCCGTGGGCCCGCGCCTTCCTGACTTTATCCCGGCGTTAAGGGAAAGTAACTCTGCAGGGAGGTCTCTGCGCCTTACGAAACACACACCCAGCTCTGGACACCTGCACTGACTGCAAACAGGCTGTCCCTGTCTGCCCTCCAGGCCCCCAGCTCCCCCGGCCCCGGCTCTTCTCCGCCCCCACCTGAACCCTGTACCGCTTTGCCATCTAGGAGGCGCCTCCCAAACCCGCATCCCATCTTCCTTCCCAGACTCAACTCCCCTCACCACTCACGCTCTGGGGAGGCTGAGTTCTCGCAGGTCTCACGTCGCCACGTTCCACCGGCACCTGCTGGGGCCCCGTCCACTCCCTGGAGGCTCTGCCACCAGCCTCGTTTCAGCACAGCTTCCTCTGGGAGGCCGCTCGCCTGCCCCTTGTCCACGGCCGCCTTTCTCGACTCTTCCTCGCCCGGCGTTCCTCCCACCTCAACGGTTTCACTCACTGGCGTGTCTCCAGCTGGACGAGACCCACCCCCAGCAGCCTGGGCTTTCCCGCCCGCCCTGGCGTCCCCGTCTGCTGCACGGAGGCCCTCCCGCCGCGGGCGCCGAGCGCACGGGTTAGGCAGAGAGATGCCATGAGGGGATGCGGTCCTCATTTGACCCCCTTACTTTCCAGAATGAGGACTTCATTCCCCAATTTCATAACGTTGGGCCTGAGACAGTGGCGCCTACACAAAAGTCAACTTTTCCTTTTCCATTTTGGCTTCATCCTTCCCCAAAGTATAACAGTAATGAGTTTATTATTTTTTTAATTTAATTTTATTTATTTTATACTGCAGGTTCTTATTAATTAATCATTTTATACACATCAGTGTATACATGTCAATCCCAATCTCCCAATTCATCCCACCACCACCACCACCCCCCACCGCTTTCCCCCCTTGGTGTCCATACGTTTGTTCTCTACATCTGTCTTTCTTTCTGCCCTGCAAACCGGTTCATCTGTACCATTTTTCTAGGTTCCACATATATGCGTTAATATATGATATTTGTTTTTGTCTTTCCGACTTACTTCGCTCTGCGTGACAGCCTCTAGCTCCATCCACGTCTCTACAGATGACCCAACTGTGCTCCTCTCTATGGCTGAGCAACATGCCACTGTACATACGTACCACATCTTGTCTACCCATTCGTCCATCGAGTTTATACCTTGAAAATTTTACTAGTTTTAATAGACTAATTAATAGACTAAATTTAATAGACTAATAGACTAATTTAATAGCAACACCGAGAGTGAACCCCAGTGGGCGATGGACTCTGGGTAACTGGTACGCTATGGACTTTGGTGAGTAGAGTGCGTCGATGTAAGTTCCTCAGCTTACACTGACGGGGGTGCTGCCAGTGGAGGAGGCTGTACATGCCTGAAGGCAGTGGGCACGTCGGAAACCTCTGCACCTTCCTCTCAGCCTTGCTGTGATCTAAAACCGCTCTAAAAAATAAGGCCTTTTGGGGGTTGACATACATACACTAATATGTATAAAATGGATAACTAACAAGAACCTGCTGTATTAAAAATTTTTTTGAAAATAATAAGGTCTTTTGGGTTTTCTTGCACCGATCACAGAATTTTTTTTTTTTGACTGAGCTGCGTGGCGTGCGGGATCTTAGTTCCCGGACCAGGGATCAAACCCGCACCCCCTACAGTGGAAGCGTGGAGTCTTAACCACCGGACCACCACAGAAGTCCCTCAATCAGAGAATTTTGACGCCAGAAGAAGCTTTAGAAAGCTGACAAAGAATGTTATTCTTGGGATCCCTGTGGGCCTTCTTAAGCAGTAATCGTGTTCCCAGATTTTCAAATTTTGAAAAGTCTCTTATAAAACTTTTTCCCATGATAAAACTGACAAAAGAGATAAGTCTCTATGCTTTTGGCTACAGTTATAGCTACTTGGCATGGTACAACTGGTTGACTTATCCTGATCAGAATTTGGCAGTTATGTGTTTGAATAATAAATGTTCTCTGAAAATATATTTTGCTTATTAGTTTTGATACAAAAGTCTTAGAAAACAGGGAAACATAATGACAAAGATGATTAGAAGGCTGGGACCCACTGCTTTCATCAAACGTCTTATTTTGCATATGAAGAAACCGAGGCTTAAGGACCCTGGTACATTTAAGACCATCTGGGGACGGAGCCCAGGCTCTTGAACTTGGGTCCAATGCCATCCACACAACAGCGCGTGAAGAACAGCAGCCAGAAGCAAATCTCGAGGTGGGACCGATTTCCAAGTGTGTCCTCACAGCTCTCTACTAGTTTGCTTTCTGAGATCAACAGCAAGTGTCTGAACCCCAAATCATGGCCACACGATCACCAAAGATGCCCGGCTTGGCTCGTCTTACGCACTTTTCTCTGTCACGTACTCAGTTGTGTACGGAAAAATTGGACACACAGGTTTAGGAAGGATGTGGGAGGATGAGAGGACACTTCCTGTCCGTGGTGGAGCCCCTCTGGAAGCCCACCTTGCCAACAGGTGTATCAACGGGATTCCTACACCTGTCAACGGGCGTCCCATTCATTTCCCTCCACGGCTATCGTTTCAGGCTGGACGGTACTGACTGCGTTACCACGTATGGACCAACAACCAGTCACGCTGCTTTGATCTCCGCCCTGCTGCGCTCTCATGCCCCAGCACCAGCGTGGGAAAAGCACAGGAGGTCATCGAGGGACTGTCCCATGCGGCCTGGAGGGCGAGGTCTCTGAACTCCCAGCTGGGCTGGGCTAATGCAGACAGACAGTAGCTGTTGCTCTCCAGAGCTCTGGGTGCCCCGGTGGTTGTGGTGGACGAGGGGGGGCACCTGGGCTCATCTTGGCGTTTCTGCTTCCTCTGGGCTGCACAGTCATGCTGGCCGTGCTTGGCAGGGGAAGGTAGGGCAAAAGGGTCACTGCTTCACGGTCACCCCCGTGACTGAACAGTGGCAGCAACAACCCAAGCCATCAGCCTCAGGAAGATCTTTAAGGCGAGAGTGTTCGCTCTGGGTTCAGACCTGGCGGGAACCAGAGGGTCCAATGCCAGCACTGGGTCAACACGACAACAGAATAGTAAAGACCAAACGGATGTTTAAAAATATCTTACTAATCATTGGTTGATCACCAATTCAGGCAGGCCGTGTCAAACTTTGCAAATCAATCTTTTACTTAAGGCTACAGCATGGTTCCTTCTGGCCAGAGTGTATGCACCCACAATTAGCTGCTGGAATTTCCAGCAGACCTTTCCACAGGCCTGTGGATGTCTGGAGCGTGAGCTCTCCCCTCTACCCCCACTATCCACATACAAAATTCAATACAGCCTAGCTTTGTGGCTTCTTCTATATCAAATAGCAGGCATACGTACTAAAAAAAGACGGTAAATGAATAGAAATTATAACCAGTTACCAAGGCCCAGCCGTGGCTCACCCATACAGCGGTGTGACCTTGGCAAAAGCTCTGGACGCCTCCGGACCCTCACCTCCTCCCCGGTACAGCCGGGGGCATTTCTACCTCACAAGCCTGTAGCCTGTTTCCACAAATGAAGCTATGGGAGTCCATATCCAGTTGAGAATAATGGCCCTGTTTTAATCCTTAGTTCAATAAGCATAAGCTAGAGGGCCCAATATTTTTACGCCAATGATATAATGTTACTACCGTAAATTTCTCGAGTTCTCACCCGCATTCCGCTGCAGCCCTCCGGCTCGTCCCTGGGGAGCACAATGGCCTCATTAAATACCCTCCTCCCTCCAACCTGCCTGCATACGTCTGAGCACGTCGCTCTCCCGGATTCCCGTCCCGTGGGCTCAGACATGCATGTCCCACGTGGCGCTTTGCGGGTATTATTTTATCTGACATGCTCGCTTCCGTTCTCGGCACCATCTCCTCCAACAACTGGTGCGCGTCTCCAAGGCCCACTCTCCTCTGTGCCTCAGGGCCTTTGCTCATGCCATCACGTCCGCCTGTCCTGCTGTTCTCCTGACTCATCTATACAAGGTGGTTTGGTGCCCTGCCTCGACAGGCACCTCGCCGGCTGGCACAAAGTACTTCATTTGTTTCTTATCACGGCATTGAACGTGAAGCCACAGCAATTAGCCCATGAACCGTCCACCCAGGAGGCCTGCATGTCCCAGTAGGTCTCTCCACTGAGACCTGAGTCTATTGAAATACCTAGCTACCTGGCCCACAGCACATGATTAATAAATGTGAAGAATGAATGTAAGAACGATTTTATAGAACCATCTATTACCAAATTTTGGTATAGCCATCTGTATTTGAAATAGCTTTCAAAAAGATTTCTTTTTGAATAAAGGAGAAGAGTTCTAGATCACTGGAAACATGGGGAGTGTGGAAGCTACCAGAGTGCTGAGAAGAGTCATTTGTTTATGGGATTCTCCAGGAAGGAAAAGCAGTACACCTCTTAAGTGTATCCATTTATACTCAGAAGATCACCACTAAATAAAACCAGCCTGCAGTCTCACAGCTGCTGAGATGTTCAGGTGGGTTCTGCTTTGCAAACAGAACAAAATCTACAGGGCAGGTGCACAGAGAAACGGCCCCGGGTGATGCTGAGGCAGGTGAAGGAGATCCCTGGTGACGTGTCGTGAGGCACACACACCGTGGTTCAATTTACAGGGCACTCAAGTCACAGTGGCCCTAAATTGGTGTTAAGAATACAAAGTAAAGGCTTAAAGGAATCAA
Organism: Balaenoptera borealis; assembly: GCF_965194805.1. NCBI lineage: Eukaryota > Metazoa > Chordata > Mammalia > Artiodactyla > Balaenopteridae > Balaenoptera > Balaenoptera borealis. The sequence continues at coordinate 2,633,228 of NC_138873.1, read as the reverse complement.
AGTATGTTATAGAACCCTCTGCAACTGGCACTGGGCTTTCTCCTGTGCGTCTACACGTACTATTACCAAACCTAACGAAGGCTCCATTGCACCAGTGGTCAGACAAAACCTCCAGCAAAAACTCCGGGAGCTCAGTCCCACTCTCTCCTCTGGGAAACCTCCAGGCGGCCGTCCCCATTCGTGCAGACAATCATAGTTCAGGAAAGAATCAAGTACAGAAACCAAGCACAAGCACAGAAACATTCAGAGTCACATTTACACTCTGGGAGACCCCAGAGCTGGTGCAACCCTCATTCAGAACAAGACCAGAGGCAGGAAGTTACTTTCTAAGATCACCCAGCGAGCTGGAAGCAAAGTCCCAACCAAAATCCAGGGTGGAATGAAAAGCGCATCCCTCAGAACTTGTTCCGAGCTTCGCTTGGGGACTGATTTGGTTTTCTGTCCCCACGTCACCAAGAAGGAAGCTGAGGGAGGGAGAAAGCAGGGAACTTTGCAGAAGCAGGAGCGGCTCAGAACAGAGCAGATGACCCTGCTTGGCTGGCGCAGCCCGGCTGCCGCTGGGGGGAAATTCAGAGAAGAAATTCACAGTCCTGAGAATCTGCCTTGAGTCAGGGTGCTGAGCCTGATTACACACACACACAGGGCTTACATCAAAGTGGGAAACATCAAGAGGGCTCATCGTCCGTTTCATCCTCCCGTGGGCCTGTGAGCTGAAAAGAGCAGTGATTAGTGATCCCAAAATAGAAGAGTTATTGAAGGGCAATCTTCTTCCAGCTGATGGATCCAGAAATGACAGAAGAAAAAAGCGGAACTCTTGTCAGAAGTTCATGACCTTGGCAAAAGCTCTAAAATTGGAGACTCGCCCTGTAAGGCACGCCTGGGTCACCCACGTCCACTAGGCTCTGCATGTTCTCCTGTACGTCAGAGAGACAGCAGCTCATGTGGCATCTTCCCGGGGACACAGGCCACAGGGGCACTCTTTAAATGTTGTTGATGGTTTCTAAACCAATCCCTCTTCCTGCTGACGTCAATAATGTTCCATTTAGTTAAATGGTCAGTCGGGCATCTGAATCTGACATTTGTCTGATCTGTAGAAGTGCTATAAAGTACCAGTTTAAAATGCCAATATATTTTGTTTTCATTTGTCAAACATGAGGATAAATTTTCCGAAGAAGATACACAAATGGCTAACAAGCACGTGAAAAGATGCTCAACACTGTTAATCATTAGGGAAATCCAAATCAAAGCCACTTTGAAAATACCACCTCACACCTACTACAATGGCTATAATAAAGAAAAAAAAACAAAACAGAAAATAACAAGTGTTGGTGAGGATGTAGAGAAATCAGAACTCTTGTGCACAGTTGGTGGGGATATAAAATGGTACAGCTGCTCTGGAAACAGTATGGCAGGTACTCAAAAACTTAAACATAGAATTATTATATGATCCAGAAATCCCACTTCTGGATATATATACTGCAAAGAATTGAAAGCGCAGAGTCCCAAAGAGACATCTGCACACCCACATTCACAGCAGCATTATTCACAACTGCCAAAAGGGGGAGGCAACTCATGTCCATCGACAGGTGAGTGGATAAACAAAATGTGGTCCATGCGTACAGTGGAATGTTATTCAGTCTTAAAAAGGAAATACATCCTGACACCTGCTACAACATGGAGGAACTCTGAAGACATTGTGCTCAGTGAAGTCAGTCAGTCACAAAGGACAACTACCGAGAGTCACCAGCTTCAGAGACAGAAAGTATTGGTAGAAGGATGGGTGCCAGGGGCCAGGGGGAGGGAGATGGGAGTTACTGTTTAATGGGTGCAGAGTTTCAGTTCTGCACGAGAAAGAGATGCATGAGGAGATGGGTGGTGATCGTGCCTGTACAACAATATGAATGCACTTAATCCCACTAAACTGGACACTGAAAAATGGTTAGGACGGTAAATTTTACGTTCTGTGTAGTTCACCACAATTAAAAATTTTTTAATGTGAGGATGAAAAACTGCTGCAGATACAAACTCAATGAAAATAGCTTGTTGTCCTGCTATTTTGTTTTAACATGATCGAACCACAGTTGAATTTATAATTCATAGTGACACTTTTTGGTGTTGCGTGTATCCGTGTAAGAATCTAAACTCTCAGACCTCTTCACAGTACAGGCACATCGGCCAGATTTCACATCATTTAGTCAACAAAATATATCAGAAGAATGCACAGTTCTTTATAGACAGCAGCTTTCAAAATCTCCCCACTGTGGACCACCTGGATGGGTCAAAAAGAGCTCAGTGCAATCCTGCCTATTGTGAAGATGCAGAAACATATACCAAAGACAGTGGCCGGGTAACAGAACACCATAAACAACTCTTGGGGGAACCACACTTGTAACGCCATTGGTTACATATTTTGAATGTGACGAAATTTGGAAGATCTGGACGCGGGATCCAGAGTACTTGGTGTGAACGATACAGGACCTTTCGCGGGAGCCCAGGAGAAGTTCGGGAAGTGAGTAACCTACCCACTGAACAAAATCTCCCTGATGGAAGCAGACAGCGCACGGGAGCATGGGGGCCCTGGAAGGCCAGAGGGGCAAACACAAATCTGGGGGTCTTACCCTGGAATGTGAGACCGCGGAGCAATGATGAAGGGTTACTGGAGCTTTGGACAAACTGCAGAAAACAGAGTGAGGAGGCCGCCTACAGCCCAGAACAGAAAAGCACAGTCACAAATCCCTCCGAATCTCCTCCGCGCTTAGGGGCCCTTTGAACTTCGCCCCTAAGTTCACAGGCTGACTCAGCACCGAGAACACGTTGCTTCCAGCCTGACTGGGGCCGTTTTCACCCCCAAGTCACAGAGCATCCAAACACGAACTTCCTTGCAGCCGGGCACAGTCTTGGCATCTGGACGACTCAGGGCCCATCAGGACGCTAGAGACCACACCAGTTATTTTAACAAAGAGTGTTTAATATAAAGACCGAGATCTAAAGACACTCAAGGGCACCCTGCTTGGGAGGCGTGGCCCGGCAGTCACCAGCTATGCGGGCTGCCCTCGCACGTGCAGGCCCAGAGCCTCAGCCCTTCCGGGTGGCTCACACTCACCAAGCTCACAGACGTGCAAACCAAAGCACCACCACCTTAATTTAAAATAGAGAATATTCGTTTCCAGTCAGTGCCGTCGCTCAAGTCCCATCCTCAGGACGGCCTTCCCAGGGTCACTAACAGGAGGGTCACTGGCACCAGTGCCCCAGTTCTTCACCCGCCCACGGAGCCCTGCGCTTTGCCACGTCACCTGCAGCCGCTTCACCCCGAGATGCTGAGTTCGGCCCATGACTTGCTCTGGTCAGTGGGCCATTGGCTGACGTGACACCCGTGTGATGGGGCTTCCCCCTCGCACGCTCTGCCCTGGGGGAAGCGAGCTGTGCTTCTCCTCCACCAGGTGTGACTGGAGACGAGAGTCCTCCCCACATGTCCTCCTGGCTTGTTGAAGAATGTCATGGAGTTTCCTAACGGGGCTTGGGATGGGAAAATGCAAAGAAGAGAACAGTTAATGACGGGACTGAATTTCTGGGCCGCCCTCGCTAGTTTGGGGGGAGCAGACTCAGAGCAGACTAAATTGGTTTAAAGGAATTTTTTTAAATGGCATTTCTTATATCCATGCTATTACTGTAAAAGAAATTCATGCCGACTACAGAGAGATCTAGGCAACAGTGAATATGAACCCTCCATAAGGTTTGAAATTTGCTTATAGAATTTGTGATTCAGGAGTGATCCAAAAAAGCATCTTTTCCAGTCTCAAGCCCTTAAGGATTTTCACAACACTGACAAAATAATAGCAATAATCATCCTCCTCTCCATCAAAAAAACCCAAAATAATATGGAAACATGATTTCTAAGGAAGATGTTAGCTGTGATCTTCCTTTCGCTCCTCTTTCCCCATGAAATGAATAATTCCTGTCTTAGGCCCGAGTGTCCTGGGCAGCCTCCAAAGTGTCCCAAATGACCCTTGCCCCCTGGCATTTACCCGCTTGAACAATCCCCTCCCCTTGAATTCCGGCTGGACCTAGTAACTTGCTTTCAACATGCAGAATACAGCAGAAGTGACGGGATGTAAGTTACAGAAAGAGTATGGCTTCCGTCTTGGTGCTTCCTCGTCACCCCTTGGATGGCTCCCCCTGGGGGGAGCCAGCTGCCATGCTGTAACTCAGACCTGCGGAACGGCCCATGTGGCGAGGGACCGAGGCCAACAGTCTCATGAGCGAGTGTGGAAGCAATTCCCCACCGGTCAGGCCTTCAGGTGCGACCACAGCCCTGGCCACAGGGATTAAAAATGCTTGTTTTTTTTAATGCCGATAAGTTTTGGGGTACATTGCTAACCATTAAAAGGTACTTAATACAGAGAGTAAAAAGCTGAAACATACTACTTAACTCTGAGATAACATGACTCCCAGACTTTGAGACGATTAGTTTTTAATGCTTATTCCCCTTTAAACATAAGCATAATCTTATGCACTAATTCATCAAGATTGCCAAGTAAAGCAGGCAATTGTGTACCATGTAACACTGTGATCCTCACCTCCGAGAGCCTTTTTTTTTTTTTTTTTTTATAGCTACTTTATTTATTTATTTATTATTTATTTTTGGCTGTGTTGGGTCTTCGGTTCGTGCGAGGGCTTTCTCTATTTGCGGCAAGCGGGGGCCACTCTTCATCGCGGTGCGGGGACCGCTCTTCATCGCGGTGCGCGGGCCTCTCACCATCGCGGCCCCTCCCGCCGCGGGGCACAGGCTCCAGACGCGCAGGCTCAGCAGCTGTGGCTCACGGGCCCAGCCGCTCCGCGGCACGCGGGATCCTCCCAGACCAGGGCTCGAACCCGCGTCCCCTGCATTAGCAGGCAGACCCTCAACCACTGCGCCACCAGGGAAGCCCCCGAGAGCCTTTTATCCGAAGTTTTACTTGTCACCTTTGAAATGTGACAACTTACACTTCCTACAGATGGTAGGAATGAAAGGCATTGCTCTACAATTCCACTAAGTGTCCAAAGTGTTACTTAAATGCAATTTTCCTGCTTCCTTTTTTGCCAGCGCACCGCAGAGTAAAAGGTCAGACAGGTTTAAGTGAAGTACAACTTGGGTAGAGGGAGCATATCTCGTCCATCACTCTAGTCCCATCTAAACAGAGCGCATTAGAGCAGGTGTGTCTGGTAACCACCTCGACGCAAAATTGGACACAACACACCAATCTGCAGCTGCATCAGGTAGAAGGCGTTTCTTATTAACAACTGTGATTACTGGATGTGAAATCCCCAGGCAGGTGGTGTCACCCCCAGTGGTGTGTGGATGGTGGAGGGACAGCTGCCCCAGAGCATGAATCGCCTCAACATCAGAAGACAGACACTCACGCTCAATGGTACCAGCCCAGCTAAGCTGTCATGATGGGAAAAGGCATCGCACAGCCTCAGGATGCTACGTCAGCTTCACCAGCATCTGCCTTCACCCCTAGGCTCTGAGATCAACCGAGTGAAGGGAGAAATGCAAAGCCTGGGCGAAGACACAGGCTGAATGGGAGACGCTGCCCAGCAAAGCCAGAGTCAGGGCCGGACCAGCCCACGCTGGGAATCTTCAGGGGGAGCTGGATCTTCTAATTCCACATCTGTGAACCAGCAGCCTCCGAGGTCTGAATCGGGATAAGAGTTCTCCAAGGCTCAGGTTTACAGGGAGACGGGGCAGAATCAGAAAGGTTGATGCTCGGTGGAGGGGGAGATGCTGAAGGTCTGAAATCAGCCTTCCTGCCAGACGCAGCCTCTGCCCTACCTCATCCTGACTTACAGGTTGGAGCCGTGTACACAGCCCCTGAGTCTCTGGAGGGTCCTACCAGCTGAGGGATTACAGGTTGTGTGTATATTCTGACATCTGTCTGGAGAGAATACACAAAAACAAAGAAGAAAACGGTTTTGAAATATAATCAGTGGAGACTAAAGGCACACAGAGTTGAGTAGGAGGAGGCCCTGCCACGGCGGGGACGTGGGGATGGAAGAGAAGAGACACCAGTGAAAACTCTGCAGGCATCCTGAACCCAAGTGATGCTTCTCCAAAATTCAGGGCAGGTAAGAAAAGTCAGCTGGTAACACTCATCTGTTAGTGTCACAGCAGACAATAATTAATTAACCCACAGATACTAAATCCCATTATTTCCTGAATTCCCCCTCTTTGAACACTCGGCTAGTAATAGGTGGAAAATTTTCAAATCTCTCTCTTGGTTCTTTGAGTGCAGTGGAGACAGGGTGATACTTCACTTCCATCAGATCTCTCTGCACCTTTTCCTTGATCCCAGACAAGAAAAACTCAGAATCTGCTCAGTCCTCTAAACCGTCTGTTGCGATTCTGACATTCGCGAGCATTTTACCAGGACACGGTCTCAGACGTGGTCAGCTTGCCAGACACCAGAGCATCTCGGGACACACGCCCTCCCCTCCCGTCCCGGGAAGGCTTCGGACTCTGCGTGTAGAGACAGGAAGTTCTTGCCTCTCAAGAGGGAAGCCTTCTCGGCTGAGGGGACAAAGGCTCCCCTTGGGCCGAAGCCTTCGCAGAAGCAGGCCTCACAGTCTCCTGTGCCCCCGGCTTTGGGAGCCATGGGAAAGGGGCCGGAGGGGGTGCGGCCCCGGACAGCCCTCCTCCCGACCTCTCCCAGCTCCTCTCCCTCCCCACCTCCCCGTCAGACACACGCTTACTATCAGGACAGTCCCGTGGGACCTGGGCCCCTCTGTGCCCCCCGCCCCGAGCTCAGTCTCCCTCCTCTGCACACACACACGTCTAGGGCCCCAGGGAGTTGGCCTGAGAGCTGGACTCTGGGCTGGGAAAGGCCTTGGGGAGCGCTGGTCCCCGGGGCCGGAGCCTCTTCCCCCTCTTGCCAACCCAGGCGGGCAGCGCAGGGAGCCCACCACCTGGTGTGCCCTGGCCGCCTGGTCACCCGACAGGGACCCTCCCGGAGGGGCTCCTTGAGTCCCCGGCCGACCCCAGCTCCAGCGCACCTGCAGGTATGCTGGGCGGGGTGCGCGCTGGCCGAGGGCACACACACAGGGTGTGCAGCTCCGACCAGGCTTCCGAGGCGGGCGGTCACCGTTTCCTTCCCATCTGCACTAAAAATAGCCTTGATTTGTCACTCGGTCCTAGTGTGCTTGTTCAGAAAGGCTGCCATCCGATAAACAAAAAAGAGCCCGAGGACGCTCGCCCCTGGTGACGTGTGCTGTGAGTACTCCTGGCCGCAGAGCGCCCGCGGGCACCGAGGGGAGGTGCTGTCCTGGGGGAAAGAGTCCTTCTTCCTGATAAAGAAAACGGGCACCAGTGCTCTCACATCCCTGCAGAGTCCAAAAACAGGAAATGTCGAGAGCTCCTCACCAAGACCATCTTTTATAGTCATCCGTGGCAATAAATAGATTATTTTTAAAAAGGAAAGCAATGTAATGCGTTCAGGAAGTTATCTCTGCGAAACAGGAAAGCTCTTATTTGAAGATTTGTTGCCTCTGATTAAGGACAACAGCGCTTTGAACACACAGGCGGGCGGGCTCTCAGCGGGAACCCTGCCTGGCCAGGCAGCGGGCAGCAGGTAGCAAGGGAAACACTGCGTTTCCGTCCAATCCCGGGCAGGGAGGGAGGGAGATGGCCAGCTGTCAGCGCCTTGGGTCTGAGAGGACAGCCGGCTGCGAAGCCCGCCGGACACAGAGCAATGGGCTGATGCCTTGGCAGGGGGGCGGCTGAGTTGAGGATCTGGGAATTAGGAAGCACAGAACAGGAGATCTCGGGAGGCGCTCACAACTTATGTACAGACAGAGCTCCTACTTGAGAGAAGTGGGAAGTGAACCAGAAATAAACACCATGATCCTAAAGCAAACTGTTTAAACTCGTGTTTCTACAGAATATTTCTGACACTAACACAGACACAGGAAAAGTATCTGTGGCAAACAAAGAAGTCAGGCCCTGTCTGTATCACACTTCCTAATCCCTCATTCTCAGTTACAGTCATGGAGGTAAGATCATGGAGGTAAGTCATGGAGGTAAGTCATGGAGGTAAGTCATGGAGGTAAGATCATGGAGGTAAGTCATGGAGGTAAGATCATGGAGGTAAGTCATGGAGGTAAGATCATGGAGGTAAGTCATGGAGGTAAGATCATGGAGGTAAGATCATGGAGGTAAGTCATGGAGGTAAGTCATGGAGGTAAGTCATGGAGGTAAGTCATGGAGGTAAGATCATGGAGGTAAGTCATGGAGGTAAGATCATGCAGGTAAGTCATGGAGGTAAGATCATGGAGGTAAGTCATGGAGGTAAGTCATGGAGGTAAGTCATGGAGGTAAGATCATGGAGGTAAGTCATGGAGGTAAGATCATGAAGGTAAGATCATGGAGGTAAGTCATGCAGGTAAGATCATGGAGGTAAGTCATGGAGGTAAGATCATGGAGGTAAGTCATGGAGGTAAGATCATGGAGGTAAGTCATGGAGGTAAGTCATGGAGGTTAGATCATGGAGGTAAGATCATGGAGGTAAGATCATGGAGGTAAGATCATGGAGGTAAGTCATGGAGGTAAGTCATGGAGGTAAGATCATGGAGGTAAGTCATGGAGGTAAGTCATGGAGGTAAGATCATGGAGGTAAGTCATGGAGGTAAGTCATGGAGGTTAGATCATGGAGGTAAGATCATGGAGGTAAGATCATGGAGGTAAGTCATGGAGGTAAGATCATGGAGGTAAGATCATGGAGGTAAGTCATGGAGGTAAGTCATGGAGGTAAGATCATGGAGGTAAGATCATGGAGGTAAGTCATGGAGGTAAGTCATGGAGGTAAGATCATGGAGGTAAGTCATGGAGGTAAGATCATGGAGGTAAGTCATGGAGGTAAGATCATGGAGGTAAGATCATGAAGGTAAGATCATGGAGGTAAGTCATGGAGGTAAGATCATGGAGGTAAGATCATGGAGGCAAGTCATGGAGGCAAGATCTCACCTGCCCCGAGCAGGTAGACCCCAGGTGTTCCTGCTCCCTCCTGCCCAGCCCCTCTGGGCAGTCCCCGTGCCACGCCCATCGGGAGCAGACTCTGTGGACCCCCGCCTGATAACACGTTTGAACTTGTGGTGTGAACACCACTGAGAGTCTACACACTTACTCCCAATCAGATTCAAACTCCGTCAGTTTACACCTTTGCACGTTACCTGCACCACCGAGCATGGTCATGGCTGATCATCACGACTGAACTATTTTTCCCGTTGCCTCCACGCTTTGACCGATCACTTACTATGGACCCTGGAATCCTGGGCAGGCTTCTTCCACAACCCAGCACAGAAGGAAACAGTGCCTGAACATCTGGAGTTCTCTTCCGTGGAGTTTTTTAGTTAACTTGGGGGAAGATTCTCCTGTCGCAAATGGACTCAATTCTACCAAACTTAGGGCAATTTCCATATAGCTGTTTGCCTATTTTGAGAATGTATAAAGACAGAACTTCTGGAAATCTCAACAACTCCCCCAGGGAGCTGGGTCAGCGCTGGCTGCCCTCCCCGGAGACCCAACTCGGCTGGATTTTACACACAGGAGGTGGGACCTCCTGGTACTGAGAAATGGGGACCAGCAAGAGGGACACACAGGAGGAGGTACAAGATCTCACCATAGAGAATTTAAAAATAATAATAAACCTGTCCACATCAGTTTCATCTACCAACCTTAAGTAGGTATTGGTGCTACTTAATTTTTGCCACTTAAAAAATTGGGGGAGGATATTCTTGGACTAAATTATATGATGACTACGATTTGCCTCAAAATAATCTTGGAGTGGGGGTAGGCAGAGAGGGTAGATGCATAAATAAAGTAAGACTGGCTTGGGGCTAGGCAGAGAAGGTAGACGCATAAATAAAATAAGACTGGCTTTTCCTTGATAATTTTTGAAATTATATAACTGTGGTGACACATCCATGGAGGTCTGTTCAACTCTTTTCTTCTATATGTGCTTGCAGGAAGGGGTTTAACCTCTCAAGCAAATGACCGTGGTTGTATATTATTTGTAGAGGTTATGGCTTTTAAAAAGCTTCTAATACCAAAACCACTCCCAGAGCAGCATGGAATAAGCCACTTTTAAAGCCGGTGTGCTCAGACGTAGCTGGGACCCTGAGCAAATACAGAACTAACTTTCTACACTGAACCACACTTGTGCGGTGTTCCCCTGGCCAGCCCAGCTCAGGGACACACGGCCGCCAGGCTCTGTAACGTCTCACCACAGTCTCCCACCGTGGGGGGCCACGTCCTCGTCCCCCTCCCCGTTTCACCTTATTTCCCTCCACTCAGCTGCTCTCAGGGCCTCAGATCCCCTCTGCTCCCTAGAAAGGCTGCTCCGTTGTTCAGAGCATCTCCTCACCCCCCTGAATGTGCCTCCATCCTCCGCCTGTGGAATCAAATCCGTCCACAGCTACAGCCTTCAAGATGCCCCGAAAGTCCACGGAACAAAGGAAGATGAATCCCACAGTAAGTTAACTCGAAGTCTTCTCCAAGTTTTATTTTACTTAAAAGCAATTTAAATAAAGACACAAGTTTCTGCCTTCATTTCTTCTCTCCTTTGTTTCACATAAGAAATGTTGGTTCTCCTGAGTAAGACTGAAGCTCTGCCAGGTGAGGATGGTGCAGTAACATCTTTCCCAACAGGTAAGATCGCTTCTGCAGATGGTCTCATACCTCACCCGACACATGGGAATTACTGTGATTCATGACTCGTACCCAGGGGAGGGGTGGCTGTGAGGCAAGGTGAGAGACTGAGCTTCAAAGAGGCCAGGAGACCTGCATCAGACTCCAGCTGGGAAGCGGCCCAAAAGGCTCAAAGTGTGGTTTTTTCTTTTCTTTCCTTTTTCAATTGAAGTATAGTTTATTTACAATGTTGTGTTAGTTTCAGGTGTACAGTGAAGTGATTTGGTTATGTATACACATATCTATTCTTTTTCAGATTCTTTTCCCTTAAAGCTCATTGCAAAATATTGAGTATAGTTTGCTGTGCTATATAGTAGATCCTTGCTGGTTATCCATCATTCTAATTTCTGCATCTTCTGCTGCAGCCCCTGCCCACCTTGCTCACCATATTTAACACACAAGTACATAGGAAATATTTGGTGACCGCAAATGAATTTCTAAAGTGTGGCAAAAAAGTTTAAAACTCTAGGAACTGTGCAGATTTAGATGTCTATTCCACAAGTGAATTTATTATTTGTTAGAATAAATTTTGGATCATTTCCATTAGTACATAAAACCATAATTTTTTTAACCACAAATATTAATTCTACAGGATTTAGTTCACATCGCAAAACCTGGCTTGACCAACTAGCAGCACAAATAGCTAAGAAAATATTAAGTCTTGAGAATAAAACTGCAAACAAAAAGACAAGTAAGTGGGAGATGTTGCTTTTTAAGTCACAACACAACAAAAAAGTAGTACAGTCTACCCTCCATATCCATGGATTCTGCATCCTTGGATTCAACCCACTGTGGATTAAAAATACTTGAAAAAAAATTACAGAAAATTCCAAAAAACAAAACTTGAATTTGCAGAGTGTTGGCAACTATTTACATATCATGTACGTTGTATTTATGACTATTTACATAGCACTTACATGGTATTTACAACTATTTACATAGCATTTACACTGTATTAAGTATTATCAGCAATCTAGAGATGATTTAAAGTATTATGGCAGGGTGTATGTAGGTTACTTGCAAATCTTACACCATTTTAGATAATGGACTTGAGCATCCACCAATTCTGGTATCCACGAGGGTCGTGAAAACAATCTCCTGCGGATACTGAGAGATGACTATAAATATTTTCACTTAGATTTGCCATTTAAGACAATGTAAATAAAGAAAAGCTGAGAAAACATGCAAGGCATAGTCAAAAAGAGGACATAAAAGTAAAATGAGACATTCTGCAACCAGCCACGTAGGTCAAGTTTCAGCCAGATGTAAAGTCAGAAATGCTCCAGCCTCAAGGCCATTTTCCTCTTGTCTTTAATTCTGGGAGGCCTGCCTGTGGGCCGACTTAGCAGTTCTAGAATCAGGAGTGCTCTTCTTCCCCATCAGTCCCTTGTCTCCTCTGTCTCTTCTTATCCATTTCTGCTCTAAGTAAGTCTTTGTTCCGCAGTTAAGACCAAAGACAGGAGGGGAGTCAAAGAAAAGAGCCAGAAGGAAAAAGGGAGTGAACATTAGAGCAGCAGCAAAAGAATCCATTCCATGAAATATCACCCAGATTCGGAAAAGTTTGAAGACGTATAAGCAAGACACCACAGCTTAGAACACTGCCTTCTGAAGAATCACCTAAGAACAAGAAATAGACACCACACTCCAAGACAAAAAGAATCAGGGGGCCGCATGGTGGGGTTGACTTTCACCATCCCTAGTACAAATGATCCTCATTTCCCCAGCAAAATGAGGCATACCCGACGGCCCGGGAGGCAAGAGTATACACGGAATCATTGCCCCGCTGGAAGCCAAGCCCCAGTTCCAAGCTCTGTCTCGACACAGGGGCCAAGTCCCCCGTCAGCAAGCCCGCTCGGCACTCTCACCCGGCAGGACCGCCCTCGGTTCTTCTCTCGCGCCTGCCTCCTGGTGCTGGCCGGGACCCCAGGAAGGCCGAGGCTTCTTTCTGCTGGTTGCACCTGGGATTCTGGGCATCGAAGGGGAGACCGTGCCTGGGTGGCTCCCAGCCTCAGTCCCCTCCTCACGAGACCCCAGGTCCCAGAACTGCCCTTCTGCTGAGTTTCTGCTCCAGATTTGCTCCTGGGGGCCTCTCTCTCAGAGACAAACGTCCCATCTTGACCCCCAGGAGCTGGGGCTGGGGCCCTGACGCCCCCGACACAGCCCCCAGGGTGCTCATCCCGCCGACCCTCCAGGGCCCCTGGCTAGCGGTCCTGGGAGGGAACCCTGTGCTCAATTCCCTCTGCGTGCCTCTCAGCCCCCACCAGGCCATTCTCTCTCAGGGTGGGGGCTTAGGTTTAAATCTTATGACGATAAATAAGAAGATAAAAGAAAAATGGCCTACACAATATGTTGTTTATTGTGAAATTTTGCTCATCCTTAAGGAGAGTTCCAAGGGTTTTCAGATGCTGCTTTTACATTTAACCTGTGGGCAATTTACCCAAGGAATACGTTTCAAAATAAACTTCCACTGAATAATTATAAGCAATAAAATGTATCAGCTTCTCCTTTTCCTTCATTAATGAATTGGGGAACATAAAAGCTCAATTAAAATTAAAGGCACAGGGACTTCCCTGGTGGCTCAGTGGTTAAGAATCTGCCTGCCAATGCAGGGGACACAGGTTCGAGCCCTGGTCCGGGAAGATCCCATGTGCCGCGGAGCAACTAAGCCCATGCGCCACAACTACTGAGCCTGCACTCTAGAGCCTGCGAGCCACAACTACTGAGCCCATGTGCCACAACTACTGAAGCCCACGTGCCTAGAGCCCATGCTCTGCAACAAGAGAAGCCCGTGCACTGCAACGAAGAGTAGTCCCTGCTCGCCGCAACTAGAGAAAGTCCACGCGCAGCAATGAAGACCCAACACAGCCAAAAATAAATAAAATAAAATTATTAAAAATTATTTAAAAAAAAAAAAAACAAAGGCACATGCACCACTTAGCTCTTCCTTCAGTCCCGTTAGTTCTTCCTTCAGTCCCTTTAATTTAATAAAGCACTGGTGTCGAAAGGCCACTGTAAGACAATGAATATTAGTGCTCGGGGCTGACACCCAGCTCACACCATCAAAGCCGGGGACGTCCGCTCACCTCGCTCCATCGGAGCCCAGAGCTCCCGCAGCCCGCAAGGTGCTGGCCTTGTACAGGCCAGGCTGTGAGAGCCCGGGGACGAGGCACGGAGGGCGAGCTCCAGAGGGGGTGGCCAGAGCCGTGGGGTCCCTGAGGCTCCCCCAGAGTCTGCCGAGAAAAATACAGTGACACAAAGGAGACAGGGGTTGTTTCATACCTAGAACAAGATGATTCATCAGACACTCTGAAACGAAATTAGAAACCAAAAATAAGCCTCCACCCCCCACCCAGTAAAACCACTGCCTTGTCTGTCTGTCCTCAGAATGTTCTTTGACCTCCCACTTCAAGGAAAAACACAGCCGTGCTTCCACTGCGTCCTAAGACTTCATTCCCTTCTGTAACTGATGTTCCTCGTAAGACCTTTAGTCATTCGAGTCCTAACTTTTATCATCATGTTCTTTACAGCCACGTCACTCTATTTAAAAAGTGAAAAAATAAATGAGAAAATTAAATGAGGGATGATGGGAAGGAAGGTCAGGCAGCAGGTGGACATGTGGTCCAGTCGCTGGTCTGGTGAAGCGAGCCCTGAGGTCACTGAGCTGCATTCCTGGAGGAAGGGACTCCCGCCTCACCCCGGGCCAGCGTCACCCACACGGCAGGAGCTCCCAGGAGGGCCTCCGTCAGCACCCTGGCCACAGAGGCAAAGCTGAACACAGAAGCAAAGGCATCCTCAATCGCAGTTAACACAGCGTCTCTGTATGGGCACACTATTGCAGATCTCAGACGTCTAGAGCCTCAGAAGGATTTAATTTATAAATGATACCCACTTACGTTCTCTTAATTAGGAGAAAACATTGAAAAGGCAAGACAGGAAACAATATTCTCCAAATCCAGCAACAAGTAAATAGCAACAAAACGTCTGCTTCTGAGAGCCCATTACAATCTACAGGCCACACTCCCTCCGTTCCGGAGATCAGAAATATTTCAGCTGGTCCCAGTGTGGACGATTAGTTTTGAATTTACCTGATTACTTATGTGGTCACGTAATGTCGAGTTTCATTTGCAATTAATCAGTGATTCATCGAAGGATGATCCAGGACTAAAACAGTTCCCTCCATTAATCAGTAAAGGTCCCTTTTCCCGGCAGTGCGTCCCTGTCAGGAAAATCACTATATACACAGAAATGCCACCAGAGCATCTCGGATTAAGAAGCACAGAGGGAGAATGCACCCAGAGCCTTGAATCCTGAGGGGTGGAAACCCATGGCTTAGACGGCGGAGCCAGTTCCCACACCAGCCACAGACGGTGAGCCAGAGCGAGGTCTGGGGAGCGCCGGCCGCCACCTGGCCTCTCGGGATCGGACCCCAGACTGGCCGCAGGCATCCAGCGACACAACGTCCGCTCTGCTTCCCGCGAGCTTCTCCTGCATCGAGACCCACAGCCCACTGGGGTTCACAGCAAAGGGTTCCAGAGCCCAAATTCCACCTTGCACCGTCAGCCCCACACGTCCGGCAACAAACTAGGGGAATGAGTGAGTCTATTAGGAGGTCTTGTCATCCAGCTGCGTGGACACCGAGGGCCAGGTAACCCTCCCAGGCAGAGCTGGGGTCTCGCGGCTGCCTGCCCCAGAGGGCCCAGGGACCCCACAAGCCCTCATCAGCTTCACCTCCCAGCATGAACGTTTAACAAACACTTTCCCCCAGACAACTCGGTGTGTCTCCCAAAAAGGATGCTGGGGGAGGGGAGATGTCGGTGTTGGGCAGCAGCCTCCGCCCCGCCAGGGCCTCCTGCCCAGCCCCTCGCAGCAGGCAGCACCGTGAAGATGCTCACAGAGGCTTTAAGCACAGGCACAAACGCACGGGCGGGGGGACGGAGGGACTCCGAGGGCTGCGGGGACGATGATGCCCTGGTCACTTCCATCACTGTGCTCCCGCCCCTCCTCCCTCGGCTACTGGATCCACAGTGGAAAGACCCCCAGCCTCTGACCTCCTCTCTACCTTCGGGTCATTCAGGATAAACCCCGCCCAGCACACACCACGTCCCGCAGCCTGTCCTCTGCCTACAGACTCAGGCGTACCCACAGCCCTTTGTGCCCCAGCCTGTGTGGCCTCCTCTCTGCCTCCCCTGGCCCAGCCCGTTTCTCCTGTGAGACTCGCCACTTCTTCCAGGAAGCCTGCCTTGACTGCCCTAGATTACACGTCTTTCGTCTGTCTTTCCACAACATCTGTGGCAATGCTTTCAGTCCAGCTGAGGGCCCTGTGTTCATCTTTGTGTCTCTGCAATGGGTGCTCATTCGTCTTTGTGGGGCTCCTTCATCAGTGGTGGCAGAGTCAGGCCCCAGGACAAGCCGGGAAGGACCGAGTCCAGTGTGAGAGGCAGCTGCAGGTCACGGTTACAGCAGCCCTTCCCCGTGCTGTTGGAACAACCCAGGTGGAAGAGAGGAAATGGGCCAAGTCTCTGGCCACCTGCACTTCTGCCCACAACTGCTCGAGGCCAGAGAAACGGAAGCGAAGCTACATGGTCCTCCCCTCCCCCCTCCCGCTTCCACCATCTCTGACGACGTGACAGCCCCTAATCACAACAGCTCCACACGCTTAGTGCCTACTGTATGCAGAGCAGAGGCGACCGCTAGCCCTGCCTGACCTCATCTGACCTTGACCTCGGGCTGAGAGGCAGGCACCCTCTGCAGGCCCAACTTTCAGACGAGGAAAGCGAAGCTGTGAGCTGCACTGGACAGTTAACTGCTCAAGTGCTTGACGGTATAAACCACTGTTATGGAGGGTGAATTGGTGCTGCTGGAATACTCATTCCTGAAAGAGTGGCAGCAGCCCCTTCCTGGGGCATCCCTCCAGGAGCTGGGAGTCAGGGCCAGACCCGCAGAGGCAGTGGAATTTCCTGCCACTAAAACTGAAGAAAAACAGGTGGTTTCGAGGAAAAAGAGTTTGCTAAAAAATTTTATAAAACTGTTGGTGTCCATCTGATGTCATCATATTTGTTTTTCCATGAAGACAGTTTACTGGATTATTTGGATTGCATGTATCCAATCATTTATATTTGCTCAGATGGAGCTTGTTAGACTTTGATGATTTTCTGTGCTGAACAGCAAACACAGAATGTTCAAACAAATTAAATTTGGGAATGTTTAAAGAAGGCAGAGCACCGTCTCTGAGCGAGCGGCAGTGGCTCGCGGGCACCGCCCTGTGTGAAATGCTGTCAGCGTTCGTCAGAACAGTGAGCACAGCCGCAAGTAACCGTGTTCCCCAGAACTGCTCCCGCACTACGTGTGTGCTCACGACCAAGGCTCCGGCCTGCACCGGGAGGGTTCCGTTGGCCGGAGGGGTTCATCACCAGTCCGGACCTCCCAGCTTGGGAAGAGCTGGGCAAGCAGAGTAGCTCTGCTTCCCGGTGGGGTGGGACTGGAATTTGCTGGGAGGGAGATAGGGGAGAGGAAGGAGCGGGGGAAGGATTCGAGCAGGGGCCGCTGGGCCTGGGCTTGGGTGGGAGGGCTGTGCGTTGGGGGCGGGAAAGCCCGGGCAGGGGTACAGCGGGCGGCGGTGTCTGGAGGTAGAAGATGTGGCAGGATTTCTGGGTTTCCTGTGAGATGGTGGGTGCAGTCTTTCTCCTTCTCTGCCTGCCCCTCAGAACCTTGGGCCTGTCTTCCCTGCTCCCCAAAGCTGCGCATCGGGACGTGTGGGGCGATTTGAAAAGGAGCCGAGTCTGCGTCTGCGCCTGGCGGACCCACTGCGCCACATGGGCCCGGGGCCAGAGGGTGGAGGCGCTGCTCTCTCACCCCCAAGGTCCCCGCTAGGGGGTCACGTTCCCGCACGCGAGCCACACCCCTGCGGAGGGCAGGACTCCCGGAGAGGCCGGCGATGAGGACCCCTCATCCCAGGTCAGCACTCGGTTAGCCTCACCACGTCCACTCATGGAAACTCAGCAAACGGCAGAAGCAATTTATCACCGCTGATAAATTTCTAGGGAAGAAAGACAGCTAATCGAGGGCACATGGTGACGTGACACCTGGGCAGGGGAAGGTGTGGGTGAGGCTAGCCGAGTAGAGCCGGGGTGACAGAGGAGAACCACAGGTATGTACGGGGCCGAGGAAATACCCAGGTCAGCTGCCTGACACGATCCTGTATGCGAGGAGAGCTTGGGGACAGCTTTATACCCACCGACATGCTCACATATAAGCACCTCGGTTTCCTCACCTGTAAAATGGGATAGTAATTGTGCGGGGGGGTGGGCCAAGAATTACGAAGAGTAAATGAATTATTATGTGGGATGCACTTGGCAAACTTTTAATCGGGGAATGAGAATTTTAGATCTCTAAGCACCAAGGACCTATTGCATAGCACAGGGAATTATACCTGATATCTTGTAATAACCTATACTGGAATGTAATCTGCAAAAAACCCAAATCACTATGCTGTACCCCCAGAACTAACACAATATTCTAAATCAACTATCCATCAATAAAAAAAAGAACCTTGGATTTTACCCCAACTTCACTTTCCAGATTTAAAACCTAAGGTCCAAAGAACTTGACTGGCTTTGTTAACATCACGGAGTCGGTGAATTAGGGAGAGACCCGGGGTGAGAACATATTTGTCACGGCAGCTATGGGAGGAAGGTCGGAGCTGAAAGGTGGAGAGGAAATGGACCAGCGCAGGAAACAGGGATCCCAGGAGTGTGAGCCACAGGTCAGCCCCCAGGCACACCCGCGCACACCTGCACACCTGCACACCCACGCACACCTGAGCCCCAGGAAGTCATGACCGTCAAGAAAACCTAGGCGTAACCCCCAGTAAGCAGATAAGGGCTCACCATGCAGAGGGAACCCCTTCAAGGTGGAGGCCAAAGACAAAGGAAGACCCCCAAATCCAGGGGGTGTACAGAGAGAGTGCGACTCCAGGGACACGGGAAGGAATGAACCCCAGGCCGTCCACCTGCCCCAGCACACGCTGTGCCCTGATGGCACCCTGTCCCGCCAGCAGACCCCAACCGCTGCCCCCAAGACCCCGACTCATGGCACGCCCGCCTCTCCTGGCCCGGAACCTTCCCTTCCCCTCATCTGCACCGTCCCCCCTGCTCAGAAAAGCTCACTCATCGGGGAGCAGAGCCCGGGCTCGGGAAACAAGGAGCGCGTTTGCCAGCACATGGCGGGCAGACGCAGCCCAGAGGTGCGTGTACCTCTGTCTGTGACGCCACGGGGTGCTGTCCCTTCCCATCGCCATCTCAGGCTGCCTTTCCCCAGTATTCGCCGGGTTTGGCTCCTTCTGGGGAGAAAAGGCCCCTCTGCCCACAGGGCTCGGGCAGCATCTGTTTCTCCAAGACGCAGCTGCCTAACGGGCCTGCTTTTCACCTTGGCCGTTTCTGTCAAATGACCACAGTTCCTGAGAAAGGGCCTCTGAATGGAAGTGAAGCACTTCAGCTGAGTAGAGATCCCTTTCCCGTTCTTCAGTCCAAACGACCGAAACCGCTTAAACGTAAGCAGGCTCCACCCAAAGGCGGCCTCTAAAGCCACCTTCCTCTCGGCTCCACGTAAGACCAGCCGGGGTCAGTGCCGGCCCCCAGACCTCACTCTGGGTACGAAAGGCTGCTGCCCCAAAACTTCATGCCATAAAACCACTGGTTTCCCAACCCCAGGTCCCTCACGCTTCTGTATGAATTTACACTATTTCTTCTACCGTAGAAGGACGGGTTCCCCTTCTGCAAGCAGAATTCATGTCCGAATTCACAGGAAGAGACACTCAAACCCGGGCACCCGGGATTGAGAGCACAGATTGTGACGATTTCAAGGACACCTCCAACGCAGACCTCCGAGCGCCCCGCCATGGGTACGTGTGCGTGTGTCCCCTCAGTCTGACGAAAAGAGCAAAAATACAGGCACCACATGAAAAAAGTAACCATCTCCTTGAATGAGCAAGTGAAGAAGGATGCCGATTTCTCCACACCCTCTCCAGCATTTATTGTTTCTAGATTTTTTGATGATGGCCATTCTGACCGGTGTGAGATGATACCTCATTGTAGTTTTGATTTGCATTTCTCTAATGATTAATGATGTTGAGCATTCTTTCATGTGTTTGTTAGCAATCTGTATATCTTCTTTGGAGAAATGTCTATTTAGGTCTTCTGCCCATTTTTGGATTGGGTTGTTTGTTTTTTTGTTATTGAGCTGCATGAGCTGCTTGTAAATTTTGGAGATTAATCCTTTGTCAGTTGCTTCATTTGCAAATATTTTCTCCCATTCTGTGGGTTGTCTTTTGGTCTTGTTTATGGTTTCCTTTGCTGTGCAAAAGCTTTTAAGTTTCATTAGGTCCCATTTGTTTATTTTTGTTTTTATTTCCATTTCTCTAGGAGGTGGGTCAAAAAGGATCTTGCTGTGATTTATGTCATAGAGTGTTCTGCCTATGTTTTCCTCTAAGAGTTTGATAGTGTCTGGCCTTACATTTAGGTCTCTAATGCATTTTGAGTTTATTTTTGTGTATGGTGTTAGGGAGTGTTCTAATTTCATACTTTTACATGTACCTGTCCAGTTTTCCCAGCACAAACAATAAATGCTGGAGAGGGTGTGGAGAAAAGGGAACACTCTTGCACTGTTGGTGGGAATGTAAATTGATACAGCCACTATGGAGAACAGTATGGAGGTTCCTTAAAAAACTAAAAATAGAACTACCATACGACCCAGCAATCCCACTACTGGGCATATACCCTGAGAAAACCATAATTCAAAAAGAGTCATGTACCAAAATGTTCACTGCAGCTCTATTTACAATAGCCAGGACATGGAAGCAACCTAAATGTCCATCATCGGATGAATGGATAAAGAAGATGTGGCACATATATACAATGGAATATTACTCAGCCATAAAAAGAAATGAAATTGAGTTATTTGTAGTGAGGTGGATGGACCTAGAGTCTGTCATACAGAGTGAAGTAAGTCAGAAAGAGAAAAACAAATACTGTATGCTAACACATATATATGGACTCTAAGGGGAAAAAAAAAAAAAGGTCATGAAGAACCTAGTGGCAAGACGGGAATAAAGACACAGACCTACTAGAGAATGGACTTGAGGATATGGGGAGGGGGAAGGGTAAGATGTGACAAAGTGAGAGAGTGGCATGGACATATATACACTACCCCATGTAAAATAGCTAGCTAGTGGAAAGCAGCCGCATAGCACAGGGAGATCAGCTCTGTGCTTTGTGACCACCTAGAGGGGTGGGATAGGGAGAGTGGGAGGGAGGGAGATTCAAGAGGGAAGAGATATGGGAACATATGTATATGTATAACTGATTCACTTTGTTATAAAACAGAAACTAACACACCATTGTAAAGCAATTATACTCCAATAAAGATGTTAAAAAAAAAAAAAAAAAGAAGAAGGATGCCGAGGAGAGTGGAGGTCGGGTTGAGCCCGGCTGGTTCCACCACTTAGTTCCCAGTGCTTCTCCCGGATCAGACCCTTCCTGCTGCCACCTCACCCCTGGACCAGCTGGACGGACCCCACAGGATAGGCGTGGGCAGTAGATGCAACCATTTCAGCTGCTAGCAGCCTTGTGCATTTATTTTTTTCAGATTCTTGGAGGCTAAAAGGCATTAGACAATATCCAACATCCATTTTTTTTAAACTGAAGTATTGTTGATTTACAGTATCACATTAGTTTCAGATATACAGCAAAGTGATTCATTTATACATACATATATCTATTCTTTTCCAGATTCTTTTCCTTTACAGGTATTACAAAATACTGAATAGAGTTCCCTGTGCTATACAGTAGGTCCTTGTTCTTTATCTATTTTATATATAGTAGTGTGTATATGTTAATCCCAGACTCCTAATTTATCCCTCTCCCCTTTCCCCCCTGGTAACCATAAATTTGTTTTCTATGTCTGTCTCTTTCTGTTTTGTAAATAAGTTCATTTAAATAAATGCCCCCCACATAGTCCCTAGGCAAATATTTGGCACCTCTGAACAAAACTGTCCACCTGTAGCTCAGGAAGCCGGCACCTGCCGGGCCTTCACTGCCCGGGGCTGAGCCCAGATCCCGGGGCAGTTTGCTGGGAGGGTGGGCGTCCACCTGCTCCGGAGGGCGCCCCATGCTGCAGAAGGAGGCCGTGACCGGTGAAGCCACTGGCCAGGTTGGTATTCTGCCTCCAAGTTGACTAACAGCAAGTTGGAGTGGGACCACCAGCATCTCCGAGGTCCCCGATCTTGCTGTTGGAGCCAGGGGTCCTGACCATATCCCTCCCCACAAGGGCCCTGGGAGGTGGCCTGTCCAGGGAAAGTCCATGGTGGGAGTGGAGGGGGGAGGATAAAGGTGAGAAGCTGTACATCCCTGACCCCCGGATGCGACAGTCCCGGTCAGGACCCCCCTGCCCCTGGTCACCTCACAGCTCCACACCCGTCATTAGCTCCACTGTTGGAGCCGCAGAGGCCTTTGTCCGAGGCTCTCACACAGATGTGTACGATGTATCCAGAGCAACTAATCAAACCTGCTCTGGGACACAGAGCGGTCCAGTGTGAGACCTGCCCGGCCAATGTCCCCAGACACCTCTGCTCTGGGCCACCCGCTCAGACGCCTCCCTCTCCCCGTGGCCCGCTGCCCTCATCGCTCCCACGTTGCAACCCCCCCATCCCCAGTCCTCCAGGGCGCAGGGCTCTCAGCCAGTGTCCCCTCTGGACGCCTTCAACCCTGCAGGGCCCAGCGAGGCCTGACCCTCTCCGTGATGCTTTCCTAACCACGGCACGCACCGGACTCCGGATTCTGTCTGCACCCTCCATTCACACCACCATGTGCGTGACACACAAGGGATGGAACGGTTTCTAAGGACGCCTATCTAAATAGCTTATCCTCAAAAGGACCGAAGGCACATTCCAAAGAACAGTGCTCAGTACATTTCAGGCGTTTACTTAGGTAATTACTTGCTTATCCACACACTAGAACAGAAGAGCAAGAAGCACAGCAGGCTGGAAGGAAGCTACCCGGGCCACGGGCCCCCTGCAGCATTCATGAGGCCCAGTGAACCACTGTCCATCAGTTAAAATCCTCCCCTTCATCTGGGGTCAGTAACGGGACAGGGCATCCCGTGTTGGGGGTTGAGAACTACAAATCAGCAAAGATGCAATTAAATCGAACAGCATTCTGGGGGGGGGGGAACAGAGGGATGGGAGTGAGGGTCCTTGAGACAAAGTCCCACAGACCAGGCCCAGGACAAGGATCCCACCTCCCGGCTGACGGTCACCCTCCCAGCACCTGCTGTCTTAGGGAAGGAAGCATAGGGAGGAAAAGGAGAAAAGTAGAATAAAATAAGGAGAAAAAGACAAAGGAAAGATGGAGAGAAGAAGTACGAGAGAAACAGAAAACACAGCTCCCCCACTGGCCAGCGCTCAAGCTCCAGATAAACTGAAATCATCCCTCACTGTAAAGAAACCACAGGGATGTCCCCCGTGAGCGCTCAGCCCTGTGACCGGAACCTGTGCAGGGACACACGGGACAAAATGAACTTCAGTAAACTCAAGAACAAGATCAAGTAACAGGAGACAGAGCACCTGCTCTGCAGAATGGGGTGCTTCTGCAAGGCAAAACTGAAAGGAAAATAGAAATAAAAGAGAACGAGATTGGGCCCAAATGAAGACAAAAAATGAGAAAAGTGAATGTTTAAAAAATCATACTCGAAGTTTGACATTAACGAAAATAAGAAGAGAGGGGGAAAAAGGGTTACAAATGTCATGCATGACTTTGAAAAAATCATTACCTAAGTGACTGGCCAGTTGACTTCCAAATAGGATTGGGGACCGTCTTGAAAAGAAAGCCCTGCACACTCCAAAGGGCTCTGTAAAAACGTAAGCCAAGGTACTTACTAACAGTGCCCCATAGAATCTGGAGAAGGCTTGGTGGAGGCAGGAGAGCATGACCCCTAATGAGAAATGATGTCAGTTACGGCCGGGGAAGCATGCAGCCTTCCTCTTCAGGCATCGAGGCTCTTACTCATCCATGTGTCAGAGAGCAAACCTCCAAGAGAAGTTTGTAAACATTCAGGCAGGTTTGTCGCCCGAAAAGGGGGCAAGGACACAGCTCCGCTTCCTTGGGGTGAGGGTAAGTCAGAACCACTTTTAGTAACTGACTTAATCGAGCGCCTTGGGGTCATTTACTTAATATAGGGCCTGCTACTTCCGTGAGTGGCAAGCTTCCCAAGCTTGGCCACCTGTTCTGCTGCAAGCCTGCCTGTCTTGAGGCAGCCACTGTCGTGCAGCCAAGGTGACAGGGCGGCACAGAGCCGCGGGCATTGGCCTCACTGCCACTTGCAGTGTTCTGGTCCCTCTACTCACCTGGAAGGCTGCAGAGTGGTCGCCAAGAAAGGGATTCTTAATGGCATTGTTGATATTGTTTTTATGCATTTTTTTTCTTGGAGACTCTATTGGTGTCATTTTGAAACTCTGACCTCCTTGCACCCTGGGTAGGTCCTCTCCGGAAGAAACTTAACACTGGGAGAACTAAGTCCGAGGCCACACAGCTTGACCACAAAGCCACAAAGAGGATTTTCTGTTCCTCGTGTCCAGGCTGTTCTCCTCAGGGTCCTGAATCAGAACCTCTCTCCCAATCTGTAGCCACGAGTAGCTAAAGTAGACTCAGAGTATTCAGACAATGTTCCCAGCAGTTTTGTAATGATGTCGTTAAAAAAGTCTACAGCAGTGAAGCGGCGTTGTTCTGTTTCCCCGTTAGTACAGCACATCCACCAACTTCAAATTCCAGCCACAGCCACTAGGTTTTTGTTCTGTGCTTTCCCAAGAGCAGCTTAATTGGGATTAGCAATTTTGGGGGAAAGCAGCAAAATAAAGGCAATTCGTACATAATAAATTCCACCCATCATGCTCTGGATGACACACCTCTTGGTCAAAGGTTACTGGCCTGGTTTGCTGAGCAATGGGGCCAGAACCTCAGTTCACATGACCTTAGTTATAAGTGTCAATCTGTCCTCCCTGCAAGGACATTCTTCCCTCACTTAATTATGAGTCTCACCATTCTGCTGAATGACAAAATCAAGAAATGTCTCTATCCTGCATTACCTGGATTTGCTGTTCCTTGGAAATTTCTTTAACAAGAGTCATCTTTAAGAAGAAGGCAGAGAGTATCTTTGTGCCCATAAATCTCCCAGGGAGGCCCGTCCAAATGCTCTCCGCTGCCCACACGTGGTTTATCTACCACGTGGAGACTAAAGGCTTGGGAAAGAATTCCACTGGGCAGATCATACCTACACAGAAACCACGTGTTTGTTTCCTGGTGAAGCGATCACCTGGGTGTCAGAAGAGCAGAATTTCGTCTGCTGATTTTCCCTTGTCGCTGGGAATCACCCCTCTGTCCACCCATCATCTTCCAGTACAGTGAAGTCACCACCGTGGTAACTAGACTCGGTAACTGTTGCACTGTGCAGAGATTTCCAGTAACGTGGAAGAGATGAGGATGGAGTTCCTGATCAAATGAAAAGATCTTTGAAACTGCCAGTGCCAAGGCTGGCCGCATGGGCCTCCACCTCCCATTACCTGCGATGTGTGTGGCCAGGGTAACTGGCAGGGGACACTGCTGGCTGTTGTCACTGAGGCTGTAATTCCAGGCTCCAGGAAGGTGGGGCTGGCTTCTACCCACGGCTCTAAACATCACGCACAGACTGCCAGATCCAAGCGGGGTCTCCAGCCGACACCTACTCCTGAGCTGCAGAACCCGGCACCTACCACCTGCTGAATAGGTCCTCTGGGCGTCCAGCAGGCAACGCAGTTCCGAACATCCACAGGGAACTCCTTCCCCACCCCCTCCCTGCTTGTGCAGGACATGTCCCAGCGATGGCACGTCCTCCACCCAGTGACTCAGGACAGAAAAGGGGAAGCGGCTTCTGTTCCCACACCGACCCGTCTCTCCGCCCTATCTCTGTATCGCCAGCCTCTGCCCTCCGGCGGGCGCTGCGTGTCCCCTGGGTTCCTGCAGTGTCACCACCCCCGGCCCCGCCCGGGCCCTCCAGGTCCAGTCTTCCACCTCAACCCATTCTCCACGGAGCATCCAGACCGACTCTAAAATGAGAACCTTAAATCCTCCAGGACCCTCGTCATCCTCAGGGAGGAGCCCAGACCCCTTAGGACGGCGCCCGAGGCCCGGCCTGCTCTGCCCCTCTGCCAGCCCCCCTCACCCACGCTCTCCCCGGCTCGGCATCTTCAGCCCGGACGCTGGCTCCGCCATTCAGCTCTCCGGGGGCATCTCTGACCCACCCCCTGCGCTTCCAGAGCACTCTGGGCTACCCTGTCCGCCAACAGCCACGTGCTGCTCTGTCGCCCCCTGTCCTCAGGGCCCTGCGGGCCGGGGGTGCCTTACTTGCCCTTGTAAGGACAGTCGCACCCCCCGACGCAGAGCCTGGGCCTGCGCTTCAGGGGTCCTCGCCTTCACAATCTCAGCACAACCCACGCCCCGAGGGGTCGGTGTCGTGACAGGCTCTGTTCAGGATCCAAGAACTACTATTCCAAACTCTCAGCTGCAGAGTCAAGCCCCACGAAGGTGGGTGCCATGAGGGTGAGTGCGGTGACCTGGGAGACAGACAGACAGACGGACACGGGCCGCGGCGCGGGTGTGGACGGGCCGCACCGAGCTAGAGAAGGCGAGTCAAGCCCGTTCTCAGTGTGGACGCCCTTCCCACTGGCGCCACCTGCACGCTTTCTCGCTTCACTTCACGTGCCGATGCACGATTTAAGAAGCACTCCGGAACCACTGTGGGATCTGCAAAAATTGCGAGGGGCAGCTGAGGAAGATTTTACAATATTCAACAATGCACATCCTTCCTGAACGTGTACCTGTTCCCCTAAACATCCGTACACACGCATGAACATGCTGCCGATTCCTTCATCTCCACTGTGTGGAACCAGAGGCTACTTTAAGAAATGGCGGGCTTCCCTGGTGGCGCAGTGGTTGAGAATCTGCCTGCCAATGCAGGGGACACGGGTTCGGGCCCTGGTCTGGGAGGATCCCACATGCCGCGGAGCAACTGGGCCCGTGAGCCACAACTACTGAGCCTGCGCGTCTGGAGCCTGTGCTCCACAACAAGAGAGGCCGCGATAGTGAGAGGCCCGCGCACCGCGATGAAGAGTGGCCCCCGCTTGCCACAACTGGAGAAAGCCCTCGCACAGAAACGAAGACCCAACACAGCCAAAAATAAATAAATTAATAAATTAATTTAAAAAAAAGAAATGGTAAAAACAGCAATATGAGTGACATCAATTTATATGATGAAATACGTTTTGTAAAATTTTTTCTGATAACAAAGTTATGAGACCTCATTACAAAGGTGGCGCGTGATATGCAAAATTCACAGTTTACATCTAAATCTAAGTATGCCTTAAAGAATTTTATGGATGATTTCAGTTGCTTTTGGCAGAATTAAAGTTTTCTAAAATTAAATAAAAAAAAGTTAAGTACGCTGACTCAAGAAAGGTTATGTAATTTGGCATTACTGCTCATAAAGCACAGTGTATGTGAAAAACCTGATTATAACAGCATAATTAGTTAATTTTGCTGAATTTAAGGGAAGAAAAATAAAATGTATGGAATAACATAATATTTTGTACATTATGTACGCTTTAATTTTATTACTCATCCAACTATCACTAGCCTGTCAACAACCAGATGTGAACGAGAATATTTAAACTTAGTCATTATGGGTATTTTATTGATTTTCAATCATAGATAATGCATAGTTTTAAACTAATTTTTTGAAATTTTGGTGTTTGGCAACTCTATTTGTTGGGCTAGGAATAGATACCATGTTTTATTTACAACTTTTAAATGTTTTAAAATACGTGACAGGAGGGCCTCCACTTATACACTTCCTGGGCCTGTTGTGATAGTGGTCACGCTGATTGCACAGCCCCACTGGTAGCCTGCCTGCTCAATAACTATTTCTGAAATGAAATGCATGTGTACATATGTCTAAGGTTACACAGGCAAATTTATGTGAATTGTTTAATACTGCAATAACATTTCTGAAAGGAATTAATGACTCTCTTTCTCTATCAAGATAGAAGATACCGTGAATTAATTCACATTAACATGTCAAGCCGCTCAGAAAATCCCAGCTTTGATTGAGGTGTGTTTCCCGTCAACAGCTGAAACACATGGTCGTCAGAGAGAATGTCTGGACTCTGGTTTCATCGCCTCATGAATTCACCATTCCTCCAGCTTGGTCTTAGCTACCAGTGTGATCAGTGTGTTACATGTTTACGCAATTCTGCTTGCAAAATCCATTCATTCAGGAAATCAGTATCAATCCCTGAGGCTGTGAAATAACTCTGGAGAAGCCGTGGTGAGCAGGGGAGATGCTGGCTTCGTGCAGCTGGCCTTCTGGTGGGGGGGCAGTCACGGAACAAATGACAACATAGTTATCTGTGCATGTGCGGCTGTCATGGGAACAGGTAACAGGAGGGCCTCATCCCAGGCCGGAGAGACAGGGGAGCCCCAGGGAAAAGGAAAACCAAAGGGTGAGTTAGGAATTATCCTGGCAAAAATAAAGGGAAGAGAACCACCCACACAAAGAATACGGAGTCCTGATCAAAACACAGACACCAACACAGCCAACCCCACGCGAACAGCCCCCGAGCTTGAGACAGCTTGGTGTACTCAACGCCCGTGAGAAGGGGCCTCCAGGGAGGACAGGGGCCTGCCTTCCTCTCCAGAACTTTAGGTTCTGTCCTGAGTGCAACGGGGCCACTAAGGGGCTTTAATTAGAATGTTTTTCCCCGATTTTACACTCTGTGTGGTAACTGACTCTGATCCAGGAAGAGCTGGAAAAGAGGGGTAAGAGGTCCCGGCACGTCTCCGGGAAGCAGACGGGTGGGGCTGGACCGGGGCGTGGTGAACAGCAGGCCCGTGGAGATCCCGTGGGTGGGAGCTGGACGGGGGATGGGCTAGATGAAGGGCAGACCAAACCGAGAGGGCAAAGGTGATGGTCAGAAACCTGTAGGGTAGCTAGCTGGAGACACACCATTTATACTCACATGGTATCTCCATTTCTATCTCCGTCCCAGACTCATCTTCCAAGCTTCAGACAAACGTATCCACTCGCTGCTGGAAACTGCAACTCCACGATCTCCCGGGAGACTCAACTAACACGTCCAGACTGAACTCATCATTTTTCCCTGACTCAGCCATGAACACAAAGAGGTCCTCCTCCATCTTTCCTTATCGTAGCAAATGCCCTGCCATTCGCTAAGCACCTGTGATGGTTAATTTTATGTGTCAACCTGACTGGGTCAGAGGAAGCCCAGCATTTGGTCACACATTATTCTGGGCGTGTTTGTGGGCAAGTGTTTGCACGAGGTTAACACTTGAACCGGCAGACGGCAGACGGAGTGAAGCAGATGGCCCTCCCTAACGTGGGTGGGTCTCATCCCATCAGCTGAAGGCCTGAGTAGAACAAACGTAAGAGACACTTCCACCTGCCCGGCGGCCTTGGAGCTGGGATACCAGTCTTTTCCTGCCTTTGAACTCAAACTGGAATATTGGCTCTTCCTGGGTCTCAAGGCTGCCAGCTTTCAGACTGGAACATATACCATTGGTTCTCCTGGGTCTCCAGCTCTGACTGCAGATATGGGACTTGTCAGCCTTCGTAATCACATGAGCCAATTTCTTGTAGTAAATCCCTTTCTGTCTCTCTCTATCTCTTTCTCTCGCTGTGTATATATATGTATCTCCTATTAGTTCTGTTTCTGGGGAGAAGCCTGACTAATACATCAGCCAAAGAGGGGATGGTATTGCCTGGGAAGAAGGTAAAGTATAAAACAAAACACACAAAAGCCCCCAGAAAAAACTCATGTAAGTTACAGGGTACCCCGATGTCATGAATAAACTCTAGAGCAAAGAAATAGAATGAGGCCAGAGCTTACTTCAAAGTCGTGTAGGTTGGACTGCGGCAGAGTTTCACTGGGCGCATGGCCACCCCGCTAGAGGCTCTACCTCCCGGACCTGTATACTGCTAAGTGCGGCCGTGTGGCGAGGGTCAGACCAACGGTACATGAGGGGAAACTGATGTAACTCCAGGACATCTCAGTAAAGGTGAAGTCATCATCCTAGACCTTTACCTCTTCTGTTTTTTGAAGGTCGGAAACCTAATTTGAAAATGGTCCACCTTTAACCCCATGGGCAAGCACCACACTCTGAAAGACGGTGGAGCGAGAAGATGGAAGAAATCAAGGTCCCTGAATGACCTCATGGAGCGGAGCCTCCACACCACCATGGACTGTCTGTCCATCTCTGGACTACGTTCTGTTAGAGAGATGAAGCTCTCCCCTATTAGTCACAATATTTTGGAGTCTCTTTGTTACAGCAGTTCAGCTTTATCATAACTGAAACAGACATATGGGATTAAGCACATGGGGAATCACTGCGGTTCCCCCCAGTGGGGACAGAAGTGACATCTGTCTTCTGTGTTCACTGCTGCAGCCCCAGACGACTGAACTACTGGTATCTGCACATAGTAGGCACTCAGCAAGTATGTGTTGAGTGAATAAATAGGGGGATTCAATGCCAGATTGGAATTGAAAGGAAAGTGAAGAAGTGGGGCGAGGGTATCGAGTTACATCTCTGTTACAAAGATCTGCAGAAGAGAAGGGAGTGACTCTCTAAGGAACCATCTGAGTGTCTTTGCGTGAGCATGAAGGCACATGTGCATGAATGCAACACAGCAAAGACGAGGGCAGAGTTAAACAAAAATGGAACAAATACAGTATGAGAAAGGAGTGAGACACAAAAGAAATGAGTATTGAACAGTCTTGTGAACTTCCTGATTACCCTTAGCGGGGGTAAGATACTTTCTTAACGTTGCTGGAAGGGAAGAAGGAGGGGCTGGGTATAGACAAGTATCAGCTGTAGGGTCAGAAGCAGGAATCTGAGGATGTTTCTGAGTGTTGGCTTCTATTTTTTTCCTCTTTCTGTAGAGTAGGAAGCAGGGTGAACCACTGGAGAGAATGGTGCCCAGAATAGGGCCCCAGCTGATGTGAACAGAGAAAGTTGAAAACAGTCATCGTGGAGAAATAGAGAGCAGAGTGAGTGCGGGACCACGCTGTGAAGAAAGGGGCATTCTGAAAGGCTCGCCGATGAGGCTCTTACAGTAACGATCCACCCGGTATGTGTTTCCCTGGTAATCTCCTGTCAGAGTTCAGACACAGACACGGAGGACGGAAAAGGATTGGCTTCGTCCAGGGTTGTGCTTTTCCCAGATGAACAGAATTAAACGGCTACAGGACAAGATGTTTTAGAGAATCGCAGTAGACTAACTGCTGGCCCCTTGTTGTATGAAAGGGGAGTGCTGGCAGGAAGGGCTGGTGGGCCAGGTGGGTGGGCTCATCGATGGCCTGGAGGGTCTAACAGGAGGATGGGCGTCTACAGTGTGGCCCCGTGCCTGGCCAGTTAGGACAGGAAACAGAGGCAAACAGAACGGTTTTGTAAATTAAGACTGATTAATTTCCAGCATGACAAAGTTGAGAGGAGGTGGCCAGTTTGCAGTAGAAGAAAAAGTCACTGGGGGTGAAGAGGCAAAGGAAGTAAGAGATCGTGTGTACGAGGTGAGCTTCTGGTGTGGACGTCGAGGACCCTACGTGAGGGGGCTCTCAAAATGGCCAGAGAAGGCGCCATGGCCACAGCCAGGAGTAGAGGGGAAGGTGGTGAGGCCAGATTGTGTGAGATTTAAAGGAGCAAAAGCTTTCCAGCTAACAGAAGAGCTGTGGTCGGAAAGCTACCCGAAGGGCAGGGAGACAGTGACCCAAGCTCCGGCACTCGGGCGTGAGGGGCAACGGGAGGGCAAACGGCCTCCACTGGAGAGGATCCCAAAGAATCAGGAGCCACCCAGGTCACGGTCACAGAGCAGACGGAATACGAGAGACGCGTTTAGGAGTCAGGAGGGGTGGGTGGGGAGAGGGACGCCCCGAAGGCTGGGTTTGGGAGGGTGTGTGGAGCCCCAGAGCATGAGTGTGGGAATGGTAACAAGTGGCTGATGAGGCTGCACCTTGAGTGGTAACGGGACAAAGGGACACAGGACACAGGCTCTGGTCAGCTTGCAGGGACCTCTGCACACTCTCCTGGGGGTCGACAAACTCATCCGACGGCTGTAACTCCATCCTTCATCCTTGACAGAGACTCTACCGTACTTTCCCGAACAATCTGTCTGTTGCTGTAAAAGGGGTCAGTCAGTCTGAGAGGGCCGGTCCTTTATCTATCAGTTGCTGTTTCTTTCGTCGATGCGTGTGGACTGTCCTTTGTAGACACCGTCCGTCCTGGACCTCATCTACTCATCCACGGGCTTCGGATACCTTCAGTCTCACAAACTCATGGATTGATGTACACATGTAATCGGTGAGGAACCTTGTCCAGACCAGGAGACTGGGACCCACACTGAGCTTCGAAAGAGAGGTTTTATACTCCTTTCTCTATTACTATTAACCTTGTGTATCGCCAAAACAAGAGAACTTGGGCCCTGAGAACAGGTCTTCTGAGCCCTGGCTCTGCCGCTTACCAGCCCTGCGACCTTGAGAAGCCCACGGGGAGCATCCCATAAGCCAAGAACCGTAATCTCCTCATCTTATAAAGGGAGATAAGTGCCCTACAATGCCTGCCTCATACACCACTGTGGGCGCTGAGCGGTACGAGGTACATGCTCTCACGGTCACGGCAGGACTGCAGCTGACCGTTTATAGTTCCGGGCAAACATAAGACGGCGTGTAGGTTCAAAATGCCTGTCTCCTAAGTGGGGGCTGATTCCTTCTGATGCTGTGATGAGGGATTTGTCTTAATCCCCCTGGTGTGTCTGCTTCTGGCCTTTCCCACCCGTACTTTTCCAAGCTGCCCCTGGGAAGCTACTTGTGGGATCAGACTGGATTTTTGAAAATAATTTCTCCCTTTTCCTTTTCATTAGGGCCACGTGAAGTTGGATCGCCTAAATTGTGCACTGAGAATGTCTCTTGGGAGTTGCTTCCCTCTGGCTTTGTCAAAGTACCTGCTTCATAAGGCCTGCCTCCTTGGAGCCTGGGACACGTCTGACCACCCGGCTCGTCCTCCGTGACACAACTGTCTCCTGAACCTCTGCTTGGACCTCCCCCCGATGAACCTCTCCCATCTCCTTCCTTACTGGCTCCCCCTTGACGACCCACGGATTTTCCTGCAGTCACAGGCCTTTTGCTGGGGGCACAGCAAGTACAGCATCGTTCGTTCTGACTCCCCCGTCCATCCGTCTCTCTGAATCTGCTAAAACTTTCTTAGTCGCTCTCTAACCATGACTCATCTCACCAAGCAAAACGGGTAAAGCCATATTATCAACTATGTTGTCATTTTAAGTTTACAACCCACGGAATACTTATTCACCGGTGGATGTCGATTGCTACGCATGTTGACTTAAACCCCCTTTTCCAATTATGTCATTATGGGAATAACTGGACACATTTTGAATCTTAATTATCTTTTTATGCTATACCGTAGGCCATATGAGAGGGATGATAGCTTTCTTTGGACTGACACCCTATCTTGTACACAGGGTTCAAGTCACATGAGCTGAGACCAGTTTTAAGTTCAAAGAATATACGTTTTAACTTCCTGAGGAAGCAGACAACATGGTTTTACCGAGTTGCCACGTTAATCAAACAGAGACACAGCCTTGAAGAGAAGTGAGTTCACAATCAGAGCTCAAGCAGGTCAACAGTGTATCACATGAGAACGGCTGCCATCAGGGGTGTGCCATTGCTTTCAGACCCCGCGTCATTAAAAATACATCTCTTCTTCTCAAGTGTTCCCCTTGGTTGCTCAAAATTTCTTCACAGAAGAAATACAAAGAAGAAGAAAAACACAGCACATGAAATCAAAGAACCAGGGTTTCGTTTAGAAGAATGCAAAACTGTATTTAGTGTGATTACAATTCAGAAAAACTGGCAGCCTCTAATTTCTTTTCTGCAATTCAATTAACCTTATGCGTACCTTTCTGCTTTAAGGTGTTAATTTTTTCCACTCAAGAGAAAATAAAAGGAGAATGAAATAAATTATGAGAATATGAAATGTAATTGATTAAAAAAATGGAAGAGTTTGTCATTTCTTCCTCGGGGAACATTTGTTTTAGGGGTCAATTTTCAATTCTTCTAACTGCTGTCTTCAGAAGGACTTAAATTAATTCTGGATATTATTTTCATTTTTTGGAAGAAATTGGCTCACGTTTGTCACAATCAAGGAGTTGGAACTTGATTTTGCATAAGATATGAGCGTTGCATCTGGAAAAGAACTGCCCCATCTCCCAAATAATTAGGCTAAGTTCAAGTAGATCATAAATAACAGATGCTTAAATACCCCGCACACTTACAAGGAAATCTTCAGACAGAACAGTAATATACAGTCTGCAGCCAAGGTGGTTCAAGGTCAGTTTCTCCTTCCAGAAGCATCTGCAGATAGCATCTTCCCACCACCAGACCGTCTACAAAAAGCACGTCTAGACATACGCAAGCTGTGGATGAAATGCAGCGCGTTTGCTAGGGGCACATGTTTTATAACATGCGTGTGTAACTGATGGAGTTGGGACCGATCAGGTGTGAATATAACGTAAAAGCTGCAGCGGGCGTGGGCCAATGTCTCTGGCACACAAGGGTTCTAAGTCACGACACTGAACACAAAAGACTAACACAAGTGAGCAGGGCAAGACATAGAGGCGCACTCTTCCATAAATGATGCCCTCTGACCCCACGTTGTCCCTCTTGGTCCCGTTTGGTCACATGTTCCGTCTTGAAAGTGTCTGTGTTGCGTGCGTCTCTGGATCTTTGTCAAAAGAAACAGGCACAGACAGAGGTCCAGAACACCCGACCCTGGCATCGCTGCGTTTGCCTGTAACCATCCATCTCTGTCCTTGTCTCCAAGGCCAGGCACCTCCACCCGTCCGCACCTGTTCTTTCATCAAGCTGCCTTTGCCTTCCTCTTTATTAAAGTTCTGTGTGTACTGCAGCTTATTTCATTTATTAGGAATTTCATATGCCCTTGCTATTCAAGGATCTTTAATTAGGAATTTTTTTGGGGGGGGTTAGTGTTCTGGTTACAAAATTTCCAAGGTTTTGAGTATTCTATCCCAACCCTACATTTTCCCAAATCCTTGCTATTTTCAGTGGATGATTTTGCATGAAGCATACTTCACAGTAACACAGCTGTACTGCCAATTCGTTCCTGAAAACTTCAAAGGTAAAACAGCTCATTGCATTCAGTGTCTCATTAACTTTTACTCCAGTTATGGTGGTGGATGTATGGAGTTATAATTCATGTACTTAAATTATATTAGTTTCTTCATAGTTCACGGTTGTTACTAAAACTTTGAGGAGTTTATAATTATTCACTTACCTAGACATTTAGGTACAATTGCTATAATTTGTGATGTAATGTTTAGCCCTTAGGAACAAAACTTTCTGCCTGAATGGGAGCCTCTTCAATATCCCCTGCAACACCTCTCTAAACGGGGTATTCTGATCTTTTCCCAGCTAGTTATTTTCGGCTGTGTCTCTGATTACTGCTTCTGTTTCCGGTGTTCCGTTCTGCCCCTCTGGAACATCTAAAATCCTGAAGTTCACACTGGTTTCCTAGCGGTCCATATCCCTCAGCTTTCAATGAGGTTCGAGTCTAGACTGAACCAGATCCCTCTTCTGCGCTCCAGGCCCCTGGATCCGGTACCTACTCAGCATCCTACTGCGACGACCTCGAAAACATGTCAATGTCACCTTGTGCAGTCGGTACCTCTTGTCATGTTCCCTACCCCAACAATGGTGTCCACCCAGCTGAGCAAGCCAAGAGCTGGCAGTCAGCTCTGACATTCCCTGTTCCTCCTTCCCCACATCCCATCTATCACCAAGTCCCATTCATCTCCCTTTAAGCAGTTCTCAGATGACTCACTTCTCTGTCTCCACTGCCACCCACCCTCCTGACGCAGGCTGCAGCCTTGGACTTGGGCCACCGCAGCAGCCCCTCTCTGGACCCTCCACGTGCAATGGCCAAAGTGACCCTGAAGAGACACCAGACTGAGCACATCACCACCCCCCGTCTAAACTCTTCCAGAAAACTGGGAGTGGAAGAAAACGTCTTCAACGTGGTAAAGGCCACATTCCCAAAACATTTAGCAAATATCACACTTAGTGGAGAAAACTTAAAATCAGAAGCAAGGATTCTTGTTAACATCACAACTGTTAAACAAAGGTCCTTACCAATGCAGTGAGATAAAAGAAGGAGAGGGAGGAGGGGGAGGGGAGGGAGGAGGGGAAAGGGGGAGGAGGAGGGAGAGAAGGGGAGAGAGAGGGGGAGGGGAGGTAGGAAATAAACGAGTGGCATACGGTTTGGAAGGGGGAAGTTGAAAGAATATCCTTATCGGCAGATGACACAATCCTAACCATAGAAATCCCGACAGAACACAGGGACTTAAAACTAATGAAAGTTGCAAAAGTTTGAGGGATATAAAATCTGCTTAAAAATCAATAGAATTTCTCTATGACTACAATAAACAAAGTTTTTATCAAACTTATGTGTTAAAATTTTATCAACTGCTTTTTCTGTATCAGTAGAGATTATCACATGGTTAATGCACTTATCAATGAGAAAAGAGAGGAACCCAATCAAAAAATAGGAATATTGTGAAAGCAGTTTGGAGCAAGAGACATCTACATGACTGGAAAGTATATGAAGACACTCTCAACTCATTAAACACGATGAGAAAAAAAAATAAAATGAGGAGATGTCACTTTACAACCATTATATAAAATTTTAAAAGAACGATAGCACCAAGAGCTGGTGAGCATGTAACCCGTCGTGCACATGCCCCCGCCTCACCAGGGCCTGTGAACAGGACTTTATTTGGAAATAGGGTCTTTACAGATGTAATGAAGTTAGGATGAAGGCCTCAGGGTGTGTCCTAGTCCAGTAGGACTGGAGTCTTTATGAGAAGAGAGACGCACAGAGAGGATGCCACGTGACTACAGAGGTAGAGACCGGAGTGATGCAGCCAGCAGCCAAGGAACACGGAGGGAGGGACGGCCACCACCAGAAGCTGGAAGACGCAGGGAAGGATTCTCCCCTACAGGTTTCTAAGGGAGCACGGCCCTAGCAACACCTTGATTTTGAACTTTAGCCTCCAGAACTGTGAGACAATAAATTTCTTTTGTTTTAAGCCAAAAAAAAAAAAAAAAAAAAAGATTTCATAAGCCTGGAAATAAAGGACTTCATGCAGCTCTTCTGATAAACTGCTGTAGCTTCTCTGGAGAACATTCTAGCGGTAATGAAAATTAAGTATTAGTACAATCTACCGTCTATCCACCCCATGCTGCATGGCCTGGACACCCTCCCCAAATGACTAAGGATACATGGGCAAGGGCACAATTACTAAGGTAGGTGGGGGGGGGGAGTAAAACCCTGTGACAACTATCAGTGGAAATTAACAGGATACATACCTGTCTAAGAACATGGAGAGTGCAGTAGAGTGTGTTCCCATGGTAAGGAGGGGGTGAGATCAAGGGAAAATCAAATCAAATCCAACAAGAGGCTTGTCTGGACAATGGTGATAGAGAGCCTTGAATTGTAGTAATGAAAGTCTGCATATGAAGTGCTTCAAAAACGCTAAAAGATTAAATGGCAATCTTTAGAATTATTGGTGGAGTGGTGATAGCCATTCAAATGGATAAGTTTAATTTAGGGAATGAGTATTACTCAAAATAAAACAAGGTCCAAGATATCCATAATTTGTGATTGGGAAGAGGAAAATTATCCAGAAAAGTCTAGAATAAAGGATGCTCAGGGAAGAGAATTAGTAGGAAAAGAGAAAGAAACCTAGCATCTAGTAGGTATCTACCTTGCGGTTAGCGCTTGACATCTATCATCTTATAAAATGTTCTCAGTAACATTGAAGTAGGCGGTGTCATCTCTCTACACAGATAGAGAGGTGACCTCCCTAAAACCAGAAAGCAGGTCTAGAACCCAGCTCCATCTCACCTGGATAGCTACAGCTCAGGAATAAGAGAATAATCAGTTTCCAATGCAGCATTAGTCTTAATGAGGAAATACTGATGATTTACTAAGAAAAAGGTAAACAGTAGCCTTCTAGAAACAATTTCAGTGGCATGGTAAGGGACAAAGCTGGGTTAGCGGTAACAGAAGAATTCAAATTACCTTGACTTAGGGCTTCTCTGGTGGCGCAGTGGTTAAGAATCCACCTGCTAATGCAGGGGACACGGGTTCGATCCCTGGTCTGGGAAGATCCCACATGCCGGGGAGCAACTAAGCCCATGTGCCACAACTACTGAGCCTGTGCTCTAAGAGCCCGAGAATCACAACTACTGAGCCCGTGTGCCACAACTACTGAAGCCCGCACATCTAGAGCCTGTGCTCCACAACAAGAGAAGCCACTGCAATGAGAAGCCCGCACACCGCAACGAAGAGTAGTCCCAGTGTGCCGCAACTAGAGAAAGCCCACGTGCAGCAATGAAGACCCAACGCAGCCAAAAATAAATTTACAAATTATCTTGACTTATACTAAAGGTTAGTGAATGTCTGGGCACATTTAAAATGATGGAAGAAATATAGAATAAAGGTGTTAACAAGAAAAAGGGCAATTATGAGAGAGTTATTCTAGAAAGGTGAAGAGGAATTAGATTGAGAAGTGGACTAAAGAATTATCTATTATTATTTTTTAAATTTATTTATTTATTCATTTATGGCTGTGTTGTGTCTTCGTTTCTGTGCGAGGGCTTTCTCTAGTTGTGGCAAGTGGGGGCCACTCTTCATCGCGGTGTGTGGGCCTCTCACTATCGCGGCCTCTCTTGTTGTGGAGCACAGGCTCCAGACGCGCAGGCTCAGTAGTTGCGGCTCACGGGTCCAGTTGCTCCGCGGCATGTGGGATCTTCCCAGACCAGCGCTCAAACCCGTGTCCCCTGCACTGACAGGCGGATTCTTAACCACTGCGCCACCAGGGAAGCCCTATTATTATTATTGATCATTATCTTTTATTTATTTATTTTGGCTGCCCTGTGTGGCATGCGGGATCTTAGTTCCCCAACCAGGGGTCAAACCTGTGCTCCCCACATTGGGAGTGCAGAGTCTTAACCACTGGACCACCAGGGAAGTCCCTATTGTTGCTCATTATCTTTAAAGGAAAGAATTTTTCTTGCTAATATTGCACAACCACAGAAAAAAGGAAAATATTCTCTAGCGTAATTA
This sequence comes from Balaenoptera borealis, assembly GCF_965194805.1. NCBI lineage: Eukaryota > Metazoa > Chordata > Mammalia > Artiodactyla > Balaenopteridae > Balaenoptera > Balaenoptera borealis. The sequence continues at coordinate 2,594,204 of NC_138873.1, read as the reverse complement.
TATCTATGTATTTACAGTTAAAATTCATATTTAGTTCATTAAAATGTTTGTGTTCTTTATTGGATCTGGAAAAAAATTAATTTAACTCAGTATATTTTTGTCATGACTAATTCTGTTGGAAACATAATAGGACTAAGCTTGATATCAAATAACAGAGTTGAGTCACTTGGATTCTACACAGAACATTTCCATCTCTCAAAAAGCTAAGTTGTACCCAGTAGTCTCCTTTATTAGGATGCTGTAAATAGGATGTTAGGACGTTAAAAAGATGTTAGTTAGGATGTTAAAAAATAACTTTGGTGTAAACAAAGACCCTTCCTTGCAGCTCCCATTTTTCCGGCCTTGTGATTCTGGCGCGGAGCCAGGAACACAGAAGCTGCTGGATGACGTCTTACAGACGAAGCGCCTGTTATCAGCAGTGTGCTCTGGGAACCAGGCAGACCTGTGCTGCCGCTTAAATCAGCGGTCCCCAACCTTTCTGGTACCAGGGACCGGTTTCGTGGAAGACAATTCTTCCACAGACAGGGGCGGTGGCGGGGGTTGGCGCAGGTGGTAACGTGAGTGATGGGGAAGCAGGTGCAGCTTCACTCGCTTGCTCGCTGCTCACCTCCTGCTGTGCAGCCCGGGTTCCTAACAGCTGCGGACTGGTAGCGGTCTGCGGCCCGTGGGTTGGGGACCCCTAGCTCAAATGATTAACAGCTGTTCACTTACTCTAGGTTTCACCACCATGGATTACTTTCCCAAACAACTGAAATCTTTACATTTACATTTTCACTATGTGATCGGAATAGGTGACTTCTAAACTGAAGTCCCCACCACTGATTTCCGTGAGCAAGAAATGATAGACACGATCAGTTGTACCACCAGATTAAAATGTATTGAGTCGTGCGACTTAAGTTGAGCTAATTATGTACACAACTAGGAGGAATAAGAGACAGTCACGAGCTGCGCAGTGCGTAGCCGTCAGAGCAGAAAAGGAGGAGCAGGGTTACACACGTGCAAGCCGGGGGCCTGGACAGAGCTCATCCCTGACTCTGCCACCTAGGACGTCACTCATCCCGGTGGGGGCTCAGCTACCTCTTTCTTAAACTGGGCATACTTCATATACGTACCTCCCCGGGTCACCACAGGGATGATGCCTGTGGAGGTGCCCGTCAAGCTGGGCACAAATGTAACAAATCACTACTTTCATTAATGGAGGAGTAAGAACAATGGCTCCAGAAGCCAGAAATAAAGACGGACATGTACTTAAGGATAAATACATGCAGAGAAGAAGAAACTCCTTAAGATAACTTTGTACGCTACCTTAATCTGAAATCACATTCCATTTCTTTTTTAAAAAATTTATTTATTTATTTATTTATTTTTGGCTGTGTTGGGTCTTCGTTGCTGCACGCGGGCTTTCTCTAGTTGTGGCGAGCAGGGGCTACTCCTCGTTACGGTGCGCGGGCTTCTCATTGCAGTGGTTTCTCTTGTTGCGGAGCACGGGCTTTTAGGCATGCAGGCTTCAGTAGCTGTGGCACACAGGCTCAGTAGTTGTGGCTCACGGGCTCAGTAGTTGTGGCTCACAGGCTCAGTAGTTGTGGCTCGCAGGCTCTAGAGCACAAGCTCAGTAGTTGCGGTGCATGGGCTTAGTTGCTCTGAGGCATGTGAGATCTTCCCAGACCAGGGCTCGAACCTGCGTCCCCTACATTGGCAGGTGGGTTCTTAACCACTGCACCACCAAAGAAGTCCCTCACATTCCATTTCTAATCATTGCTATTCTTTACACCACCTTGTTCTCAGGAAAGTCAGAATCTCCAGTGAAATTGGTGAAGACCCTGAGGTAGAGGTGGCTTGAGAGGATTAGTAAAGGTCAAATAACAAAAGAGAAGAAAGGATGAATCAAATCCTGGCCCATTCTTCAGCGAGCTGTATGCAATCTTTCTGATCCCCGCCATCTCCTGGATTTATAGATGTATAAACATACCCTCTATTCTCCAGGATGGATTTAATTACCATCAAGAAGTATTTTTCAAGTAAACACTTCAGTTTCTGCGTCTGCCTCTGACTCATCACAGCTGAAAGCAAATTAGGGGTTAAAAAGGTTCATATCATGTATAGAACAACCATGATTTTCTAAATGGAAGGACATCTTTAAACATTTGAGAGGGCTTCAATTTTCATAGACGCCATATTCTATATTTAACCAGAATCGACAGTATAATGTTCAAAATACCCATGGAATACTAATGAAATCAATGCAACTTAAGTTTAATCATGTTTATGTCTAAAATCACCATGCAATGTCTTTTTCTCCTTTCCTTACCAATCTCTTGATTTATTGCTGTAACGATACTCTTTTGGTACCATCATGGGCAAGTCAACTAAAAAATGTGTAATTTGAATCTCTGAACATCTGCAAGATTCAGTCCAATTTTGATTATGTTAAGCCTTATTTCAAATCTGGAGCATTAAAGGTAAAACTTTAGCCTTAATCCCTGAAGCATGCCAGGGCTTTAAATCAATAATAATGGACAGATACTCTCAAACACTGCCCTCAGTATTGTGATCATTTCCCCGGCAGAATGCACTTTGTTCTGAATTCTTCAGTATACTTTCTTGTAAAACAAGGTGCACATGCACGCACCCGCACGTGTGTGTGTGTGTCTGTGAGTCTGTGTGTGTTTGTGTGTGTGTGTGTGTGTGTGTGTGTGTGTGTGTGTGGTCCAACACCGTCTCTTTTTATTTTTTCCTGGAAGTACATATATTGCGTCTTCTACTTCCAGGAAGATGGAACACATACTCTTTTCCCTATTCCTCTCATTATGAACAACTGAACACCCTGGACATTTCATATAAAACAAACATAAGAAGACTCTGGAAAGGGGAGAGAAGAAGACCTCAGCTGAAGACTTCAGGCCCTGAGGAATGACACAGTGGTGAGTTCCCTGGGTTTGCTTTTTGCCTTGTGTATCTCAGACTTGCAGCTGAAGAAACCAGTAACCCAGAAATACCAATGGGCACAGACCGAAAGAAACCAAGAAGCCCCAACAAAAGCCTGCTGTCTCATGTGAGAAGCCTATTGTCCTCCCTCACCAGGCCGGAACAAGATGCCCCAACACCACCACCATTGCCCAGTGCACACAAAGGCTCCAACCACTGCCCAGTGGTATTGACACCCTTCCCCTTGGTACCAGTGGAGGCTATGAAAACCTGGCATTCTTGCACCCCTCCCTGTGGTAATGAGGTAGACCCTCACTTCCTCTGCTGGAGTGGTGTCCGAGCGTGCCTGCTAAACCAGAGCCTTAGATGAGATCCAGAGTTTCATAGCATAATACCCCAAAAGTCCAGGTTTCAATAAAAAAATCACTCATCATACCAAGAACCAGAAAAATCTCCATCAGAGTGAAAAAGAGAACCATGGGTGTCAAACCAAGATGACAAAAATGTTAGAATTATCTGACAAAGATTTCAAAGCAGACATGAAAAAAAAATGCATCCACAAGCAATTTCAAACAGGCTGGAAACAAATGAAAAAAAAAAAAAAAAGATAGAAAACTTCAGCAAAGAGATGGAAAGTCTCAGCTAAGAAACAGGAGATGTAAGAAAGAACTAAGTGGAAATTTGGAATCTGAAAGGCACAATAACCCAAATAAAAATTCACAGGTTGAGTTCAATAGCTGAACGAAGGGAAAAGAGGAAGGAACGGGTGAAATGGAGAATTAAGCAACAGACAACTCTCATCTCAAAAACCTAAAGAAAGAAGAGCAACATAAACCCAAAGCAAGCACAAGGAAGGACAGAAATAAATACAAGGAAATGAACGAGTGAATCAATGAATATAAATAAAGAACAGAAATAAATGAAATTGGAAACAGAAAAACAACAGAGAAAATCAATGGAACAAAGAACTGTGTCTTTTAAAAGATCAATAACACTGACAAATCTCTAACAACACTAACAAAAAATAAGAGAAGAAAGAGGAGACACAGATTACAAATATCAGGAATGATTGAGAGACATCACTACAGACCCTGCAGACATGGAAAGGTTAATAGGGGAATCCTAGGGACCACTCAGCACACAGATTTGACAACACGGCTGGAATGGACATGGGGATGGACACAGTGCTGACGTGGTCCACCCCTGGGGTGGATGGACCTCCACAGGAGTCCCACAGAGCCTCAAGAACGAGGCTTTGGGGTCATGGGTGCAGGAAATTCTGGATTCCAGGCACCTGGAGCATGGTCTAGAAGGGAGGGGACAGAATCTGGAGGAGCACGTCTTCAGTGAGGGGCAAGGCCAATGCAGGCCAGAGGGGGCTGCTAGTACTCAGGGCCCAGGCCAGGGGCTCCTCTTGTCCAGGTGTAAGGACTGTACTGATGAAAGATTTTTTCTCGCTACCGTGAGGGGATGACTATGAGTTAGAAGATACAGAAGACTACTAGGGAGTTGGGGCCAGAGTTAACACCATCCTGTAGGTTTTTATGTGGCTTTGCAGATAGACGGTTCATTATTTAATAAGCATTCGTGGGTCTTTGCGATGAGCAGGAGCTGGGCTAAGCTTACAGTCTGGTGGTAAAAAGAGACCCCAGGGGGGCCGTGAGAGCTTGGGGAGAGAGGCACCACCTGCCTGCAGCACTGGCATGCGCTCCACACGCCCTGGGGAGGCCACTTCTCCCCCCGTGCTGTCTCCATGCGGTCCCACCAAGGTCCACAGCTGTGCTGTGTCCCTACATGTCTAGAAAATTACTGAAGCCAGTGGGCTCTACCTTCTCGATTCCTCATCCTATATGTTGTCATGATTTCTGTGGATGGACAAACCTTATCTACATAGCTACTAAGACATAAAGTTTATTCCGAGTTTTCTTCTTTTATTGGCAAGGAAGTAAGCTAGTCAGTATCTCACTGAGGTGGGTTAATTAGAACATACTAGCATGCAGATTTGGGAGCTGACCCATCTGAGACCTTCCACCTGGCAGTTATTTCTTTACCAGCTGTTTGTGTTTAATTACTTGCTCTGCTACCCTCAGGTGGGAGTGAAGGTTCTGCCGGGAAGAGAGAGGACTCTCCACAAACGAGGTCTGGCTTCCTGACAGCTTATTTAGAATTAAGCCAAAAACCACAGGAACAGATCATGAAAACACAGTCATAAAATCACTAGAAATGATCAGTCTTTCCTCCAAAGCTGCATCATTGGTCACGTTCTCCAGGGCTCGGTCCCAAATTTAGTTTTTGATGAGTTTCCATCCTTTCCCTGTAGCACCCGGGCTATCACATCTCCCTGCACAGACGCTCTGCCTCACCACCTACACTTTCCCACCACTGACTTTTACTCACCACCCTAGTCTAAGAATACATTTTTTTCCCCTTCAAAGTGTAGGAACCCTGTAGCCACAGACTGACCTTGTGGCCAGTTGGATTCCTGTAAACTAGAAGAACACAACAAGAGAAAGTAAGCGTAAGAGTTTTTTTTTAAAAATCATACTTGATTGAATAAAATGAGGAGAAAAATAAATCTAAGGGATACTGAATGGCATGACAGAGAAGATTTTTATGAAAAATTGGTGCAATCTGTGCAGATGGATTGTGCAAGAAAAATATAGAAAACAATTACTGCTCTTTGCTCTGTTCTTTTAAACAACACATGTCTAGATATCTGGGTCATAGCCCTGAGCAGAAATATAAAAACATTCATGCATGATACAGAAGGAAAACAAAGAAGAGGAATATCTAGGAGTGGCTGAAAACACAAAAAGAACAGACAAGGAACGGATGACGAGTACCAGAAGCAAGATTATTCCAGACCCAATGAGTCATTTGTTCAGATTCACTACACGAGCAAGCGGAAACCACGACACTCCGAGTTTCATGAAAGATTCAGAGTGAAACCAGAGGCAAAAAATAAATAAACCTTTTTCCCCGGGGGTCAGTTTTGGCCATGTCACTTGCGTAGGTGATGGATGTCACGGTGACCCACCCGCTCACTAGTGCGCCCGTCACAGCTGACCAGTCCCCGTATCCTGTTGATGTTTTCCACAAAGTCACTCTGCTGTCACCACATTCAGCCCATCACTGTGGCCGCCGCCCAGTCCCAAGCCTCACTGCTTCATGCCTCAGCCCCCATGGGAGCTGGTGTGACCCCGCCTCTCCTTCCCAGGTATCTCAAGAGCTCTGCTGGGCTGGTTTTCCCGACACCGGCCCCACCGTGTCCATTCCCTGCCCAGTCGTCCACGGTGGAGCCTTCCTTCCTGACCTGCCCAGTCACTGCAGCCCCACGTGGTGACACTGGTTATCCCCAACATCCTGCAGGGGGCGAGCAGGGAGGGAAGGTACTCGAGTCTGGATGGTGTGCCACTGGACTGAAACACGGACACATCCTCACGTGGAAGCAACACTCCGGACCATGTTTGGTTCACAGAAAAGCCTTTGACTCAGAGCTGAGCCCCATAATGCAGGCTCAGGTCTCGAGAAGACACAGCCATGAGATGGAGGATGGAGGAGGAGAAAGAAACTATGGGTTGAATTGTGTCCCCCCAAAAGATATCTTGATATCCCAACCCCCAGAACCGGAGAATGTGACCTTACTTGGAAATAGGGTCTTTGCAGATGTAAGTAGCTAGGATGAGGTCATTAGGGGGGCCCTCATCCGATATGACTGGCGTCCTCATAAGACGAGAAGACAGACACACACAGAGAAAAGAAGGTCCTGTGATGACAAGACAGAAACTGGGGTGATGGGGCTACAAGCCAAGGACTCCAAGGACTGCCCACAACTCCAGAAGCTGAGAGAAAAGCATGGAACAGATTCTTCTTCAGAGCTCTTAGAGGAACCAACTCTGCTGACACCCTTCAGGTGTGTGGCTGCAGACTTGTGGGAGACTCAGTTCCTGCAAAGTCACCCAGTCTGTAGTCCCTCACGATGGCACACCCAGGACGCCATTACCTGTTCCTGGGCAACCTTTTGTCAGAAGGCACAATTTGGCTTCAGCACCATGTGTTGAACCCCGTGTTCTAGACTGTTCTCTGTGGTCTGAGGGCCCAGGCCTCAAACTGCCCTGGGCACGTGTGAGGTGGCCACCCCCACTTGGCCTCGTGTCCTGCCATGTACTTTTCTGGCTTTGGATCCAGCCTAGGGATGTGGTGACATAAACACCGAACCACATCAACACAGTGGTTCGTGAGAAGCCCTGGAAAGGCCTCTGCAAGGGGATAGTGAGAACGGGTATGAGGGACCCTTGTGAGGGAGGCAGCTGTGAGCAGAGCCCCTGCCAACCCTCCTCAGTGCCCTGCTCCCCACCTGGGCTCAGGTGAGCTGGCAGGACTCCGCTTCAGGAGGAGGGGGTCGGGGCGTGAACTACCCTCCTGACCTGCAGCTCTCAGGTGGGCATGTGAGCCCCGCCGAGGGAGCCCTACCAGCCCCACCAGCTGCCTTTCATAAAGGAGTATGGGCGGGGTGAGTCAAGGGGGTCAAAAGGTACAAACTCCAGTTATATGGTAAATAGGACTTGGGGATGTAACACACAGCCCACGACTATAGTTAATAAGTTAATAACCTGACAGCTGCTAGGAGAGTTCTCGTAAGGTCTCATTGCTGCACTCTTGAAACACTGTAAATCAAGTAGACTTCAACAACAAACCATTTCCAAAAAAAAAAAAAAGTCACATCATTACGTTTAAATCACTTTAATATTCAACTTGTCTGTCACCTGTCAAAACAAATTCTTTAAAAAGCATAGCTTTCATGTGAAATATTCCATCGTAAACTCAAGGACATTCAATCTTCAATTTTATTTCTCTGAGTGCAGGACACGGGAATAAAATGAGTCCTATAGGTAATTTGATCTTTTTATAGTAGGTACTAATGAGTGAATATTTGTGGGGTTAATTTTATGATTAAAATTTACTTATGCACTTTAATAGCTCACAAACTAGATAATCAATGCACAGAGAAATGACTCACCTTTTTAAAAAAAAGTTCTCATCACCAGAAAAAAATGTGTAAATATATGTAGCAACAGATGTGAAATAAATTTATTGTGGTGATCATTTTGCAATATTTACAAATATCAAATCATTATGTTGTACACCTAAAACTAATATAATGTTATATGTCAATTATATCTCAACAACAACAAAAAAAATCACAAAAATAAATAAATAAAAGGAACTATACTTATCTAGGAGACTAAATCTGTGAGAATAACCCAGAAATTCCTGGAGAAGAAGAGGAATGAGAGGCAGCTTATCTTTGCAAATATTAAAATATAATATCAAAAATAGTATGAAAATTGGCAACAAATTTTTGGGTATGACACCAAAGGCACAGGCAACAAAAGCAAAAACTAAGTGGGACTACATCAAAGTAAAAAGCTTCTACACATCAAAGGAAACCATCAACAAAATGAAAAGTCAACCTACAGGATGGGAGAAAATATCTGCAAACCATATATCTGATAAGAGGTTACTATCCAAAATGTATAAGGAGTTCATACAACTCAACAGCAAAAACAAATCTGATTTAAAAGGGACAGAGAAACTGAATAAACATTTTTTCAAAGAAGACATCTAAATGGCCAACAGGTATATGAAAAGGTGCTGCACATTACTAGTTGTCAAGGAAATGCAAATCAAAACGACAATGAGACATCACCTCACACCTGTTAGAATGGCCATCATCAAAAAGACATCAAATAACAAGTGTTGGTGAGGACGTGGACCGTTAGTGGAAATGTGACCTGGTGCAGCCACTGTGGAAAGCAGTATGGAGGTTTCTCAAAAAATTAAAAATAGAGCTACCATATGATCCAGGAATCCCATTTTTAGTCATATGTCCAAAAGGAAATGAAAACAGGATCTCAAAGAGATATCTGTAATCCCATGTTCATTGCAATATTATTCATAATAGCCAAGACATGGAAACAACCAAACGACCTAAGTGTCCATCAACAGATTAACGAGTAAAGATGTGTGATATATATATTATTCATTCATGAGGAAGAAGTACATTCTGCCATTTTCAACAAATTGGATGGACCTTGAGGCATTATGCTAAGTGAAATAAGTCCTACACAGAGAAAGACAAACATTGTATGATATCACTTATATGTGGAATCTAAAAAAGCCAAACTCACAGAAACAGAGAGTAGAGTGGTGGCTACCAGGGGCAGGTGCTGTGGAAAACGGGGAGATGTTGGTCAAAGGATACAAATATCAGTTATAGGATGAATAAATTCTGGGGCTGTAATGTACAGCATGGCAACTGTGGTTAATAATACTGTATTATACATTGGAAGTTACTAAAAGAGCAGATCTTAAATATTCTCACCACAAAAATGAAATGGGAATTATAAGTAGTGATGAAGGTGTTAGCTGACATTATGGTGGTAATCATCTTGTAATACGTATATCAAATCAACACATCGTACACTTTAAATTTATATAATTTTATTTGTCAATTATATCTGAATAAAGCTGGAAAAAATAGTATGAAGAGGCAGACTAATGTAGGAGAAAAATCCAAAAACAGATCGGGTATATATGAGTTTAGGACATAAGTGATATCTGTAGTCAGAGCAGAAAAGAAAAGTTATAATAACAAGTGATTAGAGAAGAATAGGTCAGCAATTTGGAAAAAATTAGTTAAATCCCTAGGATACAACTCACAACCTAAAATGCCAGAAAAATCAGAAGTCTAAATGTGAAAAATTTAGACCAAAGTATTAAAATAAAAGACCAAACATTTATGTCATCTTTTGATGGATGCAACTTTTCAAATGAAATCAAGACTAAATTTAAAACTTTTGGATATCAAAACACCAAAACCAAAACTGAAACAAACTGCAAAAAAAAAAAAAAAAAAATTCGTAACATGTATATAACAAAGAGTTAATGTGCCATCTAAAGAGCTTATGCAAATTAGTAAGAGAACAATGAACCTGTTTATAAGCTGAGAAGGGCCCAGTGAGTGGGAGGGACTGGAATTCCAGGACAGAAAATGGGCGGATGGACCAAGTCTGGGAGGAGAGACAAAGGGGGACAAAGGTGGAAGTTCAAGAACAGGGTGGGGGGAGGGGAGTGGGTGTGCTGGACACACAGGGCATATCTGTGTAAGCTCCAGAATGTCCCAGTAATGCAAACTGACATCCTGGAAATTCCCCAGACATTTCATCAGTAGTGCTTTTCATAACTAACTTGTTCTTGAGGCAGGTATATTCGACAGAGATTTTTCACTGATGATTGTTTTATTGGGCATTTTTCTACAAAGACAAAAATAGCTTTATGAGTCTACCTTCACTTCCCCTTAAGAGCTTCCTTAGTTACAGGCACAAAGGGAACCAGCGAAGATCTTATCTACCACAGGCTGCCATTCTGTCTGCAGATAGCAGTTATCAGGGGCTGGCCTTGGGAGGAAGTCACTGCAGGATGGTCCTTAGAAAACAGTGCTCAGCCTTATTTGTCAGGCTGAATTTTAGTTTACAAGGGGAAACCTAAACCAGTGCATCAGGAAAAACTAAAAGCCTTTGAAAATAATTTTCCCTTTAAAAAGACTAAGCATTCCATGTTTGTCTGAATAAAGTGAATAATCTTAAGACCATATCAAAATCTAAACCAATACATATTGATTTTTTAATCATACAGTAAAATACAGATATGTCTGAAAATACAAGACAAAAGAGTTTGGGCATACATTCCTCTTAAAATGGTCAAAATAACTTGACCCCAAAACATGGATTAATGAGGTGTTTCTAAGAAAGTAACTAACAAATATTTCAACACAGACATATCTCAAAATCTCACCCACTGCTGTAAGTTATCTGCACCCTCACACACACACAGGCAACGTGAGCTTGGCAAACACTTTGAGATCAGTTATGTCTCAATAGCTGACCTTGAGGTTATGAAAAGTGAGATCCCGATATTTCTAGACACACTGAACAGGACTTCTGCTTGCAAATAAAATTGGGGGTGGTGGTAAATAAAAGGTTACAAATCCAGCCATTAGATATTTTTCTTACTTGTATGTGTGTCTGTGTACATGTACATATATATGTGTATCGATAAGTAATTGGACATCTGAAAGTTACTAAGAATGGCAGGAAGCCAAAGAACCGGAGAGTTGTCTAATACCACAGGGATGAAATCCTCAATATTCAACCAAAGGTTGACTCTGAGAGTCATTGGATTAAAGTCTTCCTGTAGAAGGCAGATAGTAAAATATTGTAGGGGCCACCCGACCTCTGTCACAATCACTCAACTCTGTCACTACCGCAGGAAAATAGCCATAGACAACAGGTAAATTAATGAGCGAAGCTGGGTTCTGATAATACTTTATTTATGGATGCTGGAATTTGAATTTCACATAATTTTCATGGGTCATGAAATATTCTTTTTTGATTTTTTCCCAGCCGTGTAAAAATGTGAAACTCTTTCTAAATTTAAGGACCACACAGACAGGTGGTGGGCAGTGGCTTGATGACATGGGACTGTGGTGCCTCCATCCCTCGAGGGTCAACAAAGGATGACCACATCAGTGATGAAACTGAGAATGAACGGTAGCCAACTGGTGGGAGGACCAAGAGGAGGGTCCTGGCCCTTCCTGGAGACCAGAGAGCTGGCCCCTCCCGAGGCCCCTCCGTGCTCTGCTCTGGGGGTGGCCTCTAGTGTTGTCCACTTTCTGGTCTTCCCTTGATGCTTTCTGATCCTTCAGTGCCACCTGCTAAAATGGCCCCAGGCACTGACGGAGCCTTCTTCCTTCTCCAAATGTCACACAACCAGAAAGCAGGTGAGGTTTGAGATCAGGTAGAACTTTGAGCAAATCTCCATTTGTTTCGAAGTCACGTATGTGCTGCCCTACTCCGCCTTCTCTCCCGTTCCAAGACCGTCAATTGACAACACGTTGTCTCATTTTCCTGTGTATCCACTTCTGTTTCGAATGGTTTTCTTAAACCCCACGATGAGTATTCTGGATCCAGTCCACTGATCGATAATGTATTGTTAAATGTATCAGAGGAAGGAATGATTTAAGGATGCATCTCAAATTCTGCTCACTTATCATCAAAACACTCATCAATAGCAGATGGCCAGTAGGCACATGAAAAGATGTTCAACACTGCTAACCATCAGGGAAATACAAATCAAAACCACAATGAGATATCACCTCACACCTGTCAGGATGGCCATCATCAAAAAGAACACAAATAACAAATGCTGGAGAGGGTGTGGAGAAAAGGGAACCCTCGTGCACTGTTGGTGGGAATGTAAATTGGTGTAGCCACTATGGAAAACAATATGGAGGTTCCTCAAAAAACTGAAAATTGAACTATTATTTTTTTAAAGATTTACAACATATATTTATTTTATTTTGGCTGCGTTGGGTCTTCATTGCTGCGCACGGGCTCTCTCTAGTTGCAGCGAGCGGGGGCCACTCTTCGCTGTGGTGCGTGGGCTTCTCATTGCAGTGGCTTCTCTTGTTGTGGAGCACGGGCTCTCGGTGCATGGGCTTCAGTAGCTGTGGCACGTGGGCTCAGTAGTTGTGGCTGGCAGGCTCTAGAGCACAGGCTCAGTAGTTGTGGCACATGGGCTTAGTTGCTCTGTGGCATGTGGGATCTTCCCAGACCAGGGCTCAAACCCGTGTCCCCTGCATTGGCAGGCGGATTCTTAACCACTGCGCCACCAGGGAAGTCCTTAGCCCCCAAGTCTTAAGAGCTGCTTCTTATCACTACTATTAATAAGACTTTCACTTATATAAGCACTTCTTATTGTAATAACTCAATATATATATTTAAATAATAAAATGTAATATAGGCATTTTCATTAAATATCTATTCATATTTTATTTTAGGTGGTAAGTACTCACATTTGGTAAATCCTGTATAACAATCACTACCATTTAGTGAACTCCTATTATGTGCTAAGAATGTGGTAGCTACTTCATAAACCCTTGAGTTGGGAGCATGATATTAATTACAATATTCGTCTTCCAAGCTCACTATAAAGAGTAACGTTCTAATAATTACAATGAATGGATGAATATGATAACTCTATAAAAGAACTAATCTCTCCATAATCGAGGGACGGCATTGAAAGCTGAATACCACTGGTGTACTTCTTTTCCCCAAAGTAAGCCAGGAACCCAGAGGAAACACAAGGCTGTCTCACCCAGAAACAGAGCCATCAACCTCCACAGAAAACTGTCTTTCAAAAAAAAAAGCGTAAGACAAAAAAATGCATTATCGAAGGAAATTGAGTCAGTGCTTGAGTGAGAAACTAGCATTGAGTAATTACCGACCTCACTTCTTCCTGTTAAATCACCACGAACTTCCTATCACCTCCCACAAAGAGCCCCAGTGTTCATATAATAAACTCCCATATTTAACCTAAGATATTTGAGAAGAAGATACTTTTTAAGAAGTTGCTTGTTCAATAATAAAGGGTAATTTTGCTGTTAAAAGTCCTGTTATACAAATTTCACAGAAAACGGAAGTGACTTTCCAGGCTTCCATATTTTATAACACCTGAGTTCATACAAACACTCTATGTTATTTTATGAGATGACTAAATTGCTTATTGATTCCCTGAGGATCTCAACTCAAAGTCCATAATTAAAATTGGTGTGACTCAGCAAAGGAAACCATAAACAAGACGAAAAGACAACCCTCAGAATAGCAGAAAATATTTGCAAACAAATCAACGGACAAAGGATTAATCTCCAAAATATATAAACAGCTCATGCAGCTCAATATTAAAGAAACAAACAACCCAATCCAAAGATGGGCAGAAGACCTAAACAGACATTTCCCCAAAGAAGACATACAGATGGCCAAGAAGCTCATGAAAAGCTGCTCAACATCACTAATTATTAGAGAAAGGCAAATCAAAACTACAATGAGGTATCACCTCACACCAGTTAGAATGGGCATCATCAGAAAATCTACAAACAACAAATGCTGGAGAGGGTGTGGAGAAAAGGGAACCCTCTTGCACTGGTGGTGGGAATGTAAATTGATACAGCCACTATGGAGAACAGTATGGAGGTTCCTTAAAAAACTAAAAATAGAATTACCATATGACCCAGCAATCCCGCTACTGGGCATATACCCTGAGAAAACTATAATTCGAAAAGACACATGCAGCCCAATGTTCATTGCAACACTATTTACATTAGCCAGGTCACGGAAGCAACCTAAATGCCCATTGACAGACAAATGGATAAAGAAGATGTGGTACATATATACAATGGAATATTACTCAGCCATGAAAAGGAACGAAATTGAGTCATTTGTTGAGACGTGGATGGATCTAAAGACTGTCATGCCGAGTGAAGTACGTCAGAAAGAGAAAAACAAATATCGTATATTAACGCATGTATGTGGAACCTAGAAAAATGGTACAGATGAACCGGTTTGCAGGGCAGAAGTTGAGACACAGATGTAGAGAACAAACGTATGGACACCAAGAGGGGAAAGCCGCGGTGGGGTGGGGATGGTGGTGTGTTGAATTGGGCGATTGGGATGGACATGTATACACTGATGTGTATAAAATTGATGACTAATAAGAACCTGCGGTATAAAACATACAAACAAACAAAAAAAAGAACAACTAATATTAAAGTTTCTTTGGGTTATTTGTATGGAAATATGTTAATATAAATGCTTCAGACATTACATGAAATTTCTAAAAATCTTGTATGTTCTGGTATAATGTTCTAAGTCATCATTCTAGTTATTACTTTAAAATGTGTATCTCAGAAATAACTAAAAAATAAATAAATAAATTGGTGTGACTAATGAAGTGGTTTAATTTGGAAACAATTATAGACCAGGGCAAATGAAATCACAAAAGGGTCAATGCCTGAAGCGTTATGGTGCCACTTGGACAGATTTTCCAAAGTGCTCACAGCCACCAACAGAAAGTTAAAGCACCTGAGAGGAAGAGTTGTAACCGAGTGAACTCAGAAGAGGATTCGCTGTCCAGGACCCCCGTGTGGAAGGCCACCCTTTGGGCAAACGTCCAAAACATCTGATTCCACACCACGGGGCTGGTGTGAAAGGAGGCTGTGTCTCCGGGGAAGCCAAACCAACACCACGGGTTTCAGGCGGGGCTCCGTGGAGCTGCCAGAAGTCAGTGTGCTTCTGTGTGGACGGAAACAGTCACTAGGTGAGTTTCCTCATCCTTAAAATGAGGAAGTTAGAGCCTACAGGGCTGGGTCTTTCCCAGCTCTGAAATTCTGTCAACCTAAGGCTACAGCAGGAGACTCTTCGGGCCAGTTGGCAGTTAGCAGAACAATGGTCCTGAGAGACTCATGCGTTGTTGTTAACAACAGGAAAAAAAACACAACTCTAAATGCCCATCTATACGGAAATGACTTCATAGGCGACAATGCTTGCCTGCCGCTGTTGAAAAGGATAATGGAGAGTTACCTCCAAGACACGCTGTTGAGGGAAAAAGCAAGTTGCAGTTATAATAATTACATGAATCCTCTCAAAGTACTGCTGTATACTTTATATAACCAAATATATGTTTCTGCAATAAGAAGAAAACCCACTCTAGAGACAGGTACACTTGACAGCATGGGAATTTTAGGGCAGGAGTACACTCTATGGCCCGGCAGACTTTCACCTTATCTGTAATGCTTATATTTTGACAAGGACATGATATTCAAACAATCATGAAAAATAAATTGCATCTAGGGCATTTGTCATGTAATTTTAGCCGCCCTAAGGCTTCAGTGGTCCAGGTTTATTTGAGAGCTTGGTCCTAAGGAACTGGCTTCCCGTTGGGCTCTCAGGCTCTCTCTCTGGCAGCACCTGCCTCTGGAGCAGCTTCTCCAAGCAGATGTGGAGCCCAGGAGAGGAAGTACAGCCCAGCTACTGGGACCCGGCCCACAGCACCCACTCTGGCCAGCAGGGAGCCCCTGGAGATGGACAGAGCCTGGGTCACGGTCAGTTAGGCCCGGGCAGTTGAGGGACCTTGAGGGTGGAAGAGCGTGCTGAACGGGGTCTTGGATGAGCCTGGAGGACAGCGTGCTGAACGGGGTCTTGGATGAGCCTGGAGGACTTTGGGGCCCTGTGTTTGATGGAGAAGAAACTGCAGAGCAGGCATCCAGGTTTGGGGTCGGGACCCCCGGTCTGAGCCCTGCACTGACTAGCAGGGGCTTGGGTATGTGGTGTGGATTCTCCGAGAGCCAGTCTCCTCATCTGGAAAACATGGATAATCATGACCACGTCTGTACTTCACACGGTAGGTTTGGGAATCAGTGAGACAGGAACACCAGCTGTAGACTATACAGCGCTTTAACTATGCACCTGTAACAAAACACTGACTTCCCCAAAGACTTCAATATTGTTTAAAGCCACAACTGTCACTACAGAGTAAAGGAACGCCAACAAAAGAAGAGCTGGCAGGTATGGTGCCAACGCCCTGGTGAGTCAGGCAGGATTACAGGGAGGAACGGTGGAGCTGGGCAGGTATCAATGGACTAAACAAACAGTCTTGCAGCCGATGAAAAACTCCCACGTTGTCCATCACGACACACACGCAACCTCATGTAGTGGGTGAGGGAGCAGATGCTGCAGTCAGATGCTCAGGTTCAAGTTCCACGTCCACCTATTACTAGCTGTGTGACCCTGGGCAAGTTACTTAACCTCTCTGCTCTTTGGTTTCCTCCTCTGTAAAATGTAATGATAGTATCACCTCATAAGTTGTTATGAGGATTAAATGAGTTACTACTGAGAACGCACTCAGAACAGTGCCTGGCACGTACGTAACAAGTACTGTACCGTACAGGCATCTGTGAAATAAACAGGACGAAACCTCGGTCTTCACACCCACCACCAGGATGTCCACGACCGAGACCATCTGGACTTGTACGTTCCCAAGGTGCTTTGTAGCTGATTAAGTACATTTACATGCAGCATCCCATATGGGCAGCCTTGTGCCACTCATGGTTTCCCGCTGTTTCCCACTGGCTACCCTGGTTGGCGGATACTTGGTAAGGCTGGGTTTTAAAGTGCCTTGTGAGAACATTCATTCATTCAAACGTTGCAAGGCTCTTTGCTGGGAGCTGCAGAGGACAGAAAGTGGTGGAAGTTACAGGGGTTTCCACGGGGCCGACGATGTAGAAAGGAGCTCTGTCATCTTTGGAGAGAATCTGATTTTTGGCAGCCGGCGGTTCTAGTTTCCAGCTCTGTCTCTCACCACCCAGCGAAGACAGTTACAAAAGGAACTGTACCTCCAGCCCGGCATCCCTTCCCTGCAGGGGGCACACGTGGCCAGGCCCTTCTCTGCATCTCTCCATTCTCAAGTCCCTCTCTCACCAAGGATTTTTCTTTTTTTAAAGAGGGTGTTAAAAAAAAAAAAAAAAAAAAAGAACAACTTCTAGAAGATGTAGCTTTTTAAATGGCTCTTCTTGTTTTCTGAGCAAAAATCACATGTGAACATGTTAGAACTTCTTCAGAACTAAACGATAGTGTGCTGTCCTGCTACCCTAGTCGACTTGCGAATGAGTCCTCTTCCCCCAAGGCAGAGCCCCAAGGAAAGCCCAGCACACTGCGCTGCTTTGGGCTGTTTCCCTGGATGGCAATGGCATTAGCAGAACTGGGAGCTCAAATGAAGCCCCTTCTTTGTTTTGCAACTTCTGTCCATCAGCTGAGCCATTTGTCTTCAGGGGCCGCCAACTCAGAGGAGGAAGGCAAGTGCCAGAGACCCCGGTCGTTCCGTCCAAAAACAGCCCTATTGCTACTACACGGCTCTGCCTGCTAGGATGCCACCGAAATAGTTAGCTACCCATTTCACACGTATAGTCGTTAGAACAGTCGATTTTATTTGGAACGTCACAGCGGAGTAAATATAAAATATAGCAGGAAAATAAAACTGAGACAAAATATAATCAGAAAAAAACCCAGAAAATATAAGCAGAATAAATCAGTAGGCACTGGTTTTCTCAGAGCCTAGTTCTGAAACACTGGACTGCCCAGAAAAGCAATATACATTTTGGGAACTGGTTACATGGATGTAGGGAGTGGTCCAGAGATCCCCGCAGTTCATTCCAAATTCTGGCTCTGTGTTCTAACCTTTTTTCAAAGTCATGTCAGGGCGTGCATGCACTTAGAGGTCAGAGATCCCACTTCTTTTCTTCAAGGGGAAGGAAGGGTTGAAAACAGATTTAAGGTGGAGGACTGTTTTGCAAGGTCCGGCAGACATTCAACAAAGTAGATAAAAAGGAGGAAGAAATGGAGGGGCAGTGGGGATGGGGAAACAGAGGCAAAGCTCGTAGGAGGCCTCACCACATCTTATGTTCCTCTTTTGGTCGTGAGGACAAACGGGTCGTGGTTCTAAAAATACCTGTGCCACATCCCGAAGCACCAGCCGACCCCTGGGTCACACTGTGGAGCTGAGCGTCGTCTATCAACCATCCGATGGGAGTAAAACGCTCACTCGATTTGGGTTCACTCTTGGTACTTTTATTATCCTTTCTCTGGAGTTCTAGAAGAAAAATGCCAGGACACCTTTCAGTTGGGGCTGCCTGAAGTTTGCTGTGGCCAGAAAGCTTTTTCATCGTCTTTGATCTCGTCCTCCGAAAGATTTGGCGCTTTGTGCTTCACTGAGTGAAACACAGCATCCCTTTTGGAGATCTGCCCTTCTTCCGTCTACTGAGATTTTACTTTCAATTATCCTTCAGTTTCTGCGGGATCAACCACTTCATTTTCAGTTCATGAATCCTGTTCCTTTCTGCATTTCTGGAGTAATTTCAGCCACTCTTCTTTGAGCAGCTCCACTCCTCACGACTCCACGTGGCACCAACCCCTCCCACCTTGGTCCATCCCTGTACTGGGCTCCTCGGGAAGATCTCCATGCTGACTGAAATCTTCTGGGCCTGTATTCCCAGGGGGAATTACAGAGACGTTCTGTAAAGATGAACAGTACAAGGGCCTAGAATACCGTCTGAATAGGGACCAGATAAGGTGGTACAAAACCACAGGTGAGTTAGGGAAGGTGTGCCTTCAGGAGGACACAGCTCGGTGTTAAGAGCCTAGGCCGTGGCCAAGGGTCCTGTCCCTGGCTCAGTGCAGAATCTCCAAGGTCCCCCTTCTGAAAAGTAAAACCCTAACTCCTCAGGACCAATGAGACGCCATATGGACGCATACAAACCTACCGATACATACACGTGTGTGTGATGTAGACATGAAGAGAGAGACAGAGAGAGAAATCCACACCGGAAAACAGACTCTACCTGCCTTTGAAGCATCCACAAAGCATATTAGGGAAATGTACTCTGATTTTGTCCTCAAAGAAAAGCTTTGTCATTTCCTAAAAGTAGCTTCAGTTCAGACCATCATCTCTGATCACAGTGTATTCTCTGATCACAAATAATGCCCGCACTTTTCATTTTCCTTCTGCAATTTGACTCCAGCTGCCACCTTGAAGCACGGACACCAGCCCCCTGGAGCTGCTGGCGGTCCCCAGGGTGCAGGGTGATGACAGGTGGATCTGACACACTCCGGGGGCAAGGAGAGTGGTGCGGAGACCAATGTATCCCAACAGAGGCGAGCTGGAATTTCTTAACTTGGGGATTCTTTGCTCCTTGTATTTTTGGCAGGTTTTGCTTCATGAATTTTGACGCTGCTGTTTGATTTATGGCTTCATGACAGTTAGAACTTCATTATCGATTATACCTTTATCGTCATAATGAGTGTCCTTTAATGCTTTTTTCCTTGACTTGAACCTTCTTTGTTATGCATGTTGCAGACTTTGCTTCCCTTTTTATTTGAAATCCTTTCAGTCCAGACTTTTAGAGTCAATCTTTTACAGATACATTATTTAGGATGCATTTTTTAAATACAAATAGGTAGGTTTTGCTTTTTAACTTAATCTGAGAATGTTTTAAATGTATGTTTAACCCATTTATATTTTTTGAAATGACAGCTATGCTAGGTCTTAATTTTGTTGTCATATTTCATATTATGTTTCTCCGTTTTCCTGTTTCTTTTGTTTTCTGTGTTTTGCCACTTGTCTGTTTTCTGAGTTTTGTGCTTTGTTAGCTTGGATCAACTTGTTTTAATTACGCAGTTTTGTGATAAATGTAAACATTTATCCCTGATTCATCAACTTTAGACAGACTCCCTTGGTGACCTAGTTTGAAAGACAAACATATTTGCTTACTTCCTCCACCTCCTCTCTACCTTTCATTTCTGGTTTATTAAATCACAATATTTAATTTTTCTAGTAATTCAATAACTTTACGCTTGATTTATCAACTTGAAATACTTTCTCCTGATTCGTGGCTCTGAGAGTTGAAGAGACAGATGCAGGCTTTTCCCACCTCATCTTCCCCATCCCATGTCTGCTCGTTCCGATTTTACATGGTTCAAGTTGGTGACATTTACGTTCTCTTCTAGAACAAAATCCCGCAGTTATTTGGCTTCGATTCTGTATTTAAATAGACTCAGTGTTTTCTATTTTCCATGGCTTTCCCTTATATCCCTTAGCTTGCTGGGCTTAATTAAATTTTTTTTTTTTAAAGAAAGGCTTAACATTGCTCCATTACTTGATTTCTCCTTTATTTAAAAAGATGTCTCAAGGGAGGGGATATGGGGATATATATATATATATATACGTATAGCTGATTCACTTTGTTATACAGCAGAACAGAACATTGTAAAGCAATTATACTCCAATAAAGATGCTAAAAAAGAAGTCTCAATTCTCCTTATCTTTGAAGACAACCCTGGTTCAGAACTGCATTTTATGTATTATGCCACGACATGTTTTCTCTTTTAAACATAACACTTGGAAAAACTGTCTGCATTATAGCATCCTAAATTCTACAACTTACCTTTAATCTTTACTTATAATATATTAAGGTGACCAACTTGTTGAAAATTATGACTGAAAATCATCTGAGATAACCTGAACATTCAGGTAATGGTTTAAGAATCTTACATATCAAAAGAAAAATATTCAAACTTGTATTTGATTTAAAAAATTGATGGTGAACATCATCAACTCTTGACCTGCTTCCACATCCTATTATGAGCAAAAGTTGGCTTAGCTTTCTCAAGACCTAGATCTTGTTAGGTGCTAAAACTGCCTTTTATGTCTAAGTTACTGGAAGTAAAATATTTGCAATCACTTTGAAGGTATCATCACAGAATTCATGTAACTGTGATGGGTAAAACACAACTGAGGACAGTCAATCCTCTATCAAAGTGTGTGACCAAAGCCCTAAAAGGAAAACTCTCCTTTCTGAGTGAAGATGTCCTACGAACACGTTGAGCTTGGTTGGTTGAGCTTGGTTGTGACGGGCTGTGCCTTTCTCTCTCTCCCCTATTCTAGGGCCACGTGGAGAAGCCAGGGTTTGCTTTATACGCACTGTCCATGTATGTATCAAGCTTTTATTCAAGCTCAGAATCTGACAGCCCTGCTCTTCTGCTGTTGAGCAGTTAGATCAGGAGAGTTGAGGAGGGAAAGGCCACTCACAGGGGAGAGGGAGCAGGCGACAGTCTCCGGCAAAGTGGCGGCAGTGCTGGGGGAGGGGCCAGGTTGCTCCCTGGAGAAAGAAGGCGGCCAGACAGCTGGACGTGCTGGACGTCCTGCAGGACGCAGACTCAGGCTGGAGCGAGGACAGGTGGCAGGGTGTCCTTTCCGTTGTGTCTCCTCATTTATTTCAGCTCAAGTGTCTCTGAAACCCCCGAGATGAGCTGCCTTCCTGCTGCTGGTCCTGGAAGTGCCAGAGGTGACCCGCACCCCAGTCGCTCCCAAGAGGAGTCCCGGGCTCTCGCTCCACAGAGCAGGTCAGGGCCGCGCGGCGCGAGTCGTCGGTCACTCGCCCTCCGCCCTCGGGTCTCCTGGCCTCTCCCACGCCCACCCCGCCGGCTGCTTCACCTCTCAGGCGGCTCCCGACGCTGCTCTGTCCCGGCCCTGGGACCTGCATCACTGGTGTCCCTTCTGGCTACGATTCCGGGCAGCCCCGCCCGCCCGAGTCCATCCCCCACTGCACCACCTGCCTGCCCCTCTGCTCAGCGGCTCTGACCCCTCGTCTGCCTTTCCCGATGGCCCCCCAAGCCCAGCGTCTAGCCCCAGCGACCTCTCTGTCACACGCCCCTCGTCTTCCTCCTGCCCTCGCACCATGCCTGCCACCACCTCAGTCCGTTACGGCCCCTCCCCTCCCCAGAGGTGACCCCTGCTGCTCGCCCTGGCCACGTCCATCCAGTGATGTGGCTTCTACGGCCACTTACGTGTCAAAAATTCATCTTTTCCCTCAAGCTGCCATTTAAGTCCTAAATTCTAAAATCTGCATTTCTAAACGTCACCTGGAGACTCAGGAAGAAAGCACCCCAGAAACGTCAAAAGCAACACGTCTGACGATAAACTTACCTCCTTCCCGGCAAATACATTTCCTTTCTTAAGTAGCATCACACTTTCCCCACTCGCCCAGGCTAAAGACTGGGGTCTGATTTTGGGCTCCTCTTGCTTTTGCACTATTGCATTCCACTAGTCATAAACGCTTCTCAGATCTACCTGCGAGGCTCTAACACGCACGTGTCCCCAGCCATGCTGTCCTCCAGCCCCCCCTCCCCCCGCCCATCTCCCCTGGGCACTGACCCGGAGTCCAGACTCCTGGGTTCCTGAAATCGGGAAGTAAGTGCTCAGTCCATTTTGCCAAATGAATGAACTGAATGGGTGTGAAGTTCAGGGATAATAAATTCCCATCTGCATCCAGCACTTCCCAACCTCTAAGCACTCAGGAAGTGCACACCTGTGCAAGTTGACTCTTCCCCAGCAGTGTTCCCGCCGCTGTCGCTGACTTTGCCACACTCAGCGACCCGACCAACGTGAGGTGGAAACCCTGGCAATGGGCAAGCCATCTGGCTCCCCTGTGCTGCAGGACCTTGGCCAAGTGGGACCCAGGGGAGCTGACGGCAAAGAGAACCGCTTCTCCTTCCACGAGCAGGTCCCCTTGCACATGGATAAACAAGGAAAAACTTCCTTTATTATAAGGAAAAAGCTCTCCCCTTACAAAGTGGTGCTCAGCTTTGCAATGCAGGCATCTGATACACAAGGATGACCCGGACCGACTTGACAGGCTGCTTCATTCCCTAAACATTTAGGCTGCTGGAGCAACACCGCTCATGCTTCCCTGCTGGAAGCCTCCCTGGGGGTGGAGAGAACATAACGTAAACACAGCGTTCGCTTGCTGCCTGAAATAAGTGTCTTTCTTAATATGCCTGATAAAATTAAAAGTACATTGCAGATAGCTTCAAGATGGCAGAGGAGTCAGACGTGGAGATCACCTTCCTCTCCACAAATACATCAGGAATACATCTACATGTGAAACAACTCCTACAGAACCTCTACTGAACGCTGACAGAAGACCTCAGACTTCCCAAAAGGCAAGAAACTACCCACGTACCTGGGTAGGGCAAAAGAAAAAAGAAAAAACAGAGACAAAAGAATAGGGACAGGACCTGCCCCTCTGGTAGAGAGCTGTGAAGGAGGAAAAGTTTCCACACACCAGGAAGCCCCTTCACTGGCGGAGACGGGGGGTGGGCAGGGGGAAGCTTCGGAGCCACAGAGGAGAGCGCAACGATATGGGTGCAGAGGGCAAAGTGAGGAGATTCCCACACAGAGGATCGGTGCCGACCATCACTCACCAGCCCGAGAGGCTTGTCTGCTCACCCGCCGGGGCGGGCGGGGCTGGGAGCTGAGGCTCGGGCTTCGGTCGGATCGCAGGGAGAGGACTGGGGTTGGCGGCGTGATCACAGACTGAAGGGGGCTAGTGCACCACAGCTAGCCGGGAGGGAGTCCAGGAAAAGGTATGGACCTGCTGAAGAGGCAAAAGACCATTGTTTCGGGGTGCACGAGGAGAGGGGATTCAGAGCACCGCTTAAAGGAGCTCCAGAGACGGGCGTGAGCCGCGGCGATCAGCGTGGACCCCAGAGACGGGCATGGGACGCTAAGGCTGCTGCTGCCGCCACCAAGAAGCCTGTGTGCGAGCACAGGTCACTCTCCACACCGCCCCTCCCGGGAGCCGGTGCAGCCCGCCACGGCCAGGGTCCCGCTATCCAGGGACAACTTCCCCAGGAGAACACACTGCGCGCCTCAGGCTGGTGCAACGTCACTACGCCTCTGACACCGCAGGCTCGCCCCGCCTCCTCCGTACCGCTCCCTCCCCCCCCCCCCCCCCGGCCTGAGTGAGCCAGAGCCCCCGAATCAGCTGCTCCTTTAACCCCGCCCTGTCTGAGCAAAGGACAGATGCCCTCAGGCGACCTACACACAGAGGCGGGGCCAAATCCAAAGCTGAACCCCTAACCCTTTGTTGGCTGTGCGAACAAAGAAGAGAAAGGGAAATCTCTCCCAGCAGCCTCGGGAGCAGCGGATTAAATCTCCACAATCAACTTGATGTACCTGCATCTGTGGAATACCTGAACAGACAACGAATCAACCCAAATTGAGGAGGTGGACTTTGGGAGCAACTGTAAACTTGGGGTTTGCTTTCTGCATCTGATTTGTTTCTGGTTTTATGTTTATCTTAGTTTAGATTTAGAGCTTATTATCATTGGTAGATTTGTTTAGTGATCCGGTTGCTCTCTTCCTTTTTTTTAAATATATATATATTTTTTCTTTTTCTCCTTTTGTGAGTGTCTATGTGTATGCTTCTTTGTATGATTTTGTCTGTATAGCTTTGCTTTTACCATTTGTCCTAGGGTTCTGTCTGTCCGGTTTTTTTTTTTTAGTATAGTTTTTAGTGCTTGTTATCATTGGTAGATTGGTTTTATGGTTCGGTTACTCTCTTCTTTCTTCCTTTCTTTCTTTTTTTTATTACTTTTAAATTTTTTTATTTTTAATAATTTTTTTATTTTTTATTTTAATAACTTTATTTTATTTTATTTTATTTTTCTTTCTTTCTTTCTTTCTTCTTTTTTCTCCCTTTTCTTCTGAGCCATGTGGATGACAGGGTCTTGGTACTCCGGCCAGGTGTCAGGCCTGAGCCTCCGAGGTGGGAGAGCCAAGTTCAGGTCACTGGTCCACCAGAGACCTCCTGGCCCCACGTAATATCAAATGGCGAAAGCTCTCTCAGAGATCCCAAACTCAATGCTAAGACCCAGCTCCACTCAACACCAGCAAGCTCCAGTGCTGGACACCCTATGCCAAACAACTAGCAAGACAGGAACACAGCCCCATCTATTAGCAGAGAGGCTGCCTAAAATCATAATAAGTTCACAGACACCCCAAAACACACCACCGGACGCGGTCGTGCCCACCAGAAAGACAAGATCCAGCCTCATCCACCAGAACACAGGCACCAGTCCCCTCCACCAGGAAGCCTACACAACCCACTGAACCAACCTTACCCACTGGGGGCAGACACCAAAAACAACGGGAACTATGAACCTGCAGCCTGCGAAATGGAGACCCAAAACACAGTAAGTTAAGCACAGTGAGAAGACAGAGAAACACACAGCAGATGAAGGAGCAAGGTAAAAATCCACCAGACCAAACAAATGAAGAGGAGATAGGCAGGCTACGTGAAAAAGAATTCAGAGTAATGATAGTAAAGATGATCCAAAATCTTGGAAACCGAATGGAGAAAATACAAGAAACGTTTAACAAGGACCTAGAAGAACTAAAGAGCAAACAATGATGAACAACACAACACATTAAATTAAAAATTCTCTAGAAGGAATCAATAGCAGAATAACTGAGGCAGAAGAACGGATAAGGGACCTGGAAGATAAAACAGTGGAAATAACTACCACAGAGCAGAATAAAGAAAAAAGAATGAAAAGAATTGAGGACAGTCTCAGACACCTCTGGGACAACTTTAAATGCACCAACATTTGAATTATAGGGGTCCAAGAAGAAGAAGAGGGAAAAAAAAGGGGGCTGAGAAAATATTTGAAGAGATTATAGTTGAAAACTTCCCTAATATGGGAAAGGAAATAGTCAGTGAAGTCCAAGAAGCACAGAGAGTCCCATACAGGATAAATCCAAGGAGAAACATGCCAAGACACATATTAATCAAACTATCAAAAATTAAATACAGAGAAAAAATATTAAAAGCAACAAGGGAAAAGCAACAAATAACATACAAGGGAATCCCCATAAGGTTAACAGCTGATCTTTCAGCAGAAACTCTGCAAGCTAGAAGGGAGTGGCAGGACATAATTAAAGTGATGACAGAGAAAAACCTACAACCAAGATTACTCTACCCAGCAAAGATCTCACTCAGATTCAATGGAGAAATTAAACCCTTTACAGACAAGCAAAGCTAAGAGAATTCAGCACCACCAAACCAGCTTTACAACAAATGCTAAAGGAACTTCTCTAGGTGGGAAACACAGAGAAGGAAAATACCTACAATAGCAAACCCAAAACAATTAAGAAAATGCTAATAGGAACACACATATCGATAACTACCTTAAATGTAAATGGATTAAATGCTCCAACCAAAAGACATAGACTGGCTGAATGGATACAAAAACAAGACCCGTATATATGCTGTCTACAAGAGACCCACTTCAGACCTACGGACACATACAGAATGAAAGTGAGGGGATGGAAAAAGATATTCCATGCAAATGGAAATCAAAAGAAAGCTGGAGTAGCAATTTGCATATCAGACAAAATAGACTTTAAAATAAAGACTATTACAAGAGACAAAGAAGGACACTACATAATGATCAAGGGATCAATCCAAGGAGAAGATATAACAATTATAAATATTTATGCACCCATCATAGGAGCGCCTCAATACATAAGGCAAATGCTAACAGCCATAAAAGAGGAAATCGACAGTAACACAATCATAGTAGGAGACTTTAACACCCCACTTTCACCAATGGACAGATCATCCAAAATGCAAATAAATAAGGAGACACAAGCTTTAAATGATACATTAAACAAGATGGACTTAATTGATATTTATAGGACACTCCATCCAAAACCAACAGAATACACTTTCTTTTCAAGTGCTCATGGAACATTCTCCAGGATAGATCATATCTTGGGTCACAAATCAAGCCTTGGTAAATTTAAGAAAATTGAAATTGTATCAAGTACTTTTCCAACCACAACAGTCGATATCAATTACAGGAAAAAATCTGTAAAAAATACAAACACATAGAGGCTAAACAATACATTACTAAATAACCAAGAGATCACTGAAGAAATCAAAGAGGAAATCAAAAAATACCTAGAAACAAATGACAATGAAAACACGATGACCTAAAACCTATGGGATGCAGCAAAAGCAGTTATAAGAGGGACATTTATGGCAATACAATCCTACCTCAAAAAACAAGAAACATCTCAAATAAACAACCTAACCTTACACCTAAAGCAATTACAGAAAGAAGAACAAGAAAACCCAGAAGTTAGCAGAAGGAAAGAAATCATAAACATCAGATCAGAAATAAATGAAAAAGAAATGAAGGAAACAATAGCTAAGATCAATAAAACTAAAAGCTGGTTCTTTGAGAAGATAAACAAAATTGATAAACCACTAGCCAGACTCATCAAGAAAAAGAGGGAGAAAACTCAGATCAGTAGAATTAGAAATGAAAAAGGAGAAATAACAACTGACACTGCAGAAATACAAAGGATCATGAGAGATTACTACAAGCAACTCTATGCCAATAAAATGGACAACCTGGAAGAAATGGACAAATTCTTAGAAAAGCACAACCTCCCAAGTCTGAACCAGGAAGAAACAGAAAATATAAACAGACCAATCACAAGCACTGAAATTGAAACTGTGATTAAAAATCTTCCAACAAACAGAAGTCCAGGACCAGATGGATTCACAGGTGAATTCTATCAAACATTTAGAGAAGAACTAACAGCTATCCTTCTCAAACTCTTCCAAAATATAGCAGAGGGAGGAACACTCCCAAACTCATTCTACGAGGCCACCATCACCCTGATACCAAAACAAGACAAAGATGCCACAAAAAAAGAAAACTACAGACCAATATCACTGATGAACATAGATGCAAAAATCCTCAGCAAAATACTAGCAAACAGAATCCAACAGCACATTAAAAGGATCATACACCGTGATTAAGTGGGGTTTATCCCAGGAATGCAAGGATTCTTCAATATATGAAAATCAATCAATGTGATAACCCATATTAACAAATTGAAGGAGAAAAATCATATGATCATCTCAATAGATGCAGAAAATGCTTTTGACAAAATTCAGCACCCATTTATGATAAAAACTCTCCAGAAAGTAGGCATAGAGGGAACTTACCTCAACATAACAGAGGCCATATATGACAAACCCACAGCCAACATCGTTCTCAATGGTGAAAAAATGAAACCATTTCCACTAAGATCAGGAACAAGACAAGGTTCCCCACTCTCACCACTGTTATGCAACATAGTTTTGGAAGTTTTAGCCACAGCAATCAGAGAAGAAAAAGAAATAAAAGGAATTCAAATCAGAAAAGAAGAAGTAAAACTGTCACTGTTTGCAGATGACACGATACTATACATAGAGAATCCCAAAGATGCCACCAGAAAACTACTAGAGCTAATCAATGAATTTTGTAAAGTAGCAGGATATAAAATTAATGCACAGAAATCTCTTGCATTCCTATACACTAATGACGAAAAATCTGAAAGAGAAATTAAGGAAACGCTCCAATTTACCCTTGCAACAAAAAGAATAAAATACCTAGGAATAAACCTACCTAAGGAGACAAAAGACCTCTATGCAGAAAACTATAAGACACTGATGAAAGAAATTAAAGGTGATACAAACAAATGGAGAGATATACCATGTTCTTGGATTGGAAGAATCAACATTGTGAAAATGACTATACTACCCAAAGCAATCTACAGATGCAATGCAATCCCTATCAAACTACCAATGGCATTTTTCACAGAACTAGAACAAAAAATTTCACAATTTGTATGGAAACGCAAAAGACCCCGAATAGCCAAAGCAATCTTGAGAAAGAAAAATGGAGCTGGAGGAATCAGGCTCCCTGACTTCAGACTATACTACAAAGCTACTGTAATCAAGACAGTATGGTACTGGCACAAAAACAGAAATATAGATCAATGGAACAGGATAGAAAGGCCAGAGATAAACTCACACACATATGGTCACCTTATTTTTGATAAAGGAGGCAAGAATATACAGTGGAGAAAAGACAGCCTCTTCAATGAGTGGTGCTGGAAAACTGGACAGCTACATGTAAAAGAATGAAATTAGAACACTCCCTAACACCAAACACGAAAATAAACTCAAAATGGATTAAAGACCTAAATTTAAGGCCAGACACTATAAAACTCTTAGAGGAAAACATAGGCAGAACACTCTATGACATACATCACAGCAAGATCCTTTTTGATCCACCTCCTAGAGAAATGGAAATAAAAACAAAAATAAACAAATGGGACCTAATGAAACTTAAAAGCTTTTGCACAGCAGAGGAAACCATAAACAAGACGAAAAGACAATCCTCAGAATGGGAGAAAATATTTGCCAACGAAGCAACTGACAAAGGATTAATCTCCAAAATATATAGGCAGCTCAATATCAAAAAACAAAGAACCCAATCCAAAAATGGGCAGAAGACCTGAATAGACATTTCTCCAAAGAAGATATACAGATTCCCAACAAACACATGAAAGGATGCTCAACATCACTAATCATTAGAGAAATGCAAATCAAAACTACAATGAGGTATCACCTCACACTGGTCAGAATGGCCATCATCAAAAAATCTACCAACAATAAATGCTGGAGAGGATGTGGAGAAAAGGGAACCCTCCTGCACTGTTGGTGGGAATGTAAATTGATACAGCCACTATGGAGAACAGAATGGAAGTTCCTTAAAAAACTAAAAATAGAACTACCATACGACCCAGCAATCCCACTACTGGGCATATACCCTGAGAAAACCATAATTCAAAAAAAGTCATGTACCACAATGTTTGTTGCAGCTCTATTTACAATAGTCAGGACATGGAAGCAACCTAAATGTCCATCGACAGATGAATGGATAAAGAAGATGTGGCACATATATACAATGGAATATTACTCAGCCATAAAAGGAAACTATATTGAATGATTTGTGGTGAGGTGGATGGACCTAGAGTCTGTCATACAGAGTGAAGTAAGTCAGAAAAAGAAAAACAAATACTGTATGCTAACACATATATATGGAATCTAAAAAAAAAACAGTGGTTCTGAAGAACCTAGCAGCAGGACAAGAATAAAGACGCAGATGTAGAGAATGGACTTGAGGACACGGGGAGGGGGAAGGGTAAGCTGGGACGAAGTGAGAGAGTGGCATGGACATATATACAGTACCAAATGTAAAATAGATAGCTAGTGGGAAGCAGCCACATAGCACAGGGAGATCAGCTCGGTGCTTTGTGACCACCTAGAGGGGTGGGATAGGGAGGGTGGGAGGGAGACGCAAGAGGGAGGGGATATGGGGATATAGGTATACATATAGCTGATTCACTTTGTTATACAGCAGCAACTAACACAACAGTGTAAAGCAATTATACTACAATAAAGATGTTAAAAAAAAATAAAAAATAAAAGTACATTGCAGACAAGAGTAGTCTTTCAAATAAAAACATTTGGCGTGGAAAATCGTCAAATGCAACAGAGACAAACAAAAAACTGAGTTACACATCCAAAGTTCTTTGGGAATAGTCATGTGTAAGAACTTACTAGGAACGTAATAAAATTGCGTTGAAAGATTATGCTTTAAAAGCATGCTATCTCTACATTAATTCTTTATATTATCCACTAGACTTCTAGAGCATTTTAAATGAAACTTTCATTATTTTTAAAGAGGATAAAATTCTGCCATTTCTGTCCCGGAATCTCAGGATTGAAAAGAACACAGAGGCCATCTAGATGCATTTTAGGTACAAAACCCCCTTTAGGGTGGCCCTTCCCTAGCACCACTCAGATACCTGCTCTTCAAAAAGAACCAGGAATGGGGAGTCCATTGTCTCTGGAGGTAACTCCAGCCCTGGCTGTGATGGTGGAGCTGCGACCTCGCTCTGAAACTGACTGGCTCCCCCCCACCCCTTCTCCACATGTGTTCCTGTTTTATCCACTGGACCTGAACAGAATAAACTTAATTGGGTTCGCACATTAGCACCTCAGAGATTCTAGCCCAGCTACGCCTTCTAGTCCCCCAACCACAGTTTTTATAAAACCTGTCTCCAGGCCCCTTCCTCACGATTCTGTTGACTTTGGGGTGTTCTCCACCATGCCAAGTGTCCTTAGAGCTTTCTGCATCTTGCTCGTGGCTCAGACACCCCACTAAGGGGAGCATCCTAGCAATAAATGTTATGGATTATGAAAAATAATTTCTTAAGTAGAAAAGAACTTAGTAACTAAATATACTACACATTTGGCCAACTATGAAAAGAAAACGTACCCAAACATTCCCATTTTTGCCATGCAGTCAAAAGTGAATTTGATTGATCCTATTCTTCATCTGGAGCATGTTCTTATTTTGATTAAGAATGTTTACAGGGTTCTTCTGATATATTTTAATTAAAATTTTAAAACTTATCTTTGGGGCTTCCCTGGTGGCGCAGTGGTTGAGAATCTGCCTGCCAATGCAGGGAACACGGGTTCGAGCCCTGGTCTGGGAGGATCCCACATGCCGCGGAGCAACTGGGCCCGTGAGCCGCAACTACTGAGCCTGCGCGTCTGGAGCCTGTGCTCCGCAACGGGAGGGGCTGCGATAGTGAAAGGCCCGCGCACTGCGATGAAGAGTGGCCCCCGCTCGCCGCCACTAGAGAAAGCCCTCGCGCAGAAACAAAGACCCAACACAGCCAAAAATAAATAAATAAATTTATTAAAACAAACAAACAAACAAAAAAACCTCATCTTTGTTCTTTGAAAGATAGTTTTTAAAAGTTTTACTCTCTCAAGCCTTTGATTCCTTTCTTGAGAGACAATTATTTGCTGAGTAAGTAATTTACATGGTCATCTTATTTGACCTTCAAAGTGACCCGAGGTCCTCACATTCCAGTTGCACACCCCGGTCTCGGGGAGGTGGGGACGTGCCGGTCACACAGCCGGCGGTGAAGCTCCGACTCTCAGGAGAGCTGGGCCCTCTCGGATGCTCAAGCTTCAGCTGTTGACAAGCCGGACGCCATCTTCACTACAAATATTTACTTGAATGACACGGTAAGGTTACTAGTCTCCGAGGTTTGGAAGTGGGGTCCCGTTCCTGTCTGCCGCGGAGGGTGGCACGCCCAGGTGCCGTGCTGTCCTAGGACAACTGTGGGGCGGGACAGCGAAGGTTGAGAGGAACAGCAAAGTCATCAGCTGTGGCTTTGAGTGTCATTTCTAATAACGTCTATAAATACAGATACAGCATTTTCTTAATGGAAGTTTTTTTTAAAGTTACTGGGATTTCTGACGCCTTCCTCTTGACTGACTAGCCCGACAAGCTACTCGGAATCAGTGTAGCCTGCGGGAAGGGCAACCTTGACCTTACTTACTGAGCTGTAGAACATCAGACAGGAAAGCACAGCGGAGATCGGAACCGCACGTCTTAAACCATCCAGGCTTTCTTCGTGAGAAAGGATTTGAGCACGTCTATAGGCTCAATGCGTGCACCAATAGAAAGGGAGAACTTTGGTGATACAGGAGAGATGGTAAAATAAACAAAATAAGATTTCAAAGGATGCTGCAGGGTAGGGCAGAGCTGCTGCGTTAGGGGGTGTTGACCTCAAATAGGAAAAGGGCCCCTGGTCGCAGAGGCTGTGCACAGTAAGTGAAGGTGGGTCCAGGCAAAGATTCATTCGTTAAGAGAGATAGGAAGTTGAGGTCATCTGACGGATTGCAAATGGATTGCTATTTTCTCCAACAATAGGAGGTGAGGCCATCTGTTTAGAAGTTGGAGGGCCTTGAAGAGAGATGACAGTTTCAGGGGGCCCCTGACAAACAGGCAAGAGAGCGGCGCGCGGCTTGAGCTCAAAGAGAACAGATTAGCTGTTCTTCTTACTGCTCTTTTCCACCGCCTTTAACAGAACGTGATCACTCTTGCCACCCAGTTTTCTCTTTCTCTTTAGCAGAGGTCTGAGCTTTTGACCTGGGCCCTCTGGAGTGAGTGTTTACACTGCAGTGGGTTACAGAGTTTTCTCCCGAAGCGCCATCTACTCCAGTGGCAGGTGAATGGGTTGGTTCTCCTCACCTTGCTCAGACTCCAGGACACGGATACGAGGTGTCAGCAATCGCATCAGCGTCTTACACTTCAGGAGGACGTCACTACTCTGTGCGCGTGAGCAGCATCAAGAGTCATAAAGCAATTAGGAGGTTCCAGCAGTCGTTTCCTTTATGTGCCAATTAGCTCAGCCATGATTCCTTAAGGGTGTTAAGAGACCTAGTGAACTTACACACAGGTACACGGGCCCTGACAGCCCCGCCAGAGTAGCCGATGACAGGTGCGTTTTCACACTTGCTCACGGGAACGAGAGCGTGCGCTGCTGGGCTCAGCACACCTGAGACAGATGCTGAGCTGTGGCTGCTGAGCCGGAGTTGAGCAAAGCCGTGCTTTATTTATACAGCAATTCCTCTTTCGGGGGTATTTACATATTTTATCAATTTGTCTCATGAAATATTAAGCAACCTCACCTTTCTCATGACAGCCTTTTCATACACAGAACGATAAAGTATCGCAGATTTGAAAAGTTCCTATCTCCTTGTTTCCACAATCAGTAGAACATTACTCAAACAGAAAGGAGTCTCAGTTTACAAACTATAAAACCCTGCACCTATATCCTTGTGCAACTTTAGATTCAGTTTCTGAGTCTTGGTTCACGGTGAGACGATCTCGGATTAAATTCCCATCCAATCTGAAAGACTCTGAGAAGTCCTTTTGCTTGTCCATATGGGAGAATCATCGACAGCATAAGCGACACTGGCAATGATTGTTCTTTGTTCCCCAGCGGCTCTGCTTTTAGGCACATGCCATAGATGCACAAGGAAATGTGTTTATGGCAATGATTTGCAACACAAAATAATAATACCACCAAAAAAGGAAAAAAACCTGAATGTCTACAGGTGAGAGAATTGATAAAAAATACCCTCATGATGGACTAGTGTACATTTACGGGGACACTACAACAGAGAGCTCTGGAAAGCTAAGCAAGAGAGAGGCAGCATAATGTATGACTTATGGGTACAAATTGAATCCCACTGAATAATGTACTGATTGTTTTATTAAAAATATGTAGGTTCCCAAAAGATAAAGTTCATGGTAAAACTCCCTGAAACAGCCAGACCCATCAACAAATGCAGAACAACCGATTTTCTAGTTCTTTACTACTGAAATGACATTAAACATATACAAATAATTTGGAAATTAAATCTGCACATGTGACATTATCTCTGTTACCTTTGGAAAATTCTTGAGGCTTGTGGACCTAAAGACATTTGTACTTCACATCTAACAAGACAGGGTTGAAGTTACTTGTCTCAAAACATATTCAATCCACTGAGTCATGCTGTTCTGTTCTTTTTTTGGATGTTACTTCAAAGCAGTGATCTCTGTTGAGATTTTTCTCAAGAGCCACACGAAATGATTTTATACAGGAAGAGCACATCGTCACTGTGTGTTACTTGCACTCTATTCGCAGGTGAGACCCAAATTAAAATTTTATTTCTGCCACCACTGCCATCTCAATGGAATCAACAGAATGGACTCTGTAATGTTTTTCCTGTTTTTTTCTTCCAATTCCTTTTCATTTTTCCAGTAAAATTTATCCAAATTCAAGAGACAGGCACAAAATATCCAGGTTGCGTGTAGTGGGGAAGGTCAAGACCACTCAAAAATTCTTCTTGGCCACAAGAAAAATCCATTCCAAAATATGCAAAACACTAAAAACGCTAAAATATCATCAGCAGTTTATCCTGTCAAAACAGCAGTCCTGTTGCTCTGTCAGCTCCCCTGGGCTCATCCCCCTACCCCACCCCCAATCCCTGCACAACTTCTGCGGATTATCAGTTTGTGGGAGCAGGCTCTCTGTGGAGAGGGTGGGGCAGCTAACTGATGAGGGGAATTTCAGAGGGAGTAGGAGAAGCCTTTTTCTTCCAGCTAGAAAGTTCATGAACCACAGCCTAGCTGACAGTTATAATGGCAAGAGGAAATGCAAAATACCTCCTGGCAGATTTGACACAATTGGAAAATCCCTGAAGACCTGTACTTCCAGAACCAGACTGATTAAAGGGAGGGAAGACAGGAAGGGGAGGAGGGAGAGAGGGGAGGGAACGGAAGAGAAGGCAAGAGAGATCGACCTAACGGGCAACAGGATGGACAAGGCAGGTTGTCCTATTGCCGGGAAGGTTCTAGATTTTGAGAAATCCTAAGATACAAAATTTTCAGGTCATTTCCTTTCAGTTGCCAGATAGTGATTATTCTGTGCTCTATCTACAGAGAAAGGGACAGCACTTGGAAATTATTTATAAGCAAACAGGCCTGCAAAGCTGTCAACTTCCTATTACCCAATAAATCACGTTTGGCCGTGACCTTCGCCCCAGCTGCAGCTTGGTGTAATATAATTGGTATGTACTCACAGTTTGCTTTTTACTCCAAAAAGTGCTTAATTACCTCCTTTGATTCCTAGGCGTGTGTATTCAGACACCTTGGGAAACGACTTGTGTACTTACCCACCTCTATTATAATCAGCATCATGCAGACAGTGAAGAATAGGTAAATCAGAGAGGCGCTGTACACTCCGGAGGTATGAAGGACAAGTCTAAACTTCCTCTTTGCAAATTAACAGAATGAGCCTTCTCACCTAGGAAACTACCACGTACTCCTTTAAAGCTACGGAGACAAACTCAAGCGAGGAGCCCTGCCGGCCACGCCTGCCTACGCCAGGATGCGGCCCGCAGGTGTGAGGTCCCCTGTCTGGCTCCTGGTGCAAAGGAGCCATTGACACTTGTGAACCCGAAGACGTGGCACCAAAGGAATGGGTCTCTGTGGGAAGAGGAGCTGGGATCCTGCCACTTTAAATGTGATCCAGAAGCTCATATAATGACCCTGACATCGGAAAAATTGGGCCGAAGAGTAGAGAAAACCAGTCGTTCCCTTCCAGGGAAGGAAAAGCAAAGTATGGAAAAGGGATGTGCTTCTCTGAAAGGACCATGAGGAGGGTTCTATGTCTAAAGTTAATGTCACTTGTTTTACTCACTGTTCCTTGCTTTTGAACAAGCTAGACACCCACCCCTCCCCCAAATCTGCATAAACAACTCACATGTGCCTTTGACATGGCCCCCAGTGAACACACCTCCTGGGACTCATCCCCTTGTGCTCTCCCTTTCCCCAAGTGTGGGTCAGACCCAGTATCTTGCTTCTAACCAACAGCATGTAGCAGAGATAATGGAATGTCACTTTTGCAAGTAGGTTACAAGAAATTATAACTTCGTGTTGCTAGCGATCTACTGCATTCTCAGTTTGCAGGCTCTGATAAAGCAAGCTGCTGTGTCGGAGACGCTTGTATGTCAAGAAACTGAGGCCCTTGGTCCAACCAAGTGAGGTTGGAAGTGAGTCCTTCCCCAGCTGAGTCTTCATTCGAGACCAGTCCTGGCCAACACCCAGACTGCAGCCTGTGAAAGACCCTGAAGCTCAGGACCCCGATTCCTGACCCACAGAAACTGTGAAGTAATAAACCTGGGTTATTTTAAGCCACTAAGTTTTGGGGTGGTTTGTTACACAGCAGTAGATAACTAATGCACTCCTCTTTTATTGCACTGTCCAAACACCACCTTCCCCCTGGAAATTTCTTGGTCTCCCCACCCTCTCCCCCCTCCCCTCCTTTGTACTTTCACAACCTGATCTGTCTTCTCCTCTTGTCATCACTGTACTTGCCTCTTTCTGTCTCAGAAACTGCCTCAGTTTTTTGAGCCTATGGTCCTAGCTAGATTACATGCTACCTGAGGGCATCAGTGCCAACATCCTTCTAGCCCCGATGTGGCTATGTACACAAGAAGAGCTCAAATATTACCTGATGTAACTTAGAGATAAAAAAATATGCCTCTACTTTTGGAAAATTTAGGGCAGGAGTCACATGACAATTAGAGGACAAGAGACCGCCCACAGAAGCAGAGCCATCCTCACTGCTCAGAAAATACTCTGAAAACATTATATTCCCTGCTTAGATGAACCTTAAATCCCCTTTATTTTACCCTATTTATTAATTTTTTTCATAAGGAGAAATAACCTTATTTTTCCAATTATGAAAAAAACTACTATTTCTCATTACAAAAGAAATGGGAAAAAAGTATACCAAGTAAAATAAAAACCGTCTGTAACACTACCACTTACAGAGAATCACTTCTGACATTGTCTTTTATGTCCTTCTAGAATTTGTATGCATAGATAATACTCATTTTTAATTAAAATATAATTTTTGCCAAATGACTGTCATAATTTGCCTTTCGCATTTCATACATGTGGATATTTTTATCAACTAACATTTCAATATCTATTTTATTGTTGAAGATTCCAATTTTGTATTAATGTACAGGATACAGTCATATACTTATATAATCCTGTATTAATGTAGGTTGTTTCCAGTTCATTATTATTATAAGTAAAATGACAGAAAGGAAAGTTATAACTCAACAATCCTAAAAAACTACTGTTTTGGGAGGAAGTATCCCAACATTTTAGAAATGCTTCCAGAAAATTCCATAGGTCAGTCCCGCAGGTGCATTACTTACTGGAAGGCAATGGAGCCCAGCTTTGGAGGAGGACTTGGAAGGACAGGTGCAGGGAGAAGGGAAGGGCCAGGTGCCAAGACCATTCAAGAGCAGAGCCAGATACTGGGCAGCAAGAAGACCAAGGCAGATCATGACACAGAGGGCTCCACTGTGGCCGTCACAGTCAGAGAGCAGTGCTGGCAGCAGCTAACACTAGAGCCTTTCATGGTGACTTTGAGCCAGGTGCTGCCTTACAGTTTGGCATATTTAACTGTCTTCCAAGCTTGACCAATTCCATTGTCCCTATAGCCCTAGCAGCTATATTACCGGAATGGGTGCCACTTCACAGATGAAAGAGAATATGGCTTTCCTGCGTTAAAAAATCTACATAATTGGATACAGGGAGACGGCAAACTTTTACACAGAACTTGGGTGGTACCAATCCATGGAGTTTCAAAAGAAAAGTCCTGAAGGAGAAATCTTTGATTCCAGGAATGGAATCTGCCACCAAGAAAATACCCAAAAGCATTAGAGGTTATTCAGTCCTTTCCTGCCAATGGTTCCATGACACATTCCCGAGCCTAACACAACAGGGGCGTGGTTAGAGCCCAGACACATCGACTGTATGTTTACAAGATGAGTATCTGTGAAAACACATACAGGTTGAAAATGTGAACCGTCTCATGCAAACGCCAGCAATATTGTTTCAATGGAGACTGTAGAAGAAATCAAGAGTTATTTTTAAACAGAGAGGGAGAAAAAAAAACCCCTAACATCAGAAATAAAATTTACAAGAGTTAGCAGATATTTATAAAACTCAGGACAAGCTTAGTGTCTGCAATGAGTCATTCAGATTTAACTTGTCTAAACTCATGTCTTCACCAACTTTAACATTTCCTCTTTGCCTTGATATTTTTCACAGTGCTATTCCATATTTAAATAGTTCTAAACCTGCAAGTCACTTAAAGCTGTGATGCAAAAAATCTTTGGTCAGATAGAATTATGAACTCCAAGAAACCCACTAGGTATAAGGATCCCCAAATGGATCACTTGAATATGATTGTTAGGTCAATAGCGTAACCCTAAACATTTATGAAAATACTCTAGCTTCTAATCAGGGACATCCTTATTAGAGCTTTCTCTAAAAACTGGGCGCCGCCATTTAGACCAGACCGGGAGCCCATCGGCTGCATTTCTTAAGGTTTCACTGTACCTGAGCCAGGTGACTGAGACAGAAGAGCACGGACCCTGTAAAGTCCATAGAGGACAGAGAAGGAGCTTGTCGTTGACGGACCGGGAGCCTCAGGCCGGGGACCGCCAAGATCGCAGAGGACACTCACAGTTCTGCACAGCCCGCCTCTGGCCAAGGCCGCCCCACGTAAACCCCCAGGACGGGACACACAGGTCCACCTAGCTGAGTCACTGCATCCTGGGAAGGCTCCAAATCTGAGAAGAGCTTCCTGTGAACCAGACGTGCCTCCCCACGGCCTCTACCCACTGGACCCACGGTATTCAGAGCCCCTCTCCACAAAATGGCCAAGTATCGGGGAACCTAGCCTGTTTTTACTGTGCTCTTTCCTGCCTGTTACGACACCAGTTCCTTCATTGTTTCCTATAGGACATGCTTTACGAGAACTTATTCACTAAATATGTATGGAACACCTTCCAGGGCCAGGCCTGCTCCAAGTGCCGAGGCCCATGTCCAAGGCCCTTACATTCTAGCCGGTGGGGGAAGGGTGCCCCTAAGACATCTCTGAACCCCTCCTGGTTTCTGTTCCCTGCAGAGTGCGGGGTGTGAGCACAACACAGAAACCAGGTGCGATCTGCCCCGCTCCGGGTCCACATTCAATGCCTCTTCTTCTGCAGCCTAAGAAACGATGTGACTCCAGTCCAGCATTGTTGAAAACTATGATTCAGAATGATCACGTGTCCTAGTGCCTACGTCAAAAATAATTTTCAGCCTAATAATCTGTTTACTTTCCTGGTGGCTAAGGGGCTCATAGCACCTAAAATGTACAGAGAGAAAAAGAGGCAACTCAAGGATGGACTGTTCAATGGATCCATAGAGAATAATTGTCTCTCTACAAGAAAAATAAAATTAGATTCCTATATCACCATACACAGAATCAAATTTAGTACAATAATTTAGTATTAGGAGAAAAAGGAGACGGTCTTTATGTTTTTAGGTAGGAAGAACTTCTTAAATGACAAACAAAGAGAAGAGCTCAAAACCTTCGTATTGCAAAAGACCCCGCACACAGACAAAGTTAAAGACAACAAACCATGTGAAGTTATTTGCAGCCTTAATGACAAGGGATGAGTGTCTAAAATTTATAAAGAACATCAAGGGATCATTAAGGAGAAGACATAACCCAACAGAAAAATAAACAAAGGGCGTGAACAGACAATTCACATGGAAACCAGAATGGTCAACAAAATATTTCAATAAATGCCCAACCTCACCAGTAACAGAGAAACACAAAATATTTCATGCACTAGTTTGGCAAAATGTTTAAAAAGTCTGAAGACATCAAGTCCTCCCACTTAGTAGAAACTGAAATAGAGAGCAATCGGCAGCACCTAATAAGGTTGAAAATGTACATACTTTACGATTCAATTCCACTCCTATGGCTGTAACTGCAGGAAACTCGGGCTGCCACTGCAGCCGTGTCTAACGGCCCAAAACTGGAGATAATGTGAATGCCCATCAAGGGGAAAGACAAAACAATCAGTAACATGTTGAAGGAAAAAGGCAGTGGCAGAAAAACATGTGCACTGTAATTCCACTGATGAAATGCTGAAAATGCATAAAACAATTCCACGTGCTGTTTAAACACAGATTGGTTATACGTATGCTTTAAAACGCAAAGATGTGGGAAAAAAAAAAAACAAAACGCAAAGATGTGGAGAAGAGGGACCGACCACACGTCAAATTCAAGCCAGTGGCTGCCTTTGGCGGGGACCGGGTGGCGGGTGGGATTGAGGAGGATTTCAAAGGGGGCTCTGGTTGATTTTAGCACGATCGGAAGCAAACGTACTCTATGTTATTCTGGCGTGGTGGGTACTGAGTGTTATATCTGAGTTCAGATGCTGAATGTCAAATCATCCTTTACAGGTCCCTAAATTTAATTTCCTCCTAATTGAAAATGGAAACTCACAAAAACAAACATAAGCTGGCACTTGAGTGAATAACTCAACAGCCCCTAATGAGCACACCATCTAATTGAATCAGGATAATTAGAACCCTCGTGTCATTAAGAATGTGCTGATGGCTCATGTACTGCTCACACCCACCCCGCGTGTGCGAGTGAGGAAGGGCCCAACCCAGCAGCCGCGTGAGGGCGGAGACGGAGCCCACCGTCCTCCGGGTGCTGGTGCCTGTGGCAGCACCCGGACCGGCACGCACCGCTCACCCCCCACTCGCGCCTGAGCCTCCCTCCCGGCTCTATTCCTTCCCTGCCCTTCACTTTCTCCGTGGCGTCACTGTCCCACGCCGTATACTTTTACTTCTTACAACGTTCACTTAATGAATTGCTGACTCAAATGTCATTTCCACCCGGGAAATGAGAGGACAAGGACGAACCGCGTTCCAGGTGGTGCCTGCACCCACACGGTGGGGCGACACGCACAGACCCCAACACCACGGAGGGTCCCGGAAGGAAGCGGAGCTGCTGGGGATACGGGCGCTGGGATAGACCGCGACCAGCCATCCGCCCGGCAGCGCCAGAATTCTCCCCAAGACATTTGTGATGGAGCTAAGGAATTGTAAAAAAAAAAAAAAAAAAAAAAAAAGCTAATATATTTCCCCAAAGACTATTCTGATAGGGAAAAAGAAGACAAGAAAGATCTGTTCGCACTGCCACCCGAGCTGGCTTTTCTGTACTTTGTTTCCGCATATTTCTCCGAGAAAGTAGGCAGGTCCAGAGCCAGGGCAGACTAGAACTACCTCCTGCATGGGGCTGAGCTGTCAGCCCCACAACGGGACGCACAGGGAACCTCGAGGCACCGTCTGAGGACCAAGCCACCACCTCCAGGAAGGCGCCCAGGAGAGCTTATGTCCCAGCATCTCAGGCTCACAGGCCACGTGGCAGGCGAGGACCCCTCGGCCCACATGGCAGGACTGGCCCCGCGGGGAGGACTTGGAGAGCAGTACCCACGGGAAACCACAGAGCCAGACGCCCAGGCAGAGCACAGAACAGGCCTGAATCTAAGTGGATTCCGAACTCCGGTGCTTCACCACGGCCCGCGTCCTAAGGCGTGTGGGATATAAAACCACCATCTGCTACTGTATAGAAAATAAATAACTAAGAAGAACCTGCTGTATAGCACAGGGAACGCTACTCAATACTCTGCAATGGCCTATCTGGGAAAAGAATCTAAAAAAAGCCTGGATATATGTGTATGTATAACTGATTCACTTTGCTGTACACCTGAAACTAACACCACGTTGTCAATCAACCATACGCCAATAAAAAATTTTAAAAAAACCAAAAACCACCATCGGGCAGACGCTTCTGGCCGTGCATACTTGAACAGGCAGAGGGGGTCAGTGGCCCCCGGGTGACACAGCAACAGCCCTGCTACCCTGCGGAGAGCACGCTGTGCCCCTGCACCCGGGGTGGGGGGTGGGGGCCATCCTGCTCCCTCGGGACCCTTGGTGCAGCAAGACCCGCACGAGGATCTGACGAGGCTTTTACTTATTGGGCGGATCTGTGCACCGTCCTATGGGCACAGACGCTGCAAGGGGGCCTCTCCCTGCCCCTCCTCACCTTTCCCACCATGGGACCCAGTACAAACCAGGCCCACATCACGCAGGCCGTGGCCCCCCGTCTGGGCTGGGCCTGGTCTCCCTTCGAGGCAGAAATAGAGAAAATGGAGATTCGGAGGGACATGGGTGTTTTGAATATTTTCCCTCGCGCACCAGCTCCTGCTGTCAGAAGGCCTGTCCGGCTGGGGCCCTAAGACATCAGAGCATCGCAAGTCTGGGCATCTCTACCTGCCCCCTGAGAACCTGGATTTCTGCAGGTGGTTCCTGCGCCTCCATCCCGGGGTAAACACCAAGCACCACCCGGCCGCTCCCGGCACACAGCCCCCTGCGCTCAGCAAATCCCGTCCACTGACCTGCACTTTCCTCTTTAAAAAGTCCCCAAGGACACACACCCCTGCAGCCGCGGTGGCTCCCTGAGGCCTGGGCCGGGGTCCCGCCCCCTCAGCTGGGCAGGCAGGCTGGTCATGGGCCATGGTGGCTCCTGATGCCAACACAGGGCAGCTTGGCAACCACGGTGAGCCCGTCGCCTGGGGAGGCCCCTGGAGCAATTAGCGTCCCAGGGGTACTTCCTGCCTTTCAAAACACAGGCCTCCGCGACAACGGGCAGGAGAAAGAACAGGGCCGGCTCCCTGCCCCACGGATAGCCGGAGCCGCAGGTAGAGGGGCGCAGGCATGACGACTCGGCCGGAGAGGCTGGGGCAGCGTCCGCCTGCCTGATGGCTCAGACACACCGCGTGTCATTAAGGGCGAGGCCGCGAACACGGGGAGAATGGGGGTCCTGCTGGCGGTGCTCCGTCCCCGCTTACAGAAGGACGCAGGGGCATCACCCCAGTGCGCTCAGTGACTGGAGCCTGAACTTGGACTCCAGCTGCAGACTGGACGCAGTGCCCTCGGGAGGGGGGGCCACCACCCCAACCTCCGGGGCAATGCGTCCTGGCAGTGGGAGCCCCCCTGCCCTCTGCCTTCCTGCTCAGCACTCTTCACTGCGTGAGTCAGCGAGGGCTGCGTAACAAACAGCCAGACTGAGGGCTCGGACAGCAGACACCTCGTCTCACAGTCTGGAGGCTGGAAGTCCGAGACCCAGGTGTGAGTAGGGTTGCTTTCTCCGGCCTCTCTCCTTGTCCTCCCCCTGTGTCCTCACATGGTCATCCCTCCGTGCGTGTCTATGCTCCGATCACCTTTCTTATAAGGACGCTACTCATGTGGGATTAGGGCCCACCTTAATGATGTCATTTTAGTTTACTCGCCTTTGCAAAGGTCCCTTCTCCAAATATGGTCACATTCTGAGGCCCAGGAGGTGAGGGCTCTAACATGTGGACTTTGGAGGGCACAGCTCAGCCCCTAACAAGGACTGGATCCACTTGCTGAGTTTCTGCAGGCCACTCATTCAGGGAGCAGGCGGGCACGGCCAGGGCTGCTGCTGTGAGCACTACAAGCTCGCAGGTCTGTGCGGGCAGCGCTTTTCCACCTTTTCCACCTGGGGCACTCCAGGCCTGGCAAAGAGTCTCTAGCAGGTCACTGTCTAAAACGATCTACCAAATGTGGAGATGGTAATCCATCGTGCCTACAAATACAGATGACTCAGAAGACAGGGGCTGATAG
Source organism: Balaenoptera borealis (assembly GCF_965194805.1). NCBI lineage: Eukaryota > Metazoa > Chordata > Mammalia > Artiodactyla > Balaenopteridae > Balaenoptera > Balaenoptera borealis. The sequence continues at coordinate 2,550,147 of NC_138873.1, read as the reverse complement.
GAAAGAGCCGTGGCACGTTCGTGGGTGCCCAGTGAGGATGCCGCCGGGCGGTACCCAGAGCGCCTGACAACAACCGCAGGACGATGGGGCTGCCTAGTGGCCACTGTGCGCTGAGGATGCCCCCTCCACGCCCCCCTCCACGCCCGTCCTGAGTCCCGAGACCGAGTCCGTGTCCTCACACGGCAAACCGTTCACTCTGGTTGCCGGGAGGCCTCGACACGGTGTGGACGCGCCAGGCGCCCAGTGCACGCTCACACCGGCTCTCCCGGGCCAGGGACCCTCCTGCTGGCTGTCTTTGCTGCCTCAGCACAAGGACAGTGGGGCCTCCCGCTGTGGGGTGGCCACAGCGAGAAGGAAGCCCGTGTCCCGACACAGGGTCCTCCAGGTGCACCCTCCACGGGAAGGGGCGGATGCAGAAAAGCAGATCTGCCGTGTCGCTGTGACCCGTGAAGCTGGAAATCCCATAAATCCAAGCTCCCCGCGTTGAGTCACTCAAAACTGGCCCAGGGGTGCGATCTCCCTCTTGCTGTGTAGAGTGTGATCACATCCAGAGAGGAAGCACAGCTCTCAGGGGACAAATTCTATTCGCCTGAAACAGAGGCGGGGCCACATCCTGGCCACATTGGAGGTGTGAAATGTCCTTCCTTGGGGTGTCAGCAAACCGCTGAGCTCACCAGGCTTAAGACCTGCAGCTACAGGTCACGGCAGCCTCCTTGGGTCAGCGGGGAATCAGCACAGAAATAAGATATTACAGCATTAGTTCGGCAAATCAGCAGGAGGTTTTGCTAACCCCACGCTGCCCTGAAAACTTCACAGTTGTGACTTCAAAGCTGTCGGCTTATTCTTCGTAGGTGAGGTGTGGGAAGACCCTCTGGCCAGGAGAGATCAGATGGAGGATCTCACAGGCCAAGGGGACTGATGAATTCCAGGGGAGGGGACTGCACAGTCCTGTGTCAACCACCCCAGTCACAGGAGGACTTCTCTAGGTTCGCTGTGGGCAATCTGCTCCACTGCAGGAGATGGTCAGCACGTGCCTGAACCCTCAGAGGGGAGCCCGAAGCTGGTATGGGCCTGTCTGTCTCAGGGCCTGTCCCCATGGAGAACTGCCCTTCGGTGACAGATTCCAGATGCTGACAGCAGGCAGGGACGAGGGCCCTGTCTTCTGCTGGACTGCCTGTGTAAGGACATGAGTCTGAAACAGCCGGCGACCACCAGGTGGAGCTTGGGAAGAACCCACCCAGGCCAGGAGTCTGGATGGAGAGTGTCTCTGAACTCTGAATCACGGATTTCTAAATTTTCAGTTTGTGAGCCCCGTAAGTTCCCATTTTTTGCTCAAGCCAGATGCATCGGATTTTGTATCGCTAGTGGATTCTAATACTTAGCTGATTTGGGGGGTTTTATGCAAAGCCAAACGGACGCACAGACTCCTGGAAATCTATGGACCAAACAGAACGGTCTTCGTGACATTCATAGTCATACCCAAGGAGCAAAGAAAATCCTGAAAGGCAGAAGCCAGTCATCTCATGAAAAAGAGACCCTAAAGAACAGAGAGGCAAGACCAGGCAGGGTCTGTGTAGATTGTGAGTTACCACTTTTTTCCTGTCCAAACAAGAGGGCATTTAATCTGTACCTGGCTGTTGATATTTTTAAAATCTTGCTCTAAAGGCTATATCAATGGCTCATGCGCATTTATTAGAAACTAGATCAAATCGATGCTTATCATTTTAAATAAAGACTTTGTTTCTGTGTTAGTTATTAATAATCTGTGACCCTCCAGACAGGGCTAGCCTTAGTCACCTGGGCAGTACCCACCTAAGGCCCATCTGTACACATGATGGAGACTTCACACAGGGGCGCAGCCTCTGAGTCGTGGGTCTGTGAAGCACACCCACGACGTTGAAAGGAAAACTAGAGCACAAACAGTCTTTGAAAACCTCAGCTTCAGGTTCAAGAATGGCAGGAGGCACTTGAGTTTAAGGAGACAATTTAAAATAAACAGAGAGAGAGAAATCTCATTTTATGCAGTAGATAGCAAAACTGTGGGGAGAGAGTTACTTCAAAAGATGACACTGGTATGGAATATTGATGAGTTATCAAGTATTTAAATTAACTCAAGGATGGTAGATCCATAGTGAGTGATAAGGTTATGGTAGAAGAGGACGATTCTTGGCCTTGGAGATCGTTTACTATCTGTTGAGGTTACCGCCCCCCATATCCTCCCCACAGTTTTGTGCTGGTGTTGGTTCATTTCTTGGTGAACTCTGGGCCAGATGGATGGGTGCTCTTGGGGATGATTTACCTGGGGGTTTGCCGAGGCCCCATCCCTGATCCTCGTAGCGAGCCTCATGTATTCTGCTGGGAGCTAAATATTTCCATGCGCCAACTGCACCTGGCCTACTTGCTCTGATACACGGGGCCCAATCCTGAAGTTTATTCTGTGGGCGTAGTCACTGCAGAGGGCAGAAACAAGATGCCGTTTCCCTGGTACGTGGCGTTAAAAACAAACTCTTCTCTTCTGCAGTTACGCTATTTCTGTATCCTGGCCCTGAGCGTCATTTATCTCGGGCACAGGGGCTGACTGTCCCGCAAGACTGTAAGCTACGGAAGGCAAGCCCACCTGCCTGTTAGGGCTGTACCCCTAGTCCCCAGCTGGTGCAAATCAAGTGCCCCATCAGTAAGTATTTGTGGAGGGGATGGACCACCGTCCTCAGGGAGAGCAAAGAGATGCCATCTCTTACGGTTATATAGCGGGACTCACCAGATTCTTTGTCCATTTCAAAATAAACCTCTTGCAACTAAAACTTTAGCCATAACTTCAGAAAATTAATCTCTGTAAAGACCCTATATCTTAAAATCTCTGTTATATTTTCCAAGGCAGGGGCCGTCTCAGTATTTTCTTGATACGCCCTGCGTGACAGAAAGTGGATCCACGTTTCTTTCCACTCTGTTTTCAAACCGCCACAAACAAGGGGTTTTAAGAGCCACAGGGATGGCCCGAAACTATTGGAGTCACACCCACAGTAAGAACACTGACACTTTCTTCCCTGGATTCTAGCTGCTGACCTTCTTAACCCTCTCTCCTCACCTTCTCTGAAGCTTCGCTGCTGTGAACTTCCTTGGAACATAAGTTCTCATTGATAACATGGGAAGAGAGAATCAATAAATTGGCAAATGTTTATTGGATACATTTTGCAGACCCCGCCCTCTCCTCCTTGACGTGGGTCATATATTTCTACAGCCACTTTTTAACAATTCAAATAGCAAATGTTTGGGATTAGCTGTCTTCACGTCATCTCTAATATAAACTGCTTTTTAAAATGCATCTCTGGGGCTTCCCTGGTGGCGCAGTGGTTGAGAGTCTGCCTGCCAATGCAGGGGACACGGGTTCGGGCCCTGGTCTGGGAGGATCCCACATGCCGCGGAGCGACTGGGCCCGTGGGCTACAATTACTGAGCCTGCGCGTCTGGGGCCTGTGCTCCGCAACAAGAGAGGCCGCGATAGTGAGAGGCCCGCGCACCGCGATGAAGAGTGGTCCCCACTTGCCGCAACTTAGAGAAAGCCCTCGCACAGAAACGAAGACCCAACACAGCCATAAATAAATAAATTAATTAAATAAAATTTAAAAAAAATTTTATAAAAAAAATAAAAATAAAAAAAATAAAAAAATAAAATGCATCTCTGTTCGTGGCTCTTAAACGTGGTAGAAATCTGTCACAATTTTACGTTTTTAAAACAACACAATTACATTTCTCCTCCCTAATCCGAGCAAGTCAAAACTTTGCTTATACCTTATATCACAAAATAGCTGTGTATGATGCTGTCAGAAGTTTTCCTCTCATCCTTTATTAAACACAAAATGTCCTATATTCATATAAAAATCACCATCTCTGGGTTGACCCTATGAAACATTCTTCCACAGCTGTCTTTTCTCATGTTGTAAAAGCACAAAAGGTACTGACTCAGATGGCTTTAAGAATAAAATCACATCACAGTTTAGAAATGTACCCACAGGGAAACATGAACTGTTGTCAGTTGGGAACTCATCACATCATTGGAAACCCATTTGGACTGTTAACGTGATGTGTGATTATCACGAAACTCCTATTATTATTACAGGCAGTGTGACTGTGAAACCGTCCTCAATATCTATGAAACTGGAAAACTATCCAGGACTGATTTGCCCGTGGGCTATCAAGGGTTAACAATGAAAACATGAAGATGCTCACTTATCTGAAATTTTAAGACAGATCAATGTCAGAAACCTAGTAGTCCAACGCAACAACGATGAGGAACCCAAATTCTGGGAGACACCTTTGCTCAGCGGCGCACTTCACCTGTAATGCGCTCCTTTGCTGCCCGCCCAGGCCGGGCTGCCCCAGACCTCCAGCCGTTAGCCATCTCAGCCCCTCGCAGGACAGGGCACGTAGCACCCGCAGCCTCTCCTTAAAGCAGAATCTGTGTGGTCTTTACTTTCATTACAGTCACTCCGATGCCCGTCCTCACCTGGAGCGGTTTCTCAATTACAGGAACTCGGTCCAACTACTGTCTCATTGCCCACAACATACATGCTGAAAGTTTCAAAAACAACTAACAGTGTTTTAAAGTTCAGGTTTTGTTATTATTATTTAGGTATGGCCAGGCCAGTGGATCAGGAGACAACGACCACTGAGAAGGTGGTTTGTTACGCACAGTTCCCAAGAGGGAGGGCCCTGGCTCCCTGTGTGGGGAGGACCACGGAGGGAGGGAGGCCGGCCAGTCAGGAGGCGGGAGGAGGGCGGAGACGCGAGCCTTTACTGCAGCTTCCACGGGAAGGAAAAGGCAAGGCTGGGTGAGCAGGCTCAGGACAGGCGAGTTTGAACCTTTCCCGGGGGCTGTCCCCAGCTGTCGGGTACCTGGCCCTGGGGTGATTAGGGCAGGGGACGGTGGCCTGGAGTGGGAGGGCGCCACAGAGGGAGTGGTTAGGGTGTGGGCTCTGGGTGGGTTGGGTTGTATACGGAAGGTGCCCTCCTGAGCAAGGGATCTGGAATTTGCCTTAGCTAGCCCGGGGCTGGAACAGGGCGGTCACTCCAGGGTCAGCAGCCCCATAATACAGACAGGGTTAACACAGGCGGGGAGACACACGTCCAGTCCTCTAGCGGCTCTGCTGAACCCTCCCCATCATGGGATAAAGGGAAGAGCTCAGAGTGGGTGTCCGAAGCTTCGGGTCTGGCCCAGGCTCTGCCACTCACTCACCCTGTGATCTTGGGCAAGGCATTTCAACTTCTCAGGCCCTCAGTCTCTTCAGCTAGAACATGAAGTGTATGGGCCGTGTGATTTCTAAGACCTCTTCCAGCTCCCAAATGTTACGAGCCCCTCCTCGTAACCTGCAACATAGAGAGTCTGCATTCCTGTACTTGTCAAGGAACCCAAGCTAAATCCTAACGAAATTTATGGATTTCCTCCCCAAAGCTACGGAGAACTGTCTGGGGGTATGACATCCAGATGGCTTCAAATGTCCCTGGATGACGCAGCTCTCCAGAGAGCGGTTTACCTGAACCACATACAGCTGACTTTGGATAGAAGTGCTTTTCTGCTCTGTGTTTTGGTCTGACCCCCTCCGCTTACAATTCACAGCATTACAAAAGGCATTACTGAGAAACGTGCTGCACTTAGCAGGGGCTACCCTTAGGCACACTGTTCACTGCTTTTACGCGGTGCCCTCTTTAGGAGGACCTGCGGGAGATGCTCCTCTCTGGGCTCAGGGACAGAAAGAGATGTGTCCACCCGAACAACTGGGTCTGGGCTTTTGTCTGTGGTGTGAGCTCACACTGTGTCCACCCCTGGGAAGCCAGCAAGCTGGCCTCCAGCCTGCTGTGCCTTCTGACCTCGCCTCTGCCTTCAGATCCAGTTTCTACCTTCCTTCCTTTGCCTCAATATCTGCATTTACTCACTTTTTAATCTCTTATTGAATATATTTGCTAACTTTATCGATGTCTTTGGGAATAAGAAGGGGTATCAATAAGGAAATACTCCCAGAGATGTGAGGTTCATTTACATCAGAGCAAAGGGCCACATGGGGAATGAGGGTAAGGACGTCGCAGACCTAAGGGCTGGGTTGGGTGAGGGGCTGGGATCCAGGGGGTGCAGCTTGTACAAGTAGATCTGTTCGTGCTTCTAAAAGTGGACATGCACCTGCTTCCTTAATGCCTCAGTTTTCTTAACCCCCAAACTGGGAGGAAACGACTTTCATTTCCCTTTATAAAATCATTGGAAATATTATTTCAGGAGTGATTTTAAAGTGAAACATAAGTTTAGTTCAATATTATATCTTCATGCATACAGATCTACAAATAAAGAATATTTATTAACCACAAGTTTGCATATATGCATATGCACACCTAGAGATAGTTACTAAAACAAGAGAATCAGAACATTTCTTGCCCAACTTAAAAAAAATTATATGCACGTTGTTGGAAAGTCACAGATTTTCTTCAAAAAAGTGTTATGACTCACAAATCCTATACCCCCTGGGTATGTCTGTGATGTTTAATACCCTGTATTTCATACCTATCGTTTTTAAAGACAGTTATATGAGAGACAATTCAAAGTAATTTCTCTAACAAATCCAGAGAACAGATTGCAGGAGTTATTCTGCATGACCTGGTTTGGACTGTAATCTGAGGCATACTTATTACATATGACTATTAGGTGTTTGAGTTATTTCACTTAAAAACGGGCAAACTCGGTCGGGCAGGGCAGGAGGAATGGGGAGTTATAATTTAATGGGCACAGAGGTTCACTTTGGGAAGACGAAAACGTTCTGGAGATGGAGAGTGGGAACGGCCGCACAACAATGTGAATGTACTTAATGCCACTGAAAGTGGTTAAAATGGTAAGTTTTATGTTATGTATATTTTACTACAATAAAAAAGGTTCTAAAAAAGGCAAAAAAAGTTTTTTTAAGGGCAAACTTCTAAATCTGATTCTCTTCACCGAAAACTTTACCTTTTAGTAACAGCTTCAATAAACATCAACTTTGTCACATTTTCTCCCCTTTGCTTCTAAAATTGCAGGAAAATGCCTGAGTGGCCCCGCTTCCCCTCGACCGTGAAAAGACACGAGAGCGATAAGATTAAGTCCATTCGGGCTGTAACACGACCTCAAAAAGAGGGCAAAACCGCCTTCACGCCAGCTGCTGACCTGCTCCTTGCCTCCACCTGTGACCTACGACCCTTTCACGTTTAAGGACACACAGAATTTCACTCTGTCCCAGAAAACAACTTTCGAACTTGCCCTTCACCTGCCAAGATCTGTCACGTTATCAGTTTCCCAGCAGTACATAAAAAGCGTCAAAACGTCCCCCGGACCCCAGCTCTAGTGCGAGGCTCGCCCTACCTTCCTGAGAAACGGTTTCTGCAGCTTCTTGAGCGGCAGCCCGATCATCCTCCGTCCGCAACCCGGGGGCTGCTGGGCTGGGCTGAGCCATCGCGCGCCCCGCATCCCGCATCGCCGCCTCCTCCCATCCTGCATCCCGCCGCCGCCCAGGACCACGCCCCCCGCTCCCCGCCCCTCCCCTCCCCCGGCGGAGGACGGCCGCGGGGCCGGCGGGGCTCCGGCGGCGGGACGCTCGTGCTCTGGCCGCAGCCCAGCCGGCCTGCGCGCCCACCGCGGGGAAGGAGCGGAGAACCAGCCCCCAGGCTGCCCGCGTCCGTCTCCGCGCAGAGTTACGCGCAGCGCTCGCAGCCTCAACAGGTGTACCGGTCCTCCGGCCGAATCGCCGAAGCCGGAGTCCACGTGGACCGAGTCCAGTGTTCAAAACTGGGAAATTTTCAGAGACGCCACGAGGGGCGGGCTGTGAGCCCCTCGCCACAGCACACCTGCCACCTGCCGGAGCGCGAAAGGCACCCCCAGGCACTGAGAGAAGGAGACAGAGAGGAGGGGGCAAAACAAAAAACGGTGGCTTAGTTTTTCAGGTGGCACCGGGTCAACTGATGCGCACGGATTGCGCAAGGTTGGCGTTATCCGGTGTTAGTCCTTTGAGTAATCCTTCCACATGGACGCCTGGACACACACACACACACCCCTGCACACGCACACGCACGCACACAACCCTCACACATGCGCACGTGCACACACGTGCACAGGTGCATGGTCTCCCATGCACACGCACACACACAACCCTCACACATGCACACGTGCACACACGTGCACAGGTGCATGGTCTCCCATGCACACACACGCACACAACCCTCACACATGCACACGTGCACACACGTGCACAGGTGCATGGTCTCCCATGCACATGCACACACACAACCCTCACACATGCACACGTGCACACACGTGCACAGGTGCATGGTCTCCCATGCACATGCACACACACAACCCTCACACATGCACACGTGCACACACGTGCACAGGTGCATGGTCTCCCATGCACACACACGCACACAACCCTCACACATGCACACGTGCACACACGTGCACAGGTGCATGGTCTCCCATGCACATGCACGCACACAACCCTCACACATGCACACGTGCACACACGTGCACAGGTGCATGGTCTCCCATGCACATGCACTTTTTCTCTCCATCTACTACAGGCCAATTTGGAGTGTGTCCCGCGTGGGTAACAAAAAAATCTGCTTTGCCTTCCCTGTGAAAACTGAATCCCTATGTTTCCTCCAGAAGGATCAGCCCTATATGGCTGTGCATCAAGCTTTGTCTTGGTACAGCCGGAAGCATGTCAGGTGCAGCATCAAAGCAACCTCTGAGAGCAGAGCAGCAGCTCAGAGGTGGACCTTTGCTGGTTAAGAGTTTCCTTTTTTAAGCTTCTTCTTAATACATAAACGGGCCCCTCCTCTGAAGACCTAAACGTGCAACGTGAAAAAACTACCAACTAACAATCAGCTTTTTAGGTGACGGACGATAGAAGTCATGGGTAAGGGTGTGGGTGTAGAAATATACTGGTATAAAATTATAGGGCCTGAAAAGAAGGAATTGAAGATAAAGAGGATATTCAAGACTGAAATGGACAGAAATGGCCGGGATTTGGGGTAGTCACAGCCCTGCCCATCTCGTCCTTTAATATGTTAAACACATCTTTCCAATCAAATGAAAATGGCTGAAGTACGGTTGTTGTTTCTCAAGTGGTTGCTATTCCAGGAAATGTGTTCTTCCAAAACAACTTTTCATTCATTCCATTGCTTCTGGAGCACATATTCTATATGTTCTTTTTCCTCCGAATAGAATTGACTAACACGCCTTTATCCAAGTAAACATTGTATCTGCCTGAACAACCCCGACCTAAAATTATCAGACTCTTTGTAACACTATCCAAACTGCAGTTCAATTCAAACTTCCACAGGAATTAAAAGGTAATTATCTCCGCCTTAGTCCTTTGGAAAATGCATTAGCAAAAAGATGGGGTCTTTGGTCTCTGGCTAAGCCACGGTCATGTTAGATCTAGTGGCTTGGCAATAGAAACCCTTCACTGCCAATGGAATTTAATGGCAGGTATGTGTAAGTATGTGAACTGAATGTTGTCATGGTGACCATAGCAAGAAATTGCCTTTTATTTTATGCCATAGAAAATTGTCACGACAATCTTGGCTTACTCATCTTCCAAATACATTTTTAAAAGAAATTATTTTGAAAAACAGCTACCACTGTTTACTGGTCCCTGCTTGAAAGGAATTGCTGTCAGACTGGGCATCTGTCCTCCAGCAGCCGAATCAAAAATGCTGGCACAATCAAGCCCAGGAAATAAACTACCATCCCCACTATAAAAAGCATCCATTTTGTGTTTCCATGACACCATAATGTCAACTTTGAAGCATCAGGCCGTGGCTTCCTTTACAAAACCTAGAATTCCATTTCTCTGGGCCCCCAAGGGATCAGACAGACATCTCAGAGCTGTAGGGTCCAAAACCACCCCATGTGTTCACCACGTCTTTCCTCTTCCCAGGCCCGGGATGCAGGCGGGTTGGTTAGGATGGGACCACATGGCTGAGTCCTCACAGCTGGGATCAGGAGCGCAAGTGACGTTAAAAGGCACAAGTTACCCTCCCTGACCCCCACCCCAGCCTCGTGATTAGAACAAAGAACCCTGGGACGGTGGGCTTGCCAGGTGGAAGCCCCCTGGAGCTCTGAGACCCCTGGGCCTGTGAGAGTAGCTGCCGAGAGCAGCCCCTGGTGTAGTGACCCCGCGAGAAAGACGTGAGCCCCCATATCGTGACGCTCTGGTATTTGGGATTTGCTGGTCACCATGAAGTATCGGAGTCTATCCCATCTGGGCTAAGACAAGTGCAGGAACCTTACAGACAGATCACCCAGCGTCACGGAAAGGAAAATGAGGTCCAAAGAGGCCGTGCAGTAGGGCGGAGGGACAGGGATGTCACCCACAACCTGCCCTCTTCAATCTCCCTCGTCTTCGCTGCTGCCACCCTAACCCTAAACGGATGGAAGGGCATCGTTCTTGATCACTAACCACGACGGCCTAATCCCTTAGCTCTCTTCAGAAGCCACAGGGGCTGTGTGTATGTGTACGTGTGAGTGTGTGTGTGTGTGTGTGCGCGTGGGCATGTGTACGGAGAGGTGGCAGACCTCTCCGAGTACCCAGCACGAGGTAGGCTTACAAACATTTTTCAATGAAAGCATCCTTGGGGGAGCTGCCTCCTCTTTCCACGTACGAGCTGGGCTCTGTCACGCAGGTATCCATCGCACACCGGGGCTGTATCGGGGTGCAGCCAGAGTCGGGGTGCTCCATCGACTCCAGGCCCTAAGAAACTCAGCCTCTAGTAAAACTCCTAGCAGCTTCCAAGTTTCAGGTAAATCAACACCTCCACAGAGGAAAAGCAGCTCTTTGCCACCCCATCCACGCCTGTGAAACTGCTTCATTTCTGCCCTGACTTCCAGGTACAAACAAAAAACAACCACGACCCCTAAGTTTTCCATAGAGAACAGCGACCCCCAACCTGAGGGTACAGAGACTGTTGCAAACTGCCGGTGACCACACGGTACCTGGGTCACCTTCCGTAGGCTGAACGGATGCTGTTTCAGATGTACACGTGGTACAGCTTGCAAATATGAACACCACGATGAACCAATTCATTTCATGTAGAGGCACTGAAGGATTCATGCAGCTTTGCCCAATGCATGGATAACGAAAACGCAACCACTGTGATGTGGGTGGGCGGCCTGTGATTTATTATTGTTTTTATTTTAAACAAGGAGTCTCATACTAAAAAAAAAAAAAAAAAAAATCTGGGACCCACTGACTTAGAGGTCCTGGAGCAAGAGGAGGATCTTAGGAGGAATCCGGTTTCTCGCCTCAGAGCCTCTGATTTCCAGGCTTAGCTGAACCCTGCTTGATGTCGTTTGTTTAGCATGGAAAAAGTGAAGGCTAAGGGTAATTTCAAATTCTTTTTGAGTCATCAAAGGGTTATATGAAGAGAATGTAAACATGTTATTTACTTCCACAAAAGAAATCACAGGAGAAAATGGTCTTTGATTTTGGCAAATGTCTACAACTTAGCACCATCGCTGGGCTAAGACCCTAGAGCCGGAGAGCTCAGGTCCAAGTCTCAGCTCCACCCTCAGCTGTGCGACCTTGGGCAGTAACTGCCTCAGCGTTCCCACCTGTAAAATGGGGACAGGAACGATCACGGTGACTACGTCACACGGATGTGAGTGTTAAAGAGCTAATGTTTGTAAGGTGCTTAGAGTGGTGCCTGGGACATAAAAGCATTATACAAGGGTTTGTTAAACAAATTAAAGGAAAACAAAAAATAAAGGAATAATAAAAACCAAAAAAGTCAACAAAACAAGAGATATAAATGTCCTTTTATCTTGAGAAAGAGCAAAGTGTCCTTTAAAGATTTTTTCCTCAAATTTATGACCTCATGATTCGGTTTTTGTCCACACGTCCACCATCCAATACTGATTATATCACATATAACGCTTTTCAAGAACTCCCCTAAGGTCATTTATTTTAGGATTCTTACTGTTTAGCTAGAAAGAGTGGAAAGCACGCAGAGTTCTAAATGGAAGGGACATGCGTGGAGTCTGCCGACACCAGGGCTGCTGTCAGTGTCTTAACACCGAGCACATGGTCACACCCGCGCTTTGAGGATCACTGCTCAGGGGCTGGTGACCCCCAGTGGGGGAGGGGTACAGATGGCCCTCCTGGCGCACGGGAGCTGAGAGCACATTGGGGTTTAGGGACACTTAAGGGATGGGTGGAAGAAAGGGACCCAAAGGAGGGGGCCCACAAGGAAGAACCACAAGGCAAGGGGAAGCCAGGGGCCTGACCCACCACCGCTAAAGGGAGCGGGCGTTCCCGAGAGGGAGTGTGGTCCATGCTACCGCCGCTGCTGGCAGATCAAGCTGAAGAGGTACCAGGAGGTCATGCAGGGTATCTAGTAACACGGAGCACGTTTCCCTTCTTATGAGAGCGGTTGTGGTGAGATCGAAGCGACCAGAGTAGGTCACAAGCGGACAGAGAGGGCTGGGGGTGGGAAGGGGCGAAGCCGACACGCGGGGACGTCCCGACGGGAAGGCTGGTCGGCCCACGGCCAGCAGGTGTGCAGGACCGGGGGTGGGGGGATGCTGGCCTTCTACCACCCGCTCGAGTCAGGGCCATGAGCCTCCCCAAGCACCGGAGCTGGAGGGTCAATACTCTCAAAAGTGCAGTGGAAATCCTCGATGACGAATGAGCAACTTCTAATAACGTGAACGGAACGTTTGTGAAAAGAACCTGGAGACCACAAGCAACAAATATATCTGTATTTTTGTGAACGTATCATTTGTATTCTACACATTTATATATTTATAGAGAGAGTATATCTGTGTGTGTTTATGTATACGTATAAATATATATATGGAAGAAAAACTAAGTACTTAGAAGATCTGACAGTTTATCTCCCGTTCAGTTCCATCCTTTCACAGCCACCCAGCCAGGTGACCTGGCCTAACCAAAGTCATATTTACCAAGTAGCCGAGTGCGGCAAGGGTAGGACTCCGCCCCAGGTCCGTGGGCTTCTGGTCTGGTCCTTTTCTCATCCTACAACGTGACCACACTACTGGTCAAAGCCAGTGCTGTAACGAACGGTATAAAGAACGGTCGCTGTGTGCTGAGGAAGGGAAGCACCCCAAAGTAAAATCATACGAGAAGCATCACAGGATTAGGGCGACATTATGCCTTCGAGAAAGGGGTATGGAGAGCTCTTTCTGTCGAAGCAGTCGCGGGTGTTGACATCGTAAGGCCTGGGGCATCTCTAGCCCAATAAGTTGTGTTTCCCAGGCTGTGCTCCACAGAAAACCAAGGGCTGGGGAAAGCTCCCAGGCGTGGCCGGGGCCGCTGCTGGCTGCTATTCCGCAGGTGCGTCAGGTACGGCTGGCCGGCCAAGCAGCTCCCCACTCTGACATCTTTAATCCCCCCTGGAGTCACTGCATTTGTAGCTGATCGACAGGCTGGGTGCACACTAGTATAGAGCCTCATACAAGGCCAACTTGTAATAAAACAATAGTAGCTTTGTTTAACTTTTAGGAGATTATAGAAGATAGCTATGATTTCCCATGGCTCTTTTCTCCCCCATGAGACCATGATTTAGAAAATGCTACCCTAAATTGCAGTAGCAGGTGTAAGATGGCGAGCTGGCATTTATAAGAGAGAACTGAAAAGCTTCCTGCTTGCTTGAAAGACATAAGACTAAGCATCACCTTTTGGTTGTACTGACCTCCAGCCCCTCGTCTGTACGAGCAGTAACAACGGTAAGGAAACAGTGACCCCGTGAAGCTGCCTGACCGATGGCAGGTACACAGTTCTGATGAGTGGAGGGAGTGAGTAGGAAGTTAGGTGCTGGCCTTCACGATGGCACAGTCCTAATGCCTGTTAGAAATAAACAGAGCACTTCCTCCTTCTCTGGTTGGCCACAGGGCAATGTCATTATGGCCATGATTATGACTGAGACATTTACAAGGTGAGCTACAAATGTCAAGCAGAAATCTCAAGCCCTTTGGGTTGCTTGGGTGTATAATTATGATGACAACTCTTATGCCGCCTAGTAAATTGCAATGACTTGTCAGTTAATGAATTGACTACTTCTTTTCATGCTCTTTGTCACTAAATGCCACTAAATTTCCCCTTCAGTTGGTGAAATTATCTAAGATATTAGTGTTAGCCATCTGTTATTAAATCCCAGACATCTGTAATATAATCATCACCGAATGACTATAGTTATTTTAATATTTTTAGGATGACTTGAGTCTTAGCTAATTATTTCTTAAAATATGATTATTGCATTAGTAGTTTAAATTTCTTTGGAAATTATAGAAAAGCATGAAGAAGAAACAAGGATCACCTGGGATCCTAGAACTTAATGAACAAGCTTAGGAATTTGGGGATTTTTTTTCCTGTAAATCTTGTCAGTTTTGGTTGGGGGATGGGAAGTTGTAGCTGAATATGTTAAAATTTGGGGTGAGCTTTTTCCCTAAAATTAATGTTTAGTTTTTTTCCCAGATATCCCCAAAGGAAATTTTAAAGTATGACCTCGATCAAAGGATTTTCCTAGCTCCACATCTGCCTCTGAATACTTAGCTAGTTTCCACTGAAGAGCTACACACAGATTGGGAGAGACCGTCCAACAACTACAGAAATATAGGAATGAGACTGTATTTGTCTCTTTCGTGACTGTTCAAGGAGGGAATGAAAAAAGCGCAGAGGTTGCATTGTGCTTCTTTTTAGTTGTAGGCATCTCCTCTGCTACCATCACTGTTCTGGAACCATCCCTTGGTACCCCACCTGCCCCGTGGAGATGTCTGCACCCATCCTTGTGACACTGCAGTCCTGATGTGCCTTCGTTTACCTGCCCCAGGTCTGCGAAGGGGGGCGGGGGGGATGTAACCCCTGCCCTGCACAGACGTCCACACACCCACTGTGGCCTGAACGCAGGAAGAGCCTTAACCCGGAGCTGAGTCAGTGGAGGTGGAGGCAGCTCAGCTCCATGGCAGAACTTCCGTCCCTGAAAACAGACTGAAAACCCAGATTCCTGCATCTGATTCCCTCTGCTCCACACATTTGTTAATGTGACCCATCACCTTCCCCTCGTCAACACTACCAAGACGCAAAGCACACCTGTGAACATCAATTCACGTGCTTCAGGATTCAAGGCAGAGGCGAGAAAAGATTTGGTGAAAAAGACGCAGTAATTAAGAAAAATCACCGTTATTCCAAGGCTCCAAATCCTCAGAGGATCAATTTGGTCCTGGATGAGAAGATGAAGCCATGGTCATTACAAGGCAAAACAGAAAAGAGAAACCAGCCAGCTCATGCTTCCCTTTCAAAATTCGAACCTGAAAGCTACTTTGTGACTCAGTTGGGGACTGTCTGTCATACAGGAGTGTCTCAGCTGGGCCTCCACTCGCCAGGAATTCCGGAAAAGAGGCGAGGCCGGGTTAATATTCCACCAATATTTATTGAGTGGCCACCGTGTTCCACGCACACCAGCAGAGTTTTAACTAAGTTTCTTTTCAAAGGGTTAAGTTTGAGTCACCACCTTATTTAGTTGCATATTGAGGTATCTGGCAAAAGAATGGATTGTTTCAGAAATTATTAGGAATTAAAACAACATCAGGGCTTCCCAGGTGGTGCAGTGGTTAAGAATCCGCCTACCAATGCAGGAGACACAGGTTCGAGCCCTGGGCCGGGAAGATCCCACATGCCACGGAGCAACTAAGCCCGGGTGCCACAACTACTGAGCCTGTGCTCTAGAGCCCGCGAGCCACAACTACTGAGCCCGTGAGCCACAACTACTGAAGCCCGCGTGCCCCCAACAAGAGAAGCCACCACAATGAGAAGCCCGCGCACCGCAACAAAGAGTAGCCCCTGCTCTCAGCAACTAGAGAAAGCCCGCGCGCAGCAACGAAGACCCAACGCAGCCAAAAATAAAAAACAAATAATTAAATAAATTTATAAAAAAAACCAAACAAACACCAAACAGGCACAACACAAACACACACACCCCCTGATGTCAGGCAGGCGGTGGACAGGTGCGTATGGGGCACAGGGCCTGTCCTCACGTCCGGGCACAGCCTTGGCCTTGCTCTTCATCTTCGTGCAAGACTGTCTGTCTGCCCTTGTCTCCCCTCGTAAAACTGCAGTCTGGCCTCAAGTCCTGCACAGTAATGACCAGGAGTGGCCTCATTCCTCTGCTCCAAACAGCAGGAAACTGAGGGAACAATTGCTTTTTCTTTCCTATACAGTTCCACCCAATCAATAGCTCACTGAACAATCCACTCTCTAAAAAGGGCATGTGTGTTCATTCCAAAGCAGTAAAGAAAAAAAAAAAAAAGAGGGAAAAGACCAAAACCACCCTTACAGGGGCAGAAGCTGCTCTAAAGAAGCCACCCTTCTGTCCTGTGCAGGGTGAGTGCTTGGGCAAAGAAATATCCTCCCCTTGGAATTTTAACCTCCTCTGTCTCCTTTTTAAATTTCTTCTTATAAAATCAAATAAAGAGTGAAACCATAATAGAGAAAGAGGAAATTCAATTAGCTGTTAAACAGGAGGCCAGCGGGGGTTTATCACGTGAACGATGCAAATGACTAATCGCTGTGTCAGCCTATCAGCTGCTTCCACGACATTCCTGGTAAAATATCATTATATTTCCTATCAAAGTTGTAAGTAGTACCTGCTCACACCCCAGCAGCTAAATCTGTGTTAGGATTTTAAACAGGAGCCCCTCTAATACTCTCAGTTGGTGTAACAATCTGTTTAACACAGAGTTTTGCAAAGTCTTATTAAAAATACATATGGAAAGAGAGGGGGAGAGAGAGAGGGAAAGGAAAACTCTTGTGATTCACTGCTGTCTTAGGACCTTTTGCATACTTTCAGGGTGCTCCCAGGTCTGATTTGTGGGTTTTATCCTCAATATAAGAAGGGACTCCTGCTCATCATATTCAAGGTGGATCTGAAAACACGCCCGAGCATTTTCACCCACTGGAGGGCTACGAGTCCTAGAGGGGAGCAGGCCACCCCCAGCAGCTGCTCCTGGGCTCCCAGAAGCCTCGACTAGGATGTGATCCAGGCCTGATAGCAACAACCACCCTCCTTGAAAAGCTTTCCAGTCCCGACCGTGGCTCTTACAGGCCACACCTTGTAGGCCTGGCCATCGATTGCAGAGGAAATGACGCCCGAGGGCCCCGCATCCCTATCACACCCCGGTACCCAGCCCATCACCCACCAGACTCCTTTTATTTGCCTACGTTCATTTCTACGACCAAGAAAAGAGCAATGTGCTCATCCTGAAACGTCACTCCTGTTCGCTGGGGCTGGTCCAAACGCAGATCATGATGATGAGTACGACGATGAGACTTGATTTTTCCACCAGACACACAGTTCCTCACGCATCTGTGTGCTTCCATATAAAGCCAAATAACATCTTGCTAAGAATCACCAGCTGGAGCTTAATTATTTTTTCCTTGAACAGGTTATAAACTAGACCAAGAATAGGTTATGAGAAAAGTATAAAGGTCAATTTCGTGCCACAACTCACTTTGTTTCCTGAGTTTACTAAAATTAGGACGCAGTTCAAAACAGTCCTGACATCTGTCTAGTCACTTAGCTAAAATAATTAGAACCGCCTTGATTTTATATAGCCATATAAAAAAAATCATTAATTTTTAATTCTACTGGCACAATTTTTATGTCTAATAAGGAAATCTAATTCATACAAGCTGAGAGTAGCGAGGACCTTTTTTTCAACCAAATTCTTCGTGTTGGGCTGTTGACAAAAATACAATCAGACCCGGAGAGGAAAAGCCCAAGTGTGTAAAAAGTAACACCCTGGCATTCAGTGATAAGCATTGTTTGCATGAATACCAGCAACCAAATGCAAGCTCGGCCACTCACAGCCCCAGCTTCCTTTGCTCCAGGAATACAGGTCCTGGAACTACCGGGGCTCCGCACAGCCCCTGGGGACCCCAGACCCACGGTGAGTTGCTGAGAAGCCTTCACTTCTTGGAGCAGCTCCCGACCTGCACGGGTTCCAGGTGGCCCACCACCTTGGCAAGGCTGGTGAAACAGGACTATTAAGAAAGATGCCAATATGCCGAAAACCAGGCGTGTTTCTGTCTAGGAGGAACAGAACGTAGTCTGATGCAATCACGTAAATTAAATAAGCCTGACCTGAACCCTGGCTTCTGTGACCTGTTTGGTAGCTACAGGGAACAGGCCCATTGTACCTGCCGTGCCTGCGGGGAATCTGTAGCCCCGACAATTACAGGTGCCTCGGCTTTGCTAGTACACGTAGCATTACTATTGCTGGGATCATGGGAGCTGGAGAAACAAAACACCCAGAAAACCGCCTCATAAAATTCCTTACTTATAATGGGAGTATTTGAACCAGATGGCTGCTTGAAATACTATAAGAAATCTACCTCCATCTAAAACAATTCATTTTAGGCCTAATTCCCACAGAAGCTTCCGATGGACCCTGAACATGCACGCAGTAGGGTCCTGAAGCTGGCCGGCCGCCAGCCCACCAATCCCCAGGCAGACAGCACGCGACACCCAGCATCCCAGCCCTGTCTTGCTCTGATATCTCACTTGCTGTTTTTAACGCCAGCATATTGTGAAGGCACGTAATAGAGTTTTAAAAGAATGGCTGCACATAAAATCACATATATTATACCCCCAGTGGCCCACAGACTCAGAATAAAACTCTCAGTCTTCCTGGGAAAGCAGGATGACTTTCCCAGTTTGACGCACAAGGCAGACCCCTGCCGTACGAAGATGTTATTACACAACTCGCATTTCTGTGTTTCGCGCAGAACATCAAAGAATTTACATTGTACTGTGTAGGGCTGTGCTCTTCTGAAAGCACACCACAGCTGGCTCTGCTGGACTTCGGGCAGCGTAAAATAACCAAAAAAAATTGAAAAAGACTTCACGTTTAACATTAAAAAAATGTAACTGATATTTGCACGGAGGCAGACAAGCCAACGCGAGTGCTACTTACCTCAGCTGACGGGGCTGCCTTTGTCTCAAGTGAGGTCGGGTCACACTTGCCCTGTGGGAGCAGAAAGTGAAGAAAATTCCTTTAAGTCACAGGATGTCGTTGACGGTAGCTCCTTAGTGAGGACAGTTACACGGACACTCACCAAGCCTGGCAGTTTTTTGTTTCTAAACATAAATCTCCACATGATTTTCAATAATTTGAGGAGTTTCACTAGCTTTCAGGAAGCCCTTCAGTAAACACCGAAAGAAGGGAACTGGCAAACTTTTGTGCAACTTTTACGATTCAGCCAAAGGAAGTGATGTTCCCATCACCAACCTCAAAACGCAACCAGAAAAAAAAAAAAGTCACTTGTTAATCTCCAGACACACAGCATTTGACTAGGGAGCTGTGCTTATCACCAGGGGCTGGGCTAACGTCTTAAGGTGACTTCAAGGCCCTCCATCCTACAGAAGGTGTTCATTCCAGCTACAGGGGAGAAGAATTCTAATCTGTAAACAGGCTAAGGGACACCTAATTAAAATTCCAATCATGTTCAATCATAGGGGTTCAGCCTAGAGACACACACGTCGAGGACACTCTTCCTCTTCCCAAGCCTCTCTCAGGCTGGAATCAAAGTTTGAAATAACCTGAAGATTTTACTTAGGAAAGTGGCTTTAGGGTCTGGAGAACAGAAATCACGCCTCTGCCCACTTCTGCACACACGGCCCTGTGGATGTGCAATTTTCATTTTCTGCGTTATCCCTCATTTCTCCTCTGTTCTCTGTTCCTGGGCTCAAACCCACTAAAACACAAGATGGAGAAAGGGGCCACATTTAAATTAATCTCTTTCACCCCTGACTAATAATGGTGGCTCAAGGGTCAGAAGACAGAGGGGCCGAATCCCCCCCCCATGACTTTGGGACACGCTCCTGCCTAACGGGCAGTAGAACAGGGGTCCTGGGGGGACTCCACCGAGAGAGAAATCTGCACAGCTGTCACTACCATCCCAAGTTCACCCTGCACCACCTCTGTGTCCCAACACAACTGACAGAGGACAGTTACCTGCAAGCGCTTTAATTTCTTTACATTCCTGGTTCTCCACATTGGATGCACGTTAGAAACAAACTCCCAGATCCAATAAACCAGTGCGTCTGGGGACAGAATCCTGGCCCGTCGGTACCTGCAACACCTCCAGGTGCAGCTCAGTGCAGACAAGGCTGCGAGCCTGGCTCTTGCTCCTCTGTCCTGGCTTTATGTCCCCAGCTGGACGGTGATGGTTAAATGGCAGGAACACGTTTCCTTCTACGTGATTTGCTGCTTGTTTTTGCAGCTCGTATACCAGCTTGCACCGCACGGGGCATATAGGGCCAACGTCTATGGTCTTTCCACCCACAGTGCTTCTCCCTCCTCAGCAAATGCTACCTTTCCTTCTGTGGGAAGGAAATCCCACGCGGTCCAGTGAAAGCGACCCCACCACAATCACGCACCACTGGCGGGGGTGTGAGTCAGGCCCCGTCATCCTGTGGGTGCAGTGCCGGCTCAGAGACAGGCATGAGACCCACAGCAGGGGAGGCCCACCCAGGCTGGAGCCACTGGTGGCCACTATGCAGATGCTCTGAGTCTAGAGTTTGTTACCTAGGAAATGGGCCTGGAATCAAAGATGGAGAGAAAGTCAGCGTCCTACTGACAGTTTCAAGACCTTTGGATTCAAACCTGCCAGAAGCCACCTCTCTTCAATGACAGGAGCTGATAAATTGACAGTTTTGCTTAAGCCAGTTTGAGTTGGTTTCTGCAACTTGAAAAAGGGTGAGCCCTAATGCCACATAAGTGATGTGTTTACCAATGAATGCCTAATAGCAAGACACGGGGGTCCCCAAAGCACCACAACACCATGCATTCACCCATTACCTTACCCCACGACCAAGCCCCAAGGACCACCTCCTCATGCGGGGTGCGCCCTGACCCCGGCCAGCTCAGAACCCAGGGGCTGTGCACGCAGGGCACTCAGTGTTCGGGGGTTCTCCCTGCAAAAGGCAAGTTGCTAAATTCTGCATATTCCCTCCTTTAGAATCACTAATCCTCGCTCTCATTTTTCTGGGTCCCCACTTTGCAGACAAGGTTTACAGAACTGAACCGGGGAATCAGGAATGACTTAGAAACGATGCTCCTCCAGTCATTCCGCAGCCACACCCTCCCGCCATTGGTCCCTCCGCTTCCTCCCGCTGCCCCCCAGCCATCCCCTCCACTCCACGGTCAGCCAAACTCAAACGTGGGTGCACGGGGGCAGGGGCTCTTTCGACTCCAAGGCTGAAGCCCCAGGCCTCACTACTGTAGTCCCCTTCCAGACCCCACCTCCTTCCCCTGAAGCACGCGTGCAGGTGGCAGGCGGGGTGGAAGACAGAGAAGGCAGTGGGGCGGCGAGGATGCTCACGGTTCCCGATGACACCCCCGGCTCGGGGTTTCCTATCGGCCCAGCAGGAAATCCTGACTCTAAATCGGTCCACGTTCCTCTTCTTCCTCTTCCCCCCGAGCCCATCCTGTTACATCCCGGCCACCTCGTTCACGTCAAAATGTGTCTAGCGTGATTTCAATACCATCATGGCTAGCTCCACGAGGAAAAAAAGCTAGAGTGCGGTGATGTAAGACCCTTCGTACAAGAGGACTGAACTCCAGGTGTATTCTGTGAAGAGGAAACTTGTCAGCCTTGTTTGTGGGAAACAAACCAGGGCAAGCAACTATTTTTGTGTTTTATTGGTTTGAAATAAAACATCAGAAATTTCTAAACAAATGATCAATGACCATTTTGGGAAAAAATGTGGCTTGGATATTTTCGTAAAGCTCTAGAAAGCAGTCGTGTGCCGCGGGACACACGTGAGAGGCATGCGCCGCTGTGTTCACGGTGTTTGGAATTTCTAGTCTGGATGACAAAGCTTTATGTGATCTCTGTGGGTCTTTTAACAGCAGCCTTCAAGTATATAAAGCTGACAGTCCAGTTTTATAATGCGAGAGGGGTCTGGCTCGCTCCCCGACTCCTGTTTACTAGAAGACTTTGTGCGCAGTCCTCAAAAGCCGCATTTAGTTAGGTAAGCAGTTGACAGAATGAACACGCTCTTACTTCCTAAATGAAATTAGTACATGGGATTGATTCTTGGAGAGCTTGGTCCTTTCAAGCCAGGATTTGGCTGGCGTACTGCTGATGTCTTTAATTAACAAATGTGCACACAGTTGACAGCTGCTGGTCTTGGAGAAGGCTGGGGCTCACCTGCCTGCCTCGCCCCGCCACCCGGCCCACCAGCCAGCACTGCTGAACGTTCAGGAGATGCAGCAGCGTGGGGCTGGGGCTCAGGCCCTAGAGCAGCAGACCAGAGGGTGTTTCCGGGCACCAGGTGCTGGGCAAGTCACTTAACCTCTGTGCCTCGGTTTCCTCGTTTGCCAAGCTGAGATGAGGCAGTACCTGCCGTCTGGGGGAGCTGGGAGAAACGAGCTGTACATTTTAGGCGCCCAGCATGCAGGAGCCTCAGTCAGTGTTGGCCATGGGGATGCTGTAGGAAGATGAAGGGGTTCCCCAAGTGGAGTAGTAGACAGGGGCCCCAAGACGGCCCGCCCTTGTCTGCGAGCACTGCCATCCGTTCTGGGATCCCCGAGGAGTCAGCATCCAGGGGCTTGAGTAGATCTAAGGGTCCTTTATTCCACCGGCTGGCTTGTGAAGGTGGAACAGCAAAGCAGAGACAGCAGAGGGCACCAGAGACACTGGTACACAGGACTGAGTCCTGCTTGACCCAAAGACCGCGCTGGACACCACCCAAATCCTACTCCTTATAAGCAATGACGCTACAAATCAATGTAAGGGTCTGTCGTTTTGGAACCCTTTAGAAATTACCAAAACAATTCACTTAATCTGTTGGATAAACCATTCCTCTGCTGTACTGAGTCTTAAACGTCTTCGGACGGCGGTGGCTTTAATGTCCACATCCACCCCTGCCCCACACACAGCCCTGCAGCGGGGCCTGCTGTTTTGGGGGCGTCTGTGGGTCCGCGTGTCCTATAACCCTCACTCATCGTGGTGGCTTCTCCCGCCCAGCCTGCGTCGTCCACCACGAGGTGGCAGCAGAGGACGCAGCCCGGGAGAACCTCCTGCCTGGGCACCTGCTGCTGGACAGGCCTGTGTCCTGAGGCCTTACCGAGGCTCCCGGGAATAAAGCGCTGCCTTCACACGCGGACCAACTGTAAGGAAGGCAGGGCTTGTTCTCCATAACCTCTCCTTTAAAGACCCTCCTCTCCCCCTTGCCCGGGGACCCAAAGCTCCAGAGATCCGTGGGCTGTGTCTGGGTTTCCATGGACTCTAAGGGGTTAATAGGTGTGTTACAGTGTCAGCCAAGAAACTGGCCCTCTTAAGCCGTTTGCTGGTTTCTGGGCTGTGACCTGTGTCCCTTCTAGATAAAACAAACCAAGGGGTGTGTCACTAATTGCAGGGGAGGCCAAGCCCTGACTGGATGGGAATGGGTGCCCCTCCTGGCGGCTGCGGCTCCTTCCCCTCTGCCCCGGCTCTGGGCTGGGTCTGCGATAAATGGATGGAGAGCCGCCCAGAGGACACCTACCTCCAGTGAGAAGCAGATAAATGTACCCAAGGACTATGTCACTGTGCACACTTAGAGATGAGGGAAAACAGAACAGAAAGTGGCTCAAGGAATAACTGAGTTGTAAGAAGGAAGGAAGGAGAGGTGAACCCACGGGGGCTAAAAGAGGGGGCCCAGGGGGCTGGACCACCCCTGCGGTCTGCAATCTCTGCTTAGATTTTTTAAAATTTTCTACATTGAGGTGAATTTCACATAAGATGAAGCAATTAAAATGTATAATTCAGTGGTATTTAGTGCATCCACCGTGTTGTGTAACCATTACCACTATCCAGTTCCAAAATAGCTTCATCACTTCAGAAGAAAAGCCGTACGCACTAAGCAGTCCCTCCTCACTCCCCGCCCGCACCCAGGCCCTGGCAACCAGCAGTCTACGCTCTGTCTCTGCGGATGTACCCTCTGGAAATTTCACATCAGTGGAATCAGACTGTGAAAATAAATAAAGGAACCTCATTTTAAATGGAGCTGGGGAGCCCTGAAGGGGCAACTCTCCCTTGTACACCAGCCCTGCATCACCAGCGGGAAGGAGGAGGAAGAAGAGAATCATTTTGACGAGGGAGGACACTTTTCACCCAGGAATTTCATCTCCTGCTTTAAGAAGAGAAGGAAGATCCCTCCCTGCCCCAGCGACAAGGCGCTAGCTACTCTTTGCAGCCAACGAGAAACCGCCAAACCTCAAACTCCAGGTTCTTCCCTAGTAAACTTGGGTTCAAAACAACCCTCCCCAATTTCCGCCTAAAACCTAATAGAGGCCGATCTTCGCCTTGTCTCTTTGGACTTGGCTACGGTTTACCATAGCGCTGCAGTTCCTCTGCTCCTCCCAAGTGAACTCATGTTTGCGTAAATAAAATTGTTCTCTGTTCTCTCTAAGGCTGACAAGACAATATGTGGCTTTTTGTGTCTGGCTTCTTTCACTTAGCATCAACTTTTTGAGGCTCGTCCACACTGTAGCGTGTGTCACTACTTCATTCCACTGTTTGTACACCCCATGGTCTGTTTATCCATTCCTCTGTTGATGGACACTTGGGCTGTTGCCACCTTTTGGCATTTGTGAACAATGCTGCTATGACCATGCGTGTACATGTATGAACATGCGTGTATATGAATAAACATGCATGTCCGTGTTTGAGTCCCTGGGTATACATCTAGGAGTAGAATTTCTTTGCTCCTACAAACAGCATGAGTGTGACAAATTGTATCCAACGGCAGCTGGCGAGTATTTGGAGAAACAGGAAATCTGATACGTTGCTAGAAGGAGAATAAATGAGTTAACCGCTTTGCAGAGGAATTTTTCAATACCAAGTTAATTTGAAAATGCACATATCTTGTGGACCAACAATTTCATTTTTAAGTCTCTAGACCAGGGAGAAAAATTCTAGTGTGTGTTCATGAGACATACAAGATTTTCCATTGAGCATCGCTTAGAAGAGCAAAACAATGGAAGTCATCTAACTTGGTTCCTTGGTAGGGGAACAGAAAAATAAGCTGGTATTTTCTATACCATGAAATACTACACAGCACTTAAAATGAATGAAACAGAAGCACATGATCAACATGAATAAACCTCAAAAATATCCAAAAGTTTTTTAAACAGTAAGTTTCAAAAGGGATCCATGTAAAAATTTAAAACACACCTATCATTTATAAATACAAACTATTGTGGGCTGAGTTGCGTTCCCTCAAAGAGTCATATTTTGAAGCTCTAGCCCCTAGCGCCTTAGAATGTGACCGTGTGGGGAGATGGGGTCTTTACAGAGGTGATTAAGTTAAATAAGGTCATGTGGGTGCCCCTAATCACATATAACGAGACTAGGGCACAGCCACCCACAGAGGGACGCCCACATGGGGACACAGGGTGATGCCAGCCATCTGCAAGGCAAGGAGAGAGGTCTTAGAAGAAACCAACTCTGCTGACACCTTGATCTTGGACGTCCAGCCTCCAGAACTGAAAGGAAACACATTTCTGGTGTTTAAGCTGCCCAGCCGTGGTATTTGTTACAGCACCTCTAGCTGACGAAAGAGTCATGGAAGCCAGAGGATTCCTTTGTGGGTCAACACAGAATAGCCAGAGAACTAGGTCAAAATATCCAGAGTGTTTAAACAATGGTAGTAATTAGACTTGAAATAGAAGCCAATCCTAGACATTGAAGAGTCCACTGGGATTGTCTTATGGGCGCTTAACGTGCTGTTTATAGCCTTTCTCTGCACCTGTAGAACATACATGCTTATCTTAAATACTCAGGCGTCCACAGCATTGCTTTGCAAGTCAGTCCCGCGTGGTCACCAAACCCAGGCGAGACGTTTTTCTGACTCTGAAATGTCTTACGCCAAGCAATCGACACTGCTCGTTCAGTAACGCACGTGGCCCATGGCCACCTTGTCCAAATCGCAACTGCTTGGAGGTCCTGTGTTGCTTTGCTACTACAAAGAGACTATTATCCACTTATTATCGAATCTGACTACAACATCAAGTTCCTCTCCCAGCCTTTGAGGACGAGAAACCCGTCTAAGTAAACAGCACTGCAGGACCGTGGGGGAGGGCTCTCTCCTCTCATGCAGACACAAACCATCTCATTCCGTCCTCTCTGCCTCCATTTAAGAAGGCCGTGCCTTCCCAAGACCAATCTGTATCTGTATACGTATTAAACTGAGGGCAGAGGACCCGGGTGTGGAGAAGACCCACCTCTCCCACCAGCCTGGAAACAAGAGTATTTAGGACCAAGTTGGGCATCAACTACTCTCCCACAGAAACTAGAAGCTATTTCACTCTTAACTGTCCACAAATTGATGGTGCGTTTTTGGATGATTTGAGATAATATGAGGGGCTTCTCCCGTCCTTGGAGTGTGTTCCCACTTAACTCCCCGACTCCCGGGGTCCCGCGCGCTCCTGGGGTTGGGCAGGCGCTCGGCCGGCAGGCCCGGCTGCAAACGACGGAGGGACCAAAGGGCAGCCTTCTTGCCGTCAGAGGGCTGAGCAGCCAGGTGTGGACACGGCATCTCAGATCAGAGAGGGGCTGAGCCGTGAGCCACGAGACGGCGGAGCACAGGAGGGGCGGATCCAGGAGGTTCCCGAGGCGAGCTCTTCCCAGGGAACCGCGGACGAGCGTCAGTCACGTCCCTTACACCTGTCAGCCGCCTTCCCCGACCGAGCTTGCTCTGTTTTCACAAAATCTTGCACGTCCTCCAAGAGGCATGTGGCCTAAGCAATAAGATGTTTGCTTGGGTTGTTTTCCGGAAGCTTGGAGTCAGCGGTGCCCAGTTCGAGCTCAAGTTTGTCAAGACTGGTTGGGACCCACGACCCGCCAACTGGGCATGCGCGAGTGTCCCCTCGGTGACCATTTGACGCCGGAAACTCCACCCTCGGAGCAGGCCAACGCTGCCATGTGTCCCAGGAAGAAGGCTGTAGGTTAGCTGAGGCTTCACAGAACCCTGACGACCTCCCCTTTTTCTCCTCTCCAGTCACCTTTCCCCTCCTCCCCAGACCTCAGCTTTACCCCATAAATGCCGCGAGCCCCTCGCCTCCGGGGAGGTGGGTTTGAGATCTGTCTTCCCATCTTCTTGCACGGCGCCCTCGGGAATAAACCCCTTCTCTGCTGCTGACCCTCGGCTGATGAGGCTGGTGGGGTGCCTGGAGCCAGCATGTGGGGCCCCTTGTCCCAGCCTCAGCGCCGTTGACATCTGGGGCGCCGGGGACCGTCCTCGCCCGGTAGCACGTCTAGCAGCATCCCCGGCCTCTACCCGCCGGTGCCAGGAGCACACGCTGCCGCCGCCCTCGCTGGCAGCCAAAACCACCTCCACAGAGTGTCAGGCAGCCCCCGGGCCGGGCCGGGGCAAGACCACCTCTCAACGAGAACCAACCACGGCTTTAGGGGCAAGACTCCAGCCTGTTGGGGCTCCGGGCCGGGTTTGGAGGCCGAGGGCCCGGGTACCACAGGAGACTCACACCCACACAGGGGGCCGTTAACAGGTCCTGGCCACGCTCTCCAGAACAGCTCAGAAGTCCCGTGCTAAGGCGGCAGCTCAAGGTCAGAGCCGCCAGAAGAAAGCGTGACTGGGGTCCGAGGCCCAGGGAGCGGGGCCGGCCGCCGTGAGCCGTCCCTCAGCACGGGCAGGATCCTTCCAGGCCTGATCCGCAGGGCAGAGGCAAGTGGCTGCACCGGGCTCCAGGGCGAAGCAGCCGGCCGCGCCGACCAGGGCCTCCCTGCTGTCAGGGACGGTCCCCACCGCTCAGCCTCGTGCCCGACAGAGACCAGGGTGTGCACAGGGCGGGAGCACGCGCTTAGAAACGTGGTCACGAATTCCCCCTGATGTGTGAGTTTCCTCGGCAGAGCGGTGCTGCCCCTGCCCTGGATGGACACGGAGCCCCGCCTGGGACCTGTCTGCTCAGCCTCAGCCAAAGATACGCCGTTGGTTCCCGGGATGGTGAGTTTATGTGTCAACTGGGCTGGGCCACGGTGCCCAGAGTTCAGTCAGACACCAGTGTAGATGTGGACGTGAGGCTATTTTTAGGGGCAGCGCGGTTAAGATTTAAATCACTAGGCTCTGGGCAAAGCAGACGGCCCTCCCTGAGGCGAGTGGGCTGCATCCATCAGCTGAAGGCCTTAAGAAGGCAGAGGTCCCCGTGCAGAAGGAATCCTGCCCCCAGGTGGCGCATCAGGCTAGATCATCAACTCCTGCGGGAGCTGCCGGCCTGCCGGGGCCCCCCCCCCACCGCCCCCACTGCAGGCCTGCCAGCCTCACAGCCGTGTCAGCCAGTTCCTCATAATAAATTTCCTGCCGGTCTCTCTCAGCCTGTCTCTCTACGTACAGATATACACATACATCCTGTGGATCTGTTTCTTTGGAGAACCCTGACTAGTTCAGTCCCTTTCATTCATAAAGGCACTTCTTATTCTGAAATGAGGAGATTCTCCCAGTCCTTGTAACACTCAAACCTTCCAACTCGATGTGAAATCTCCCCCTGCCCGGGGAAGCTAGGGAAGGGACTTGGTGCTTTTTCTCTTTGACACTTCACGCGGCACCACCCACTAGGCTGCCTGGGCAGGTGAGACCGGCTCTGGAGGCCTCACCGCCATGTCAGGGGTTCTAAGGATGGATAAACACTGTTCGCTCCCTTGGTTTATGGGAGCTATTGCTCTTTTCTTCTACTTACTACAGGGTTTATTATTTCTAAAGTAATTACCTCCTGTACACAATGTTCCAGAAAACATTTGAAGAACAGCAAACAGATTAGACGCCTCCCTGCCTCGGTCCCCATGGTAACTCCACGAGGTGCGAACTCCATGTTTCTGATGATGAAACGAACACTGACAGAGGGTAAGAAATTTTCCCAAAGTAACACAGCTGGTAGAGCTGGGATTTGAACTGAAATTCAGTGAATTCCAAAGCCTATATTCTTAACCATTATAATTTGCTTCCAAGCATTTTGTTTTTAAAAGCAGTTATGGACTTCCCTGGTGGCGCAGCGGTTGAGAATCCGCCTGCCAATGCAGGGGACACTGGTTCGAGCCCTGGTCCGGGAAGATCTCACATGCCACGGAGCAGCTAAGCCCGTGCACCACAACTACTGAGCCTGCACTCTAGAGTCCGAGAGCCACAACTACTGAAGCCCGTGCGCCTAGAGCCCATGCTCCACAACAAGAGAAGCCACCGCCATGAGAAGCCCGCGTACCACAACGAAGAGTAGCCCCCGCTCGCCGCAACTAGAGAAAGACTGCGCGCAGCAACAAAGACCCAACGCAGCCAAATAAATAAATTTAATTCAATTTAAAAAAAAGTAAAGGCAAACAGAAAAATTTCCCTAGAATTCAGAGGAAAAGAATGTAGAAATAAAAATAACTATGGGAAAAAAGAAACTATCATGGGTAGTTCAGGAGATGCAGGACAGGGATAGTAAGAATTCCAGAAGCAAAAGTGAAAGGAATCGCTAATTAAAACTTCCTGTCTTGAGCTGAAGTCTCGAGCCTTCAGACTGGAAGGTCTCACTCAGGTCAGGTAGCAGAGAAGAGCCACCTCCAGTGGATGTGAACAGGAATCCAAGTAACTTCAGAACCTCCGGGAGACGTGGAGGCCCGAGGGACCAGCAGTGACAGGACCCTCAGGCTCAGGGTCCTTCGGTCGGCAGGGGCTTTTTATTAAAAGTATGATTCAATATTGGTAAATTGTATAAATTGGGGTCATCTAAATATAGAAACATACATAGATGCTGTTTCTAGGTGATCCAAGTATGGATGTGTGAATACAGGTATGGAGATAGAAAGGCCCAGGGAAAAAAGGTCATGGGATGAAGAAATACGCCCACTATTATGAGGGATTATCTCTGCTTATTTATTTATTTTGGGGCCGCGCTGTGCAGCTTGCAGGATCTCAGTTCCCCGACCAAGGACTGAACCCCAGGCACGGCAGTGAAAGACTGGAATCCTAACCACTAAGCCACCAGGGAACACCCTAAGGTGATTCTAAATGTTTTACTTACAGCTTTTTACATCTTTCACATTTTCTGTACTGCAGTATATTTCTTCTATATTGACGGAGAAAAGAAATATACATTATGTGTATTTATAAACAATACAAAACCCTCTTTGGCTTGTCAGCGTCTTAAAGTCACAAAGCCAAATCCATTTAGGATAGACTAGAAGTCTGTAGTCCAAGGGAACCTGCAAATCCCAAGTGTGTTTTCATTTACCTTGCTGTTCTATCAAAGCTATTTTATCATTATAATAGGAAAAATAAGGAAAATGGAGTCTTTAAATTAAAAGAACACAACACAGACACACATCAGCTGCTCTTACTCCAAAACCCTGCAACTACAAGACATCAAAACTGGCCGCAAGGGAGACTGACCATGACCGAGTGGCATTAGGGACACCACCGGCAGGAAGGACGTCTTCCCCTGATCCTTATTTCCTGTTGTAGCCACTCATCCAACAAAACACACACCCTCATTCCCCAGGCTCCTCTGAGTTTTTCAGATCCCCTTTCCCTGCATGTGGCAGGGACCCTCCCAGATGGAGGCCCTCCTGGTCCCCTGCACCCAGCGAAGCATCCAGAGCTCCCTGGAGGAGCTCAGCGTTCACAGAGACCAATGGCTGCACCCCAGGGCTGAGGGGCCACAGGTGCAAACTCAGGCACGTGTGTGCACCACGGGGGGACTAACGAACCCACGGAAAACCTGGAGGGGTTTCCTGCCAGAACTGGTGCTTGAGCCCGACAGCCAGGCAGACTGGAGCAGGGCAGGTCCTGGCAGAGGGAAGAGAGCAAGGGAGGACAGATCGGGGTCAAGGGCTCGGTTCCTGTCCTGTGGACTAGAAATCAAGGAAGGCATAGGGTGTGGGAACGGCATCTGGGGACCCGCTCGGAGCCCGGGGGTTGGTATAAAACGGCATCTGGGGACCCGCTCGGAACCCGGGGGTTGGTATAAAGTTTATTTTAAGCTGAAGACGTTTGAGATTCAGCAGATGCAGAAAAAGGTCTTCTCAGAGTTTCCCCTATCAGACTAAAAGCAGAAACTTCTGAGAAATTAGGACAGCTTCCCTCTTTAGGGCAGCTTCTATTCCCAGGGGAGAAACCAAGACAAACCTATCATAAGCCCCCTCTCTGGGGAGTTTTAGAGCCCTGACGAAGATGGAAAGAGCACTCATACCTTTACAGTAAAATATTATCACAAAACCTATTTATCCTTCCTAAACAAACCTGTTTGTTCTTCCCAGTGGAGCCTTTTCTTTCTCCCCCTCTTTCCTCTAGTAAGTCAGGTATCGAAGCCCCCAATTCTGATCACTCCTTAGAACGATTCATCGCTGAGCACGCCACATGTATGCTTGTTGCAACTGTAAATGCGTTCTTTCTCTTCTCTTGCCGATCTGTCTCTTGTCAGTTTAATTCACAGCCCCCCAGTCATGAACATGAGAGTATAGAGGAGAGTTCTTCCTCCCCTACACTGCGTTCCACTCTCCAGGGCAGCGTTGACAGCAGTTTGAAAAGGGTGGGTCTCGAGCTCAGACTAACCAGTCATAGCACAGGTCAGTCGCTCTGAACAAAACTGAGGATGAAGGCGGAAACAACCCACGAGTTGGGAAGGATCAGTTTCCCTGGTCACAGGCTCCGCTGCGGCATCTCTGTGCACGCCGAGTCCCGCTGGGCACCTCGGTGTACTGCAGAGGGGCAGGCAGGCAGAGCTCACAGAGCCACCTCCCCGCCCGGGAGGCCACTTGAACCGAGTGGAGATCAAACTGTTGGCTAATAGAACTGTGGGTGGTTTGTCTACTTGCACGCAGCCACGCGGTCTCCGTGTCTATCGCCGCGTGGCTCGTACTGCTGAGCGCTGAGGTGTGCTTGCCCGCCTCCGGAACACCACTCCCCTGGCCTAACGGAGTCGACGGTTATCTCATGTTATCTCCGGCAGGCAGGTCTGCCACCACCTGAAAGTCAAGCCTGTGACAGCTGCGCAAACCTCTACGCGTGTGTGTGAGCTCCTCACCACTAAACGCAGGCGACTCTGGTATTAGGATTCAGTCCCCGCAGCAGCTTAGGGGCAGATCTCTAGAATCCTAGTGCCAACAGAGGGCAGCCCTGAGCTTCTCCGAATCATCCCCAGTTTGATGCAGGCAGTCACCTGCAGGGCTCTCCCAGAGGCTGTGCTCAGACCTGACCGCCCAGCGCTCCGGGGGAGATCCCCTCCTCGGTGGTCCTCAGACCCAGTAAGTGTATGTGCAAAGACCTTCTTCGGGGCACGTGGCCTAAATACTTTTAAAGCAGTTGTGTATGATTTCCAGATCCTCAACTCTTTTCTAGAAGTGATGTAAGAACTCCTCGGGCCAGTTCCCCCTTTCCACCTGCCCCTTCACAATCTCTGCTTCCCCTTTTCAAAATAAAGGTACACCTCTCACCCCTCCCCAAACCTTCCTCTGGGGGATGGAAACCTCCTGAGTGTGGACAGAGCTCCTGTCTGAAACACGAGTAGCTGACTGCACTCGGATGACCAAGGAACCCATCTTCTAGCAAGTCTGACAGTTTCCAATTCTTTACTTTCAACAAATTTGAAGGAGAATTTATTCAAATTTTCAGCTGGTAAGAGCTTTAAAAATAATCTTTTGTAATAATCACAAGGTGATTTTTGGCATCCAGCTTGGAAGGAGCTCAAAAAAAATCCTGACATTATTATATCAAATCTTTTTCCTTTTCCATCTTTCACTTCTATTTATTCGACCACATTGCCTCAGCTCGTAAGAATGAAAACTAGAGAAAATACTGATGCTTGGTCTTTCTCATTGTGGCAGCACTCGTGGGTGGATACATGAACCTGGGGTGCTGTCCTTGCCACTCACATACTCTGAATTTCCCGTCATTTTACTTGTTATATTTAATCATTATCAAGTTAAAATATTTTATTTTAATCAACTGTATACCAATAACTATAATAATTCAAAAGAAACTTGAGTCTTGTGGTTACAGAAAATTAAATTTAAAAATCAATTTCAATTTATGAACAGACTTTTTTCTGCCAGAATATAAGGAATAAAAGACTTTTTATCAAATATCCATGTATATCACATTAGGATAATATTCTAAGTGGCAAGTGGGACGGAAATCTGAATTCAAGGAGAAAAAGGAGTCACAAAACATTTTTGCCTGTTCAGAGAAAAGCATTTTCATGTATTTATTCAGAAGAATCATGGTAGGTTATTAAATTGCTACAGCATTTAGATCCCAGGGGAAATGCTTAAGAGTGTTGCAACTGTTTTGTTTGGAAATACCAACGTTTTTAAATGTCAAGACATCCCCTTTGTAACTAACAAAACTTACTTTTAGATGCAACTTTTAAAAGGGTTATCTGCGGGCCCCTCCCCTCACACCCAGCTAGGGAGACCCCTCTGTCTGGTGCAAGATTTGCAAAGTAGCAGCTCCACTGGGATTAGGGGCCCTTGTTAAAAATCAGGCACTTGTTTTGCTTCTAGCAGTCTGGCAGTCTCTTGATGTGATGAACTCATTTAAATCCAGGAAAATAGTTGTTTCAATTAGGACAACTCCTCAGGAGTTCTAGAAAAATATTTTAAGTCAGTGATTCATCTGAGTCCCAGACAGGAGTACACTCTGGTGCAATTAGGCCCCCAGAGTAGGTAGGAGTCCGGGAAAAAGGTTTGGGGTGATTCTGACACATCTGTGGCAGTGTCTGCCCTCAGCCCTCCCAGAACACAGGCAGGAGATGAGACGCAGCCCAGCTCCTGACACCGTCCATCTCCAAGTCCTGGTCCCCTGCTAAATCAGGAGCTGTGAGCGGCTAAGTTTTTTTAAAAAAGGAAGGGGTTGAGAAGGGAATGTAAACTGTAAGAACGCGCTACCAGCCACATGGCACTTGCATGCATTCGCGCAGTCAGCATTCCTTCACCTGGGATGATTTCAGATTCCCTCGCCCTTAACTTCGTCATCTGTCCCAGGGAAAATATTTCACTTCATGAGAGGCCCTGGAAGCATAAGCCTTCAGTTTGCTCTTAACTGCAAAGAACATTTATAATGTAAAATAACTGACATACGATTCCTCACTTCAGCTTTTAAACACGAAGAATCCAGAAGGAATAAAACTTCGACCCTACAAAAGGAACTGGATAAATGCCCAAAGTTTTAGATATAACAGAATTAACAGTGAAATTGAGAAATTCTTGAGGTTCTCATGGACTCAATGTCTCTGCAGAAGAGGACAAGGAAAACAATTTAAACCGTGGCATTAGCACTTTCGTAAGTGGTTTTTCAGAAGTGTTGTCATCAGTTTTGTAATAATTTAACTGTGTATCTTTTAAGGACACTTACTGTGTGCTTTTAAAGAAATTTAAAGCATTTAAAAGGCTCTGATATGCTAGATTTATCTAGCATATCAGAGCTAGAAAAAGCATAATTGATAAAGTTACCGATCCAAAGGTACAACACAGAGGATCCAGAGAAAAGAGAAATGAAATAGAAGGGGCAGGGGGGAGGGGAAGTAAAGGGAAAAGGAAGGTTTATACAACTTTTAATGAAACAAATTTTATTTTTATAATTATATTCAACTTTTAAACTCTAAAAATATTTTATATTAAAAATTTTTCACATACATATATTCACACACATAATTTTAAATCAATGAGTATATTTGCAAAAAATTTAATATTTTGAGAAATCAAATTTGTTCAATTTATGTTTTACCACTTATTAGTTGTGTAAATAGTTTATAACTGATTAAAGGAAAAGGATGAGGAGGAATAATTATTTCACAGTCTTAAAGGTGTGCAATTTCAAAAAGCCAGGGTAGGGTTTGGGGGGGGGGGGTGGTTTTCAGAAAATGTTTTTTTAAAATCCCTCCCTAGACCTCAGCAAACACAGAAGAGAAGTAAATTACTTCCAGCTAGTTGTAGGGACCCTTTACTTTAACTTATTCACGAAAAAAAAAAAAAAATAGAAAAATAGACTAGATAATAAAATAAGATTTTAAAATAAGACCCAGTCTTAGATTTTGGAGGGTCTTAAGTGCTTAAAATAAGGTAGAATTCTGACACCAGGAGATGGGGACAGTCCCACAGCAAAGCCACCACCTGTGCTGGGTGATGCCAGGTGCCAGGCACCGGAGTGGATGTGTTCAGGTCACCCTCTCAGGGGAGGGGGGGACTACAGCAGGCACCCCCAACCCCCAGATGGAGAAACTGAGGCACGGGAATTGGGAGCACTAACCAGGTGCGCCCAGCCCACCACTGACCCAGAAGATTCCCTGGACCAATTACATCAGAGCAAAGTTTAACCAGTGGTTGGAAGCTTTACTAAGAAATAGAGAAAATTAGACAAGCCACCTCATTAATAAAAACAAAATAATTTATTCGTATGTAACCATAAGGTTAAACTGCTACTTAAAAAGTATAGCTACTACTATTAAAGTGATCATCTCTGTGATCAAGTGATAAACAGTACCTAACATGTTTATAAAATGATGAAATGAGACCAAGTAGAACAATTTTTAAAACCTACATTGACTGTATGTCATTTCTTTTAACCAATACTCCTTAAATACTGGGTATTAAATCTGTCTCTTTGGCCCTGAGGTTTTGTACAGACTAATTAATTAGGGCCTTAAAAAGAGAATGTCCAGAAATGGGACCCAGAAGTTATTGTACAGTTTGACTAAATATCCTCCAAAAGGCAAATCAAAAGTATTTGAGACATGAAGCTTCCACTGGTGAAGTGCAGGAGGAGCAAATGGTGTATCAAGCCCACTGGGTGTTACCTGGACAGGTAAAATGTGTTCACATTTGCAGCGTAACTGTACCAAAAGGTGGTCAGTGCACCCTTGCCCACCGTTCATAAATGCTCCAGCAGGAAGCCGAGGTGCAGACTCAAGCATCAGGTAACAGCCCTTCTATTTCAGACGTGGTTTTGTCTGGGAAACAGAGGCCCGAGCCAGGCTGGACGTCACAGTTACGGGCCCTTAAGCCCCGCTCACCTGGTCGATCTGTGAGGTGCGGACCCCAGCCAGGGTGTCCCTGCCCTTCACCCGGGACCTGGCCACGCTGAGGAGGTGAGAGAGATGGGAGAAGGCACAGGTGAGAAGCCGCTGAGAACGAAAAGCCCCCGTGGGCAAGGGGTGGGGTGGGGGGCGGGAAGGGTCCTGGTGAGGGTCCTGCCCCCATACAGGGTCCCATGGTCCTTCCTGAAACCCCAGCAGCAGGACGTGGGCTGGGCACCCGCCCTAGCAGGAAAGGAAGGAGGCACTGAGGAAGCAAGAAAAAGAAGGGATCCCTGTCACGAGCCCCAAACCAGCAGTTTACCTAAAGATCTGAGTCGTGGCAATCACAGGGCGGGGAGTATCCCGACAAGCCCGGCAACGAGATCTGAATCACAGGCCTGGCCAGGACCACCGGGGGCCAAATGCCTGCTGAATTATCTGGATTTCGGCAAAACCACGTCCCACACTCGGACTTTACAGGATCTGGGACTCGGCATCCACAGGGCAGGACTTTGTTCCGCTCTTGTTCACGGTCACCTCGGAGGAAAGAGCTGGGAAGCATGTGACGTTTTAATTTGCATAACATCTAGAAAATGTTCCTGAATTTTCCATAGCTGCATTTCTAAGCCATTTGCTAAGATTCACACGTGGAAACTCCCGAGGGGATGAGCGAAAATGGCTGAAAATTGCTTTTAAGATGCGAGAGGGTGGCTAGATGTACAGCTGCTGTGAAACTGCCACTGAAATCACTCATGTCGATATCAGTCTGTTCTTGTGGAACCCATACTGTACACACAGGAGCCTCTGAGAATCTTCCTCTTGAAATTTCTGTCAGGTTCCTAAAGTCTTGAAGATTCTGGTTGTTGTTTCGATTATGCTTCTGACCTCCCTAACTGGTTTTTAAAAGTTAAGCGCTACAATGCGAAATAATAAATACGACTAAGATACTATATGGACATAAAAATAAATTCATTAATAAGCTGTTAGGGCTTCCCTGGTGGCGCAGTGGTTAAGAATCCGCCTACAAATTCAGGAGACACGGGTTCGAGCCCTGGTCTGGGAAGATCCCACATGCCACAGAGCAACTAAGCCCGCGAGACACAACTACTGAGGCCACGTGCCACAAC
Source organism: Balaenoptera borealis (assembly GCF_965194805.1). NCBI lineage: Eukaryota > Metazoa > Chordata > Mammalia > Artiodactyla > Balaenopteridae > Balaenoptera > Balaenoptera borealis. The sequence goes on along the minus strand of NC_138873.1, from coordinate 2,512,945 downwards.
TACTGAAGCCTGTGCGCCTAGAGCCTGTGCTCCACAACAAGAGAAGCCACCGCAGTGAGAAGCCCAAGCACCGCAACTAATAGCCCCGCTCGCCGCAACTAGAGGAAGCCCGCGCGCAGCAACGAAGACCCAACGCAGCCAAAAATAAATAAATTAAATAAATAAATTTAAAAAAAGAAAAAAAAGCTGCAGTTAGCACTAAAGTTTCCTATCATAAGATAAAATTATGACCCTCAGGCCCATAAAAATAAAGAGCACCATGAAAGGTCCAGGCATTACCGAGAGTATTTTATATTTATCTGTATATAAGGATCCTCTATTTGTGTACTTTCTCCCTTTTTTGTTATTATCCATTAATGTTAAAAATTCTATGAAAGCTATAACCATTCTGTGCATTCGTGTTCTCTGGAATCCCCCTGTGGGGAGAGCAAAGTTATTCTCTCCCTGAACGGAAGTGATCTGTGCACCTGCACTGATAGGAGAGGTGACGTGGAGCTGTGAGATGAAAAGCGACCCAAATACTTAGACTTCAATCAACGAAAATGGATGCAGTGACCCCGCGAAAGGAAACCAGTGCGCTGGCAGGTCCAGCAACCAGGGCAGCAGGCGGGCCTTTCCCCTCTCCTCCTGAGAAATTATTATTATTATTATTAAAAAGAAATGTGCCTCCTCACTGCCCCCCTGCAGCATGGCCAGTGTGTAGTCTAGTAAATTCTTGGGCCCCAGGTCAGCTGTGCCCAGCACCCTGGGGGCTCCTCGGCCCGTCCCACATCCACCTGCACATCGGAAGGTAACGGTCCATCCGCCTCAGAAGCGAGGGCTCACCCCAAGCATCATCCCCCTGCCTCAGGACCGCTGTCTGATGTGCACGGTTACAGAGAAGGACGACGTGCGTGCGGAGCCAGCACCGGGGACGCTTTCCTGAATTCCAAAATGAGGTCCATCCGGTCGCCCGCGGAAATGTACATAAATCCCGTCTAGGAATTTCACTTCTTGCTGGTTCCGTCCAAGGCTCTCCTTCCGAGAGAGCCACCCCAGCCGCAGTTCCCGGGAGCCCCGAGGTGTGGACGCGCCGCCCACCCGTGGTGAAGCCGCTGGACCCGTGCTTGTCACCCCCAAAGTGTGGGAGTGGCCACAAGGAAGAAATGAAGTCTCCAGAGGAGAACTTGGCTAAAACGTGTAGCAACAGTTTTAAACGGGTGTGAAGCCGCCACTTCTGGACACTCCCACAGGAGGACGACACTGATGGGACACCGTGTCACCTGCACAGGATGTGACCTTTCACGTGGAAACACTGCTGGACTCACAGACAAATTTGGGGGCCTCAAGACAGGTAAGTAAGGTTGCCTGAGACAAGTGCACTTTATAAAAATGAATGACACGTCTCTAACCCAGCAAAACCCAGCTGCAAATACGGTAAGAAGAAGGCCTCATTCACGGCGACCAGAAAGCACCACCTCTAGGCACTGACCTAGCAGAGGGCCCAGGCCCACAGGGACCCGGGGGCAGGGGTGGGACCCGGGGTCCCGGGCAAATTTACTGGACTCCCGCGCCTCCCTCTCCCCGCTGGCGCGTCGGCGATGACCCACGGCCCCTCCCCTGCGGCCTGCACTGCTTTCCTTTCCCCCTTCGGCTGCATCTCCTCTCCCCGTCCCTCTGGAACCCACGCTTCAGCCACGCCTGCTCTCCACGGTGCTGAGTCCAGCAGGGTCTCCGCCTGTCTCGGCACCTGGATCATTCCCTCCCTGAAACCCTTTTCGCTCAGCCTCTGGCACCACAGACTCCTCCATGACCACACCCAATCTTTCAGAAAGTGCCCTTGGCTCTGCCCTCCACATACGCCCACAGTATGACCTCTTCTTACCACTTCCCTACCTCTCTACCTACCTCTGGTCCAAGCAGTCATGGCCTCTCGCGCGGATCGGTGCAGAACTGTCCCAACACGGCGGCCAGGTGACCCAGTGGGAACACAAGTTGCATGTCATGCAGACCCAGTGGTTTCCATGGGCTGAGGCGCAGCCCCGTCCTTACCGTGGTCTGGAAGGGCCCACCCAGCGTCCCCTGCGCTCACTCTGCACCAGCCTCGCTGGCCATCTCACTCCTCCTCGCTGTGTCCACACGGCCAGCGCTCTCCTGTCTGCCTGTGCTGCTGCCAGGCTCCCGTCCTCACCCCCTGCGGTCTTTACTCAGATGGCTTCTCGGTTCCCTGACCGACTGAGCTGCAAAAACTACATCAGCTCCACTCCCAGCTCCCAACTCCCCTCCCGCCGTCCGCAGCCCTGGTCGCTTCCACTGACATGGTGGCCACGTTAGTGCCAAGCTCAGACCTCCCGCTGGGGGCATACTGGACTCATGGCCCGGCTTCTTCCAGTCGGGGACTCTTTCAGTCCTTATCCGTTCCCTCCTCTCCTGCTTTGTGGTCTCTGCACTCCCTCCCCAGTAAATCCTTTGCATGTCTAACCTTGTCTTGGAGTCGGTTCTAATCTCACCTTTAATCAGTGGTTTGGGAAACCTGCATCAACATAAAGAAAGGTGAAGTCAGGGACTTCCCTGGTGGTCCAGTGGTAAAGAATCCACCTTCCAATGCAGGGGACGTGGGTTCAATCCCTGGTCGGGGAACTAAGATCCCACATGCCGCAGGGCAACTAAGCCCAAGCGCCACAACTACTGAGCTTGCGCCCCTCAACGAGAGAGCCTGCATGCTGCAAACTACAGAGCCCACGCGCTCTGGAACCCGTGCGCCACAACTAAAGAGAAGCCTGCGCACCACAATGAAGAGCCCACCTGCCTCAACGAAGATCCCGCGTGCCACAACTAAGACCCGACGCAGCCAAAAATAATAAAATAAACAAATAAATAATAAAATAAATCTTAAAAAAAAAAAAGGTGAAGTCAGATTCCTAGCATCACTACATGTAATGACGGAGTCACCAAGGATCAAAGAACTAAAAGTGGAAAATTAAACTATGAGCTTGTAGAGGATGAATGACTATCTATTCTATAAAGGAGTAAACTTTTGTGACTCCAGAATGGAGAAAGATGCTTAAACGAAAAAAATCCCCCAAAGCTCAAACCATAAGGCAAAAAACAAAAGTGGATTTGATAATATCAACTTTACCATGTTGATTCACTAAAGGACAGAGTTACTGTACAGTGGATATATTAGGACATGATACTTAAACTTTTTAAAACTAAGAAGGGATTAACATCAAGAATAAATAAAGACAGCCTCTGAATCCAAAGAAAAAGACAAGAATTCAAACTCAGAAATGAGTGAAGAATATGAACAAGCAAATTGTCAGAAGAGAAAACCCAAGTGGATACCGAGCTCATGACGGGGCCGTTAAATTGACATTAATTAGGGACGTGCAAATTAAATCACCGCACACGGCTTGGTGAAGCTGAACTCTGGGCACTGCCAAGGGTGGCAGAGAGCGCGCCACGCACTGCAGCGGGCACAGCCTGGGGGTCGGGGTTCGCCCAGGGAACTCCTCTCCGTCGGAATTCCACGCAAACGTCTATATACACCCAAAGTTGGTTGTAAAATAAGCCAGTATGACCACCAGCTGTGGGGATGCTTGTTCTGGGGAGGAAACCTCACGCTGTGTGCACGGCGATGACCAACAGATTAGGGGGGAGGGAACGCACATCACCACGACGGTCTGGACTCGCTCCAGCGCGTGTAACAGGGCGAGGTGGGTGGGTACGGGGCTCCTCTTCTACATCCATCTTCACACATCGCCTATGAGAATAGCCCCCTCACCCCGCATTGCGAAGGGCAGCCCTGGGCCGTCCCAATGCTACACCATGGTGGGTGGGCCAGACCCAAACACTCTTCCTGGGGGAGCATCACTCAGCTCTCCTCCACGTGCATGAACACGCCTGACCACGGGCCAACGGGGGCTTCCTAGCCAGGCTGCCCATAGTCACAGAACAGTCACCTGCATCTGTAAAATAACTGTTCCTGTTTTAAATGGAGAGAAACAGCCGTGGGAACTTCCCATTGCCTCATGTTCTAGTTGCACTCAGGTGGCACTGATGGCGTCCCAGGAGGGGTCTGTGTTGAGCAGCCAGGGGTCTGTTAATGCCGCCACGTGAAAACCCACAGCGCCGGATGCTCATATCAGGGGATGTTTGCATGAACTTTTGACCCCTTGAAAGCAGAACACTCTTAGGATGTGTTGAATCAATATTTACTCTAGAATCAATATTTACTAATTTAAAAAGATAGTTCACACGTTCAAAAATTCTTTTTAATCTTTGGATCAAAGGCAGGTATCCCCCGACCTTTCAAAATAAGTCCAAAATAGCATTTTTGGAAATCTGAGTCCAGCATGCAAGCTATAGTTTCATGATCAAGGAATGAAAAGTCTTGGTTAATTGTTCTTCTTAATCAAGTTATCATATATACAATGCCTAGAACAATAGCTCTCAAAAATTAAAATTTACTTAACAAGAAAATTGCCTGGAATATAATGCAGCCTTTCTTTCTCCAGGGGTTCCAAAGTCATCTCAGATATTTCAGTACCTGTTTCAGGATGTTAATTATAAAGCTGAACAATAGTTACCAGTTCACTGTAGGCTCAGAACTGTGCAGAGGGAACGTTTTATAAAACCTTATCACCATCTCGTCTTGGAAGATGAGGGGATGAAAGCAGGTGGCCAACCCATCCACAGCCCCCTTTGGCTTCAGTTCAAACATCACCCTAAGAGGGGGTCCCCCAGGCAGCACTGTGGAGCGGAGTCCCCTGTCCCCTAAGACACCCTCTCAAGCCTGCAGTGTCCTCTGCGTCTCTTTCCTGGCCTTTAGCACAGCAGAAACCCTGATGCCCGTGTGTGTTGGGCACCTGGCCCCCTCCCCCGACTCGACAGTGAACAGGGAGGCGCTCAGGTGACCTGCTCCCAGCACCTTCTCAGGCAGGCACCTGCAACTTCACACCTCATTTTATGAGTAATTTTAAACTAAAAATGTCAAACACCTTGAAAGGCCCTACCCAGTTGCATGTTTTCAAGTGATCTAATGAACAGATCAGTTTAACAGTGTCACGGGTTTTCCACCTTTTAGGTCCACTGTTCCTCCACCGAGAAATCTGCCAAGGAGTGTCTGATGGGTTATAAATTCAATGATCCCGTCCAAAACTAAACAGCGCCCAGATAAAGAGTACTTCCTGGGCTTCCCTGGTGGTGCAGTGGTTGGGAATCCGCCTGCCAATGCGGGGGACACGGGTTCGAGCCCTGGTCTGGGAGGATCCCACATGCCGCGGAGCAACTAGGCCCATGAGCCACAACTACTGAGCCTGTGTGTCTGGAGCCTGTGCTCCGCAACAAGAGAGCCCGTGATAATGAGAGACCGGCGCACCGCGATGAAGAGTGGCCCCCACTTGCCGCAACTAGAGAAAGCCCTCGCACAGAAACGAAGAACCAACACAGCCATAAATAAATAAATAATGAAATTACATAGTAAGCTTTAAAAAAAAAAAAAAAAGAGTACTTCCTGTAAAAGTCAGAAAACTCTCCCTTCCTAAATGAAAATAACTTTAAGACAATTCAGAGGAAAAGCGGTCTCATAGGTTGTATTTTCAAATGACTCAAACTGAATGATGAGACCCTCGTGCGGGCGTCTCTGTGTCCTCTGGGTCCTGTCTCTGTGTTCTCGACCCTCCAGGGATCGAGGTGACATGGAGGCTCCCAGAGCAGGAACCAGGAGCCACATCTGACAAATCCCCTCCCTGCTCCTGCAGACCACACCTCCCTGTCACCTCCAAGACCGGCTTCCTACAACCAGCGAAACCTATAAAGTGATCCTGCTAAAACCAGATTTGATTATGTTGAGCTCTAACAAGATTAAAAGGAACTGATCCTAGATTTTATCATTTGTTTTCTGAGTTTATTTAAAATACACGGTATTAGTCTCCGAGGGCTGCCATAACAGAGCACCACAGCTGGGGGGCTGAAAACAAGAGAAATGCTTGTCTCACAGTCTGGAGGCCGGGAGTCTGAGGTCCAGGTGCTGGCAGTGCTGGGCTCCCTCTGAAAGCTGTAGGGAGAACCCTTCCTTGTCTCCTCCAGCTCCTGGCGTGGCCGGCAACCCTCGGTGCTCCTGGGCTTGTGGAAGCATCACCCAACCCCTGTCCCCGTTGTCACGTGTGTGTCTGCGTCTCTTCTCCTCCTCTTGCGAGCCACACTGGGCCAGGGCCCACCCTGAAGACCTCAGCTTCACTTCTTTACATCTGCAGAGCCTCTTTCCAAAAAGGGTCACATTCACAAATACTGGGGGTTAGAACCACAGCACATCTTTGGTGGGGGCTCAAGTCAACCCGTAACATATAGTACTGGAACATTTACTTTCACTATAAAGAAAACTCTTTGGGCATTATTGTTGTTGTTGTTTTTTCAAAGGAAGCATGTTAAAATTATAATTGAATTTAGAGTACATTATGGAGTAATTACATGGGAGATAGACTAGATTTTTACTTCTCCTTCCTCCAGCACATGTATGATGGATATTTAAGTTGGATTGTCTTGTACCTCAGAGCTGACGGATGACTGGTACCTAGTATTCTATCTGACCCACAGCAGACACTCAATAAATATTGACTGGTTGGTTGATAGTTACTGATCAACTCCATGTCACTGGTAGACGCACATTTTTGGAATAATAAACATAAAATATATTTAAAGTTTTTCAAAGATATTGAATGGCTTTATGCCCAAGACTTCTAATTGCACCCAGACCATCTTACTGGGACACCACATCAAAGATATTATGTTTTTTAAAAGGATTGTCTGCAAAACCAATTATAATCAAGAACCATTTTCAAATGTTGGCTATGTTAACCTATAAAGAACCATGAGAACATATTCTTTTTTAAAAAAAGAGAACATATTTTTAAAATCTAATCTAAAAATCATATGAGCCCTTTTATCTAAAGGCACAGTAGAGCAAAAATAAATATCTGCCTTTCAAATTGCCCATTATTATTCACTGAAGCTAAAGGAAAATATCTTGGCAACATGTGCTAATGCTTTCTCTAAAGCTGGAAATATCTGAGCCTAGCATTTGAGAGAGCTCTAAGGGAAGTGCCGTTTCCTGTGCATGATCTATTAAAGAAACAATGATCAAAAATTGCTGTTTATGAACGTGAAACATGAATTTAGAAATGATTCTGCAGCCACCATTCTGCAGTCTAGAAGAACTTTCATCTCTTCCATTTCCCCTCCGACTGGCACGGGGACCCAGTGAGGCCCGCGAGGTGCACCAGGGTGTGGTGGCACTGACCGACTGAAGGGGCCGGGCCGCAGCGCGCTGCCTGCGAAGGCTGCCCACCAAATACTTTACTGGACGTGACACGGGGAGGGATGAACCCTTACTTCTTCAGACTGCTGAGCTATTGGGATGGTTTGTTACTCTTTTCACCCTCCTTTGATTTCTAACTGCTAACATACGATAACGCCCGTACGACTTACATACTATTGAAACCTAAATTCAAACTAACATACTTTACCAAAATTGTATCATCTAGCCTATAACTTGAGACCTACAGATACTAATTAATTTAAGAAACAGTGCAGTGCTCAGAAGGAGAAATTCCCACTGAGAGGCGGCGCTGCCTTAGAGGGTCCATTCCCATCTCTTCTCCCCGTTCAGCCAACAGGACAGGCATTTCAGGGAGAGCGCGAGGGCCTGAGATGTATCCATGGCAACAGAATCAGACAGAAAGAGACAATAAAAAGAGAAATTCAAAGGAACTGCTGAGTGAGTATGCAGGGAATGATCCCAGAAGTTTTTAGCCTGAGGAGGGTTCAGTACCATGGACAGGGAAATTGTATTGCTATTTGCCGACTTTTTCTTAGTTTTCCATCTATACTAATTCATTCTACAAATAAAAGGACTGAATAAAACCCACAGCGTAGCTCACAGAGGGTAGTAGCCGCACTATGTGCTTCTACACAGCACCAAGCTGATAAGAGAGTTTTCAGTAGTTTAAAAAAATAGTGCTGTTGATATTGATGCCGTTCTGAAGATGCCAAAAATGAAGAAGTGTAAAAACTATGCCGCAATTTTTAAAACATGAGTACGGATGACAGATATACGAAAGACTTCCACTGAGATTTTAAAATAAGGGAAGAACCCTTCCACAACTTTACATGGGAATCCTGCTTTATGTTCCACAGCCGCACGTGCCACATCGCAAGACCTTGCAGGGTCTACGTTTTCTTAGTGCACACGCAGTGTTTACCTCAAGACATCACTGAAGTGAACTGAATTGGAAGATGGTAGGAACACCTTCCCCATTACTCATTCTCTGAGGAAGATAAATGGTAAGTGGATATAAAACGACTCAGTCTGATTTCAAAATATTTGAAACCAGAACTTCTTGTATGTGTTACTCAGTGGAAGCATTAAAAAAATTAGAGTCACAATATCTCTCAGGAGGTTATCAAATGGGCAACTAGGGGGAAAAGAAGTAAAGTTTCAACTTCACATGGATTCATATGCTTCCCTCCTAAGACAGATATTGTTTAAAAAAATAACCCACAAGGCACTGGTCCGTAGAGCAGTAACCCACTGACAGATACCTGGGTCCAACATGGGTCGGGACCACCAAGGCCTCATGCACCCGGGGGTCCACGCCCAAAACACAAATGCACAGGCTTCCTCCGGATGGGGCTGCAGTGACCTAAACCAGGATTCCAACAGAGAAGTCAGATTCTTATTTTGTACAGAAATAGGATGAAATGTGTGAGCCTTTGGGAGTAAAGGGTCAAAAGGAATAAAACATATATGTATTTCTAAGAGCATCTAATAAAAGTCCCAAGCTGACCTGAATGTCAAAAAGCTACACTCCTCCCTTTCCTGTGCCTCTCCCCCTCAGCACCACGATGTAAGCACTGGATGTGAAAATGTCACCAGAAGCCGTGATATTTCCCAGCCACAAAATTCAGGACCACTCCTGGTGGCTCAATGCAGCCATGAACAGATCACTGCTCTGTAATCAGACGGGAACACAGATCCTCGTGAGCCAAACAAGAAAGCAGCGCACACATGCATGGGCGCACACACACACACACACACACACACTGCGCACACACATACCAGGGACCACCATCAGCAGAGCAGAACCACACACAGGTGTGTAAAATTAAAAACCTGCCCGCTGGCTGCTATGACCCCCTTTGAGATCTGTTGAGAGTCTAGCTTTTCCTCCAAATGTTCTATGTGAAACAATCACACACCCATAGAAAGGTGGACAGAACAACAAACTGTGGGAAGCATGCAGTCTTAGCCGCAGGTAACTCCTGGAGGAGACAGTATGTCTCTCACAAAAAGCAAAGCCCTTACCTTGGAATACACTCTTTGTCCCAGGCCTGAGGAATGTAAAAGAGATCAGCAAAGCCATCTCAAGCCAGGAGACCTCAGGGAACTGAGAGTCCTGGTTGTTCCTTATGGCTGGGGGCTGTGTGTGAGCCTGGTTAAGGGAAGATAATGTTCAAGGATAGTTGTTGTAAACTTGTTGACGTCCATGGTAGTGACTGAACTGAGATGATAAGCAATTCCATGGGATTATTGTCTAATAATGAGCTCCTCTTCTGTCTGTATAAGATTCAGTAGATTCTAAATAAAGTGCCTTGCAACCATCAGTTGTCTTGGTCCTTCTGACCCCATACTCACGGGGCTATTCAGTCCCTTACCCCTCTCCGTCGGGACCTGGAAGACCCCCTGCGGTGGCTGGACCATCGCAAATGGCGCCCGAACAGGGACCTGACGGCTGAGGAAATATAGAAAAAGAGGTAAGTGGATCCTTACGCAGAATACAGAAGAGTAAGTGGCCGCCACGAATCATAAAACGGGAAAATAGGAGGCATAAGGCAAATAAGAGTCAGAAGTAAAATAAGATGGGACAAAAAGGCTCCAAGGAGCGTGAGTTGTTCGCCCAAGTGCTGCTGTCTATGTTAAAGGCACGGGGCACAAAAGTATCTGCCTCACAGATCTCTGAATTCTTACAGCATGCATATGGGGTTTCTCCTTGGTTTCCTGAGGGAGGTTCTATAGACGCCGTTATATGGGAGAAAGTAGGGGAAGATCTTCGCAATCATTATAAGGCCAATGGCCCAGCTCAAGTTCCGATTATTACCTTTAGTCTATGGAATTTGATCAAGGAATGCTTGGAACCCCTCTGTGATTCTGTACCCCGCCTTTCTGAAGGGGAACACATTCAGCCTATCTCTTCTGCTCCGCCACTTGCAGAGGCTGCAACAGCCCTCCTTTTTCAGAGGAGGATGTGCCTTTTGATCTTGCTGAGGAAGCTGCACGATATGAAAGGAATAAATATCCTAATGATGATGTTTTATTGGCTCTGGTGGAAAAGTCTCTTAAAAAATTGAATGTGAGTAAATCACATGATGCTGTCCCTTTAAGCCCGCTGCACAGGGCTGTTCAAGGGGCAATGCAGAGAGGAGAAGATCCTTTGTTTTGCTGCCCGGTTATTGAAAGACCGGATCCTAATAATCCTCAGCAGGGTATTAGGGAACATCAGGCTATATCCCTTTTAAAGTTTTAAAAGATCTAAAGGCAGCACGTGCCCAATACGGGGCTACAGCCCCTTTTACAACAGCTACGATTGATACTATAGCCGGGGAGGCTTTACCTCCCTCGGATTGGAAATCTATTGCGCGAGCCTGCTTGAATGGGGGAGATTATCTCACGTGGAAATCAGACTTTTATGAGAGGCTGCTGAGCACGCTGAAGAGAACGCTGCTCACAATATTCCTCTTGGTCATGACATGTTGGTAGGAGAAGGACAGTGTATATCTTTGCAAGATCAGCTCACTTATCCAGCAATGGCCCATCCTCAAATTAATCACTTAGCTCTACAAGCCTGGAGAAAATTGCCTCCCACTCAAAAAACAGAAGATATTTCAAAGATTAGACAGGGGCCCGATGAACCTTATGCAGATTTTGTGGATCGGCTACTCCAGGCAGTGGGGCGCTTGATAGCGGATGGCCCTACAGGAACTATTATAGTGAAACAATTGGCTTTCGAAAATGCTAATAGTGCTTGCCAGGCGGCTATTAGACCTTGGGGAAAAAAAAAAAAAAAAAAGGAACCTTAGAGGATTATATTCGCCTTTGCTCAGATATTGGACCTGCTTACGTACAAGGAGCTGCTATTGCTGCCGCACTTACAAAAGCTGGCATAGTCCAACCTACTAGAAAAAGGGGTCCATGTTTTAAATGTGGCAGACCTGGTCATTTTGCCAAAGACTGTAGGGCTCCCCCTGGTGCCAAGGCTGGTCTGGGGGTGGAGGCGCCTACAGGACCCAGGACACCTGGTTTATGTCCTCGATGTCAGAGAGGAAAACATTGGGTTAAAGAATGTCGATCTCAGACCCATAGGGATGGAACTCCTCTGTCGGGAAACTTCTTGCGGGGCCCTCCCCAGCCCCGCCAAACAATAGGGGCAATGACCATCTGCCCTCCTCAGAGTGTCCCCAAGAGTCTAGAAAGCCTGTCTATTTGTCCTCCTCAGACTATACCCAAAAGTTTTATGAAGCAAAATCTCGGCCCGGTATCTCCTCCCTGTTCCGAGCCATGCCCGATAGCGTTGGATTGGACCTCAGTTCCTCCTCCAGATATGTATTAACACCTGGAATGGAGCTTCAAGCTTTATCTACAGGAGTTTTTGGGCCTTTACCTCTGGGGACAGCTGGCCTTATTTTAGGCCGGAGTAGTGTTTCTATGAGAGGATTGACTATCCTGCCAGGTATTGTAGATGCTGATTATGAGGGAGAAATTAAAATTATGGCTTACACATTGAAGAAAATTATTACTATTAACTCTGGTGATAAGATTGCTCAACTTATTTTATTTCCATATGTGCCTGAGGGAAACATATTACAACATCAGAAAAGGGGGACTAAAGCTTTTGGCTCCTCTAATGCAGCTTATTGGGTTCAAAAAATAGAAAGGCAACGCCAACAGATGCAATTGATGATTAATGGTAAACGGTTTTTGGGGCTCTTGGATACTGGAGCTGACGTGTCAGTTATGACACAAATCCACTGGCCAAAACAATGGCCTGTTCATTCATCCATTTCGGAGCTACAAGGAATAGGGCAAACAACTGCTCCTCTACAAAGTGCTCAATTGTTAAAATGGCAGGATTCAGAAGGACATATGGGTTATTTTCAACCTTACATTATTTCCGGATTGCCCATTAACTTATGGGGCCGTGATATACTTAAAGATATGGGAGTGTTATTGTGTAGCCCTAAGTCTACTGTGACTAATATGTTATTAAACCAAGGTTTTTTTCCTAATGTAGGCTTAGGCATTAATCAACAGGGAATTGTTGAACCTGTTGTTCCAAGGACTTTCACTAATAGACAGGGACCGGGTTTTTCTTAGGGGCCTTGGAGTCTCCTCCACTCACTGTTGATCCCATAACATGGTTGAGTGATTCACCTGTGTGGGTGGACCAATGGCCCCTGACTCAGGAGAAATTATTAGCTGCTCGTCAATTGGTTAATGAGCAATTATCATTAGGACATTTAGAACCTTCTACTAGTCCTTGGAACACTCCAATATTCGTTATACAAAAAAAGTCAGGAAAATATCGACTATTACAAGATTTAAGGGCTGTCAATCAAACTATGTTAATTATGGGAGCATTACAATCCGGTCTTCCGTCTCCTTCAGCCATTCCTCATACTTTTCATATCATTGTTATAGATTTAAAGGATTGTTTTTTCACTATTCCCTTGCATCCTGAAGATAAAAAGCGTTTTGCATTTAGTGTGCCTGCTGTTAACATCCGAGAGCCTATGCAACGACATCAGCGGAAGGTGTTGCCTCAAGGTACGGGTAATAGTCCTACTTTATGTCAGAAATATGTTGCTCGGGCATTGCAACCTGTCCGTCTTCAGTTTCCTTCTTTATATTTAATTCATTACATGGATGATATATTATTAGCTCATTCTAATGTTACTATGTTACAGCATGCCCTTGAACAACTACAAACATCACTTCAAAATTTTGGCCCAGTAATAGCAGATGAAAAGATTCAAAAAACATCCCCTTTTGCTTATCTGGGAAAATGTATCGATGCCACAAAAATTATTCCACGGAAAATTGAGATACGTACTGATCAGTTACATACATTAAATGATTTTCAAAAACTTTTAGGAGACATTAATTGGCTGAGACCTTCTTTAAAATTAACTACTGCCCAACTGCAACCTTTGTTTGATATTTTAAAAGGAGATTCTAACCCTCTATCTCCACGTACATTGACTTCTCAGGGAGCCAAGGCCTTACAATTGGTCAATGCTGCTATACAGCAAGCTCAATTAACTCGTATACATTCAGATTTACCTGTAAAATTAATCATTTGTCCTACTCCACATGTCCCTACGGGAGTTTTATGGCAACCTGTGGGAATTCTTGAATGGCTTCATATGAAGGTAACTCCTTCTAAAGTTATTACTCCTTATTATGAATTGATTGCTTCTTTAGTACAGATGGGAAGAACTCAATGTACGCAACTCTTTGGCTATGATCCTACACACATAATTTTGCCTTATAATTCAGAACATTTTACGTGGTTATTACAGCACAGCAATCTATGGGGACTAGCCTTTTGTGGTTATTCTGGCCCTATAGATACCATTATCCTGCTGATAAACTAATACAATTTAGTCTCACTACTCCTTACATTTTTCCCACACTCATTAAACATTTTCCTCTACCAAATGCCTTTACTGTTTTTACAGATGGATCATCTAATGGCATTGCAGCTATAATCACGGATACTGGCATCCAAATTAAAGAACGTACTAACTTGCGCTCTGCTCAGCGAGTTGAATTACATGCCATTATTACGGCCTTTCAGAATTTTTCCACGGTATCTTTTAATCTATATTCTGATAGTCGTTATTTAGTTGAGGTCCTAGTAGCTTTGGAAACTGCCACACTTGGCCATACTAATGATGCTCAGTTGTTTCATACCTTTATGACTTTACAGCATTTAATTCGCACACATCAAGGTCCCGTCGCGGTGCTTCGTACCAGAGCGCAGTCTTCCCTGCCTGGACCATTGACCTTCGGTAGCACTTGGGCTGATTCTCTCACTAAATCTGTAGCAGGTGTCGTGACCCAGCCTGCTGCTGTGCGACACGCTCAAAATTCTCATTCTTTACACCATCAATCTTCAGCCATGTTACAAAAACAATTTGCTATTTCTCGAGGGGCCGCTAGACAGATTGTTAAACGATGTACCCAACATGCTCCACATCTCCCAGTTCCTCATTTCGGAGCCAATCCTCGCGGTCTTCGCCCTGCTCATATATGGCAAATGGATGTTACTCATGTTTCTTCCTTTGGAAAGCTTCAGTTTGTTCATGTATCTATTGACACTTATTCTGGCTTCCTTTGTGCTACTGCCCAGACTGGAGAAGCCACAAAGCACGTTATTACCCACTTATTTCATTGTTTCGCCTTCATGGGAATTCCTCAAATGCTTAAAACAGATAATGCCCCTGGATACACTAGTACCTCTTTTGCTTCCTTCTGTGCTACTTTTAACATCACTCACCTTACTGGTAATTCCTTATAATCCTCAAGGACAGGGCATCGTGGAACGTGCAAATCAAGCTCTGAAGCTCACTCTTTTTAAAACACAAAAGGGGGAATACACTAAGACACCCCATGCCTTGTTGAATCATGCCTTGTTTATTTTAAATTTCTTGACAGTTGATCGAGCAGGTAACACAGCTTTTGAACGTCTGATGGCCACTTCCACAGCTCAAGGAGCTTCGGCACAGGTGCTGTGGAAGGACCCTCTGACAAATATATGGAATGGACCTGATCCAGTTTTAATCTGGGGTCGAGGTCATGTTTGTGTTTTTCCTAGAAGTGCTGACTCCCCTCGGTGGCTTCCTGAACGTCTTGTTAAACAGACAGATGGCAAGAAAGACCCCACAGCTGATTCGGAGGATGCGGCGCCTCTCGCTGAATGTGAAGACTGCCCCAGGGATGGATCCCAAGAGAAGAGGTCGGAAAAGGAGGCGTCCAGCATGAAGGACTCGACAAAGTGATCCTCCGACTTGGGGTCAACTGAAGAAATTGGTGGCTCAAGCTCATGAATTAGTGACTGCTCAAAGGACTCCTTTTACCCCTATGACAGTGTTTTTGGCTGTGTTGGCTGTTCTTTCTACTTCTTCTGCTCAAGCTGATGATTTATACTGGGCTTATGTTCCTGACCACCCCTTTGCTACAACCTGTTTCCTGGATTGATGCTGAATTCCCTGTATTTTATAATGGTACTGTTTTTGGAGATTTTATTGGAAATATTAAGATGGCAAATATGTCTGTGAATTATTCCAATTGGTTTAATTATTTTCCTGTATGTTTAAGTCCACTAAATTTGGCATCAGGCTGTACTAAAGCTATAGCTTTTGAACATACTGTGCTATACACTGGAAAGGTAGAATCACAATATGCAACTAAAAATAGAGGTATATATCACTTTACTGGTTCTTCTCTTACTTTATATTGTAGGCAGATAGTAAAACGAGAAGATTTATCTACATTTGTGCATTGGTATAAAGATCATCAATTAATTAACATTCAGGAACGTATTACCCGAGTTAACCCTAAAGATCCTTTTAATCAGTCTATAATTATTAAGAATTTACAAGCTTCTGATTCTGGACGTTATCTGTGTGTTTTCTTATGTTGGCAATTATCCCATGCTTTGTAAAATTTGTTCTGCAAAGATATGTTCGTCTCAGTACTGAGCTCCATGGTTTGCATTTACAACATGTTTTAAAAACGAAAAAAGGGGGATCTGTGGGAAGCATGCAGTCTTAGCCGGAGGTAACTTCCTGGAGGAGACAGTATGTCTCTCACAAAAAGCAAAGCCCTTACCTTGGAATACACTCTTTGTCCCAGGCCTGAGGGATGTAAAAGAGATTAGCAAAGCTATCTCAAGCCAGGAGACCTCAGGGAACTGAGAGCCCTGGTTGTTCCTTATGGCTGGGGGCTGTGTGCGTGCCTGGTTAAGGGAAGATAATGCTCAAGGATGGTCGTTGTAAACTTGTTGACGTCGTCCGTGGTAGTGACTGAACTGAGACGATAAGCAATTCCATGGGATTATTGTCTAATAATGAGTTCCTCTTCTGTCTATATAAGATTCAGTAGATTCTAAATAAAGTGCCTTGCAACCATCAGTTGTCTTGGTCCTTCTGACCCCATACTCACGGTGCTATTCAGTCCCTTACCCCTGTCCGTCGGGACCTGGAAGACCCCCTGCAGTGGCTGGACCATCGCAACAAACACCTATGTGCTCTTAGCTTTGGTTCACCAACTGCTACCATTTTGCAATATTTCTTTTATTTCTCTCTATATAATTATATATGAATTTTTTTTGGCCAAACCTATCAAAAGTAACTTGTAAGCATCTTGACATTCCAACCTCTTAATATTTCAGCATGTTCTTCTAAGAACCAGGATGTTCTCCATGGTCACAATAATATTATCACGTCTGAGAAATTTAAAATTAATGATATTATAAAATGTACAGTTTCTAATTAAATTTCTCCAATTGTTCCTAAATGTCTCTGCAGCATTTTTTTTTCTTTTTAATTTAAAAAAAAATTTTTTTTTAATTTTTGGCTGTGTTGGGTCTTCGTTGCTGCATGTGGGCTTTCTCTAGTTGCGGCAGTGTGCAGGCTTCTCATTGCAGTGGCTTCTCTTGTTGCGGACCATGGGCTCTAGGTGCACGGGCTCAGTAGTTGTGGCACATGGGCTTAGGTGCTCTACGGCATGTGGGATCTTCCCAGACCAGGGCTCGAACCCGTGTCCCCTGCATTGGCAGGTGGATTCTTAACCACTGCACCACCAGGGAAGCCCTTTGCAGCATTTTTTTAAGCCAGGATCAAAATGTTGATTATTCTACACTGTGTTGTCACAGCTCTTTCGTCTCATTTAATCTAGAAAAACCCTCACCCTTTTATCTCTGAAAAGTCCAGGCTAGTTGCATTGCAGAGTCTCCCACAACCTGAATTTTTCTATTTGTTTCCTCCTGTTAGAATGAGATTAGACCTTTTAGCGAGAAGGCTGCAGAAGTGGTGCTGTGTATCTTCCTTTGCCGCTCATCAGAGGAACGTTACTGCTCATGCCGTGTGTGATCGGTTGATTAAGGAGGTGTCTGCCAGACCTCTCACTGCAAAGGTCCCCTTCCTAGTCCCTGGTCACGAGTGGTTTGTGTGGCGATACATGGAGATCGTGCGACTGCCCTGCTTCCCAACCTGTCACCCAGTGGTTTCAGTGTCCACCCAAGATCCTTGCCTGTACTCCTTAGTAACTGGAGGTTGAAATGGTGATTTTCGAATTCTATCATTCCTTTGTCATTTATTAACTAACTTCCTTCTATTAAGAAGAACTCCCTCTCGGTGGCAATGTAAATTGATACAGCCACTATGGAGAAGAGTATGGAGGTTCCTTAAAACACTAAAAATAGAACTACCATCCGACCCAGCAACCTCCCTACTGGGCATATATCTGGAGAAAAACATGGTTCAAAAAGATACATGCACCCCAATATTCATTGCAGTGCTGTTTACAATAGCGAAGACATGGAAGCAACCTAAGTGTCCATCGACAGAGGAGTGGATAAAGAAGATGTTGTATATATACAATGGAATATTACTTAGCCATGAAAAGAATGAAATAATGCCATTTGCAGCAACATGGATGGGCCTAGAGATTATCATACTAAGTGAAGTAAGTCAGACAGAGAAAGACAAATATTACATAATATCACCTATGTGGAATCTAAAACAATGATACAAACGAACTTATTTACGAAACAGAAATAGACCCACAGACATAGAAAACAACCTTATGGTTACCAGACAGGAAAGGAGGGGAGGGATAAATTAGGAGTTTGGGATTAACATATACACACTACTATATATAAAATAGATAACCAACAAAGTTATAGCACAGGAAACTGTACTCAATATTTTGTAATAACCTATAAGGGAAAAGGATCTGATTCAGTTATATATATATATATATAATATATATATATATAAATATATAAATTTATATATATATAAATATAAATATTTTTATATATGTAAATATAAATATATATATATAAAACTGAATCATTTTGCTGTATACCTGAAACTAATACAACATTGTAAATCAACTTTACCCCAATTTTTAAAAATTGGGGAATAAAGTGAGAGGCCCCTCTCACTTTTTTTTCCTTTTAGTATCACAATAGATTCATCAATTTTTTTAATTCTAGGTTTGATAATCTACTGCCACTATTATTTGTTTTACTGCATAACTGTTCAAAATTTGGTTAATAGGTCTTCTAAAGAAGGCTGCATGTTCTACACGTCTCCACCAGGCTCGCCTGTGCTTTGCCTGCTCCAGACCCGGAATCATCCACTACTCCAAGCATCCTCCGTCCCCTCCAGTGGGGATGTAACTCAGAAAACAACATCTAGGTGCAGGTTCTCTCATGACTACTGGGGTGTCCTCCTGGAAATCCCTGTCAGTGGACAAAGCCAGGAATTTATGGCTGTCGGTATATAAACACCCCGTTTAAAAGTCAAAAAAACCTTTTAAGTATATTAAAAGTATCTGAGAAGTCTCAATCTAACCCTTATGCCTTCTGCCCCATTTCTACTCACTCTATATTCATTTTTGGTGTATCCCCTCTGTGTGGTGTTTGTTTTTACAAAATAAGCAACTATTTATATTTATACTTAATATTTATAAATATTTAAAATATATATGTACATTTTAAGTTTCCCTCACTTCTATTTTTTTTTCTTCATTGGAGTATAATTGCTTTACAATGGTGCTAGTGTCTGCTTTATAACAAAGTGAATCAGCTATACATATACATATATCCCCATACCTCTTCCCTCTTGCGTCTCCCTCCCTTCCATCCTCCCTATCCCACCCCTCTGGGTGGTCACAAAGCACCGAGCTGATCTCCCTGTGCTATGCGGCTGCTTCCCACTAGCTATCTAGTTTACATTTGGTAGTGTATATATGTCAATGTTATTCTCTCACTTCGTCCCAGCTTACCCTTCCGTTTCCCTCACTTCTTACACAAAAGGTACATATATAACACGCTATATACATATTATACTTTATAAAGTCTTTTAGTGAAAAACTTAAAAGTAAATTCGGGAAATCAGCCCCATAATATTTCACAGAAATCCTTCTCATACTTTTTCAGGGCTGCACAGCACTCCATTCTGTGGGTGCCCCACAGTTTATTCCATTAGTTGCCTAAGGATGACAGCTAGGTTGCTTCCAGTAACTGGCTACACAAGTAACGCCACGAGGAGTAACCGTTCCTCCTTAAAGTCTTCCCCAATTTCCTTCCTCTACCTCAACCTGGGATTGAGTTCAGTGTCTCTCCCTGGAGCCCCAGCTATCGGACTGAACTTGGTTTAAATTGTGTTTGGACTCCTAGGCTGCATCAGTGGAATTTAAGGAGAAGCCTGAGCAGGCAAGCCTTTGTCTTGGGAATGTGAAGCCCCCAGGCTGGTCAAAAAGATAAAAAACATTCACGTGCCTGTCAGTGTACGATTCAAAGCGAGCCCTCTATTTTACTACCATAAAGTTGAGTGACCGAATGTCTCTTTGCTGCAAAGAACCAAACCCTTTCTTATAATATTGAAAGGTTTGTTCCATGATTCCAAGAACAGTTGACTTGTACCCCTGAATTACACACGTTATAGGAAACCATGTTCCTCAGATTTGTTGTAAAGAATTGCGCTCGTGAAATTTGAACTATCTTTGTCACAAGAGAGTAAACTGCCTCCTTAACAAAAAATAACTAACCCACTTATGATAGCCTTGAATTATTTTGTTTAATTATAATGAATCAATTGCTGAGTTTAAAGTGCCCTGTTAATTGCTAGTTTAGGAACATTATTTGAAATCTCTCCTCCCTGCCTAAATTCTATGTAAGTAAAAGTAATAAGTATCTCCAACAGATAAATTTTTAGACATAGCACAAAACACTATTTTATCACAGAGGAAGCTAGGGGCCCAGAGCTATTAAGATCTGAGCATCTATGTTGATGGAACCATATTTGTACTCACAGGCCAGCTGAGCTAGGATGTGTGAGTTCTATGCATTAATTAGGATGAAATAGTGTAAATTAGGCACACTTGAAGTGTTATTTCAAACTGTCAAATGATTTTATTTTTAAAATATAGATGTGGGCTTCCCTGGTGGCGCAGTGGCTAAGAATCTGCCTGCCAATGCAGGGGACACGGGTTCGAGCCCTGGTCCGGGAAGATCCCACATGCCGCGGAGTAACTAAGCCCGTGTGCCACAACTACTGAGCCTGCGCTCTAGACCCCGCCCGCCACAACTACTGAAGCCCGCGCGCCATAACTACTGAGCCTGCGCTCTAGAGCCCGCGTGCCACAACTACTGAAACCCGCGTGCCTAGAGCCCGTGCTCCGCAACAAGAGAAGCCACCGCAATGAGAAGCCCGTGCACCGCAACGAAGAGTAACCCCCGTTCGCCACAAGTAGAGAAAGCCCGCGCGCAGCAACAAAGACCCAACGCAGCCAAAAATAAATAAATAAAATAAATAAATTTTTTAAAATAAAATATAGATATGACCACATAACACCTAGACAAGCATTTTTTTAATCTCCTTTTCCATCAGAAACACTCCAGGAATGACAGGTGACATTCACGTGATACCCATTCAGAGAAGACTGAATTGGAGTGAACCAGGAATGTCTTTTATTATGCAGATGACAACGAATCCACCCTGGTGTGAAAAGTAAAGGAAATCATTTGTAAGTCCTGGGTACAAAACAAGACCTCCTGGCCTCCCTCTCAGCAGCTGAAGAGGAGCTGGTGAATTCAGGCCCATCCGATAGGCAAGGATCGCATCAATCCCATCCAGTCTCATAAATCCTTCAAACGACTTGGTACATTGATATTAGAAGTTGTCTCTCTCTTTTTTCTTGCAAGGTGGGAAGGAGTTGGTCACACAACCCCTAGTTAACAGGAAGGAACGTGTGGTCTCTAGGAAATCTCCAGCTTCTCAGAGGGGGCAGCAGACAGGCACTCAGGAGGGCCCTGCTGTGCTGAAGGGGACATTGAGAAATGTCTCCTGCAGAACAGTCAACAAGCTGCCTTTCCTCAAGATCGACACGGAGAGTGTGACACACCCTCTCAGGCAGAAACCTGGAAAACCCACCTCACACTTGACTCAATTTATGTTTCTTTCAGCCTTTCTGTGTCCCCTGTATTGTGGACATTTGAGGCAAAGTGAGGTGAGAAAACGCTCCTGGGCCTTGAGCCTGAAGCCAGAGCATGATTCCTTCAGCGCAGGTGCTGACCGTCCACTCTGGGGCCTCTGCGCTGCTCAACCCACGAATGTGGCTCCTGCGGGGGGGATGGTGGGGTGGAGGGGTGGAGGGGTGGAGGGGTGGTGGGGTGGAGGGGTGGAGGGGTGGTGGGGTGGAGGGGTGGAGGGGTGGAGGGGTGGAGGGGTGGTGGGGTGGAGGGGTGGAGGGGTGGAGGGGTGGTGGGGTGGAGGGGTGGAGGGGTGGAGGGGTGGTGGGGTGGAGGGGTGGAGGGGTGGAGGGGTGGTGGGGTGGAGGGGTGGAGGGGTGGTGGGGTGGAGGGGTGGTGGGGTGGAGGGGTGGAGGGGTGGAGGGGTGGAGGGGTGGTGGGGTGGAGGGGTGGTGGGGTGGAGGGGTGGAGGGGTGGAGGGGTGGTGGGGTGGAGGGGTGGAGGGGTGGTGGGGTGGAGGGGTGGAGGGGTGGAGGGGTGGTGGGGTGGAGGGGTGGTGGGGTGGAGGGGTGGAGGGGTGGAGGGGTGGAGGGGTGGTGGGGTGGAGGGGTGGTGGGGTGGTGGGGTGGAGGGGTGGAGGGGTGGTGGGGTGGAGGGGTGGAGGGGTGGTGGGGTGGAGGGGTGGAGGGGTGGAGGGGTGGTGGGGTGGTGGGGTGGTGGGGTGGAGGGGTGGTGGGGTGGAGGGGTGGAGGGGTGGAGGGGTGGAGGGGTGGAGGGGTGGTGGGGTGGAGGGGTGGTGGGGTGGTGGGGTGGAGGGGTGGAGGGGTGGTGGGGTGGAGGGGTGGAGGGGTGGAGGGGAGGGTGGGGTGGAGGGGAGGGTGGGGTGGTGGCCCCGGGGCGCAGGTGGCAGGAAGAAAACTCTGGGTGTAGGGGAGGGTACTGAGTCTCACGTTCTCTACTGCTTCCTGACCTTTCCAAGACCTCTCTCTGGAGCTAATCCTTGGCTTCTCCGCTGCTCATTAACGGCCGTCTTAAGGTGTTCAAACCACAACTCTGAAAGTCTTCTCTCAAGCAGACTTTTCTCCGCTGTCCCCCTTCGCAGTTAGCAGTGTAGGCACCTCCTTGACTTCCTCTCTCACCTCACATCCAGGGCATCCGCCAGGTCGAGGCCTCACCCTATCTCCAGCACCACCCACTGCTCCCAGGCCGCCGGCGCCTCTTCCCCGAGCGGCAGTGACCTCCTGGCTAGCCTCCTGCTTCCCCTGCACCTTGACAGGCTTGTCCTCACAGCCGGAGTCAGTTTTAAAGCAAATCAGCTCGTAACTGTCCACTGCTCGACATTTTCTATCTACAGTCTTAGGGGCGGAACTGTGTCCCCCAAACTGGGGTGCTAACTCCCAAGACCTCAGAATGTGACTGTATTTGGAAATAGGGTCTTTAAAGACGTGATTACGGTAGAATGAGGTCATTAGGCTGGCCCTGATCCAACGTGACTGGTGGCCTTATAGGAAGAGGAGGTGAGGACCCAGATGGAGAGAGACACAGACACTGCGGGCAGAGGGACGACCCCACGAGGAGGCAGCAGCAGGCCAAGGACAGAGGCCAGCACCCTGACCTCGGACTCCCAGCCTCCAGGACTGTGAGAAATATAGATTTCTGTTGTTTATCCACCGCCCAGTCTGTGGTGTATGTCTACGGAGCCCGAGTGAACCAGCGCAGATGGCTTTCAGGGACTCTGCGCCTAAGTCACGCTCCTGGTCCTGGGGTTCCTGTGCTGTGCCCAGGTCACGTCCAGCGTGGTCCCCCCCACGCCCTCCAGCTGCTGTGTTTGTTTGTGGGCTGCTCTCCGCCCCTGAGGAAAGCAGCACAGGAACATCACCTGTCTGCCTCGCTCACTGTGTGTCTCCACCGGCAAGGTCTTCAGAAAATCAAACCTGATTATCAGTAAGACTCAAGATCCAGCTTCCAAATTACAGGAAATACAGGGGACAGGGGAACATGTCCCACGACACTATAAGGAGGAAGTAAGATTCAGGACATTGGAAACGCTACAGGACAACTAATTCGGTTTCTTTAACAAATACAAAGGCAAGAAAAACAACAGGTGGGAAGGAGATTACAGATTCAGTGAGACTTAACAGACCTATCAACCAGTCACAAGATACGACCTCACTTGGATCCTACTTCAAGCAAAGTATTAAAAATCAAATTAAAAAAAAATCAGATAACTGGGGAAAGTTGCAGACTTGACTCTTGATGATATTGACAAATTATAAACTTTTATTCACTGTGCTGGTTTTGTGGTTTTGTGCACATGTGTGTGTTTTTAAAGAGACATCTTATCTTTAGAGACATTGCCTGAAATAGCTGTAGCTGAAATGATGTGGTAGTGAATTTCTTCAGAACAATCTGGAGAAGGTGGGCTCGGGGGAAAGGGGTGGGGGAAGTGAACCAGGTTTTCTGAGGGACGCTTGTTGAAGCTGTGCAGTGGGTGAGACAAGTCCATTATGTTAGTCCCCTATCGCTTAAAATCTTCCTGAATAAATTTAAGTATAAAAACAGAAACTATGCAGTGCAAAGGGCATGAAGAGGCATTTCACAGGAGACAAATCAATGTAGCCACTAAAAATACAAACGGACATAAACTTTATTTGGCTGAGAAGTGCAGTTCTACCCATTTAACTGGCAAAAAAATTTTAAAGTCTGACTATACCAAGTGTGGGAGAGGGTGGTGAGCCCCAGAATCTCTTGTCTTTTGCTGTTGGCATGTAAATTAGCACAACGGATTTGGAAGATGGCATGGCATTCCTCCTAAAGTTGAACAATTACATTCTCCATGTGCATGCTATTCAGCAATTCCATCTCAGGTAGTGTGTGTGTGTGTGTGTGTGTGTCTGTGTGTGTTTGTGTGTGTGTACATGTACTTCTACACACACAACAACACATCCAGGAGAAACTCTTTTTTTTTTTTAGAAGTTTTTTGTTTTTAACTTTTTTGGGTTTATTTATTTATTTATTTATTTATGGCTGTGTTGGGTCTTCGTTTCTGTGCAAGGGCTTTCTCTAGTTGCGGCAAGTGGGGGCCACTCTTCATCGCGGTGCACGGGCCTCTCATTATCGCGGCCTCTCTTGTTGCGGAGCATAGGCTCCAGACGCGCAGGCTCAGTAGTTGTGGCTCACGGGCCTAGTTGCTCTGCGGCATGTGGGATCTTCCCAGACCAGGGCTCGAACCCGTGTCCCCCGCATTGGCAGGCAGATTCTCAACCACTGCGCCACCAGGGAAGCCGCAGGAGAAACTCTTGTGCATATACTCCAGGAGTTGTGTATAAGAATGTTTGTAGAAAATAAATAAATCAATAAACAAGTCAGGAGAGCTGCACATGGACCAGTGATGAAAGTGTGGCTTGAACCAAAACCAGCGTTGGAACTAAGGCCATCCTGTGCCACTAAGTACAGAACAGCCCCCTTTGCTGGGTGACTCACGCCAGCCTGTGGCCCGTCCAGCCTGTTAGCCCTGGGCTGTGTCAGCAGGTAGAATCAGATTTTCATTTTGTAAGATGCTGCAGGGACACATTTCCCAACTGCACTTGAAATAAAACTTGAGTATTTAATCTGATTTCAAGTCAAGTCTTTCTGGCTGTGTGTGTGCATGTGCCTGTGTGTATCCTTGAACTTGTCCCATTGCGACAGTTAAAAGCCAAAGCATCACATGCATCAGTATCATCTGCTGCCTGGCAGTCCAAGTGCCCTGCCCCTGCCCGCCCAGCCTGCTGACTTGCTGGATGTCCGAGTGAACAGAGAAGCCTGGGCTGGAGGTCCTCGGTGGACAACGGAAAGCGGGTGTGCACCTGCCAACCGGCCGGGAAGGGACAGGACCAGACCCCAGGGAACAGAAGCCAAGGTGAACTCGCTGCTTTTCCCCACAGCCCATGACCCCTGAGTCTAGGGAGCTGGGACTGCACAGAAGGCAAAGTTTTCTAAAAGGAGGTAACCTGGAACTCTTATTTTAGGTAGTGGCATGTTTCAAGAGACACCCAGCCCTGCCCGGACTAGGCCGGACGTCACCCTGGTGTGGGGGACCCTGGACCCTGCAAACCAAATCTCCCCGCAGGAAAGACCGGGGCCCTTGGTGTGGCTGTCACCCTACTGTCCTGCATTTAAGATCAGCAACCTTGAGAGAAAATAGAGACAACGGGATTAAATTAGCCTGAAAGAATGCATCAAGGCAAATACAACAATGAGTCATTAAATAACACTTTGGACATAAACAGATGTTCTCTTTGGGCCAATTTTCTAGGTTGGTGGGTATTTTAAGCTTTACTGAGGACAAAAGATGTAAATGTTATTAAGTGTCTGGAATAAGTGGAGCATCGCCCATTTGTCCCTTGTTTTCTCCAAATCAACTCTAAGTCAATATATGTTTATGTTTGTAATCTAAAAATTGATCGGAAGGTTTCTGTTTCTTCTGAAGAAACAGAAAAGTAGTAGTACCTGTTAACTATTTCCACATCTTTGTTACGTTTAGAATGTTCAATTCTATTGTATACAATCAACCCAAAGAGCGGTTAGTTGTCCAGCCCCTACCGTGTCCCAAGCAGGGTGCTAACACCATGGGGAACGCGAGCCCACGTCCTCAGAAAGGAAGGTCAAGGATTTGAGTCAGGGGTGCACGATTCAAGGAGGACTCTGCCACCCTCCTGCATGCAGAGAACTCTGATTGGCTCTTACAAAAGCTTAGTAGGGAAATCACTTTCCTTGGAGATTGCCAGAAAAGTGTTCCACCCATGCACTTTTCTACAAGGTATAAAGTTGCCCCTAAATTAAGCTGGAGAAATCACAGGCTCCACCTTGTACCACATGCCTTGTCTCCCATGAAGCTGTTCACTGACCTCTGTTTTGCCGTATATTCTCAGATTATATCTATAGATACTATATGAGGGATTATAGAAAATTCAATGCTATATTCATTGTGGGGATTTATTTCTGAGAGTGATGTCCACTGCCTTATACGGGATACCCTTGATGGGCACATAACGGAAGAATTGACCTCAAACCATAGCTCTAAGAAAGGCTATATTCTTGGTTACTCCTGTGTTTTAATGTGTAGATGCTGTGAATTGCATAACTGATAATGTTTCCCTTTTTGCCTCAACCTCCAGGAAGCTGAGAGTTAAATTCTAAGCCCTCCTTTAACAGTTGGGAGGATGGGATGGTACATATTTATCTCTTGTTTCACTCTCTGCCTTCATTTTCCCCATCACCTAGATCTGGTTTTTAGTTTCAGGCTATTGTGTTGGGAGCATCATTAATGAGGTGGGTCAGATCCCTCTTGGCACGTAGGTTAGATACAAACGTATTTAAGAACCACACAGATGCCTGTATTCTATGGAAGAGATGTCATGCTGCAAGTCTACCTCACAGAATTTGGTACCACGAACCACGAACACACACTGGAGGGAAAACATAAAACCCCACGGATAAAACCTCACGATGGAGAAAGTCAGCACCCGGAGCCAGCGTGTGATGCTCGTGCTCACCCTGTCCTGGTCCAGCCTTAGCCCATACTGTTGCCAGTGGTGACTCCTCTGATGGCCACAGGATGTGGGAGCAGGATCTGCGCCCAACAGCCAGAATGGCATGGAAGGCGACTCCCACCAGCCTGCCCTTCTGGCCCTTCCTCCTGGACTCCACACCCCAACCTTTGCCCCGGGACAGAATTCAAGCAAGATGCTGCCGTAGCACAGTCCCCAGGGCGACATGACAAACCATCTAGATTCACCCCATACCCTGCTTTTTCCCTGACTCTTTCTTCCAGAATTCTTTTTGCATTTACTATTTCCATGGTAGAAGGGGAGAAAGTGTTTTGCTCATGAGAATAAATTTATCACAAAAAAACCTTACGAAGGCCAGAGACAAAAATGTTCAACGTACCTTAAAAATTGACATCGTTGATTCAACAAATGGTGTTGGAGAAACAAAATATCCACACGCTAAAGAAAGAAGCCGTACCTTACACCATATACAAAAATTGACTCAAAATAGATCAAAGACCTAAACATAAAACCTAAAACTATAAACTTCTAAAGAAGAAAACAGGGAAAAGCTTCACGGCATGAGATTTGGCAATGACTTCTTGGATATGACACCAAAAGAACAGCAACAAAGAAAAAATAGACGCATTGGACCACATCGAAATTTAAAACTTCTGAGTATCAAAGGACACAATCAACAGAGTGAAAAGGCAACCCAGGGAATGGGAGAGAATATTTGCAGATTATACACCAGATAAGAGGCTGATCCCCAGAATGTTAAATAATTCTTACAACTCAACAACAACAAAAATTCCTGTTAAAAAGTGGACAGGGCTTCCCTGGTGCGCAGTGGTTGAGAATATGCCTGCCAATGCAGGGGACACGGGTTCGAGCCCTGGTCTGGGAAGATCCCACATGCTGTGGAGCGACTAGGCCCGTGAGCCACAATTGCTGAGCCTGCGCGTCTGGAGCCTGTGCTCCCCAACAAGAGAGGCCGCGATAGTGAGAGGCCCGCGCACCGCGATGAAGAGTGGACCCCACTTGCCACAACTGGAGGAAGCCCTCGCACAGAAACGAAGACCCAACACAACCATAAATTAATTAATTAATTAATTTTTAAAAAAAAGAATAAAGAGACTTTATTAAAAAAAAAATACTAGCTCCCTCCTTCTAAAAAAAAAAAAAAAAAAAAAAAAAGTGGACAGAGGACTGAAATAGACATTTCTCCAAAAAAGATATACAAAGGGTCAATAAGCACATGAAAAGATGGTTAACATCACCAATCACTGCAGAAATGAAAATCAAACCCCAATGAGATATCACCTCACAGCCAGTAGGATGCCTACTGTAAAGAAAAAAAAAAAAAAAAAACAGAAAATAGCAAATGTTGGCAAGGATGTGGAGAAATTAGAACACTTGTGAATTGGTGCTGGAAACGTAAAATAGTGCAACTGTTGTGAAAAGCCGTATGGAGTTTCCTCAAAAAACTAAAAATATAATTATCAGATGGTACAGTAATTCTACTTCTGGTTATAGACACAAAGTAAGTGAAAGCAGAGATTCAAACAAATGTTTGTGTACCCATGTTCACAGCAGCATTATTCACAAGAGCCAAAAGACAGAAGCAGCCCAATCTGTCGTTAGATTAATAGATAAACAAAATGTGGTATATACATACAATGGAATATGATTCAGCCTTAAAAAGGAAGAAAATTCTGACACCTGCTACAACATGGATGAACTTAGAGGACATGATGCTCAGTGAAATAGGCCAGTTACAAAAGGACAAAAACTGTCTGATTCCACTTACACAAGTGGTCGAGATCATGGAGACAGTAAAATAATGTCTATTTCTTGTGGAGGAGGGAGTGACAGAAGAGGGGATGGAGAGTTATTGTTTAATGGGTACAGAGTTTCAGTTTTGCAAAATAAAGAAATCTTGCATGGTTGGTGGTGATGGTTGCACAACAATGCAAATGTACTTAACGCCACTAAACTGTACACTTTAAAATGGTTAAGATAGTAAATCTTACGTGTATTTTACCACAATTTTAAAACTATCCCCCCCAAAGAATGACATCATTGATCCAAAGTATGAAGCATCTCTCTCAATACATGCACAAGAAATAATATATACCAAGTTCGTGGACATCTTTCTGCAAGGCAAGTGAAATAAGGAGCGTTGTCCTAGAGGTGCAGTTCCCTAAGTTCACACCAGTCTGCATTCCCACAGGTGTGCTGTGCTTTTCATCCACCTAGTACCTGCTCTCTCAGTTCTAGATCCTGAAAGCAGGTCTGGAGTTGGCGTTGCTGCCTTACCTCCCTTCTCCAGGCCTGGGGTGGGATCCCAGACCCATGGGCTTACCATCCTAACTTCTGCACCAAATTTTAATATCTTTTATTTGATATTTTCGGTATTTTTTCTACTTTCCCCTTCCCTTCTACACTAGAAACCGTTTCCCACACTCTTTCCATCTCGCTAGAGCCCTGACCACTAAAGGCGCATGGCCAGATCCTCTCTCGTCTTTGGAGCTGGACCACGCCGTGCAGTAGGGGTGTTAACGTGTATAAGGAGAGGCCTCCCTGAAACCATGGAATCACCAGGTGCCTGACTGCAGGCGGGGAGGTGCTCCCCAGATCGCCAACCCCACGCCTGCAGGATGGGAGCACACACCCCGCCAGCTGCTGGGGGCACTAACACCTTCCAGGGAATTGCCTTCAGCTCAGAGAACCCCTTCACCCAAATCCCACCCTGTTCCTGGGGTATCCCACATCCAGGGATGGCGTGCAATGACCTGGTCCCTCCCTCCTATTAGGACTGGTGAAGCCCACGCTGTGACTGCACATGTGTGTACAACCTCTCCCTCTGCCCAATCTTCCCCTTCATCCCCACAAGTGGGGACCCAGAGAGCACTCCTGTGAAACTTACTGGAAGGCAGGTGTTCATCTCAGAGTCTGAGTTCCAGGCAGCCGAAACCAGAGGCCCTGTCAGAGATCATTCCCTCAGGACCTTCCTCGACTCTGGAGATCGTGACCACAGAGCTTCCCTGAAGAAGCAAGTGGACTCTCTAGGGCCAGCCAGGAGAAGCGATAAATACCCCTCCCACACAAATTTACCCTTAAACCTCTTTGCGTGTTTCTATACAACCATCACACCTCCCCTTCCCTCTGCCAAAAGAAAAGGGA
This sequence comes from Balaenoptera borealis, assembly GCF_965194805.1. Classification (NCBI taxonomy): domain Eukaryota; kingdom Metazoa; phylum Chordata; class Mammalia; order Artiodactyla; family Balaenopteridae; genus Balaenoptera; species Balaenoptera borealis. The sequence continues at coordinate 2,482,926 of NC_138873.1, read as the reverse complement.
TCGACTCTACGCACAATGAAAACAAAGCACTTGAGCTGACTCTCTTGTCCTTCTCTGCACCTCTTGACAGGGGTGGTCCTCCTACGGAAGAGGTTTCACCCTTCCCCGCAGGAGTTCCCTTAGGACACACATTCTCTTTCTTCTTTCCCTGCAATGTTCATTCTCATCTTCCCTGTGCCTAGTCAAGTAGCTAAAGACTATACAGAGAAATTCTAAAACTGAGAATGGCAATGACAACAGCAAGTATTTCAAACAAATTATATTCCACCATACATACATATAATCACATAATTATGTGATTACCTATGGATAGGTAGGTAGATAATAGATTGATATACAGACAGATAAATGGATGGATGGATGGATGGATGGACAGATACACAAATGATAGATAGATAATAGATGCATAGATAGATAATGGATGGATAGATAAATAATAGGTGGATGGATAAATAGATAAATAGATATCAGTACATAGACAATAGGTGGATGGATAGATAAATAATGGATGGATGGATAGATAGATAATAGATAAATGCATAGATGGATAATGGACGGATAAATAATAGATGGATGGATGGATGGATGGATGGATAGACAGACAGACAGACAGATGGACAGACAGACAGGAAATGTGTACACAGTAATGGGTGGGACGCGTCGTATAACAGATGTGGAATATAAGACGCATACCCGATTCCTGGTTTGGCTTTGAGAGAGACTTGGGAATACTTTTAATGATTAAAGGAAAGAGAATACGCAGGAAGAAAATAGTGGTGATGGCATTTGCAAGCCTAGAGAAGACAGGAAGAAGAGGGGTCACAAGGAGGCCGATTTGGACACGCTGAGCATGAAGCTGGGGCATCACCCAGCGGAGCTGGAGTAGAAACCTAGACTGCTGATGCCTACTTGCAATCACTCAAACTTGTAGAAGCCAAGCCAGGATTTGAATTCAGTTTGAATCCAGTTCTGACAGGCCCTAGAGTCTAGGCCTGGAACCTTGGGCATTCTGCCCCTCGGCCGCCACTACTGCTTCTAGAGACAGTAACACAACACACAGGAAACAACCAGCTCCTAAAGGTAATAAATAGCAGAAAAGTGGGAATCACGTTGGTGTTTTTCTCTGTTAGGTCAACTTAAGAGAAACTAGTTCCACCTTGAAAACAAATTTTTTCTGAACTTCAGAAAGTCTCAAAAACTGTGCCAGGAAAATTGAAATGTCCCACCATTTCAACATTAAAAAATGTATAGGAACCAGAAAATTGACAGATGCGTTACTAAACTTTTGTCTTTGAATGTTCACTGTCATTAATTTGAATTAAGTGGAAAAACAAACAGCGTGAATTAATAAAAACCATGACTGATGCATAATAGTTTGTAAATGAACCTTTATTACTTTCAAGCCCTCATAATTAAAGGAAGTAAATTCTGGGAAAGCATTGTTCAGCCAAAGCTTTGTTCACGATGCCTTTAAGAGCAGAATTTTATGATTTTCACATTAAAATCTCTCATTGTAAGCAGATCTTGCCAATGTATTTGAAAACAGCATGCTCCCTTAGGTAAGAGCAATTTAATTTGCCTAATTAAGATGCAAGCCTTTTCTTCCATGACAACGTCAATAATCTTAGCATGAACATTTACTGAGGGCTTACTGTACGCAGGCCGTTAGCCAAGCACTTGCACAGTATTGCCTCATTCAATCCTCAAAACATGAAGTGGATACAAATGTTATCCTCACTCACTCATGATGAAACTGAAGCACAGAGAGGGTCACACAGCTGAGAAGGTATGAAATAGGTCCACAGCCAGGTGATCTGAGAGACCATTCTTTTTTTTTTTTTTTTTTTTAATTTATTTATTTGTGGCTGTGTTGGGTCTTCGTTTCTGTGCGAGGGCTTTCTCTAGCTGCGGTGAGCGGGGGCCACTCTTCATCGCGGTGCGCGGGCCTCTTATTATCGTGGCCTCTCTTGTTGCGGAGCACAGGCTCCAGACGCGCAGGCTCAGTAATTCTGGCTCACGGGCCGGCCTAGTTGCTCCGCGGCATGTGGGATCTTCCCAGACCAGGGCTCGAACCCGTGTCCCCTGCATTAGCAGGCAGAGTGTCAACCACTGTGCCACCAGGGAAGCCCCTGAGAGACCATTCTTAATCAACAAAGGGAAGAGTCAGGAGCAGCACAGATTCACCCATCCACAATCCGTACTGATGAGGGCCTCATGAGTGGAGTTTATGGCTGCAAGTGTGGACTTTTCCTTTATTACATAATCTTTCAAACTGTAGCTCCCCAGAGTTTATACATTTTTAAAGTAAGGTTTATTGAAATATAATTTGTCTACAGAACAATTCCCTTCCTTTAAGTGTGCAAGTCAATGAATTTTGACAAATTCATCTGGTCATGTAACCATCATGACAATCAAGATATCGAACATGTCCCTCATCCTAAAATCTCACTCATGTCCGTTTGGGGTCAATTCCCTTCTGCAGTCCACATTCTCTGGAATCCACTGATCTAATTTCTGTCCCGGGCTTCCCTGGTGGCGCAGTGGTTGAGAATCTGCCTGCCAGTGCAGGGGACACGGGTTCGAGCCCTGGTCTGGGAAGATCCCACATGCCGCGGAGCAACTGGGCCCGTGAGCCACCACTACTGAGCCTGCGCGTCTGGAGCCTGTGCTCCGCAACAAGAGAGGCCGCGATGGTGAGAGGCCCGTGCACCGCGATGAAGAGTGGCCCCCGCTTGCCGCAACTAGAGAAAGCCCTCACACAGAAACGAAGACACAACACAGCCATAAATAAATAAATAAATAAATAAATAAAATTAAACTTAATTTCTGTCCCTATATAACGGAATCCTATAGTGCACTGTCTTTGGGGTCTGGCTTCTCTCACTGGCATAATAACTTGGAGATGCAGCCACGTTGCTGCATGTTCTTTTCAGTTCTTCCTTTTTTTTTTTTTTTGCTGAGAAATATCCCCTTTGTAGAGATGTGACACAATTTGTTCATCCATTCACAAGTTGGTGGACATTTGAACTAGTTCCAGCTTTTTGTTACTATGAGTAAAACTCCTGTAAATGTTCACATACAAGTACTCGTGTGGACACAAGATTTTATTTTTCTTGAGTAAATACCTAAGGGCGGAACCGTTGGCTCATATGGTAAGTGTATGTTTACTTTATGAGAAACTGCCAACTGTGTTCTGAAGTGCTGTACCATTTTGCATTCCCACCCACAGTGTACGAGAGTTCCAGTTGCTCCACAGCTTTTCAAGAACTTGATATTGTTGGATTTTTCATTTTACTATGTATGAGGTGGTACCTCACTGTGGTTTTGCATTTTCCCAAGTGACTAAGGATGTTGAGCATCTTTTCATGTACTCATTTGCCATTCTTAGATCTTCACTGTTAGAATATCTATCTGTTCCAATAGTTTGCCAGTTTTTACTGGGTGTTTGTCTTCTTATTTCTAGTTTTAAGAGTTCCTTATGTAATCTGGATATAAGTCCTTTATCAGTTACATGTTTTGAAAATATTTTCTCCTAGTCTGTGGCCAGTCTTTTAATTTTTCTGATGTGTCTTTTCAAGGACAGAAATCTAGTTTTTTAGAAGTCATATTTATTTCTTCTTTTATATCTTATGCTTTTTGTGTGCTACGCCCTCCCAGTGTCTGAGGCTTTTGCATCACGTGCCGGGTAGGGGTTTGTGCTGTGCATACTGAGGGGCTCCCTCAAGTCAGGCCCTGACTTTACACCACATACCTCCAGTGAAGGCCCACGGAGAGAACATGTAAGGGAGGGTGGGATCCCGTACCTGGGGCCCCTGGATTCTAGGCTGGTGCATGAGCCCACACTCGGCTGTCTTCTTTTCACCCACTTTCATGGTGGCCGTATCTTCTACCTGTTCTCTGCCCAGGAGAAACAGATCATGCCCCAGGCCTCCTTGAAGGGGCTTGTCATCCTTTAGGGTGAAGTTCACCTGGTTGCCCTGCTCTCTGATGGGCTCAAGGAAAGTTATAACTTTGTAGGTTACCTGGTTTTTTCTCATTGTTGACAATGTTCTCTATGTTTTTCTACATCCTAAGCAGAACCAGAACACCAGAGCATTTTGTTGTTAATTGTTTGCTTGCTTGATTTTACCGATAACCTATCCAAGTGTCTTTCCCCTCAGAATTAAATAAAGCTTTCATGTGAGAAATGACAGTCAAGAAGAAGAATTTGTCCTAATCCACAATTAGCTTAAGAGCTAGTTCTTACTCCTGCTTCCAAGGCACACAAAACCAGCGCTGACTCTGCATGAGCAAGAACTCATTGGCAAAGGCTCCAGGTCACAAACCCCAAATCCCCGCGTGGCAGACACAGAATGCCTGAGTCATGGGCTGGGCACCCCCATCCTTAAAAGCCTTGTAGGAGGAGGAGGAGGTCAGCAGCTAATGCTCTCAGTTAAAATTAACAGCTAGAAATCAATGCTCTGTCCAACAGAGGTACAATTTAGCTAAACTGATTTTTTTCAAGGAAGTAAAATGACATGGAGAGAAGGGTGGGTAGCTTTTAACTTATAAAGTGAAGTGCTTTTGACCTTCCTAATTCAGTGGTTTTGGCGAAGGCAGAATGAAAGCATCAACCTCTCAGTCACGATGGGCATTGTGCTTATGCAGGAAAACATTCTTACTTTTGAGAGAGGCATATTGAAATATTTAGGAGTGAAACGTATGGTTTACACACTTCACCTAAAAATACTTAAGCAAAAAATATTCACCGAAAAATTAACCAAAAAACTCAACAAAAATGTTACCTAGTCCACATTCAAAATCACCCAGTTGTCCCGAGAAATATGTTTTAGAGTTGGTTTCTTCACATCAGGACCCAAGCTAGATGTGTGCACTGCATCTTGTTGTTATGTCCCTTATGGCTGTAGACACACAGAAGCCCTTCCCTAGCCTTCTGTTTCAGAAGTGGGAGGAGACCAGGCCAGCTGTCCCACTGGTGGTACCACCATGGTGGGCAGAATAATGGCACCCAAAGACCTCCACAAGGTAAGCCCCAGAGCTGTGAGGTGCGACCTTCCATAGCAAAGGGGACTCTGAAGATGTGTTTAAGTTAAGGACCCTGAGATGGGGTGATTACCCTGGATTATATGAATGGTTTAACATCATCACAAGGATCTTTATAGGAGGCAGCTGGAGGTCAGATCAGAGAATGAGAAGTGATGCCATTGCTAAAGGGGCAACAAACCAAGGACTTCAGGCACCTTCTGAGGCTAGAAAAGCAAGGAAATGGATTCTGGAAATGGAACACAGCCCTGCTAACACCTAGATTTTAGGACTTTTGAGCTCTGGAACTGCAAGATAATAAATCCATGTTGTTTTAAGCCACTAATGTTGTGGTCATTTGTTACAGCAGCAATCAGAAACTAATACAACCACCGGCCTGAGCGATCTGAGTGCTAAGTCACAGTGTTCTTTCACTTGTTTCTTTCTTCTTTTTTCCCTATAACTTGGAAGTTATGTTTAAACTACCTTTCTGAGCATAGGCAGAACACTCTTTGACATAAATCACAGCAAGATCCTTTTTGACCCACCTCCTAGAGAAATGGAAATAAAAACAAAAATAAACAAATGGGACCTAATGAAACTTGAAAGCTTTTGCACAACAAAGGAAACCATAAACAAGACGAAAAGACAACCCTCAGAATGGGAGAAAATATTTGCAAACGAAGCAACTGACAAAGGATTAATCTCCAAAACATACAAGCAGCTCAATATCAAAACACAAACAACCCAATCCAAAAATGGGCAGAAGACCTAAATAGACATTTCTCCAAAGAAGATATACAGATGGCCAACAAACACATGAAAGAATGCTCAACATCACTAATCATTAGAGAAGTGCAAATCAAAACTGCAATGAGGTATCACCTCACACTGGTCAGAATGGCCATCATCAAAAAATCTACAAACAATAAATGCCGGAGAGGGTGTGGAGAAAAGGGAACCCTCTTTCACTGCTGGTGGGAATGTACATTGAGACAGCCACTGTGGAGAACAGTATGGAGGTTCCTTAAAAAACTAAAAATAGAACTACCATACGACCCAGCAATCCCACTACTGGGCATATGCCCTGAGAAAACCATAATTCAAAAAGAGTCATGTACCAAAATGTTCATTGCAGCTCTATTTACAATAGCCAGGACATGGAAGCAACCTAAGTGTCCGTTGACAGATGAATGGATAAAGAAGATGTGGCACCTATATACAATGGAATATTACTCAGCCATAAAAAGAAACGGAATTGAGTTATTTGTAGTGAGGTGGATGGACCTAGAGTCTGTCATACAGAATGAAGTAAGTCAGAAAGAGAAAAACAAATACCGTATGCTAACACATATACATGGAATCAAAAAAAAAAAAAAAATTGGTTCTGAAGAACCTAAGGGCAGGACAGGAATAAAGGCGCAGACATAGAGAATGGACTTGAGGACACGGGGGGGGGGGGGGAGGGTAAGCTGGGACGAAGTGAGAGAGTGGCATGGACATATATACACTACCAAAGGTAAAACAGATAGCTAGTGGGAAGCAGCCGCATAGCACAGGGAGATCAGCTCTGTGCTTTGTGACCACCTAGAGGGGTGGGATAGGGAGGATGGGAGGGAGGGAGACACAAGAGGGGGGAGATATGGGGATATAGGTATACGTATAGCTGATTTACCCTGTTATAAAGCAGAAACTAAGACACCATTGTAAAGCAATTATACTCCAGTAAAGATGTTAAAAAAAATAAACAAATAAAATAAAGTACCTTTCTGCATCATTTTATGAATTTATCACTGTATACTTTGTACCATAGTTATCACTTCTACACAACAAACACCCTGAAACCAGTGGATGTGTGTCATTCATCACCGGGTCTTCTAAATTGCCTTTTACAGGATAGATGCTGAAGAAATATTTCTTACATAAATAAGTGGATAAATGTTTACTATTCCTGGAGTAACTTTTAAGAAAAATAAAAGAAGATGGAGTAAGGAGGAATGGGGAAATACACCAATATCTGAGAGTTTAGTTACTTTACATTTATTTTCTAAATGTAAACTAAACTGTCTTCCTTCTCATCTTAGAACGGAGACTTTTGAGTTTACCAGTTTAAAAACGAATGCCAGGGGCTTCCCTGGTGGCGCAGTGGTTGAGAGTCTGCCTGCCAATGCAGGGGACACGGGTTCAAGCCCTGGTCTGGGAAGATCCCACATGCCGCGGAGCAACTGGGCCCGTGAGCCACAACTACTGAGCCTGCGCGTCTGGAGCCTGTGCTCCGCAACAGGAGAGGCCGTGACAGTGAGAGGCCCGCGCACCGCGATGAGGAGTGGCCCCCGCTCGCCGCAACTAGAGAAAGCCCTTGCACAGAAACGAAGACCCAACACAGCCAGAAATTAATTAATTAATTAATTAATTAAAAAAAAAAAAAACGAATGCCATCCCAGTGTAACACAAGTGTCCTTATAAGAGGGAGGCAGAAGGTCACAGTCAGAGCGAGGAAGCAGGAGTCAGAGAGGAGAGACGGTGCTTGGCTCCTGGCTCTGCAGATAGAGGAAGAGCCACCAGCCAAGAAGTGTGGGCGCCTGCGAAGTGGGAGGAGACATGGAAACGGATTCTCCCCGCAGTTTCCACAAGGAACACATGTCTGCCAGCAGGTTGATTACGGCGCCATGTAAGTGACGGTGGATGTCTGCGCTCCAGAACTGTGAGATTAAAAGTTTGTGGTGGTGGTGTTTTTTTAATAAATTTTTTTTTTTTTTTTTTTTTTTTGGCTGCATTGAGTCTTTGTTGCTGCACGGGCTTTCTCTAGTTGCGGCGAGTGGGGGCTACTCTTCGTTGCAGTGCACGGGCTTCTCATCGTGGTGGCCTCTCTCGTTGCGGAGCGTGGGCTTGTAGGCACGCGGGCTTCAGTAGTTGTGGCTTGTGGGCTCAGTAGTTGTGGCTCGCGGGCTCAGTAGGTGTGGCTCGCGGGCTCTAGAGCACAGGCTCAGTAGTTGTGGCGCACGGGCTTAGTTGCTCCGTGGCATGTGGGATCTTCCTGGACCAGGGCTCGAACCCGTGTCCCCTGCATTGGCAGGCAGATTCTTAACCACTGCGCCTCCAGGGAAGTCCCAGTTTGTGTTGTTTAAAACTAGTAATAATTAAAATAGAGAAGGACAAAAACCTACCTCCCCAGGAGATCATCAGCTGAACCACTGAATAAAATTAGTATTAGTCATATGTTTAGCAAAATATCTGTGACATAGCAATAAAAGTAGACACTAACAACAACAACAAAAAAGTAGATGCCACAATGCCACTTGCTTGGAGAAAAAAGGACTTGGAAGCCAATGACAGGTAGTGTTCTCGCCGATTGCCCCAGGCGGCTTCTTTGCTCCTAGAAGTGCCTTCTCTGAGTACCGTGCCCTTGTTCTGAGGGTCTGGTGTCACCATTAGAATTCAGAGTGTGGTCCGAGGCCCAGAAGAGCCTCATCCCTGGGAAGGAAGCCAATTAGAAATGCAGACTCTCAGGCCCACCGAGGCCCACTGATGCAGACGTGCAGCTTCGTCAACATCTGCAGGGGGTTCTGGAGCTCGGCAAACAGGACCCGACGCCCGCAGAGGGTCCGCACCTCTGGGGAGCTGGATGGCTTCCTCCCCTTCACCCCTCCTCTCAGCCTGGGCACAGCTGACCCTCTGTGGGGCAGCCCTGGCCCGAAAACCACAGGAAGCTTGCCTGGCACAGCCTGTGCCAGGGCTGGGCAAATGGTGGTGGGGGGTGGCTTCCAAAGTGCCACCAAAAGCCAACAGTAACACAAAGGGACGGGACTTCACCTCCTCATCAGTTTCATCGGCAGCGCTCCGGACACGGAACCGCACACGTGTTCTAATTTCTGCAGTGGCCACTGCGAGGCAGGGGTCTCAGGTCAGGACTCCCAGCCACCGAGGGCGGAAGACGAGCGAGTCAGGTGTCAGGAAAGCTGCAGAAGACACAGCCTTTCAAGGTTACAGGAAGAAAGGTGACGGGACAAGAATGGAACCTAACTGCAGAGCAAGAAAACAGAAATGAAAAGGTGTGAGGCTGCAGCTCCTACAGGTGTGTAAGAGGACAACACGGGGACTGCACCTGGGCCCCCAGAGACACACGGCGGCCGGGTCAGAAAAGGACCCGCTCGTCGGGCTCCCTCGCCGAGAAAAGGCGAGAGGGTGTCCACGGCACAGTGATAGGACCTGTGTCGTGTTCCTCCCTTTCACTGGTGTCAGCGTGACACCCAGCTGACTACCCTCTAAATGGGACAAGGACTGGCCAGGGTAGGGGTCGTGCAGGTAGAGGACAGGGGTCTCATGCAAAACCACCGCAAAGTGTTCTCTGGTCCCAGACTGGGCGCCCCCAGCACCGGGAGCTCGGGGTGGCCCAAGTCTCAGGTGCTCGCCTGTGCTCCGGTGCCCTTGGACAAGCCTCAGACGTGACCCAGCCTCTGCTGCGTGAAAGCGTGCGCCGGGCAGAGCGCAGCAGACGGGGACTCGGCACACGGCCCGGCGGGGGCGGGAGAGTCAGAGGGGGCCACAGAAATCCAGTCCGTGGACACTCACGGGTTTACTTCACGCCCGGAAAAGCAGGGTCTCTGGCCAAGACTTTTGAGACCTGGACCCAGGAGACCAACAAAACTGAGTGTCCCAAGTGTCATATTTGTTATGGGTTGAACTCTGTCCCCAAAAGATCTGTCAAAGCCCGAAGCCCCAGCGCCTCAGAATGTGCCCTCATTTGGAAACAGGGTCTCTGCGGATGTAATCAGTTAGGAGGAGAGTCATCAGGGTGGGCCCCGCTCTGATACGACTGGTGTCCTCATCAGAACACGGCCAGGTGAAGACCACACAGGGAGAGGCCACGGGAAGATAGAGGCAGAGACCCGTGATGTGTCCACACGTCAAGGAGCCCCAAGGACCGCGGCAGCCAGAGGCCCGGGGCAGAGGCCTGGGGTGAATTCGCCCTCACAGCCTCGGAAGGAACCAACCTGCTGACACCTTGATCTGACCTCCAGCCTCCAGAACAGCAAGGGAACGGACTGCTGTTGTCTAAGCTGCCCCGTCCGTGGAACTTCCTTCTGCAGCCCAGGAAGAGATCCAGTATCGCAGCCAGAAGAGGCCCAGCAGCAACACGGCGACACCTCGGGACTCTGCACCCCGACACCACCACCCCTCGCCGGGACCCTGCGGCAGCCTCCTAACCAGTCTCCCTGCCTTCACTCTTTCCCCACGAACTCCCTGCTTCCTCACCGAACAACCAGAGTGACTGTGCTTTAAGAAAATCTACGCGATCACACCATTTTCCTGCCCAGGAGTCGCCAGTGGCTTCCCAGAAAAATCAGAATAAAATCCGAAGACCTGCCGGGTCTCCGCATCCCTTCACAGGGCCTTCCTCTCTTCCCTCAGCTCCCGCCAGCCTGGGCCTGCTGCAGGCAGGGGCTGCTCCGTCCACCCCCCCAGCTGCCCTGCGGCTCCCTCTGCCTTGAACCATCTTCCCCCAGGTTTGGGGGGTTGGTCTCTTCCATTGTTTAAGTCCCAAGCTAAACTCCACCTGCTGGGTGAGGCCTTCCCTAACCACTGCTCTGCTAATCCGGCCCCAGCCCAAATCACTCTCGGTTTCCCTGCTTTCTCCCTCCATAGCCCTCACTGCTACACGGAATGATCTTACTAGTTAGTTGTTTACTTGCAAGAACACTAAGATGTAAGGTGCGTGGTGCGGAGACTCTAGCTGGCCTCATTTATCTGAATCACTGAGTCGCAGGAGCCCATCACTCAGTAGACATTTGCTGAAAGAATTAAGAAGAGGCGGCAGAGGAAGGATGGGGGCGGGGGAGGGAGAACTGGCCTGAGCCAGATGTATAGCTGCGGGCCGTGAGGCCCAAGGTAACCTGCCACACCCACTGGGATACACCTGAGGAAGGATATGATACAAATCACCCTCTCGTTGTGTTTATCCTATTATTTAAAAAATAGGCACTTATGTGTCTGAGTCCTCAAATCGGGACTTGGAATCCTTCTTTTGTCTTCTCCGTATATGTTACATGCGGTTGCTCCGTTCATTCTACCTGAGACAGAGGGTGAGAACTGACTTAGGGATGGAGGAGCCGGCCCCCTGGTGGTGCCCCCAAAGGTGCCCGGAGGAGGCAGCAGTCGGGGAGGGGCCTGCTGCAACGAGCCAGGTACTCGCTCAGTGTGCACTTGGCACTGTGGGCTGTTTTGGTGCCACATCTCGGAAAAAACTGTTTGAATGATTCCCTAGAGGTTTTTATGACTCACATAAATTGCAGAGTCTGTGTCTCCACGCCCAGCTCCCAGCTGCATCTGTGTTACAAGAGCAAGGGTTTTGGGGGTTGTTTTACTTCTTATTACTTCAAAATATCTGAAGGGTAAGAAACTACACAATTTTCTATCTCATACTTTGAATCTTACCCACACATGTACGGCATTATTATGGAGAAAAATCCTCTCTCTCTCTCTCTCTCTCTCTCTATATATATATATATATCCTCTCTTACCATAATTATTCAAATGATCCATTTGATGTTAATAAAGTATAAGAAACTTTTGTGATTCTAGTAAGTCAATAATGTATCCCACCCATGACAAAGACACCGGCCAAAACAGCAGGGGTGGGGTGTGTAATCTTTCAACAGCACCTCCAGCTCAAGCTCCCCTGTGTTTTTCATACACATAAAAGAAGATCAAGTTGTCTATTTTCCCAATTTGAAGGGAGAAGGAGAGAGAATTTTGAAAAGAGCGAAGGGGAGAGAAGCAGAGCGGCACCGCGGGGTCGGTGGGCCCCACGCGGCCACTGGAAACAGACGGGGCTACAGCAACGCTGCTTCTGAGCCCCCGGGGACACGGGGCAGGGTCCCCGAGGCACCTGTAATGTTGTTTTAAACCCAGAGGAGAGGACAGAGCATAGCCTTTGACCCCAGGCCCTGATTCCATTAGCCAACAATCCACCACCTAACGTCAGGTATCTTGAGGGCAATCAGAGATTTTAGGAAGAGAAAATAAGTCAGTAGAAAAAGCTTTGCTTTGAAGTCCCCTTTTCGTTGGTTCTCTGCTATAATTAGCAAATTACATCATTTTTGATGCCTCAATTTCACCACCTGAAAAATAGGGAAAGTAACAGACCTCCCTTCCAGGTCTCCGAGTCTGGGAAGATGGAAGAGGATATAAATCAGATACGTTAAAGGCAGGGTTCTTACACAGCATCTCTGCAGGCAGAGGTGCATGGTCATTCCTATGGGGGTTCAAACACAGGAGGCCCTAAAAGACACCCAAACTTGATCCCAGCGCTTCCTCCAAGCCACTGCTATGCACTAAACTGCAGGGAAAGGGCAGCTTTGACTAGCGCTTCTGCTTCATGATTTGGTAACCATCTCAACACAGGAGGTTGCTCTTGGCCGTGACAGGGTGGGCGCCTTTTCCCGGCAAGACCACCCGTGAAGTCACCGTGCTGGCAGGGAAAGCCCCGCCCCCCAGGGCTGTCAGGAAGACGCAGGCCGCTGGCTTGTTCACACGGGCGACAGCTGGTACCCAGTGAGCCGTGAGCAATTCGCTCTGCTCGCCCAGAGATGGGGCGGCGTTGCCTCCTCCCGCGCTGTCCTCAGGCAGCAGACAGCGTCCCACACGGGTGCCCAGGGTCTAGAGAATGTTCCTGTTAGCACGGAGTAGTCCTTTTATTCTCAGAGAGAAAGCGCTCGGAAACGTGCTCCTGCTGACTTGGCTACGGAAGCAGAAAGACGAGGGTCGCAGACACCGAAAATAGCTGCAAGCCGGCTTCCTGCTTCCAACAGTGGTTACGGCGGACGCTTAAGAGATGACGTGATAACCGAAAGGACCGATGTCTCCTGATGATAGAGCCAGACTTCTTGGCTCGTGCTGCTTCTTGCAAATAACCACCACTGACACATCAAATACGCTGCACCGATTTTCAGCCCCAAATCGTGCCTCTCCCTTCGTGTCTGCCCCCGTAAGTGCTAACGTTTGGTGAAGCCAATGTTCCGGTTACGACCGTGCAGGGCACTGAAACGCCCACGGGAATCCCAGTGGCCTAGTTGCATTAGCCTTTCTCCACAATGCTCTGTGTTGACACTGCTCGTCTCTAGACTTTCCGTGAGGATTACGGGGACGCCTGCCTTTTGCTGGGCAGAAAACAACACGGAACGCACATGTAAACAGCGACATAGTCGACGTGCCTTTGCCGACCCCAGCCCCCAGAGACAGGTGGGTGCTGTGAAGGCACACTGACGGCAGGTGATAAGCAGGCTAGGAAGATCATCTATCCATCTCTTTTCAGACTCCCAACTATCTTCTTAAGCTGTAATTGCACTGCTTGTAATTGCTTAATTAGTTCTGAGGTTTCATTACTCTTCTTGTCTCATTTCTATGCAATCCAGTTTGGATTGTTTTTTCCGTCTTTCTTTTTTTTAAGGAGCAATGAAAGTGTCTAGATTGCCGGGGCAGGACAGGTAAGAGGCAATCTGTTGGCATCTACAGGTGACCTGGGTGCAGGCGGCTCAGTCCTGACCTGGGCAAGAGCCTGCTGTTACCATGACTCAGGCCAAAGGGCTTTGAAAACACTCTTGGGCTATTCTCTCCTTCAAGCTTAAAGAGCCCCCCCAGATCTCGTCCCTGTCCTGCTCCTCGGCCCTCTTCCCCAGCAGAGAACCGCAGACGTCCAAGCTGCAGCTGCTCCGAAGGCAGGCGGCTGGCCACTGAAGGAGGTCACGCTGACAGACGCTTGGGGGTCACAGCACACCTGCCCGAGGAACTGCCCACTTGTCCCCTGACCCCTGAGAAGAGGGCAGGGGCCGGGCAGCCGGCACTCCATCTCGACGCATCCTCACTCGGCCCCGAGAGCTGCATCCGCTTCCCTCTTCCACACCCCTCGGGGGCAGGTCTCTGTGCCAACCCCCCCCCCACCGCCGACAGCGCTCTCCTGCCAACCGATGGCTGGCAGCAGGACTGCCACCCCACCCCCGTTCCGTTCTGCCTCCGAGATGCCAGAATTTCTGCTATGAAAACCAAGGGTAGAGTTTTAGGAGGAGAGGGAAACACCCCAGGAGTCACGAGGAAATAAGGTGAAACCACGATAATGTTGGAAACAGCTTCTCTGGACCTGATCTCTAAGGTTGACCAGACAAGAAAATGGTCTTTGTTAATAAACAGACTCCTGAAATCTAAGCACTTCAGAAAATACATGCAACAAGTTCTAATGTTTTCCACAGGTTGTTCTGTGAAATTAGAAACTCGCCTAAAAATCCCCTATGTGTCTGAAATGCCTGGAGACGGAAGGTTGAAGGATGGAGCAAGGATGCAGGAGCTGCTGCTGACCGGTACTAAGGGGCTCAGCACCCCCACCTCTGCACCGTGGAAGCAGCCCAGAGCCTCGGGCCGCACGCTCCCCTGGGCTTGCTCTCCCCCTCCACACGGCACCCTGCCCCCACCTTCAAGATCAACGACGGGGCTCTTGTGCGCAGGGTCGGGAGGCTGCGGTCACCCCTGGACTAACCTTCCGGAGGCTCCCACTCTGCACCGCAGTGTCCCAGCCCACCGAGGCAGGTGCTCCTGCGTTAAACTTGAACTCTGTTCGGTGTCCTAATTTCCCAGTATTTCCACTGGCTTGGCTACGCACCACCTGCCAAAAGGAGCAGGGAAATAGGACCACAAAACCCCACAGAGCAGGTGCTTCAGACTTGTTCTCTCTGCCTGGCCCCTTCCAGGAACCCCGCAAACAAGCAGCTGAGGGAATATTTCCTAATGGGATCTGCTGAGGCTGTTTTGTTTTGTTTTGTTTCCCAGAGTATAAAGGGTGATGGCCTCTGACGGGTCAAGTGAAATCATGCTGAGTCACCCCCCTGTGAATTTATGACACAAATCCCTGTACGACACGGACTCTCCGAGAGAGGAAGCCTTTCCCTCCGCAGAGGTGAGGAAAAGGTAAGTGGCAGGAACACGCAGCTTCTGACACCAACTCCTGTCTTATTTTCAATCTTTAGTCTTGACCTTCACCAGAGCTCTTTTTTCAGAGGTTGGACGGAGCTGTGGCATGAGATACAAGTGGACAAGAGTCACACGTGGAGATACTTATGCATAAAATATCCCAAATGTGTCCTATACTTTATATATATATATATATGTATTAATATACACACACACGTGTACATGAAGAACATTGCACACGCAAGAAGCCATATCAGTTAAAGGTGCTACAAGGCTGGAATCATCACAGTCACCCCTGTTCATACTTCCACACCAAGCATGAGGCTTTACCCACAGGCTACCAATAAATATTCCTGATTGACTGAATGAATGAACACACTGTTGCTGAGGGGAATGATATTTTTTCCTAAATAAGACTTTTAGGTCATCGTACAGGTTCAGACTGGCAAAAGGTGTGAGTGAAGCCTTTCACGCCCAGTTTAGTTGCCATCTGATTTCATTGATCTGAGCCACAAATCCTTCAGCTATAGATGCCTTGCAGAGCGCCACTCTGAAGGCTAAGGGGGACGTACAGGGGAAATCTGGCCCCACTAAAAATTAGACAACCGCTCGGAACCCCCGGGTGACATTCACCCACTGCTGGGCTGAAACCTGCAGCAGAGCTTTCAGCGTCATCTGTCAGAAGCAGCCGCCAACAGCTGGACATCCCGTGTCTTTCAGTTTTCCCACAAGCGCTACGAATGCACCTACACATCAACGCTGTGTCCTGTAAAATACTCCTAAGATACTCTGCATTCATTAGGAGCCAAAGACATACTGATATTCTGTCATCCAGACTAGGTGACATGGGGAAATTGTAATCACTGCCTCTATCTTGTGTTCTGTTGTCAAAAATAACTTCAAGGGGGTCCACTGATTTGACTGCTTTCCTGCGGTAAATTAACACCTACCTTTCCATCAAAAGTGTGAGGGATCAGATGACTTGAGACCAGGAGGTCTCAGGAAATCACTGCAGTTAATGAAGTAACAGACTCTGTTAGTTACTAAGCATGTCGAGGGGGTCCTGGTACACAGGCAATCGTGTCACCAGTTTGATTACCACCATGAGCACCACGGAGCCTGCCTCTTGCAGCTGACAGCTAAAGGACCTCAGCAGTCTGTATGCAAGAAATACGCCGAAGGTTCCCCGGAAATCAGAGTCCCCACAAACACCAGTGGCAGGCGCACCGTGGCTTGGATCCTCGGAGACCCTGGCCTGGGGCCTTGCTCATTTGCAGGGGGGTATTCCTTCCTTACTTGCCCCTGCCCCTGGGCAGGTATGCAATTGAATAGCCATCTCTTCAAAAAAGCCAGGGGCTCACCTGTCTATTTACCCTTTGACCTCTGTGGAACTGGCAAAAGCAGGGCTACACCTACCAGCCAAATGTTGTCCTCATGAACGCAGGAAGAGGACTGCAAAGCCTGGAGCGCAGCTGGGCTCCACGCTCCCGGATCAGTGACAAAAGCACAGAAGGAAAGCAGCCAGCCAAGGATGAGGCAGCTTCTTGCTCTTCTTCTTTATTTAACCCACATAGTATGTCACGTGATCATAAGATCCAGGGGCACTGGGCTTAAAACGTGTGCGGTGTGGACGCGTCTGGATGGAAGTGACACGCTTTTTCAGCATCCCAGCAGACCGTTCGCAAAGCCAGCAGTGTCCACGGATCTGCCCCTCCCAGCCCACCAGACCTCCCTCGCCAGCCATTTTTAAAAGGCCACAGAGTTGCACAACTTTACAACCGTTACGGTTCCGAGGGGCACAGGGCTGAGGAGCGGCGTGGGCAGCTGAGGCCTCCGTTTAACTGCCTTGTCGACGTTCCACGGCTCCAGCTGCTGAAGGGTGGAAATACGTCTGCTTAAACAGGATTCCTTCACTACAGCGTCATTCTACCTTGGATGCAGCTCTTGGATGTCCGAGGGGCCCTCAGAGAGCGCTCGTTGGTCACGGTTCCCCCCCCCCACCCGATGCCACCTGGACCCTCCCCTCTGCGAGAGCCCGTCAGGGCCCTGCCGCCCGGGCCGGAAGTGTAGGACCAGGCAGTCGGCGATGCCAATGCGCTTTGTTCCCTCCCACGTCCACCTCCGGACGCCACCCTCCCAGCAACACCCATCGCTCCTTTTCCAGACCCGCTCGGCCCTCCGCCGGCCACCCCTCTCCTCCTCCTGCCACCACTGCAGGGGCGGCTTCCTCGCAAAGGGAGCGCACCTCCGCCCGGGGCTCCGACTGTAGGTCGCCAAACACTCTAAGAGGCTGCATGACCCAGCCTCCGGCAGGTAAAACGAGTCATCACTTCTCTACGCCCGACTGGCTATTCTCCATGCTTGCCTTAATTGACAGCGACCTGCCTTTTCCCCTTTGACAAGTCCACACCGGAAGACTCTGAATCTTACCTTGGTTGGTAGTTTTTCCTCCTATGTTCTAAGTGTCCCTTTTGAGGGAAACTGTTGACTATAATATGCATGCAACCTATCCGTGTGCACGCGTGTTTGTGCGTATTATGTATATATACACATATTTCACTCAAATAACCACTTGGGGGCTATTAATTTCAATCTTCCATTTCCTCCCTCTACCCCACCTTCCTCCCCCAAATAATAAAATATAGGGAGTTACTTCTTCCACAGCGTCTGCTACGGTGGGCTCTGCGTCCAGGTCCAGATCCTCCTCAGTGGCCTGACAACAAAAGATACATATTAAATGCGGTTAGCATGCCGACATTCTTGTAAACTGCATCACACAGGTAATGAATGCAAAGGGCCAACTAGATACTCAGTATTAGGATAGTAGGACGTGGGAATGGCACCAAGGTCCCTTTCCACTGGAATTTATTTGAAACCCTATGATGCTTCATGCCAGAGACAGATCCTTTATATAATAGGAGGCAAATAAGGCAGTGAGTGTTTATGTCCATGATTACAAATTACTAGATCAGCCAAATGTGTGTGGCTTATACCACAATTGCAAGGAGAAGCAGGTGGTTTATATAAAGCCCTGACCAGCAAGGTGAGGGCGGGGTGTAGATTTACATGACCCTGAAAGACTCAAGCTGTCAGGACAGAAACAGGTTACAGGGGAGTTGTTTGAGTGGAACAAATTCACAATCTCAGGCCAAAGCTCAGAGAATGAATTAAATCAGAGAGAGTCAAGTCTCCAGCTCATAGAAACATAAAGCGTTGTGTCTCTGCAGGGTAAGGCTTGAACAGGAGGGTCTGGGTCTGAGCTCTGCTTACCACTTAATGACTTTAGGCAATATTGCTTACCCCACACCTCACTTTCCCCATATATAAAATCAGGACCATAAGAATATCTACCGCCTAGAGACACGGACAGAATTCAGGGAAATAAGACCTCACAGCACTTAGCACTGGCTCTGCTGAGCGAGCGGTGGACACTCAAGAGTTGGATGTTGTCATCACCTCTCCTAGTTTCATTTCTAGCCCAGGAGCCGTGAGACAATTGTCGCTGTACAAGCTACACTGTGAACTTCAGGGAGTCCTGTTTGATCTGCACCGTTTAAAAATGGGGCTTCTCCCTTCTCTAATGCGTGATGACATCCCCGAAGGAGAAATCATGCTCGCTCCTCTGAAGGAACACAAACAAAACGGGCCGGCCGGCCCTTGTGGGCTGGTTCCCACACTGCCTTCCTCACGACACCTCCGGTGTCCTCACCTCTCCCCAGAGCACGCCCTGGGTGCTGTGCCCCCGCTGAAGGCAGTGACTGAAAAGTCCTGCTTTGGAGACGTGCATTTAACTCGCTGAAACACCATTCACACAACACTGCATGCTTCTTTTTGATGCCAGCTCCTTCCGGGATTTTATGGAGGTCCCAGTTTTTAATTAGCATACGTTTCCTTCTCAACATGCCTCGTTCGTGGGTAAAATACGCCTTCCAAAATACCTCAAAACAATTCATAAACCATAAATGCTTTTCCTAGACAATCAAATGAATTTCCCCTGGTCTGTGTGCTGAAGCAGAAATGATTTTTATAAGGATACAGTATATAAGGATACAGTCCACTGCCCCTCAAATCCAACCTAGTTCAGTTCCCTCTCACTGCAGATGAGAAATTAGAGGGGAAGCAACTCATAAAGGCAGGAAAAACCTAGAATCCAAGAGCGTTGATTGCTACCCCTGGAAAACCAATAATCGGGCATGTTAAATGCGTGTAAAAGCAAATAATGTAAGCACTAACATCACGTAGCAGATTTTCTCATAAAAAGCACACATGCTTTTTATGCAAGGATTTTATGACATTTAACTTGGAGTTCAGAGGCCAAATGTACTCCATCTAGTTTTGCCCAATTTCCTGATATGTGAGCTATTTTAACATCACACAACACAAAACATGGGCAAAACTGGAAAATAAAATCAGCCTCTGAGCTCCAAAACAGAGAGATCTCATATTTTCCTGAGAACTTGAAATATCTCAGGGTTAACAGTTCAGGTTTAATCTTTCTGTAGAAAGAGCTCTAATTTCTGGGTTCCAAATAAACAGGGATTAAATGCTCTATCTTAACACACTGCATAGGATATGCTATCCTAAAACATTCACCCAGGAAGCCTGAAGAAAATTTCTTTTGCTTCAGGACCATTTAATCTATGGAATTTTTATTATTTGTTTTTGCATACACATCAACCTCAAAAACTTATAAATTTGCCCTCCCAATGGGGTGGCAAGGCAGTGCAGTCTCTCAGCCAGCTCTGTTTCAGATTCTTCCAATTTGCAAGGTCTTTCTAGGATCATGATATAATTTTTTAATAATGTGAGTATATTTATTGCTGGTCCACTTTCAATCATTTTGGAAATATTTAAAGCGCACGCTGCTCCTCAGAGCCTGGGTCAGTGGCCACGACGTAGAGTCCAGAGTCCCAGGAGACATTCTCCAAGCCTCCTTCATTCCTCACTCCCGTCCTTTTTTCTAAGCGCAGGGCCAAATCCTCCCCCCTACAGAAGGGCTTCCTTCACGGGGCCTGGCTGTGGAGGAGCTGACAGCTGGGCCTCTACCACCACCAGCAAGTGCAGATAACCAGCAGGGGTTCGGAAAGCATCAGGAAATAAGGGTGGGACTTCTGGCCCATCACTAATTCAACTTTTTAAAAACCCAATCTTTCTCAAAAGAAAAAAATAAACTTGACTTGGCAACCTTTGTAAGTGAGAGGCTCTTTCTCAGGCACTGCCGTCACCACCAAGAATAACATCGTGTGCAGAGAGGAATCAAAAGCCCTGGAGAGCCAGCCGTGCTGTCATTTCCTTCCACTTAGGTGCTTCTCAAAAGCAAAACATCTGTGTTGTTCCATCTAAAAACCAGGCTTAATATCTGTGCTATGCCTGACAATCTCCTTTGACCAAAATATATGTTCCAAGCATGAATAAGTGAGTCGGGCTTCCGAAAAAGTATTAAATATAAAATATTAACAACTTCTCTTCTAAAACAGAATCTCTCCCCCTCTTTAAAATTCTGTGAATGTCTCAGTATATAGAACGTATATATAAAAATAAGTAACATTTAAAATAGTAAGAATTGAATTTATAATGCCGGATACAGGAGATAAGGCAAAAGTTAAAGGTTGGATTTTGCAAAGAGGTAGTCAGTTATTAAAATCTGCCATTTACAAATGTGATTTGAGTTGCTATAAACACAGCACAGGCATATCAATTTAATAGGTTTAATAACTTCGGGGAACTTTCTCTTCCAGGAAAAATATACGTTGATTGTTTCTGATTCAAATTAAACAAATCAAAATCCATGAAAGGAGAGCTCCGTGTCCCTGGGGGACAAAATGTTTAAGCAGTGTCGTACGTGCTCCCCACAGGCCAGCCAGCCTTGACACATTCATTTCATTATATTTTCATCTTCAATCGCTCCTCTTTATTCAAACATACACCCTATTAAGGCTGCATAATCTTTACGCCTTGTTTCTTAAACAAGAATTCATCATTGGTTTTCCCTTCTGGTTTTATCCTGCGCTGCAGCAATTGGGGAGGTCTTATCATTTAAAGCCACTTGTTGAAGGAAATCACACTGATGCAGATTAGTTTGGAAGCCTGTGACTCCTTTAAGGCAAACACAGACTCTAAGAAGCACCCTGAAGTTTGGCTTAAGAGCAATCATTTTTTTTCTTCAATTCATTCATTTTCATTCATATAGTTACACCACACACGCCGCCTTGTGTGGGTGCGTGTACACACAGATATGTACTGTTCATATGTGTGTACACACATACACATCTCTGCTCGTTAAAAATCCTAGCCTCGGTCACGTAATAGCCACTCAATAAACATGAATTCATTACAGTAAGCAGACCGTCCGCCGGCCGCAGAGTCAGGGGTTTTCAGGATACTGTGGAAAAGGACACTCTTTTCTCGCCCTTACTCACCTCTATTTCCATGGGTTCCACCTCTATCTTTTTCCATAGCTCCAGCAACTGTGCGATCGGCATCTTTGAAAACTTTCCCTCTGATCAAGTATCGAGAGTGAGAAAGAAGATAACCAGAGGCCCCAAACAGCACAGAGATGGCCAGACAGGACGTCAGAGCCCGCGGCAGAGGCCGGCGCTGCTGGCAGGAAGGGGACTGCTGAGGGTGAAGTCAGGCTGGGGCGACCGCGGGCGCCGGCGGGGCCCTGGGGTCCTGGGTGTGCGAAGGGGGCCGTGGGGCTTCAACACGGCTGCCCGGCTGGCGCGGCCTCCCCCGCCCCCCGCCGCCCCTGGGGCTGCGCCAGGGGCTGCGGCTGCGTCCCGCTCGCTCGGGCCGGGCGGGGGACGCAGGAGGCAGAGCTGCAGCTTCAGACTCCGTGCTGCGACTTTGGCGGAGTGAGCGCTCCCCTCGCAGCCTCGGATTGGATTCCCTGCTTCGCCCCCTCCCCCTTGCATTGCCACTCCCTCCCCCATCCCCCCCACTATTTTACCTTAATTGGCTCTAAATGATGGGTGAAAGTTGGGTCTGAGGATGCCGCTGCCATAGAAACCTCATAGCAACCGAGGGCCGGGGAAGAGGGGAGGAGAGGAGGGGGCCTGCAGCAGGTTCTGCCCTGATCCCTCCCAGCGCACACGCGCGTGCACTCACGCACACACACCCCTCCCCTTGCCAAGGACTCCTCTGAGCCCCGCACGACCACCTTCAGCCCGTGGAACACTAGGGGCCGAGGCAAGAGGCCAGGTGCAGGGGAGCTGCTTTTCCTGCATCAATATTTCAGAAACTCCCTGCATCGTGGAACTGCCGCCGGAGCAGCAGCCTCTCCCCTAGAGGGTCCCCCCGCCCGCCCCCCAAGCGGTAGGACAACACCCTCGGGGAAAGGGAAAGGAGGGCCCAGGAGGGCTGAGAGTGAGCCCAGGGTCCCGGCGCCCTGCTGCCTCTCCCTGGGGCCTCCGGCTGGTCCTGCTCCAGCCAAAGCCGCCCTGGGGCAGAAGCGTGGCCGCAGCACCTCGGGAATGCGGCAGCTGTGCTGTTATCGGGAAAGGAGGGTGGGCTGTTTAAACTCCCAAACGATGGCATATGTTGAAGTCCGGACAGGGATTGGGCAGGGAGGAACATTCGTCCAAACAACGTACTATCAGCCGTTTGCTAAGTTCCAGGAAGGACGCCGCGTGCAACACGCACAGTTTCTCATTTAATTTTCCATCGGATGTGGATTTTACCATCCCATTTCATAGGTGAGAAAACCCTGAGGCTCAGAGAGAGGAACCTGCCCAAAGACACACACTCCCCCAGTGGCAGAACCGGAAGTGAAGTCCCCGCTGACTCCGATGAGGATCTATGATCCCAGTTTTCCGCGGGAGGGAAACCAGGAGTGCAATTTTCTAGGGAACATTTCCCTCCTTTATTTCCTTTTTTTTTTTTTTTTCTTCTTGGTCTCTTTTGTCTATTTTCTCACACCATTTCTGTCTTAGAATAAAAGACATGTGCACATGAAAATACATTCATCTCCCCAGATTTCTGAGGCTAATCTGTTTTTGGTTTCCTCTTTTGGGAAATGGTGTTAAAGTCTAATACAATTTAATGCTGCTTCTGGAAAAAGTGTATTCATTTCTATGGCAAATTCCTTTATCTCTGGGAAAAATATCTAAGAAAATGGCTTACTGCTTCCAAAACTTATCAGTAATCTCTTTGTCTTTTTTTTTTTTTAAATAAAATCCCTAAGAAATCCAATTCACTATCAAAGCAAAACACAACAAACTCGTTCAAATCCCAGACACTTCATGTTTCAGAGGAAAAAATATAGTCACAATTAACAGAAAAGTTTCCGTTCTTAGTGTTGATTTACAGAAGTCACTTTATCTTTCTATAAAATGGGGCCAGTAAGGATCTTAAAAATTAATTCCATTAAAATAAAAATAATACCAATATTGTTTGTTTTCAAAGGTTGCATTCACTGATTGACAGATCAGAGCGAAGGGTTCCAATGTGTTCACCAAAGTAAGGTAATTTGGGGCATAAAGTAAAAGGTCACCGATTAATAACAGATAAACTGAAATGGTTTTGTGTAATAAAGAGAGGGAAATCATTGCTGTAAAAAGTAGTGCTGAAGAGATGTCAAGACTTTTCCATCTGAAGGACTGAGCACAGGGAGATCTTGAAGGGCAGTGGGGAGAAAAGTGAAATGGGGCTCCTTACTGGGAGTTCATGAAACCTCCACTTTCTGGAATTTTCCACAAGTATTCTGAGATGGGCAGACTGAAGGGAAACACTGGTCCTTTCATCTGGGGGAGGAACAAGGAGGAAAGGAACGCTGGATGGGACCTCCTGTGAGGGACCAGCCACCTGCATCCCTGGGCTGATGGGCTGGAATCGTACACATCAGACCAGCTGTCTGCAGACACAGAAGAGCTCATATTAAAGGCATGTCTTAGGAGTCGCTGAAAACACGGTGCATCGTTTAGCATGACATCTCTTTTTAAACTATGCAAATGTGACACTAATAAAGAGACTGAAGTCTATTCAGCGGTTTCGCAGGTGAAGCAGAGGCTCCTTGGAGGAGTGAAGTGATCAGTCAAGGGGGCGGGACTGGATTCTGTACCCAGGAGCCTGGGGCCACGTGTCCGTGCCCACGGCACTCTGCACGGCTGCCTCTGAAACACCGAAGATCGCTTGACAAAAGCAAACAACCGCCGCAGTGAAGCCTCCTCCCGTGTCTGCCTCCATGGGTGCCACCTGCCCAGACACGGTACCTAGCGTCCTGGATGGAGAGGAAAGAAGAACAGACGACCTAGGAAACCAAAACATAAAATAAAGTAAAAAAGACAACTTTCAAAAAGATGTATCTGTCCACTAATGAAACTTCAAAGCTTTTGCACAGCAAAGGAAACCATAAACAAGATGAAAAGACAACCCTCAGAACGGGAGAAAATATTTGCAAATGAATCAACGGACAAAGGATTAATCTCCAAAATATATAAACAGCTCATTCAGCTCAATATTAAAGAAACAAACAACCCAATCCAAAAATGGGCAGAAGACCTAAATAGATATTTCTCCAAAGAAGACATACAGATGGCCAAGAAGCACATGAAAAGATGCTCAACATCACTAATTACTAGAGAAATGCAAACCAAAACTACAATGAGGTATCACCTCACACCAGTTAGAATGGGCATCATCAGAAAATCTACAAACAATAAATGCTGGAGAGGGTGTGGAGAAAAGGGAACCCTCCTGCACTACTGGTGGGAATGTAAATTGATACAGCCACTATGGAGAACAGTATGGAGGTTCCTTAAAAAACTATAAATAGAATTACCATATGATCCAGCAATCCCACTACTGGGCATATACCCTGAGAAAACTATAATTCGAAAAGACACATGCAGCCCAATGTTCATTGCAACACTATTTACAATAGCCAGGTCATGGAAGCAACCTAAATGCCCATCAACAGACGAATGGATAAAGAAGATGTGGTACATATATACAATGGAATATTACTCAGCCATAAAGAGGAACGAAATTGAGTCGTTTGTTGAGACGTGGATGGATCTAGAGACTGTCATACAGAGTGAAGTAAGTCAGAAAGAGAAAAACAAATATCGTATATTAACGCATGTATGTGGAACCTAGAAAAGTGGTACAGATGAACCGGTTTGCAGGGCAGAAGTTGAGACACAGATGTAGAGAACAAACGTACGGACACAAAGGGGGGAAAACCGCAGTGGGGTGGGGATGGTGGTGTGCTGAATTGGGCGATTGGGATTGACATGTATACACTGATGTGTATAAAATTGATGACTGATTAAAAAAAAAAAAAGATGTATCTGTCCAGTAAAAGATTAGCCCCATTTGTAAAGCTCGAATTAGGAAATGGGAACAATGAGAGGAGGACTATTTCTCAGAAGGGAAATAATGATGCCACCCAAATACCTGAAAGGATAAAGGTGCAAATAAAGGACAAAGAAATTGAGTCCTAAATCCCAAGAAAACTTGAACAACTTTTTCAACAAAACAACACCTAAAGAAGCTGATTTCCAAGAACCCCACACACAAGTATCAATTTCCAAGAAGAAATAGCAGTTCAAGCATCCTTGCAGTAATGGGTCTTTCACGAAGCAAAGCCTGCAGACTAAAAGCAGTGGGAGTGTCTCAAGAGTCCCTGGTCACAGTCACTGTGAAACGAGATGTGCAAATTGACATCAAACCCACAGAAACCAGCCCCCAACAAAACTCCTCACTCTCCTGAACTAATGAAAAATTCCCAGCACCTCCTGTACTCACTACGCCTTGAATCTTAAAAGTGGTCTCTTTTCTGAGAAAGACGGGCAGGAGGGAGATGGGGGTCGGGGGGCGGAGGGAGAGAGCCCGTTCGCCCTGTGGATTTCCACAGCCAAAGGACTCTTCCTGGAACAGAAGTGGGAATCAGAAAATCTGATAGCGGCCCCACTTCTGCCACCAAGACCCAACTTCTCTGCACTTCACCTTCTCGTCTGCATGATGGGGTCTCTCTCACAGACAACACGGCAGGAAACGTGTGTGTAAATGTGTCTCCTGACCTAAAGGAAGGGACCCCGGCTGATTTCGAGTTACCCGGTGCTTGAGATGATAAGACGGGCTTGATGTCCGCGCTAAATGACCCAACGGTTTACCCAGGGCTGTTCCATTTTGCAGGTTGCTGTGACCAAAGGATTTGGTAACGTGAAGAGAATTACCCATTTCTAGTGAAGTGATCACCAGCCTTGGTAGTTCACTCTCCAGGTTTCACAAATTTCTCCAAAAACCTCAAAACGAAATTAATTTGCATTTTAACAGAAAGGCATGGTATCCATTGTTACAGGCTGAATTGTATTTTCCCCAGCTCCCTCTGCCACAAAATTCACACGCTGAAGTACTAACCCCACTACCTGAGAATGTGACCTTATGTGGAAATAGAGTCTTTGTAGCTGTAATTAGCAAAGATGAGATCATACCGGCGTCGGGTGGACCTTAATCCATTACGACCGATGTCCTTACAAAAGGGGGAAATGTGGACACAGACCGGCACAGGGGGAGGCCCTGTGAAGACCTGCTTCTGCTGCCACAGCCACGGAGCTGGCAGAACCGGAGAGCGGCCTGGGGCAGACCCTCCCAGGGGACTTCAGAGGGAGACCGGCTGCCGGCACCTGGATCTCAGACTCCCAGCCTCCAGACCTGAGAGACAGAAATTTCTATTGTTTAAGCCCCCCAGTTGGTGGTCCTTCGTTATGGCAGCCAGGCTAACACCCCCCAGGGGACCAGGGGAGACTGTAACAATGAATCAGGAATCCCACAGTAATCAGGACCCAAAGGTCCAGTAAGATTGGTTCATGGAGACCCCGGTTCACGCCTTCCTTCTTCAGGGACGAGCCAGGGCACAGGGGACAACATTTCAGCTGGCGACTGTTAAGCTTCAAAGAAGCCTAAGCCTCCAAAGAGGCTTCCAGAAACCACTTTATACACTAACATCCTGCAGTTTGGTCCAGAAAGACACAAAAGCTCATTGGAATCCAAACCAACCCAAAGCCCCATTTCCAACACTACAGAGTCGTGACACTGAACCAGAACGGCGGCTTCTTTCCAAAGAAATTATTCACGAGGAAGAAAAAACGGCTGAGCACAGAGTAAACAGCATCTCTTTACTATGAAAAGTACATTATATGCTAGAACATTCTAAAGAAGGAGCCTTGTTTGCAGGCTTCCCAACTAATGCCTCATCTCTGCTGGGGAAAGTCAGCGTGACCCCAGCCGCGGGAGCTCTGCTCGCCTCAGCTGCGCCCCGGGTCTTCTGTGCCATGAGCGCACCTCACCTCCGGGAAGAAACACAGCCCTGGGCTCCAGCCGCACGAATGTCATTCGTAAGAAAGAACATTCACAGGCAAACACAGAAGACAGTAAAAATGATGAAATAGCTACACTGACCTCTTCAACTCACTCCTTCGCCCACATGTAATCCTTCCCAGAAATGAGCGCAATCTTGTAAAAATACTACCTGGTGATTTGCAGCCTTCCCGGTTGGGAGTCTGGACAAGCTTGCTGGTCTTGTCCTCTTCTCTAGTTTGGTATACTCTGCGGTAATTGTCAATTAAGTAATTTTCAGGGATTTATTTAATTTAGCTTTGAGCCACATGCGTTTGTTCCAAAATTTATTTCAGCTTTCATAGGCTAATCATACAGCACATCAGCTAACGCCACAGGAACAAAACATCATATGAAAGATGGGACCTTTGCCGTTTCCCCTAAGCAGTCCTCATCTGAAAGATGCTGGCCTTGCAAATACCAGGCATTTCTGCTGGAATTCACGTGAGAAACCATGGCCTTCAAGAAAGAATGCTAAAGGAAAATAAATATATTTCTAGATTTTTTTAAAAAGCACTCCCTGTTGGAACAACTCAGGTTCCTTTTGAAAACAAAAATATTAATGTTGATATCTATAAGCTGAATATATAAAATACCTCTTTAAAAAGACGGTGTGAAGTCTGTGGAAACTGTAGACACAGTGTCTGGCCTTGAGGAGAAGTGAAGTGTATCAGCATCCAGCCCAGACCGATGACAGCAAAGTGACTCAGTTATGCATATACATATATCCACTCTTTTTTTTTTTTTTTAGATTCTTTTCCCATATAGGTCATTACAGAGTACTGAGTAGAGTTCCCTGTGCTATATAGCAGGTTCTTCTTAGTTATCTATTTTATATATAGTAGTGTGTATATGTCAATCCCAATCTCCCAATTTATCCTTCCCCCCACCTCTTATCCCCTGATGACCATAAGTTTGTTTTCTACATCTGTGACTCTACTTCTGTTATGTAAATAAGTTCATTTGTACCCTTTTTTTAGATTCCACATATAAGCAATATCATATGATATTTGTCTTTCTCTGTCTGACATAGTTCACTCAGTATGACCATCTCTAGGTCCATCCACCTCACTACAAATAACTCAATTTCATTCCTTTCTATGGCTGAGTAATATTCCATTGTATATATGTACCACGTCTTCTTTATCCATTCCTCTGTCGATGGGCATTTAGGTTGCTTCCACGTCCTGGCTATAGTAAATAGTGCTGTGATGAACATTGGGGTCCATGTATATTTTCAAATTATGGTTTTCTCTGGTTATATGCCCAGGAGTGGGATTGTTGGGTCATATAATAGCTCTATTTTTAGTTTTACTTATGTTTTAATAATAGTTGAGTTACTAAGAAAGAAATGACCATCAGTTATCAGGTTAAGAATGCAAGAAGGCGAGAAACAATAAAAATAACTAAAGACCATAAATAGTAAAAATTTGAAGACCGTTCTGCCCCAGACTCTATACTAGACCTTGGAAGGAATTGGAACCAGTCATAATTTGTACTGACATCAGAAAATTAAGCATATGCACAAATGGTACTTGGTAAATTCTTAAAACCATGATAGTTACTCTCTTAGAATATAAACAACCCCTAGAAACACAGGAATCTTCCTGATTATCTATGGAATCAAGTATCTACTCCTGGTGAAAGTATTTGAAGTGCATGATAATAGTCACAATTATAGAATGATGACTACAGTGGTACAGAATTCTGTTTTATTGGAGAAAATGGAAATGAGATGGGCCATTTGAAACCACAACTGAATTAGGCTCCTTAGAGAGGAACCGAAGGGCAGGAGCATTTCCAGTGTGAGATGCACTTCTCCAGTTCCAAGAACACACCCAAGTTCTAGGTGCCAGAAGCCCCAGCGCTGGCTCCTCTGCTTGTGTGGACTCGTTTTTTTTCATGCTCTTAACTTTAATGTCTACATCTGATTTTTTTAAAAAAAGATTCACGCTTATCTTGTTAGGAAAATGTAAGAACAGAGCGAACAAGCTAACCTTGACACAAGGTCTTACAAGAAGAAAGATTTTCTTTGAAGCATTTAGCTTAAGGGATGACTAGACCAGTAAAAACAATGGCCATAGCCATTTCTGCATCAGCATTTGAGATCTAAAAAAAATTCTGAAAAGCAAAAGCATGGAAAGATACCCTTAGGATAACGAGCTAATAAGACCAAAGGACCACCACCACCAACACACCTGACACCGTACTCACTCTCGCCCTGACGGGTCTCAAAGGGCGCATTAGAATTCCTCCAAACCAGAGAGGTGCCCTTTCAGGCTGGGATGTCAGGGAGTCTGTGAGAAAATGGCGCAGTGACAGTCCTCCCCTGGTCAAGACTGCAGGTGTCCCGTGTGTGGGCCCAGGAGCCCCAGTCTCACCTGCGGGCTCGGGGGTCGGGGGGTGGCTCTGTCCCTCCTTCAGGAACAGGGTTTATGTTTATTAACATAAACCAAGATGCTAATAAATGCTAGAGGACAAGTTATTCTGCATTCACCAAAGCACCCAATGCAGCGCTGAATACGTGTTAGCACTTAATAAATGATAATTGATTAGTTGCTAAGGGGATTTTTTTTTTAAGGTGTCAGCAAAATAGTGTGTGTGTTTGTGCACATGTAACCCATGCACTTCCTGGAAAAAATGAAGTTCCAGAATTACCAAGCACTCTCTACCCCTTTTGACGGGTTCTTCACTCTTCCAAGCAAAACCATGCGGCTGTGACTCTGCTGTGGGCCCCTCCCTGAGGGCAGGACTCTCGCTTAGCAGACAAGCACAGCACTGGGTCCACATTTTGTCTTTGGACAAGTCTTTGCTGGATAAAGGGATATTTGAGGGGTTGGTTGTTGGGAGTGGTAGGGGTAGGACATAAAAACAATGGATGGGACCCAGCAAGATCTATCTCCCAGGACGCGTGCATTGATCATTGATTTTGCCAAAGTGTTATAGGGGTAGAAGAGTGATGATTTTTTCCCCCAGTTTTAAATGCAAATTCTTTAAGATGAATATTGAGTGCATTAATGAAAACACTGGTAAAGGAATCTTCATAGCAGGACATTTTCTTTTTTAAATGGAAGTGTCCCTTTAGTATTGCTAGGTATTTCTTGAGAACAGTTCAACCTAACCTTGAATTCTCAGACTAACGTAGGGAATGAAGTAGGATGTATTTCTTGCAAGGATAAAAAGTCTTCGGTTAAGCCAATTCTGGGTCTTCCCCCTGAAGTCCCCGGGAAACCGATCCTTCAAGGTTATGGCAGATAGAGCTCCTGGGTTGAGCTGGGACATCCAGCCAGTGAGGGAGGCCCTCTGGGCCTAAGCAGGAGCTTGCATCAAGGATCCATGGCTTTAAGGGCCCCCGTTTGCCCACAGCACACCCCTTCCTCTCCCAACCACCCCAAGCTCCCAGCCACACAGCTTCCCCGTGGATGAACACAGATGCCCAGGGAAGCAGCTGGACCTGGAGGGAACAGGGAGAAGGGGCAGTAGGTGACCAGAGAGGACCCCAGTGCTATACAGTCATCGTATAACTAGGGGGAGACCTCTGGAGGTCCCCCAGGGGTCTGGGATTTAATCTCAAAATTCATTCGATTTACAGAAAAGAAATGCAACGGTTTCTGCACAACTGTGTTTACAGGCTGGGTTTTCTAACACGCGTTAGGTTTTCCCTGCGATGGACAGGGGGTCAGCCTTGCCTTGGACGTGATCTGACAGCTGTCAGACCTCTGGGCTTTTGAATGACAAAATCAGGTGTGGAGCTGGGCAAGCTTGAACGCCCTTGATAATGAAAGAAAATTACTTTGTGCTGTTCTTTCCAGCTTTTATATTTGATCCCCAGCATGTCGTATCCACGGTGTAGCTAAAATCAAAGTGCTTATTCAAATCCATGTCCCACCTCTTTGGGGACCTGCTGGACCCACCCGGAGCCCGAACCATGGGACCAGAACATTCACACTTTCTGCCAGCGATTTCATTATGTGTTTTCACATCCTGGATTCCTTTCACATAAAAATACTGAAGTCTGGGTTATTTAAAACAAGCCAAATAGCCTTCTGATTTGTTTATTTCATCCAGCTTTTTTTGTTATCTGGCTTGATTTTCTTTAAAAACAGCCTTTTGTCTCGTGTTTTGAATATGTTTTTCTTCCACACAGCTGATTACCGCAGCCTTTTTAGGTGGCACTTCTGTCAGCTGAGAAGGCTCAGCTAGACTTTTTTCTTCTTCGGTTAAAAATAGATGTTTTCTGATTGGAGCTTATGGAATTTTCTCTGCATTGTCACATGCTGATCGCTCATCCATATAAATCTTTACTGTCTCTGAAGAAATAGTTTCTAAACAACTTTTCAAAAAGCCGGAAGAGAGGGAGAATAGCTTTTCAGGACGTCTAGATCATGTGTCACTGGTCATCTGGTAGACCAGCCTGGGGGACGGGGGCGTGAGAGGTGATGCCCAGCTGTCACCCATGCCTTCCTCTGAGAAGGGCAGGAGGCTGAGATGTCGGCTTGAGTCTGGCCAGTGCGATAAGCAGGGCACACTTCCTGAGCCTCTCTCTGCATCTGCCTACTCCCTCCCTGACCGACTCAAAGTCATCAGACCCTGGGGGGCAGGAAGTGTCCCGAGCAGGGGCCACTCTCATAGGTAAGGGTCCTCACACCTGCTTGAAACCTGGGAGCCTCTCCAGCCCAATCCAGAGTGAGGGAGGGGAGGGGCGCGGGGAGGGCATGCTCTTCTGCTGTTGAAATGGCGACACCCTTCCCACCTAACTCTCCCCCAGGGAAGCAGCGCCCTCCCAGCTGTTCTGAGACCGCCCTCAAGAGACTGGTCAGCTGTAGCCCCTTCGGGTCAGCCCCTGTCCCTCCTCCCAGCTTTTTTCTTATCTATTAGATCCTCAGTAGTGAATACAGATGGGTGTGCAAAGCTGCTTCTAGCAGGAGCCCAGACAGCTTTTTCCATCCTCACTGACAAGCTGATGTAGCCAAAATAGGAGAAAATCAATAATGTAATGATGCCAACAGGCCCCTCTATCACTTCAGCTTTGCTTACACTGCTTGTTTATGTGGCCAGGTGCCTTTCCACGTGGCCTAGGTATACGACTTGAACAAAACAGACAAAATTCCCTGTCCAGGTCACATTTCAGCTGGAGGAGAGCGACGAGAAACCAATAACTAAGCACTCTGTATTCTGACACATGACGATTGGCAGGTGGATGGGGAGCTAGGCAGGGGCTGAAATTCCAGATGGAACAGTCCAGGAGGTCCGCACGGGAAGAGAGCCTGTGCAAAGACTTGGAGATGGCGAGGGCGCGGTCATGCGCTGTCTGGCGGTGGGGGGACCATCCCAGCAGAGCCAGCAGGTGCAGAGACCTGAGGGCGCCATGACCTTGGCATGTGCAAGTGTGAGAAAAATCAGGAAGGCGGTCTGGCTGGTGGAGAGGGAGCGAAAGGGAAAGAAGTAGGAAACATAAGGAAGAAACGCTTACAACCGACACACCATCCTGCAGGCATCTTTCAAAACACAGCATATTAAAAATGCTTTCCAGCACTATTACATCCTCAAAATCATTTGAAATGTCTATGTAACATTCCATTATTTTGACATACTTTAATTTGTGGAATCGTTCCCCACAGAGGACTGTTTTTGCTCCAGTGAACAGCTCTGTGCACAGAGCTTTTGTGTTGTGCTTCAGAAAATTCCCAAATGTGGCCTGGCAAGGTACATGGCTATGAACGTTTTCATGCCTCTTGTTATACCCTACAGTAAAATAGCTTTTAATGTGAGGTTCGTCTTACAATAGGCAACATGAGCTTTGCTTCTCTGGGTGATGTTAAAAGTGTCCTGAAAGATTTCTACAGCTCAGACACACTTTCCATCTTGGCCGACTTTCATGAAAGTAGATATGGGAGCATTAAAAGGA
Organism: Balaenoptera borealis; assembly: GCF_965194805.1. Lineage (NCBI taxonomy): Eukaryota > Metazoa > Chordata > Mammalia > Artiodactyla > Balaenopteridae > Balaenoptera > Balaenoptera borealis. The sequence goes on along the minus strand of NC_138873.1, from coordinate 2,449,697 downwards.
TTGACTTACTGACATGAATAAATTAAGTCTTATGCCATGTTCCTGACTAGAAAAGCTGAAAAATGTACATGTGTATAGTCTACAAAAATTAATTTTAATTGTATAGTGACTACAGTCAAAAATCCAATTGTGGTTTATTATTTAAGAAAATAAACAAGAGTTTAAACAAAAAAAGAATAACAAGAACAACCCCTGCTATATCAGATATAACATACACTCTCAAGGCACATTAATTAAAACAGAGTGGTAATGGGACAAAAATATACACATAAACCGTGGGTGAGAGCAGTTCAGTTAGTAGCTGCAGAAAATATACAGGAACTTAAAATATGATAGAAAAAATACTGAATACCAATTACCAAGTGATAGATTATTTGAGACTGTTGTGGGGAAATTGACCACTTAGAAAAAAAAAAGTAGTTTAAAGTCTCACTTCCCAAATACACAAAATTAGGGATAGTTAAAATCATTATTGTAAAATATGAAATCATAACAACAAAAAGAAAACATAGGTGAATAGTTATGTGACTTGGTTGGGGAATAACTTTTTAAACATAAAAATGGAATAAATCACCAAGGAATAGACTAACAGATTTGTCTACATAAAATTTAAAGACTAAGGACTTCCCTGGTGGTCCAGCGGTGAAGACTCTACCTTTCCACCGCAGGGGGTGCTGGTTCGATCCCTGGTCGAGGAACTAAGATCCTGCGTGCCGTGCAATGTGACCAAAAATAAAAAAAAAATTTAAAGACTATACTTAAAATCCCAAAGTGGACAGAAAGGGTGTGTCACGACCACCTTTGCATAATTCATGTAATTACATTTGAAATAGATGGACAAATCCACATCGTTGTTAATATGAACATATTTATGAAATCTTCCCTCTCCTTTTTGGCTTAGAAACAAAAGTTTCTGCCTTTCTCCTATTTGGGGGGAGGGCGTCTCTTCAAACATGAAATTGAAGCATTATCCATATATTTCATTACGTGTCTGTAACACTTTTGATGTTTTCTACTACGTTTTAACGAACCATCTGTCCAAAAATTAGTTTCAAAAATTAAAAAATTAGTAATTGGGTAAATTATAGACTAGTTTTTGCTTACATTCTTGGTGGTGATTTAACGGTTACCATCCGATCTAAATGTTCCGAGAAACCAGGATGCAACTGTACGTTTAGAAATAGGACCCCAGACAGGCAAGGCAGCTCAAGATGATTCGGTGAAATGTACAAGTGTGTCCTAAAAGCCAGAGCGCTCTTTGCAAGGACAGAGATGTACATCACTGTGTAGCCTTGAGGAAAATTTTCAAGTGGATTCAAAACAAAACAAAACAAAGCAAAACAGCTAGATTCATATTTGGGCCAGATCAGGGCAAGAGCAGAGCGGTGCAGAATAGTCGCAACATAGAATACAGAATCAGGAGGGTGGGGGAAGGTGGCGAGTGAGCTCCTGAGCAGATGACTCAGCACATGATTCATGACCTGAGTGTGAATAAAGAGAAGGTGTAAATCCACTATGGAAAGAACACGAGCTTGGGCTAAAAAGACCACAGAGTCCAAGCCCAAGACCCAAGTCCACGCCCCGGCTTTGTTATTTACTCATCTCGTGAGCTGGGTTGATGGCTTCCCTTCTCTGGGCTTCAATTCCTCCACAGCAACAAGAATGGTGGCCTTACAAACACCAGCGATGGCAACCACACCTGCTGGACACCCCAGCTCACACCAGAGACAGGCTGGGACCTGGGGCCTGGGGCCTGGGCCCCTTTGCTGCAGGGCTTGAACCTGGACACACGTCTCCTCCAGCAACAAAATACAAATAAACTGTAAGGGACTAAAAATAACTGTGCATGTGCAGCTGGGGCAAATTATGGACAAAAAGATACAAAAACACCAAAAACCCAACTGCCACTTCTGAAGAGCCAGGAGCAAAAACAGGGTCCTGCGCATGCCCCCTGCACTCAACACCACCTAAGGGGTGGGCAGACCACCTCAGCCACCCCTCCTGCCGACCCCTGGACCCCCCCCACCCTCACCCCAAATCAGGAACCAGCTCGACCCTCCCCACACCCTGGAGCAAACGGGCAAGGGAAGCTGTTACTTGTTCTCACTCCGCCCTGCTGCAGCAGGGGCCCCGATAAAGCCTCGCCTGGATTTCTTGTCTGGCTTCTTATCAATTTCTCTTATCAGCTAAAGAGGCCAAGAACCCTGGTGGGTAACACACCCAGGGAGATCAGCGACCTTCCCGGCTCCAAGCCCGGCAGGAGCATCTCCCACTTATGTCACAGAGCGGTGCAAACCCCGAACCCAGGAAGGAAGGGCTGCCCCCCGAAAGCTGTCCATGGGCCAGATGGTGAAGGAGCTAAGTGCCAAGTGAAGCGTCTGGAGTAAGTGGAGACAGTGAGTCCTGCTGGGTCGGGAGAGCGGTGTTCTCGGTGGCTGGTCTTCCCTCCTCCATGTGCCGGCCACCACCTCCTGAATGGGAGCACCAGCTGGGCGTGGAGGACGGGAACCTGTCACCACTATTAACTTCATCAAGTTGTTAGGGGATCAAGTATGTCAATGCCTGTGGAAGTGTGGAGGGCTTTTGTCTATCACGATCAACTATACAGGTATTAACGCGTTCTATCATTGTTGGTGACTGATTATTCACACTTCAAGTCTTCCTTCAAATTTGCTTCTCCTTGAGGCTTTCTTTTCTTCTCCTTGAGGCTTTCCTGTATTCTTCCAAGGCCACTGTGTACCACTGTGCACAACTCATGGCTGGGGGGGAGCTGTAATGTCAATGGTGCCACTAGCATTGTCCTGTGCCTACACAGCTGTATGCAGTGACCCTGTTCCCAGGCTGCTTTGCACAACCCTTCTCTTAAATCCGTAATGGGTTTCGTTAGGACCTTTATAACAATTACCTAAGTGTGCTGTACTTACTTTCACACCCTGATGCTTTATGCCCACCTATTCACTCTTCTGACCTAGAATCAAATGATTTGAGACCTTAATTTTTCAGCTTTATCTCTAACACCTACACAGTGCCTTGGAATTTGCTTAATGAATTAATAAAGTGAATTATTATTATAACTTTAACACTGCTTCTATCACAGAATGATCAAACCTCATTCCAGCTGGAGCTGTGTGTCTAGTGGTCCAAGGACCAGCACAGGTCAGAAAACAGACCAGATGGTAGGGGAGGAAGTTAGCATGGGTTTATCGGGGGAGTTTACAGGTTGGACTGACAGTGGGTCCAGGCGAAAAAGAACCACAGCATGAGGATATTTTTTACATTGGTTGACAGTATTGATAGGGATAGTGTTTAAGGATTAAGTAAAATGCTTTTTTTTTTGAGAAAAGATAAACTTTGTTTTCATCACTCAACAAACCAACCTCCTGAAAGTAACAATCACTGACTGTATACAAAATACTAAAACAACTACCCGAAGGCTCTGAGAGTAAACTAAAGCAGGTTTTGGAAGGGAAACAAAATTTGGAATTAAGAAATAACACATGGTGAGTTTCTTGTTTTATGATTTTTTGGGCATCGTCACGGTATGGTTCAGCTAAAAACTGATCAAAACCCACAGGAATTTCTGTTTTCAGCCAGGATGAAGTAACAGGGCCTGGATTTGCCCTCCTAGCTTAAATAAAAAGATACGAAACAAATATATTTTTCAAAATATGTGAAACAATGGATATGGATCATATTCTGCTTCTTTGCTTGGCTGATCATTTTGACTGGACACTGGACACATTAAATTTCAGCTCAGGACACAGATCTCACTGACCACTTGCTTGAGAGAAGAGAAACAGATAAGGTGAACCCTAGGACTGCCCCACATTACAGCCTGAGAAGAAGTTCCAGGTGACAGAGCAGGAAATAAGAGTCTAAACAGAGTCTGGTGGTCCCCCCTGAATTAAGGAAACAGATTTGGGATTTGGGAAGATAACAGCAGCTAGAATTTCTGGTTTTAAAACAAATGAAGGGGGGACTTCCCTGGTGGCGCAGAGGTTAAAAATCCGCCTGCCAATGCAGGGGACACAGGCTCGAACCCTGGTCTGGGAAGATCCCACATGCCACGGAGAAGCTAAGCCGGTGCGCCACAACTACTGAGCCTGCACTCTGGAGCCTGCGAGCCACAACTACTGAGCCTGCTCGCCTAGAGCCCATGCTCCGCAACAAGAGAAGCTACCACAACGAGAAGCCCACGCACCGCAACGAAGGGGAGCCCCCGCTCGCCGCAACTAAAGACAGCCCACGCGCACAACACCAAAGACCCAACATGGGCAAAAAAAAACAAAAAACCAATGAAGGGAATCCCCTGGTGGTCCAGTGGTTAGGACTCCATGCTTCCACTGCAAGGTGAATGGGTTCGATCCCTGGCTGGGGAACTAAGATCCCACAAGCCACATGGCACAGCCAAAAAAAATAAACAAAATAAAATAAAACCAATGAATGTGGGGGATATATATATACTCAGCCTTTAAAAAGAATGAGATGATGCCACTTGCAGCACCATGGATGGACCTAGAGATTCTCATACTGAGTGAAGGAAGCCAGAGAACAATATCACACGATGTCACTTATATGTAGAATCTAAAAAATGATACAAAAGAACTTATATACAAAACAGAAATAGACCCACAGGCATAGAAAACAAACTTATGGTTATCAAAGGGGAAAGGGGGGGAGGGATAAATTAGGAGTTTGGGATTAACATATACACACTGCTGTATAAAATAGACAACCAACAAGGACCTATTATATAGCACAGGGAACTATACTCAATATTTTGCAATAACCTATAAGGGAAAAGAATCTAAAAAAGAATATATATATGTATGTATGTATGTGTATACATATATATATCTCACAGAAAAGGATATTATTGGTAAAATGCTCTATATATAGAAAATCCTAAAGAATTATGAAATAATTACTATAACTAATAAGTGAATATAAAATAGTGCTAGGTAATCAGGTTAAAAAACAAAATTCATATCTTTATGTATTAATATCAAATAAATGGAAAATTAAATTTAAAACAAGTACATTTAAAATACCATCAAAAACATAAAATATTTAAGAATAAATTCAACAAAAGATGCACAAGACCTCTACACTGAAAACTACAGAATATTGTTAAGAGAAATTAAAGAAATTCTAAGGAATGGAGAGATACATCATATTCATTGATTGGAACACTCAGTACTGTTAAGATGTCAACTCTTCTCAAATTGATCTATACATTCAACCCAATGACTCAGTCGCAATCAAAATCTCAGCAGATTTTTAAAATAAAAATTGGCAAGCGGATTCTAAAGTTTATATGGAAATTCAAAGAACCTAGAATATCCAAAGAAATCCCTTAAGAGGAAAACCAAGTTGGAGAACTTGAACTACCTGACTTCAGGATTTGTCAGAAGCTACAGAAATCAAGACAGTAGGATACAGTATGATTCAGCAGAAGTACTGACAAATAGATGGAGTATAATGGAGACCCCAATAATAGACCCCCATTTACATAGTCACCTGATTTTCAGAAAAAAACGCTAAAACAATAATGAGGAAAGGAACAACTGGATAATCATGTGGTAAGGAAAGGAATCTTGACTCCTCATACCCTACACAAAAAGTGATTTGCACTTGATCACAGTTAAAGCCACAAAACTTTCAGAAGAAAACGTAAGAAGAAACCTTTGTGACGTAAGAATAGTCAAATATTTCTTAGATAGATGACAGAGGGAAGTACCATGAGAGAAAAAATTAGATTTTATTCAAATAAAAACTTCTCATCAGAACACATCGTCAAGCGCTTCCCTGGTGGCGCAGCGGTTGAGAATCTGCCTGCCAATGCAGGGGGCACGGGTTCAAGCCCTGGTCTGGGAGGATCCCACATGCCGCGGAGCAGCTGGGCCTGTGAGCCACAACTGCTGAGCCTGCGCGTCTGGAGCCTGTGCTCCGCAGCGAGAGAGGACGCGATAGTGAGAGGCCCGTGCACCGCGATGAAGAGTGGCCCCCGCTTGCCACAACTAGAGAAAGCCCTCGCACAGAAATGAAGACCCAACACAGCCATAAATTAATTAATTAATTAATTAATTAATTTAAAAAAAATATCGTCAAGGAGGGACTTCCCTGGCAGTCCAGTGGTTAAGACCCTGCGCTTCCAATGCAGGGGACGCGGAATCAATTCCTGGTCGGGGAATTAAGATCCTACGTTCTGTGTGGCACTGTCAAAGAAACAAAAACAAAAACAGAAAACAAAACAAAAACTATATCATCAAGGAAATAAGTAGGCGAGCTACAATTTAAAAAAATTACAAAACCTATATCTGACTAAGAACTGGTGTGCACGACACGTAAAGAACTTCTACACCACAATAATAAAAACACAAACAATCCCCTGAAACGGACATGAGATTTGATTAGACACTTCTCAAAAGAAGATACAGACATAGCCAATATGCACATGAAAAAGAGCTTAACATGATTTGTCACCAGAGGAACGCAAATTAAAACCACACAAGGTACTACCACTAACCTACTAGAATTCCTACAATTAAAAAGAGCAGTACCAATCTGTATGGAAACACAAAAGACCCCGAATAGCCAAAATCATCTTGAGAAAGAAAAACAGAGCTGGAGGAATCAGGCTCCCGGACTTCAGACTACTACAAAGCTTCAGTAATCAAGACAGTATGGTACTGGCACAAAAACAGAAATATAGATCAATGGAACAGGATAGAAAGCCCAGAGATAAACCCATGCACATATGGTCACCTTATTTTTGATAAAGGAGGCAAGAATATACAATGGAGAAAAGACAGTCTCTTCAATAAGTGGTGTTGGGAAAACTGGACAGGTACATGTAAAAGAATGAAATTAGAACACTCCCTAACATCATACACAAAAATAAACTCAAAATGGATTAAAGACCTAAATGTAAGGCCAGACACTATAAAACGCTTAGAGGAAAACATAGGCAGAACACTCTATGACATAAATCACAGCAAGATCCTTTTTGACCCACCTCCTAGAGAAATGGAAATAAAAACAAAAATAAACAAATGGGACCTAATGAAACTTAAAAGCTTTTGCACAGCAAAGGAAACCATAAACAAGACGAAAAGACAGGCCTCAGAATGGGAGAAAATATTTACAAACCAAGCAACTGACAAAGGATTATTCTCCAAAATATACAAGCAGCTCATGTAGCTCAATATCAAAAAAACAAACAACCCAATCCAAAAATGGGCAGAAGACCTAAACAGACATTTCTCCAAAGAAGATATACAGATTGCCAACAAACACATGAAAGGATGCTCAACATCACTAATCATTAGAGAAATGCAAATCAAAACTACAATGAGGTATCACCTTACACCGGTCAGAATGGCCATCATCAAAAAGTCTACAAACAGTAAATGCTGGAGAGGGTGTGGAGAAAAGGGAACCCTCCTGCACTGTTGGTGGGAATGTACATTGATACAGCCACTATGGAGAACAGTATGGAGGTTCCTTAAAAAACTAAAAATAGAACTACCATATGACCCAGCAATCCCAGGGCATATACCCTGAGAAAACCATAATTCAAAAAGAGTCATGTACCACAATGTTCACTGCAGTACTATTTACAATAGCCAGGTCACGGAAGCAACCTAAATGCCCACTGACAGACAAATGGATAAAGAAGATGTGGTACATATATACAATGGAATATTACTCAGCCATAAAAAGAAACAAAATTGAGTTATTTGTAGTGAGGCGGATGGACACAGAGTCTATCATACAGAGTGAAGTAAGTCATAAAGAGAAAAACAAATACCATATGCTAACACATATATATGGAATCTAGAAAAAAGTGGTTCTGAAGAACCTAGGGGCAGGACAGGAATAAAGACGCAGATGTAGAGAATGGACTTGAGGACACGGGGAGGGGGAAGGGTAAACTGGGATGAAGTGAGAGAGTGGCATGGACATATATACACTACCAAATGTAAAATAGATAGCTAGTGGGAAGCAGCCGCATAGCACAGGGAGATCAGCTCGGTGCTCTGTGACCACCTAGAGGGGTGGGATAGGGAGGGTGGGAGGGAGACGCAAGAGGGAGGGGATATGGGGATATACGTATGCATACAGCGGATTCACTTTGTTATACAGCAGAAACTAACATAACACTGTAAAGCAATTATACTCCAATAAAGTTGTTAAAAAAAATAAAAATATAAAATAAAAAATAAAAACAGCAGTGCCACCAAATGTTTGCAAGAATGTGGAGCAACCAGGACTCTTACACATTGTTGGCACGAGTATAAAATAACATAACCGCTTTGGGAAAAGGCTTGCAGTTTTCAAAAAATTAAACATATACCTATTCTCTGACCCAGCAGTTCCAATACTAGGTAATTACCCAAGAGGAGCAACGTATGTGCCCATCAAAAGACTTGAACAACAATAATCAAGACGGCTTTATTCGTAATAACCAAAAACGGGGGAAATCCCCACTGTCCATCAACAGAATGGAGAAATAGACTGTTTTGATCCAGTGAAATACTGCTCAGCAATAGAAAGGAAGGAACGACTTATACAAACAACAAGGTAAGTCTCAAGATCGTTATGCAGATGTGGGTGTGCAGACAGAAATATGCCCCCTAAAGACACCCAAGGGCTAATTGCGGGAAACTGTGACTAGCTCAGCTCATTCAGCGTCCCTTGGCAAAGGGGATTCAGGCTGCTAACCAACTCATCTTAAATAGGGCAATTACCCTGAATTATCCAGGTGGGCCCAGTGTCACAGAGGGAGGCAAACACAAGTCAGAGAGCTGCGGTGTGAATGCTCGATGGGCCAGGGCAGGATCTGAAGATGGAGGAAGGAGGTATAATGTTGTGATATAATAGATACAGATTCTGGTCTTGGTCTACAGTTCCAGGCTCCTAGCTCCCAACACCTGATAATTTCCTAAGGGATCAGAGCATCAGGGGCATCTTTTGTCATAATATTTGGTTTTCGGCCTTGCTTCCTGAAATAGCTTCAGAATAATAAAGGTGAAATGGGTTTTTTTGTTATTCATAACAAACCTGAGTTCACATTAATGAGGTGACTTTTGCAAAGCCCCTAGGTAGGGGTGGGCGCTGATTGGCAGGGGAACCAGCCATGTGATTAGAGGGTTGGAACTTTCAGCTCCACCCCCAATCTCCAGGGAGGGGAGGGCCCTGGAGGCTGAATTAATCACCAACAGCCAACGATTTAATGTCAGGCCTACGTAATGAAACCTCCATAAGAACAAAGTGGGATATGGGGTTCAGGGAGCCTCCAGGTTGATGAACAAAAATGCATCCTCGTGCTGGAGGGTGGTGCACGCACATTCCGTGGGCACAGAAGCTCCTGTGCTTGGGGCCCTCTGGACCCTACCCTGCGTACCTCTTCATCTAGCTACTCATTTGTAGCCTTTAATATTCTTATAATGATGAGAATTTTTGTGTTTTGATTCTGTCAACTTAAAGAAAAACACACAACATAGGAGTTGTGAGTCTAAGTGTTATTCGGGGACCTTACTGAGGACTTCAGCCCTGGAGACGGCCTCCCAGTAGCTCTGAAGAGGAGAAGGGCAGCCAGTTTATAGGTGCTTTTTGTCTGGGGAATGTGTGACATCAAGTATACACATCTTGGTAAAGGACTACTGCTAGTCACAAAGAAGAGACATCTCAAGTTAATGATTTTAGTGCTTTTCTGTGTTTGGGAAGCTACAAGAACCTGGGCTCACTGAGTTCCTCCCGAGACAGACATGCACCTGTCTAAGGGGCTGCTTGTCCTCAGCACAGGGCATCCTGTTACCCTCTTAACTCCCTCTCAGAGGGCACATGGGTCAGAGCCTGCCGCAGGGTGTGACTCCATCCTTGCAGAAGTGGGTGGTGAGCAAAAACGCTCTTCGTTCTTCGTTGTTAAGAATTCCTACTCATCTTGTGTGAAACTTGGAGAGTTTAAGACATGTTTAGTTCAAAATGGAGTCACAGCTGCCAACGTGAATTTCCATTTTAGCTGTTCTGACACAGCCGCTGTAGGATGTGAGCGTCTTGGAGTGATTCTAAGAAAAATTACTCTAGACAAGAAGTCTGATGGGCAACGGACGTCACCGGGACAGACAGACCACTGGTAGAGCCAAGACCCCTCCCCTGGGGTAACACTCCTTAAAATGAGACCACTGAGCCCAGTGACCTGGAGGCTCTTGGCTGGAGGACCCGACCCCAGTCACCGAGAGCTGGTCCAGGTGCCACTGGAGGCCCTGGGGGAGAGGAGGGGACTTACCCCTCAGGCTTGTCATGGGTCCCTTGCCAGACCGGAGCCGCTGTTCATCCTGAGATGCCTCCTCCCCGACTTCTCCTTGGAGTGGCTTGTTTCTCCCTTTCCCTACTCTGACTAACCTGTGTTGTGTGCTCACTGTGTGCAATAAACCCAGTGATTCGTCAGCTGAGTGTTGGCTACAGTTTTGTGTACCTCTAATTCTCACCTGCTAGGCCCTGCAACAGAGTAATTCTTTATAATAAGCCAATACTCTATAATAGTAAGTAAACTGTCTTCCTGAGTTCTGAGGGCCGAGCTAGCAAATCAGTGGAACTCGAGGAGGAGGCTGCGGAAACCTCTGATGTACAGCCAGTCACAGAAGCACAGGTGACAGCCTGGACTCATGTCTGGCATCTGAAGTGGGGGATGGGGGCAGCCTTGAGGGACTGAGCCCTTCACCTGCGGAGGCTGTGCTCTCTCCTGGTAGACGGTGTCAGAACTCAATTGCATTGTAGGCCACCCAGCTGGTGTTGCAGAATCGCTTGGTGCTGGGCGGCGGGGGGGAACCCACACACATTTCACAGCCAGAAGTGGAAACAGGGTCTTTGCAGATGTAATAAGACGAGGTCATATTGGAATAGGGTGAGCCCTAATCCAATCACTGGTGACCTTACAAGAAGAGAGAAATTTGGACACAGACACACAGGGGAGAGGCCGCGTGAAGACAGAGGCAGAGACTGCAGTGAGACAACCACCAGCCAAGCAACGCCTGGAGAGGCGAGGACGCATCCTCCCCACGGCCTTCAGAAGGAGCACGGCTCCGCCCACACCTTGGTTTTGGGCTTCCGGCCTCCAGGACTGGGAGAGAAGAAACGTCCGTTATTTTCAGCCACCCCGTTTGCGGTAATGTGTTATGACGGCCCTCGGAAATTAATACAAGCAAGACCGCTCGCTCTAGCTCCACCTCTATCCTGTGTTAACTGCCAGACCTGCCATCTCAGCAGGCAATGGACAGGGAGTGACAGCTAGAGCCCCAGCCCCAGGCAGGTTCCTGCAGCATCTCTGCATCCCCTTTACTTTGACAAGAGCCTCTCCCCTTGCAGGCACAGCGGAACGTCTCCCAGTGTTTATCGAGCAGATGACAGGGGCGGAAGGTGGCCTGATGCCCCGAGGACCAACCTGACTCTTCTCCTGTGACTCCTGAATGTTAGAAGGTTCGTGCCGGCCTCGCTCCCTGTGCGGAGGGAGAAGGGACAGATTGTGGTAGAGGGAGTGCAGAGGGGCTGCCGTTCTGAAAAGGCCCAGAGATTGTTCCTTCTCTTCCCCGGGGCCTGTGGTCTGGGTTTCATGGGCTCTCAGAACCGGGATACAAGGACCATCTCTTGGTCTGTCTTTCCTGAGTGGAGACGATGTGCAGGCTTTTTCCCTCCGCAGCACCTCTGGCTGGTGCCACCTGAAGGCTGAACCCCATGCAGAACTGAGGGGGACCTTTGCCTGGTATCACTCACTGGGAACAGCTTTTGGTGGATTTATGGACAGACCTGAGCAGGCCCCACAATTTAATTTTCCCTCCCAGCATTTAGAGAGCGTATGCTGGATCCATCACTAAATGTCCGTGTTTCGGGACACGACAGACACGAGATACTGAAGCGAGAGACTTACTGTCAGACAGAGAGCATTTCCCACACCCACTTGCTGGATGTGGCCCTGTCGCTGGCTCTGGCCGACGGATGTGAGAGGGACGGTGTCCTTCCCAGCAGAGGCATAAGAAGTGGCTGTGCCTTCGCTGGATCTTCTTCCCTGACTCTTGCCCGGAGGGCTGAACCTGGGTCAGAATTCAAGGGCGTCTGTGAACTCAAATGCCAGAAGAAAATGACATTTTTATTTCTAATCTCTACCTGATCTTTAGGATTTCCTTCAGTTATGAATGCAGGCAAAAAACGCAGCTGCACCAGGATGAATGATTTTGTATTAACAGAACTCACGTTTTCATATTACATTCTTTGTTATCCTATGTGCTTTTGAAAATGTATTTAAAAACACTATTCTGAGAGAAAGCCCATTCACGAGACCGTCAAACGGGGTCCATGGCATAAAAAAAGATGAAGCCCAGCGATAAGGTGAAAGGGGACCCACAGAGCCACCACACCAGGAGCCTGGGCCCCGAGTCACCGTGTGGAATCTGCCCAACAAGTAAAACATGGGTGCTGGACATTCCAGGAGTGAGAAGTAAACTTGCAGGGTGGGGAGCCGCTGAAACGCTGGGTACGTTATTACAGCAGCTAGATCGCCCAACTGGTACAGAACACACCAGACGATGGGTGGGAGCAGGAGTCTCTGCAAATCAACAAGCCCGGTTTGCACACTGGTGTGGACGGCCCAGTGCCCTGCGATCTCTGTTCACCTCCCCTGCATCACAGTGCCATCCTGCGGGTAGAGGCGGCTCTGGGCCAGCCCGAGTCAGGCTGAATGGACTGTTCCTCCAGCAGGTTCACAAAGCGCTGCCCATCTGAACTTCCTCTTGGTGAGACGCAAGGCCAGTGATGTTAGGTCATTATCACCCTGGCCTTGGAAACGAGGCCACAGGTCACGTCGCCCACTGGCTTCACAAGGGTTGTGGGAGAGTTGAAATGGTGGTGGAGTGACGCCCTTTCATGCAAAGGTGTCCGAGCGCCGTTTAACCAGCAACTCTCTTTCCACCACAGGGGATGGGCAGCTATATCCACGCCGGAATGCACCGGGAATGTTGAATCCTCAGAAACGTGGGACAGGAGGACGTGAGGATGGGGGCGAGGGTGAGGATGGGACCTCCACCCGCAGGAGGGTGGGCCGCCTCCCCGACCAGGGTAATAACTGCGAAACCTCAGCTCGTGCCAGACTCAGTCTAAGGCCTTTATACCTGCCGCTCCCCAACGCGTCCCGTTTCACAGCGAGGAAAGTTAAGTCAGGAAGCCGGTAGGTACCGCAGGCAGCTGGGAGGCAGACCCAGGGCTCTGCACCCCTCCTGGACCCTCATGATCCGAGGCCCCTGCCTATGGGTTTTGCTGCTGTTCTCACCGCCCCCAGCCCCCAGCCCCCGGCCCTGCCTGTGCTCCTGGCTCGACTCAGCCTTCTGGCTGCTGATTCAGTGGTTGTGAACGTACGTGGGCCCGTGCCCTAGACCTAGAGCCCAGCCCTACATCTCCCCGACTGGAAGCAGCGTGGAGCAGACAGGAAGCTGCTGGACCTCCCGTGGGAAGGACGGGGCGGGGTCACGCAGGCCGTTGAGACCTTCCAGCTCCAGGCCCCTGGCTGGTGTGTCGCCTGAAACCACGCTTCTCACCCGTCACCAAGCACAGTCATCACCTGGGACCCTGTGAAGATGCAGGCTCTGACCCGCAGGGCTAGGCAGGGCCCGAGACTCTGCATTTCTAACCAGAGGTGGCGATGCTGCTGGCCCGGGGCCCACACTGGAGTGACACGACCTTCTAGGAGCTGTTTTTCACATCCTTTAAGATGAGCGTGAGCACACCTGCCCCACCCCCTCCCGAGGGCTGCTCAGAGGACCCGGTGAGTAACAGCAGGCGGAAACAGTGAAATCAGAGCTCTGCCCACGCCTCGGTGATTTGCTGCTGGAGGGACGTTCTGGGTTCCTGCTGCCTGTCCCTGAGGAACCAGAGCGGAGATCTTAGCTCAGAAGGCTGACAGCAGGGGCTGGCTGGCCACCAGGCCACACGGAAGAAAAAGATGCAGACGGCAGGAGCCGGCGGGGAGAAAAGCACCCACGAGACGTGGCTCCCGGCTGACAGTCCCCTGGTCGGCTCCCAACACGGTGAGATGGACACCAGCAGCTCGGCTGTTACAGTGCCGGGGGCAAGAGGATGCCGGGTAAATCCCAGGTGAGCATCTCGGCTGGGATGTAATTTAAGGATGAAAAGGTGTGTCACTTCTGGTCTCTCCCTTACTCCCTGAGGGTTATAATGTTAAAAGGATGTTAGAGCCACTAAACACTTGCCCACCAAGTCCCAGCTGGAGAAGTAAAGCTCAGGGTCAGCCGGGCCTTCTGGTCTACCCAGTCACGTGGCTCCGAGCAAACCACACAGCTGGCAAGTAACAGCACGTGCAGGACCATGACCCAGTAGAAGGGTGCAGGGCCATTCAGTGCAGTGACTGTCTGGGGAGCAAAATACCGCATTTCTAGCCTCGGCCCAACTAGATGTGGGCTTTGAAATTCAGGTCACAATTCCCAGCACCGAGATTAAGAAGTCCAGCCTGCGGCTCTGTGTTTCTGCGTCCTGGCCCACCTCCTCCCTCTGCTCCAGCCTTGGCTGTGATGGGAGGGGCCCCCAGGCTGAGCTGGGTTTCCATGGAGGTGCAACGGCTCACAGCACTCGGCTCTGGACACTTGCAGGAACACATTACGTAACGTCCACAGCAGAAGAGCAAGGACACCCAGTGGTCTTGAACTCCTGAGAGTCTTTGGGGAGGTTTGGAGAGAGATTTAATTTTTTTCTGTTCTGGAAACCACAGACACAGGGCAGGAACCAAACAGAATGTGGAAGCAGATAGAAGAGAGACACCTGGGGACTTGGGCAAGATGGCTCGTGACCTGGGATGTCCGCCGAGGGCCTCCCGACCCTGACCTCACACCTCACATGACAGCATTTAAGCGTTGTCTTCTCTGATGGGCAGGAAGAGGGAGGGGCCACATTTCTCCTGCTCACATGTGTCCATAGCCTGGGGCTCACCACCCCTCACCCCAGCAGGCACTCCGTGAACTGCTGTTGAATAAATGAATTAACAAGTGAAGACGACACTGGGTGGGAAGCACAGGAGTTGCAGAGGACAGGGTGACAGACCCTCCCTGGGAAAACGTCCATCACCATAAAAAATGCGCCCACAAACCACCCATCACAGAAATGTAAAACACAACTCCATGCGTATCCAATGTACATTTTCTCCCTCCAGAGTTCATGCATTCTTTTCCTTAGGACAGATAGGACACTCTGGTAAAATAATTTTTGTCCAGGAAGCTACTAGGAATCCTGGTGACTCTCCGGTCTGAGGTTTCCGGAGGGACCTTTCGCACAGCCTCTCAGTCATTCCCAACAGAATGTGCTGTGGCCCCTGACACCCATCCCAGCCATAGCCACACACCCTCCTTCCACTCCACAAGCTCCTTGAATGGTTCTGAACCCCTGCAGTGGACAACCGTTCACTCGAGTGCTGGGTCCGGCTCTGCCCTGCCCCAGCCTCCTCCTGCCCCAGGCCTGGTCCTCCTGCTTCTCCCCTCACTCTCTCTCCTCCATGTCACCTGCTCCCATAGGCACTGCCAGCCCGCAACCTCCAGCGGGAGCATTTCCACCACTAAGCAATCTCTACAGCCTTGTTATGTCCGTAAGGATCACGAGTTCTCATTTGGAAGCCTGGCTTTGATAACGCTACTTCCTGCTGAAACTCCATGACTGGCCACATTCAGTCAAGGCCTCTAACCCCTTCCGCCGGGCTCCTGCTCATGTCTCCACCCCGGCCCACGGTGACTTCCTCTCCCTTGATCATTTCCTACTCTGTGTTATTGCTCCGACTATTCGACCAGCCGGGGAGGCCCTGCCTTGCTTTCCCACCTGCCAGCACCCTCCAAAGCCAGGTCACATCCCAGCCGGAGGTGGTCTTTCCTTCCTCATCATCTGTACCATTGATGGGGTGTTTCTCATCCCCTGCCTTGTACAGCACTGACATTTCTCCTGAATGTACTATTTACCCATATATATATTAAACTCCTAGAAGGCTGGCACCATGTCTCAGTCTTCTTTGTACACTTTCCAGTCCCTGAAGACAATGGCCTACTAAGTTAATTTATCGTAAAGATACTATGAAGCATTCCCTGGACAAAAATATCACTCACTCAGAAAAATAAGGGATTAAAATAGGCAGATTGGGACTTCCCTGGTGGCCTGGTGGTCCAGGGGTTTAGACTTCACGCTTCCACCATAGGGGGCCTGGGTTCAATCCCCTGGTCAGGGAACTAAGATCCCATGTGCTATGCGGCGTGGCCAAAAAAAATAAAAAATAAATAAAATAGGCAGACTACAGGTCTCTCTCTCTGGTAGCAAAAAGATTCTGAATAAGTAATGTCATCATTGATTATCATGGGCCAAATGTTTACATGCAGTCGTGTTTGTTTGGAATTTCTCCTGCTTCATTTGACCTGTGGTTCAACTGGCATCAACATGGAGCCCACGGAAGCTCCTCTAAGAAGAATAAAGGCCCCCAAGAGTAAAATGGATGGCTAGTGGGAAGTTGCTGCACAGCACAAGGAGATCAAATCGATGCTTTGTGACGACCTAGAGGGATGGGATAGGGAGGGTGGGAGGGAGGGGCTATGGGGATATATGTATACACATAGTTGATTCACTTTGTTGTACAGCAGAAACTAACACAACATTGTGAAGCATTTATACTCCAATAAAGATGTGGAAAAAAAAAAAAAAAAAAAGGCCCCAGGGAGTGGAGAAGTGCAGTTACTGGGGTCTCTTTCTGAGCCCGCCCTTTGCCCACCAAGCAGCTGACAGGGCCCTGATGGTGGGGAGAGTGATGGCTGAGACAGAGGGTCGGTCTGGGTGTCAGCCGGGCCGTGGCCTTGCAGGGTCTCTGGCATGATGCACGTCCCCTCTCATGACTCACAAATATGACAGCCCCCCTTCACTGGCATCTCATTGGGGCAAAGTCAACAGAAGGTGGCACACTGGCTGAGACCCAACGGGCACTAACGTCCATTGTGTCGAAACATGGAATTTTTCATTCCCAGAAATTCTGCTCCCTGGGTCTCCTGCTCATGGGGATTCCTGTGATCAACCAGAGAGGGGCGGGCTCTAGGTGCGCGGGCTTCAGTAGTTGTGGCTCGCGGGCTCTAGAGCGCAGGCTCAGTAGTTGTGGCTAAGCACGGGCTTAGTTGCTCTGTGCCATGTGGGATCTTCCTGGACCAGGGCTCGAACCCATGTCCCCTGCATTTTTAAAAGGTGTTATCACGACACCACAAAAATCCTGAAATAGAAACGCCCTCTCACCCCACAGGAAGAGGCAGCTCCACGGCTACTTAGAGGCCTCACTCAGCTGGACCTCTGCTTGCTGGGGACACACCTGAGACAGTCTTGGTTAATTTAACCCTTGGCCAAGGTGTTGACCAGTCTTCTGGGTGGGTTTGCAAGGCAGATGATGGGATAGAATTATTGAACATCAGCTGTTAGAATCCTTTATTACTAAACAGACATCATGCTCTTTCATCTTTCTGCTCACATTTTACATCTTCGATAAGAATTTCCGTACAAGGGCTTCCCTGGTGGCGCAGTGGTTGAGGGTCTGCCTGCCAATGCAGGGGACACGGGTTCGAGCCCTGGTCTGGGAAGATCCCACATGCCATGGAGCAGCTGGGCCCGTGAGCCACAACTACTGAGCCTGCGCGTCTGGAGCCTGTGCTCCGCAACAAGAGAGGCCGCGACAGTGAGAGGCCCGCGCACCGCGATGAAGAGTGGCCCCTGCTCGCCGCAACTAGAGAAAGCCCTCACACAGAAACGAAGACCCAACACAGCCAAAAATAAATAAATAAATAAATTTTAAAAAAAGAAATTTCTGTACAAAAACATGCACATGCATGGACTTTATAGATTGTAAAAATGCAAACACTGTGATGCTTTAAAAGGTGGTAAAAACCTCCCTCCCTCCCTCCCCCCTCCCTCCTTTTCACTGTCTTCCCTCTGGAGTGTTGGGGCCCCAGTGATGAGGACCCGTAGTGAGGGGACAGGAGGACCACAGAGGCCCAACCTGGGGTGTCGGAGCTCGTGTGTGGGCAGCAGGGTCAGGAGATGGGTTGATCACACAGGTAAAGATGTTGAGGATCTCGGGAGCCGGGTTTGCTGGTAACAGAGAAAGTTACAAATATGGAAAAGGAGAAAATTACAGTAAGCTCTCCAGCATTCAACTGGAATTGGAGGTGTTGGTGTAAACTCATGGTTTGCCATAGACATGGATCAATACAGAAATATGTGTAGATGTTAACGGTAGAAAGGTATTTTTTCTTTGGAGATAAGGCTGGTTCCAGCGTTGGAAAGTACGACACGACCTTGAGACACACTATTGTACCAGAAAGTCAGGAAATGCTCAGCTGATAACAAAGACGCATGGAGGGAACAGGACCAGCCCACACGCTCCCGCCAGCCAAACTGGGGGCTGTCTGAGCATCAGAACAAATAACAGAAGGAATGGATTGTTACTCAAGGAGTAAAATAGGAGCCTTGAGTCCACAGTGACTTCAATTACTAAATTGAAAGTATGATAAGAAACGGGATATTAACGTAACTCCAAATCTGTCCACACACAAAACAGTTTTTAATTACAAAGAATTACACCTGCGGGGATGCTGACAGGCACCCACCTGACGGGTCACGTGGGAACCGGGCGCCAGCCGAGCGGGGCCCGCGGAGACTCGGTAGGCGTGACAAAGACGTGTGACCCAAGGAAACGTCAGACGAAGCCACGTGGGGGACAGCCTACAAAACACCTGCCTGTGAGTTCACAGGTGCCAAGACCATGAGAGGCATCTTAGTTCCGGGGAACGGCCCAGACTGAAGCCGACGGTGGCCACTAAGTGTGAGGAGGGGGTCCTGGATGACGCTTTGCTCCAAAGGTGATGTCGGGACAACCAGTGGAGGTGGCGTGAGGTCTATGGATTGGGCAGCAGTGGGGCATCAGGGCCACTATGGATTGGGTAGCACTGGGGCATCAGGGCCAGTGTCTGGATCCAGGCGGCTGGCTTGTGAGTGTGGAAGAGAATGTCCTTCTTTGTAGAAAACGCACCCTAAATGTTTGGGGATGGTGGGTGTCATGGCAGCAACTTACTCTCAAAGACGTCAGGGGGGAAATCATTCTTTGCACCATTCTTGCAACTTTCCTGAATACTTAAAACTCGTTAAAAAGAGGAAGAGATATGGTGTCAGGTGGCCACATGTCCCTGAGTGACTAAGGGGCAGGACCGGGAGGGAGGGCCACTGGTCACCACATACTTTGGTTCCACGTTTTGCCTGTTTCTACCTATTCTGTTCATGTTGGTAGTAACATCCGTGTATTAGGGTCCCCAGAGAAACCTGCAGGTTTATAGGACAGAGATACATGTAAGAGGGAATTTATTGTAGGAAGCGCCTCATGCAGTTACGGAGACCAAAAGTCCCACAGTCGACCATCAGAAAGCTGGAGACCCAGGAAAGCCTATGGTGTAATTCAAGCTGAGGTCGAAGGCCTGAGAACCGGGGGCTCCGATGTCCAAGGGCAGGAAAAGGTGGACATCCCAGCTTCAGTGGGAGAAGAATTCGCCCTTCTTAACCAGTTTGTTTCATCCGGGCCCACCTCACGCTACTGAATCACATGCTCGTCTCTTCCAGAAACCCCTCACAGACCTACCCAGAAGTCTGGGCACCCTCAGCCCAGTCAAGCTGACACAAAGCATTAAGCACCCCACTCTGTATCTGCACATGCTCGTTCTTTCTTGGAGGTGGGGACCCTGCAGGACGCCCAGCATGAAAGCGTGAGATGATCTCTTCATCTGCCCTACAAAGGAGAACATCAGCGAAACAGCCAGCTCAGAGAGAGACCCAGGAGCTCAGCTCGGGGGGGCCTTGCATGTGTCAAACAGGCAATGCGTAACCCAAAGTGTATACGTTAGCCAGGGTTCTCCAGAGACACAGAACCAACGGGTGTGTGTGTGGGTGTGTGTGTGTGTGTGGGTGGGTGGGTGGGTGTGTGTGCAGAGAAAGAGAGAGAGATTTAGCTTAAGGACTGGCTCACATGATGATGGAAGCTGGCCAGCCCCAAACCGGCAGTCCAAGTCTGAAGTCTGCCGCGGAGTTCCCTCTTGCTCGGGGAGGTCAGGCTTTGCTCTGTCCAGGCCTTCAGCTAGTTGGCTGAGGGCCACCCGCAGTGGGAGCACCACCTGCTTTACTCCAAGTCCACCCCTTTAAAAGTTAATATCATCTAAAAACAGCACCACAGAAATATCCAGAAAAATGCCTGACCACATATCTAGGCCTTGTGGCCCGGCCCAGCTGACACAATAAATGAACCATCACAGTGGATCCAGACATTGACCACAAAGACCAAAAGGAAAGCAAAATAAGTTTTCAATTCTCCTAGGCTGTCTTTCCGTGATATAGTTTCATTAGTTTAATACAAACGGGGTAAACTGCCTGAACTTCCCGGCTACGGCCCGAGTGCAGTGACATATTCAAACATCCACGTCCCTGTTCCCCGGCGTTACCAAGAGTGATGGAGAGCATAGTGGTCCCCGCAGCGTCAAAGACAACACAAGGGCAGACCCGTCCTGAGCTCAGCGGAATGAGTGGCCCCTCTGTGGAATTTACAAGGCTGGCAGACTCTTTCCTAGAGAGACCGTCAACCACAGAAAGTCCCTGGTGAGACGTGAATCCCAGCAGACAGGGGGGAAGGCAGAGGAGAGCTCACGGATCGTGGGCTGATCACCCAGCCGCTTCTGCAAACTAAGAAGTGACAGCAATGCCAACAGCAAAGTCGAGAGAAGAGGAATCAAGAACCAATTTTATCACAACCAGCCACACTCACCTGCCATCTGCCTGGCCGTCACAACCTTGGGAAGTTACCGTTCCAATCTTCTGATGGACAAACATGGTCATGCTGCCCTTCCTCAAAGCTGGCCGGACTGGGTACCACTCAGAGGTGAGAGGCCCGGGACTGGGGGGTGAGGCTGATAGGACACAATCTGGAAAACGCTTTGCTTCCAGAAAGGCTCAGATCGTCTTCAGGGCTCTTGTCCCCGGAACCCAGGGTGTCAGTGAACCTGTCATCGTGCTTCCCACACAAAAGGAGGCACCCAGTTCTCCTGAGACGCAGCGCCCTCGAGGCTGTGCTGGCTGCAGGTGACACGTGTGGAACAGACGTCGCAGGCCCGAGTCAGCGCCATCCTCTGCTCCAGGGAAGAACTTGAGGAAAAGGCATCACCACAAAACCAGCCGGCCCTGATGCAAAGCACTCCCGCCAGCAGCGGGGCCGAGAGCAGCCTTCCGTCTCCGGACACGACGCGACCCCGGTGTCACTGCATCATCGGAGCCGCCGGGGGCACAGGTGGCCAGAGCGCCCCTGCCCGGACGTCCACAGAGCCATGTGAGGAGGTGTCCGGGGGTCTGTGTCCGCAGAACCCCAGCGGGGTTGTTCTGCTGACCTCCGACCTCTGGGGACCCGGACGGCCCTGCCCCGGCCAGCGGGCCCCCCGGCCCCAGGGCTGCCTCCACCAAGTCCACGAACTTCTCTGCGCGCAGCAGGGCCCAAAGGAGAGGGGGACACACGCGAGGCCACACCTCGGGCCTATGCCCACAGTTAAAGAAAGCTGGAGACGCCCCTGTAGAAACTCGACAGAAACCCCGATCAAATAGAGCTCGGCGGCCTTGTGCCCTGTGACCTTGGCGGAGCCCGACGGGAAGAGACGGACTCGGCCAATGACCGTGCGAGCCGTGACTGCAGCCCGCCCACCACTTCCTCTTCCTCCCAAACGCTCTCCCTCCGCTGCCCCTCGGGGACTCGCACGGGCCCGCGACCCCGCCCCTGAATTGCAATTCTCTGCTGATCCCAGGAAACCCATCTTTTTTTTTTTTTTTTTTTTTTGATTTATTTATTTTTGGCTGCTTTGTGTCTTCGTTGCTGCGCACGGGCTTTCTCTAGTTGCAGCGAGCGGGGGCCACTCCTCGTTGCGGTGCCCGGGTCTCTCATTGAGGTGGCCTCACCTGCCGCGGAGCACGGGCTCCAGGTGCACGGGCTTCAGTAGTTGTGGCTCGCGGGCTCCAGAGCGCAGGCCCAGCAGCCGTGGCGCACGGACTCAGCTGCTCCGCGGCACGTGGGATCCTCCCGGACCAGGGCTCGAACCCGCGTCGCCCGCACTGGCAGGCGGACTCCCAACCACTGCGCCACCAGGGAAGCCCAGGAAACCCATCTTTGCCGGGCAAATCTCTGCCAGGCTGTTTCAGGCTGGCCCCAGCAATCGGCCCGGGTTGTCCGACTGAGCCCATGCCCCCAGCGCCAGCCTGGGAACAGGACCGGAGAGCCGGCGGGGGAGTAGCCTGGCCCGGGAGCAGAGGCTGGTCACCCATTTCCGCCCTTCACAAGCTTGATGGGCAATCTGACCTGGGACCTGGAGTGTGCTCGGCTGGCATTTCTGAAAGTTCCAATGCATTTTTCATGCCAGTAACCATCACTGTGTCCTTAGCAAGTTGGTTTATGTATTTTTTCCCTCTGTTCTTAGTTAAAATGGCAAGGATTACACCCTGCAGGGTTGTTATGAGAATCAAATAAGAACATTCATGTAAAAGAGCCCGTATGTGACTTTAGGCGCTTATTATGTATTACAATTAAGCACGAAACATAAAATGTGGTTTCTCCGCTGGAACCCCCCAGCTCTGAATAGTGCCTGTAAGAAGGGGACCACTTGTCCTTCTATGTCTTCTATAGAAGAAATGAAAGAGAAAAAGGAGTTTAGGGAGACTCGGTTCAGGAGAGAGTTGCTTTGCTTTACAAAGGAAATGACCTGGAACCTGCTGCCAGGTGGGCTGGAGGCCTGGCACAGCTGCTGCTCTTTTGTCCCACATGGAAGCCAGGCTCAGGGAAAAGCCACCATGTGGAGGAGGACAGAGCCCAGCCACCTGTGCAGTAAGGGAGCTGGGCCCCTGATCAAACTGTACCTGAAGGTAGAGTTTTCAATTACTTGAACCAATTAATTCCCATCATTTTAAAGATAGCTTCCATTTTTTTGTTATTTATAAGTGTAAGTGTCCTAACTGATAAGCATACATGCATATCATGTTTCCATGAAGGTATATGTTTATATTTTTTATGGTGATATATGAATGTGAAAGAAATACCTATAAATGTGATCACGGATCACTAACACACTTAAAAGGGAAGATTCTCCTAATTCTAGTAAATCCTCTTTCATTGCTGCCTGCTGGATAATATTCTACACTTCAGGTCTTTCACCAGCAGTAAGTTGCACCCCACTGTCCCCCCATCGCCAAAACCACTGGGTTTCTAGGTGTTGCCATAGATTAGACCCTCAGTTATAGCAATATTAAATTATATTCATGGGGCTTCCCTAGCGGCACAGCTGTTAAGAATCCGCCTGCCAATGCAGGGGACACGGGTTCGAGCCCTGGTCCGGGAAGATCCCACATGCCGCGGAGTAACTAAGCCTGTGTGCCACAACTACTGAGCCTGCGCTCTAGAGCCCACGAGCCACAATTACTGAGCCCACACGCCATAACTACTGAGCCCACGTGCCTAGAGCCTGTGCTCCTCAATAAGAGAAGCCGCCGCAATTAGAAGCCCACACACCGCAACGAAGAGTAGCCCCCGCTCGCCACAACCAGAGAAAGCCCACGCACAGCAACGAAGACCCAATTCCACCAAAAATAAATTAATAAATAAATAAATAAATAAATTTGTTTAAAAAAAAATGATATTCATGGATTTAAATAGAGCTGCCTACCCGGGAGGGAGACACCTAGTGCCCTGGATGGGGCCACTCAAATATTTCTTGCTGTGGATGTTTCTAGTCCGCTCTAAAACAGAGAAAAACAATTCAGGTGACATTCAAGTCTCTGATTAATGGGGTACCATACACCTGAATAGGGGGAACATGTTGGTGATTGGCTGAATTTTCCATTGTCAGCCGCTAAGTGGCCATTGATGAACATGGTCATCTTTGATCCATTGCTGACTGTCTCTCCCCAATTCTGGGTAAGCATTTACTAAGTACCTGCCATGTCCAAGCAGCTGTCAGGACACCGTGGCAGCAGGAGGAGCTCACATCTCGTGGTGGGGCCCAAAGTTACCCCAGTAACCAAGAGGGCAGTGCAGGCGGTGACTGGGTCACTCCAGCTGCGCAAGCTGGGTCAATGTCTTTGCTGGTAAAAATGGGCCTGTGTTACTCTGTGGGATATTCAACATCAAAAAGGAATAGGAAAAGTTATTGCATAATTCTCCTCCAGAAAAAAAGGGCCCGTGAATGTATGACAGGTTGAAATGTTCAAGGCAAACCCATGCAGAGTCACTGCAGAATTTTACAGTTCCTAACCCTGTACATCTCCGACTTTCTAATAACCTTACCTCATCTGAGCCTGGGATGCTAAACCTGTCCTTTCTGTCTATAGTAAACACAAGACTCACTATAGTCACTCAGAAAAATGGAATTCCCATCGGAAAAATTATGTAAAATTACAGCATTTCTCACTGTCTGTCAAAGGTTTTGCTCAGGACAAGGAAATCCTACTTAGTGCCTTCCTCCCGTCTATGGGAAACTGAGACCATCCCATAAATGATAAATAGATTTATCTTCTTACAGAAGCACAAATACTGATTTAAAACCGGGGATTGTGTCCTGCTCATTTCATTTCCTGAGCCAGATCTTGTGAGGAAAAGTAGCTTTCTTATCTTCCCCTAAGGGTTTTTCAGCCCTCTGCAGTGATGAATGTAGCCAATAGAGTTGAATTTTGAAAAAACACAGTACAATTTCAGTTGCCTTAAGACCTGGATTAAATTCTTTTTATTCCTGATGGAAAGTTCACAAAACACCACAGAAAGATAAAACAGACAATTAGACAATTTGTGTGCCTTCCTCCTCTGGGCACGATGTAAGCTAACATGCTTCACAGACATCTGTGACACATGCATCTCTTCCTTCATTGGTTCATTCACTTATTCACACAGTGACTAGACAACATTGGTGTTGAGCTAATGCCCCGCCAGACTCTCTGGTGACTCCACGGGCACAGAAATAACTCCCTGCCTTTAAACGTTGAGATGACCTTCGAGGCCCTACACCACTGCTGCCTGCTCACAGCCCAGTGGGCCAGTCGCAGCGGCCTCCCTGCTTTTCTCAAACACACCAGGCGTGCTGCTGCCCCCGGGCCTTTGCACTTGCTGTTTCCATCACCTGGAAGATTCTTCCTCCATGGTTGGCTGCCTCACTTCCTTCAGGTTCTTGTGCAAAATTATATTCAGTGAGGCCTTCCCTGATGACACTGGCTCCTTGCCTGGGTTTCAGGCTCTGAACACAGACTTCTACTTCCCCTGTCCCCTACGGCCTGGTGCTTACTGGATTTGATCCAAGTTATCAGACATGTCATCACTACCTGCTACTATGCTCTAGGCCACACAGAAATG
The DNA here is from genome assembly GCF_965194805.1 of Balaenoptera borealis. Classification (NCBI taxonomy): domain Eukaryota; kingdom Metazoa; phylum Chordata; class Mammalia; order Artiodactyla; family Balaenopteridae; genus Balaenoptera; species Balaenoptera borealis. The sequence continues at coordinate 2,424,217 of NC_138873.1, read as the reverse complement.
TTATTTAAAAGTCATAAGCATTTACTGGGCCATGAACGTGTTACGAACTGCTAAGCCTGCTCTTCTATTTATCCCATTTGGTCCACAAAACAGCTCTGAAATCACATGACCGTCAACATTTTACACTGTGCTGCATTTCACTCCTCAGACCAACCCCCCTCACCATTATACCATCCTGCTGAAGTCCCAGACTACCCTCAAGAAATGCTCAGACTGTATAATAATAAAAAAAAAATACTTTATTTTTAAAAAGTGTAGCCTATTAACAAGCGCACACAGGCAGACTTTAGAAAGACCGGTGTCCAAGAAGCATGACCAGACCAATGCTTTCCTTGATTCTCTAAGACTATAAAATAAATTCAAGTCAGATATGAAGTTTGTTTAAATTCACCAGCCCATCTGGAAATAATGAAGTGGAAACCCTAGCCTTGAGCCATGTATTTGCAAAATGACTCCAAAGAAATAATAGCAATCTTTGAAATGACGCTCTAGGGGATAAAGGTTCACCCCGAATGAGGACCCTGCCAGAGGACACCAAGGTAAGCAGAGGCAGCTCGCCAGCCTAGACACAGATAAAATCCCTCATTTATGTTTTCTCCTTTCCCTTTGCTAAGCAGCCAAACGCAAATGAGCAGAGCAGAGAAAAGCAAATGCACTAGGCTGGCTGGGCAACAGGGAAACAGGAGAGACAGAGGCAGGCAGACCTGGAGTGCGCTGGAGGCAAACAGGGAGGTCCGAGGCCACACAGGCTGAATGTGACCCCACCCGGGAAGTGGAAAGCAGGGCTGGGTTCCTCCCTCTATTAGGGAAAAGAAAAAGGTCAAAATTTGGCTCAAATTCATGACACGCGGGCTTCCCTGGTGGCGCAGTGGTTGAGAATCTGCCTGCCAATGCAGGGGACACGGGTTCGAGCCCTGGTCTGGGAAGATCCCACATGCCGCGGGGCGACTGGGCCCGTGAGCCACAATTACTGAGCCTGCGCGTCTGGAGCCTGTGCTCCGCAACAAGAGAGGCCGCGATAATGAGAGGCCCGCGCACCGCGATGAAGAGTGGCCCCCGCTCGCCACAACTAGAGGAAGACCTCGCACAGAAACGAAGACCCAACACAGCCATAAATAAATAAATAAATAAATTTTAAAAAGTTCCTGACACGCCACTTTGCTCCCTTTGGAGAAAACTATCGCTCATCACTGGGCATCTTTGTCTTCAGATCCAGCTTAGCATGTGCCTGTTTCCAGGCGTCTTCAAGTCCCTCCTGTTCTCCCCGAGTGCTGCGGGGACTTAAATTTAGGATTGCAGCACCTGCTCACCTCCTTTCTGCCTGGTAGATCCCTGTTCCTCTCTTTATTTCAAAGAATCATTGAGTTTCAGGTGTATCTCTTTCATACACCATAGAGTTAGGTTTTGCTTTTGAGCCAATTTGAAAAATCTCTTCTTTTTAAACCCACAAGTGAAGTCCGTTCACATGTATTTACATGGCTATGTTTGGTCTCCATTCTGTCACTTATATCACGTTGCAATTACTGTGTGCCTTATGTTTCATTTACCGTTTCCCTGTGTGGTGTGTCCTTTTTGCTTTGTCCATTTATTTTGATACTTAGGAAGGTTTGTGTTTTCACTCTAGTGATAATCTTTAGATTAAGGCTCTTTACAGTGTAATTATGTCACCGAGTCCAAGCTCGCTTTGCTGGCCCGCCGCACAACAGGCCAATAAATCGGAGACGAGGTGTTGAAGCAAAGGAATACGACTTTATTCGGGAAGCCCGCAGACCAAGAAGGTGGCAGAGTAAGTCTCAAAATAACCATCTTATCCGGGTTTGGATGCCAGTTTCTTTTATAGCACAGAGAGGGGGAGGAGATGGGGAAGTAAAGTATAAAGGCCATAAGTTTTGCAAATATCCCGTGGAATGGCCAGCCTCAGGGAGAGGATGTGTTAATTTCTTCTTTATTGCAGCCATCCACAGGTGGACAGGGTCCGGATGTTTCCCTGAACAAAGGCACTTTGATTTAACCTTCAGGCGGAGGGTCAGGGTTCCCTGAGGCAGGCCATTATGTGTAGACAGTATCCTTTTAGTGAACAAAAGCAGCAGAAAGCAAAGGTTAAAGTAAAAGAAACAGATCAAACATGTAGTCAGATTTGGCTATTCCCTGTTACAATTGGTGTCCTCGAAGAAGAAAATTAAAACATTACAGAACTAACATTTAAAACTATAACCCTTGAAAACATTCCAGAGATAAAAGACATGAATCTACATATTTGAAAGGACCCACTGGGTACCAGGAGAGATTGAACCAGAATGATCGCTGAGACACATCCCAGCCAACCGGCCCCATGGAACCCCCCTTCACAGCCCTTCTCAACCATCCCGCCCCCCTTCACCTTCTGCCCCCGGGGTTGGGCTGTTTGCTGCCTCCTTTGCCTCCAGAAGTCCGTGCATATAGAGCTCACCTGAGGGCCCACCTGGCTGTAAGTAAGCTACTCCCATCTTGAACGTACACATTGTGAGAACAGACACATCTCAGGTGCTGCTGTCTCATCTTAGTCCTCGTGCATTATGACAAAGGCAAAAGTGACAAAGAATAACCTTAAACTTGTCTAAGAAACCCCTTCAGCCCTGACCAAGTCAAGCCACTCGATTGCAGGGGTTTTACCTGTGTTGAGATTCTTCAAAGATTTCCTTCATTTTCTTATGAGGCTAATAGGTCAGTGGAGAAACTAGACACAGCACTGAGCAAGGTCTGCTCTAAAGGGTACAAAGGTGCACAGCCCGATGGGTCTTGCCTGTTTGCAGGTGTTGTGGGTGAATGTGTCCCCAAAAGATATGTCTGCATTCGAATCCCCGGTGAATGTGAATTTATTTGGAAATAGGGTCTCTGCAGATATAGTCAAGTTAAAATGAGTTTGTTAGGGTGGGCCTTAGTCCATACGACTATGTCCTTCTAAGAGAAAGAGGAGGGAGATTTAGATGCAGAGACACAGACACACACACACACAGAGGGAGAAGCCATGTGAAAACACAGGTGGATTGGAGCAATGTGTCTATAAGCTGGGGGGTTGCCAGAAGCCAGGAGAGACAGGGAAGGATCCTCCCCTGGGGCCTTCAGTGCGAGGCTGACACTTGGTCCCAGATGTCTGGCTTCCAGAAATATGAGAGAAGCCATTTCTGTTGTTTCAAGATGCCCCGTTTGTGGCAATTTGTTATGGCAGCCCTAGGAAGATACAAAAAGGCTTGGAGACTCACCCGGAATGGAAATAAAATTAGAAATTCCTCTGATGAGAAATGCACTATTTAAAAAAAACCTTTATGCTATTAGAATCAATCACACTTGCTTGTTAGCTAATAATAATTATACAACATGAAAAAGCAGACTTTATTCCTGTGTCACCTTTCATAGTGATTCAATTTAATACGTTAATTTTTAAAAAATTATTGTTTATTTATTTTTGGCTGCATTGGGTCTTCGTTGCAGCGAGCAGGGGCTACTCTTCGTTGCGGTGCGTGGGCTTCTCATTGCCGTGGCTTCTCTTGTTGCGGAGCATGGGCTCTAGGTGCGCAGGCTTCAGTAGTTGTGGCACGTGGGCTCAGCAGTTGTGATTCGCAGGCTCCAGAGCACAGGCTCAGTAGTTGTGGCTCACGGGCTTAGCTGCTCCGAGACATGTGGCATCTTCCCGGCCCAGGGCTCGAACCTGTGTCCCCTGCATTGGCAGGCGGATTCTTAACCACTGCGCCACCAGGGAATTCCCAAGGTTATTTTTTAAAGATAGGATTATTTTGAAAATATGGTTTAAGTGCTTAACATAATGCCTGGCACATAGTAAGTTCTAATTTAAGTATTTGTTAAGTAAAAGAAACAGGGCAGTATCAACCTGATTAAGACAGAGTGTTCGGCGTCATAGTTTAACCCACACAGCTTAAAAACATTTTAAAGAAGGACAGAGACTGGGGAGAAATAATGTTAAAAGGTAGTTTTAATAAAGCACAGGAAGTCCACTTCACAGACCATTTTAGATATCCTCATTTTACAGGTGAAATGCCATTCAGCAGGTAAGGACCATGCCTGCAGCAGCCCCCGAGCCTGGGACTCGCATCATCTCTGAGACAAGCCCTGTCACCAGGCATCACTAGCCAAGGATGCAGCCGGCTCCTGGGGCCACGTCAGCCCCAGCGCCCTAAGGCCTGATGCTGCCTTCCGACAGAAAGGAAAGGAAAGCGGATACAGACTGACCTGCAGCATTTCTGGTCTGCAGGGAGGAGCACCCACTGACCGGGGGTGCTGGCTGGCACTCGGTCATGCGCCCAGGCTTCCTCCGGCGAGAAGAGAGAAGCCTGCAGCACCCCGCCTCCCCGCCCCTGCTGCCCCCCCCCACACACAGCATCTCACCCTCAGAGGACACGCCCATGCCCACCCATGCCAGGTCACCGAGGGAGACGCTGGTCGGTGACCACGGAACAGGAGCCAACAGCCCTGAGGTCGGAGGTGGAGATGCCCTCCTGTGCGCCCCCTGCGAGGCGGCCCGGGCTCCTGCTCGAGGGCTGGTCCCAACGGCCCCCCAGGAGTACTCAGAGCGAGAAGGCAGCTCACTGAGGGACACAGGAGAGAGTTCTCCTGAATCGGTACCATGTGCCCAGACTTGTCTTCCAAGGCTGCCACAGAGATTGATAAAGGAGAGAAAAAGAAAACCATAAGCTTTACTGCAGTCACAAAGCAGCCAAGAGGCGGGGAACTTTCCTCCCTTTCAACGTACCCAATGTTCACCCCATCTTTACATGTACCACGAAAATCAACTCCCAGACACGGAGTGCGAAGCAAAACAAACACAACAGGCTTAGGTAAAGGAGGCTGTAAACAGGAGATTTCACTGCGGAGCTGCTTTGTGAAAAGCGGTGGTTTGTCAATTCCTCTTGCTTTTCAAAATAAAGACTATTTACAAAATGTGGGCATCAGTGATCGGTCTCGTTGAGTGCGGGGTAAAAGAGGACGCCGTCCTTGCAGACCTCCAGCCCCAGGCTCGCCGCCGGCCTCGCTTCCGGCCCTCGGGGCGCCGGCTTCCCAGGATCCATGCAGTTCTGCAGCTGCAGGTCCTTGGAGAAGCACACCTCAATCTGCGCGAGCAGCTGCACCTCCTCGCCGCCCTGCAACGGGGAACAAAAGACGCTTCAGAATTCAGGCCGGATCCTCACGACGGTTCTATGATCAGCGCGTTTTAGAACTTGGAGAAAAACAAAAGCGGTGGCTCCGGACCTAGGACCCATGTTCCAGGAGCAGGACCCTAGCTCCAGCGGTGAAGGGGGGCTGGGGCCCAAGGCGGCACCTGTGGTCACCATCCAGCCACTCCCCTGCGCCAGCCTGGCAGCGTGCGGGAAGGGACCCCACTTTCAGCTTAGAAATTTACGCATCGGCAAAGGTGCGCGCAGACACAGCCGGCCACACCGCGTCTGCGTCACAGTCCCAGGAGAAGACATGGCTTTTTGTAGATAAGTAGGTAAACAGCACCCTATCGCTAAATGAATTTAAGACTTTATCAGCTGACAAAAGAAAGCACACTCCATCTATAAGTTGGACAGGTAACTACAGCTGAAATGTCTAAGACTAACAATGCAAACACAGAAATGTTTAACTGCAAAATATACCCACACTGCTTCGCCCCTACTGCACCACCCCTCTGGAATGGGAGCTTTCTTGTTAGGGGGAAGCTGCCAGAAAACAAGCCCCATCCTAGTACGGTATCAAAGGACAGTTTGTTATTTCAAAGTGCGCACACACACACACACACACACGTGCGTGCCCATGCACACACAGCACAAGCCCGTTTGCACACCCACACATATACCACTCTGTCCTGGGAACTCCACGGTGAGGACAAAGCTCTCAGAAAAACTGAACTTGTCTTCTTGATAGGGACAGAAAGGATGACAGAACATCACACGTCTGACCTGTTTTGGAAGACACTGGACTTTGGGCACGACTCCGTACACACTGACAAGGGCATCTTTAATATCTGAAATCTGAAATTAGATACAGTGCATTAGAAATGAAACTTCAACAGAGAAAATGAACGGTTCTGTTCTACTCAGAACGAGTGACACTGGTTTCCGCTCTCACGAGCGCAAACAACCGACGACAGCGTCACCCCCCTGAGCTCCCCTGGCTCACAGACAGAACTGGAAGATGCTGGTGAATGCGCTGCCCCACCCCCGAAGGAGACCAGGCTGCCCCCTGGGGCTCCCCGCTCCAGACCGGAACCCACACAAGATGCTCTACACGGGTCTCCGTTCTCCTCGCTGTCCTGATACAGGGCCTGGAGGCCGGGTGCAAAAGCAGAAGCTCTCCTGCTAGGAGATCAGAGGTCAGGACCCGGCCTGTGCTGTGCATCACGCTACTTCAGACACCGAACCTAATGCCTCCAGCACAGAGAAGGAGCTCAGAAAACACGTGCTGCCACTGCTGCTTTTGCCAGAATCGAAATCAGTTCTCTGAATGTCAAGTTCTGAGCAAGGATGTAAAAAATTCCCTGTATGTACTTAAGCGGGAGTCCAGCTGAAACCAAAGGGGCCTGCGAGCACACTGCCTCCCGGCCTCCCGGCGGGACGGACAAAGGGCGGCTGACACTCCTGAAGGGCGCTGTTCCCTCCGGTCCCTTCTCTCCAGGGAGGGACGAAAACAGCAGATACAAAGAGCAAGACCCGAGTGCAGATTTAGCTCAGACACTGTCAGGAGACCGGAATGATGGTCCAGTATCCAGCCACGACACCGGAACTCAGAACTGCAAAAGTCAGTGACTTTCAGGCTTTTCTATATCCACACCTTCAGGCTTTTTTATATCCACACCTTCAGGCTTTTCTATATCCACACCTTCAGGCTTTTTTATATCCACACCTTCAGGCTTTTCTATATCCACACCTTCAGGCTTTTTTATATCCACACCTTCAGGCTTTTTTACATCTGCAAAGGGCCACAGAGCAGAGGCTTCAGGCCCGTGGCGTGGCGGCCGCCGATGCCAGGGGTGGCCTGGCTGAGCGCAAACACAGCTGTGCTCACACAGAGGGGGACCCTGGGTGGAAGCAATCGCCCTCTGTAGAGGCCACCAGCCACTAGGCTCTGACATGTTTAAATTTCTGGTTTTCTCACGCAACAAAGCATAGTTATATCATAAAAACAAATGTTCACTTTCTTCCTCAAACTATCATAAAACGGTGGTTTCCAACTACATACTCCACCTGCCTCTTCAGAACCCGGGACACACTTCTCACCATGAAACCACCAATCTGCTTCAAAATCACCGGTTTAAGTAGCCTTTAGTTTACACTCAAAACACAGAGGAAAACAAGATTTAAATAAAACCTATTTAGAAACATAACAGTCAGGTCGGAGGGACTGGTTTGGGTCGCTTTAAAACCCGAGTGTAGCTCACAGGCTGATGGGACACTTGAACGTGGCCAGGTGTCCCCAGTTAGCGGGTACACATTTGATTAAGAAGCTGAAAGCAAGACTTACCTGGTAGTAAGTAGATGGTGTTATCCCCAATTTTTGGAGCATGCTAAAATTTAAAGTAAAAAAAAAAATAACTGTATAATGAAGGTCCATTTTCCTTTCTTGTTCTTACCATATTTCACAGTAAAAATGAAGACACTCTTAAAGGAAAGTGTGTACTTTGTATTACCTGGGGCAATAAATCTGTTCACAAGGGCAGCACATAAATGGTGCTCCGGCCGCCTGGACCTCCCCTTACCCTGGGCGCACGCGTGTCTGATCTGGGCCCCACTTCCAGCACCGGAACCTCTCGGCAGTGGTTCGGATGGCCGCGACCAACTGGAGCTGCTATCACATAACCACCCATCTGCCACGCCTGTCCTAAACGATAGTTAGCAATTGATTTTGGATTCTAGCCTTATTCTAACAACCTTGCGTTTGGTCAGATCTTTAAAATACATTCAATCTCTACAGCCTGGAATCACTTCCTAAAGCACGTGGTTTTAACCAGCTCTAGTGAATGCTAATCATAGTATGATATGGTTAACTTACTAAATGATAGAGTATGGCATAAAAATATTCTCAGATTAATAATTCCAAAAATGCTCTGTATCCCCCATCACGCCTCTGGATTATCCCAGCTGTGACCATGCGGAGAAGATGCAGGGACCCCAGGCGCTGACATCATCAGACAGGGGTCTGCCTGAGGGAACCAGGACTCTAGCCAGGCCCTGCCTCCTTCACTCATGGTTTCTGGCAAAAGCATTAACGAGACAGTTTCTCTAGAGACTGCACATCGGTGACCTATGGATCTTTGCTGTGTGGTCCTAGAACAAGCGGGAAGAGGTCCTTGAAGACACACACCCACTGCCTGTCCTTGCGCTGTCACCGTAGGATAAATGCCAGATTTCAAACACTTTATGCCCCCCAAATGCAAAACTTCTCAATGATTCTTAAGTATTTATTACAAGTTGCAGTGATATTTTGGATATATTGGGTTAAACAAAATACACTATAAAACCAATGTTTCTTTTTGCTCTTTTTAATTAGGCTACTAGAAAATTTAAAACCACGTATGTGGCTTGAGTTCTATTTCTTTGGGGTAACACTGATCTAGAGCCCTCCTGGGTTAGGGCATCACGGAAATACGGCAAAGAGAGAGAGAAATATTGGGGGAAACTTGGCATCTAGACCAGGATAGAGCATAATTTTTCCTACCGAGTTAAGATTAGTTTGGCATTAATCCCCTGGTCCATATCTGTGGGTAATCTGAGACGTTCGGTTCAGGATACTTCACATTTTTCCAGGTTTGCTACCTTTATATTATAAATTGAATTTAAAACGGCTACTTTATGATAACGTGACAGGCTTACCTCTGAGAAAAAGACAATCTGTAGTAATGGTTTATAATCAGAGAAAAATAGAAGGGATGTTTAAGTTTTGACTCAATTTTAATCTTGTGAGTACTAAGACTTTAGGTTTTCCTTGGAGAAACTGGGAAAGAATAGGATTTCTCTACGGTTGTTCTATCTAGTTTTTAACAGACATTCTGTTCCCAGGAGAGCCTTTCACTCCACGGTCCCCTGTGAACACACTCCAGTGATTCCAGAGTTCAGCAACTTCGCACCTGTGTGTATATAGGTAAAGCCACCGACATTCAAAAAGGGTTAAGCAGGAGGTCCTTAATAAATAGCTGTTGGATGAAGGGATGAATTATTCAGATATTTCACTTTAAAACTTTCAGCATGTCGGTTTATTCCCCTTTTCCTGTTTGATTCAATAGAACCTGGGCTGCAAAAAGGAATGAAACTGGGTCATTTGTAGAGACATGGATGGACCTAGAGAGTGTCATACAGAGGGAAGTAAGTCAGAAAGAGAAAAACAAATGTCGTATAATAACGCATATATATGTGGAATCTAGAAAAATGGTATAGGTGATCTTAGCTGCAAAGCAGAAATAGAGACACAGATGTAGAGAACAAATGTATGGACACCAAGGGGGAAAGGGGTGGGGTGGGAGGAAGTGGGAGACTGGGACGGACACATATACACTACTGATACTCTGTATAAAATGGACAGCTGATGGGAACGCACTGTATAGCACAGGGAGCTCACCTGGTGCACTGTGGTAGCCTAAATGGGAGGGAAGTCCAAAAGGGAGGGGATATCTCTATGTGTATGGCTGATTCACTTCGTTGTGCAGTGGAGGCTAACACAACATTGTAAAGCAACCAGACTCCAATAAAGATTAATTAAAAAACAAAACAAAACAAAACCTGGGCTGCAGAGTCGGCTGGGACTCACGCTGCTCACGAATTGGGACCGTGAGATCCGTAGTGGAAACAGAGGGCACCTTCCTTCCCTCGGGGGCTGGTGGGTGGGAGGCAGGGATGCTGCTCCGGGATGGGGGTGACCTGGGGAGTGGGGTGCGGAAGGCGAGGCTACAGGACCAAGCCACCCACCTGTTCAGGGCAAGCGCCTTAGACAGATCCAGACTTTTGCCGAAGTATTTCTTCTGGGAATTGAGGGCTTCCAGCTGGGCGGCGCAGGTCCCATGCTTCTCCCACTCATGCTTCCTGTAAGGATGTTTTTTAAAAAATCTCTGGTTAAAAAGTAATGAAACTGGGCTTCCCTGGTGGCGCAGTGGTTGAGAATCTGCCTGCCAATGCAAGGGACACGGGTTCGAGCCCTGGTCTGGGAAGATCCCACATGCCGCGGAGCAGCTGGGCCCGTGAGCCACAACTACTGAGCCTGCGCGTCTGGAGCCTGTGCTCCGCAACAAGAGAGGCCACGACAGTGAGAGGCCCGCGCACCGCGATGAAGAGTGGCCCCCGCTCGCCGCAACTAGAGAAAGCCCTCGCACAGAAACGAAGACACAACACAGACATAAATAAATAAAAATAAATAAATTTAAATTAAAAAAAAAAAAAAGTAATGAAACTACCGCCCAGTAAACCGTCTGCGGGGCTCCTCTTCGTGCAGGGCATTCCCGGACAGGCACGCTGCTGCTTTCACAAAGCGGGAGGGGTGAAGTTCCTCACCTCAACACGGGCCCCCCACCCCGCTCAGGACCGAGGCCCCTGAACCCAGCCCGAGCTCCACGGGCACTCGTCACCGCTCTTCAGGCGTGCCTCTGCTCATGAGCTCCAGCTCGCTTCTACAATTAGCAACAAACCCGAGCTGAGAAAAAAGAGAGCACCATCGTCCAGGCACCCACAGAATCACACGGCACTGGGCGTCCTCCCGGAAAGCCAGGGCTCGACAGCCAGGGCATTTCACAGGAGCGGCTGAACAGCCACTTCTAAGCCACTGGCACAGAAAAGGCAGGTTCACTAATCACCAACACTGCCTGGGGCCAGTTCCCCACTTGCTTACGGCGTAGACGTCCGTCTACACGGACGCCTATGCTGAAGCAACAGCCCAGCCAAGTGTCTGCCAACAAGCGGCTATTTGTATTCAAGAAAAACATTGCTATTGATCATAATTCCTCACATTTTATCAAAGATTAAAGTTTTACAAAATGTCTTCCCATTCTTCATTTGATTCTCACAACTCTGCAAAGTGAAAACATTATTGCTGGTTTAGAAATGGGGAAACTGAGGCTCAGAGGGGCTGGCTAGGAACCTGGCTTACCTGCCACCCGGCCAGGTAGCCCCTGACCTGCACCCAACCCCACGCTCAGGGCCCTTCCCACTGCCTCGCGCTGCCATCCTATCAATCGCTGAACGTAATTTATACTCACTCTAGAATGATTGACAACTTGTCAATTCAGATGTTAACCACAGTTGGCATGGAAAAACAAAACGGGCATCAGCTTTCCTCAGCTTTATCAGTGATTAATTCATGAGGAGTTCACAAAAAATGTTCATGCAAGCATTCAAAAGGTACCCACGTGCAGAAATACAATCTAAATGTGCACTAATTCTTTGATAACATCACCCAGAGTGCCAACTCTAAGTGACTGCAATAGCTGTAAGTTACAAGTCTCTCAGACCTAAGAAAGCCATGAGGAAAAATAAAAGTAGATAAGTAATTAACTTTCTTCATCTAGAATAGCTTCCAGGGTGATGTATTTGATAACTTTCTAAATTCTATGAAGTAGAAAAAGGAGACTCTTTCCAGCTAATTGAACATGTAACTGAATTATGGGTGCCTCAGTTTCCGTAGGACAGGGGCAGCAGTTCTAGAACGTCCTGCAGGGGCTGTTGGAGAAGTGAGGGGCTGAAGCTCACAGAGCACGTCACACACGCCCAAACATTCCTAGACTGCAATAAACAGTCAAGATGTCCACTGCTGTTATTTTTGGGGCAAGTTTTTTTTTTTTTTTTTTAATTTTATTTATTTATTTTTGGCTGTGTTGGGTCTTCATTGTTGCACGCGGGCTTTCTCTAGTTACGGTGAGCAGGGGCTACTCTTCGTTGCGGTGCGTGGGCTTCTCATTGCGGTGGCTTCTCTTGTTGCGGAGCACGGGCTCTAGGCACACGGGCTTCAGTAGTTGTGGCTCACGGGCTCAGTAGTTGTGGCTCGTGGGCTCTAGAGTGCAGGCTCAGTAGTTGTGGTGCACGGGCTTAGTTGCTCCACAGCATGTGGGATCTTCCCGGACCAGGGCTCGAACCCGTGTCCCCTGCCTTGTCAGGCGGATTCTTAACCACTGCGCCACCAGGGAAGTCCCCCTGGAGCAAGTTTAACTCAACAGACGTTTGAGATAAGAGGATGCTAAAGTCCTGATATTACTGTGGTTCAAAACATCGAATCACACATCTTTTGGAATCGGACACTTTCCATTTAACACGAAATTGTCTGTCACCAATCAGACGCGACTATGGTGTGGCCCTCTCAGCCCCAGCAGGCGGGTGAGTGGTGTCACGTCACCCTCCACCATGGCCTGGCCTGGCCTGTCTCGGGGATGAGAGGCAACGATTCCTGCTGAGGCCCAGGGACACCATCCACGGTGAGGCTGCATCGCCAACCAGGGATGACCAAACTCGCGCGCTTTTTCTTACAAGAATCAAAAAACCAACAAAAATCCTCCCTTGCAGAGGGTCGTGCACATAGTATTTTCCAGGATGGCTGATTGTGTTAATAGATTTAATCTTAGGGAATTATCTTGAGCACCAAGTGATACCAAGACCCTCTCCTTCGCATATGTGATTCCTATTTGAGATTGAAGAGAGAAGTTTTCGGACGTGAGCCTGCCCCTTAAGGACAGGAGAGGCCGGGATGCCTCCATGGACACTTTATCACCTGCACACCAAGGCGACCTGGGCCACAGCTGCCCAGGTGCAGTAACCAGGGAGCCGGTAACGGCAGGGCCACGTGAGCTGAGTCCACATCCAAAGGCATAAATGTTAGCCAGAGTGTGACATTACCTTTTTCATTTAGAAAAACAGTTTTTAAGTGCATAATTTATCCTGAAAAGGTAAGTCATTTTGCCTTTATTAGAACACAAAGTTGAATGTGTGTTCTGCCCACACCATCGGATCAAATGTTGAAGGACTCAGCTCACGGGAGGCCATCTCTGTGTACGTTTAGTGATGTATTTTTAAGCCACTTGACACAAATCTGATTGACTCTATCACGGAACATCCTAACAACTGGAAATATTCTCTTTTGTTCACTTAGTCACCAAAGACTCTGCTCTGAAGTATACTGTGAAGTGCTATCTGAAATTTTTTTATTGTTTTTCACTATTTGAACTCATCAAGGCCATAATCTACTTTGAAACCGCTTTCTAGAACACAGGCCGCACAGAGCCAGCACTGGAGACCTGGACCGCTCGTCTCCCGAACTTTCACGGGGGGCTTCTCTCTTCCCTTGCAGGGGGCACGGCAGCCTCCAGACCCAGACCCGCGCGTCCTAAAACACCTCTCCCTGCCACACACCCTCGAGTGAACTCAAACCGAACACCAGTGACCCAGGGGGCCAGACGTCACTGTCACTCCATTTTGTTTCAAAAAGCTTTTCTCCAAATTTAACTCTTCCTGAAGAGTCTACACAAAAATATTTCAAAGTTAAATTAATCACTTTGGACAAAATCTGATTCACTGTCACGTGAATTATAAATTGCCATCCTGCAGTGAGGGAGAAAATGAAGAATTATCTTTGGTTAATGTAATGCAAATAAAAGGAATGTCAACTTTATCTTCTCCAAAAGCAACGATTTAAAAAGGTCTATTGAATTAAACATAGCACGTTTCTCCTCGGCTCAGCTCCCGCTGAACTGAGGACACTGGGACGGACGGGGCTCAGCCTCCGTGAAGACCTCACCTTCTCTCCGCCCTGAGTCACAGGAGAGAGATCACTGTCTTGTGAGGACGTCTTCTTTTGATCTATTTCAGGACAACATCTCCATTTCTCTGAGAAACATTCTCTCCTGTCTGATTTGGAGCGACGGCGTCTTAGATATGCAAGTATTTGGCTTAATTAAGCCTCAGTAGAGGAAGTTTTTAAAACGAAGTAATGAACGATCTAACAGATTAAAAAGCAAGTTGACAAAGTAAATTCTACCTGCCCTCATTTTTCATCCGTTGAAGACCAGCTCCAAAAATGGCACAGCAGATGAGAGGCCACTCCAGCTTCTGAGCCTCAGGAGACAGGTTCTACGTTACCTGTGCTCCCGTAGTTCCATCCGGAACAGCCCCGAAGCTCTCACACCTGTGCGTCAAGGCTCGTGACGGCCCCCAGAAGTCAGACTCACCACAAATGGAGGCTGCGGTTAGGGGACGGATGCAGCAGATCAGGCCAGTGTGTCTTCATGTCCGGCAAAAGGTCCTGTGCATAGTGACAGCAGTGATAATAAATCGAGGCAGGACCTAACAACGCAAAACCCAGAAGGCAAATCTGGGAAACTAATACGTTAACAGAACTGAGCTCTGTGAATTAATAACGCTCAGGTGAGTAAAATGATTCTGGGTTTATTTTGCATGAAGTGTTTCTTAAGACAGATCTAAACGTGAAATCTGGGTAATCGTGAAAGTGTATTTGAAAATACCAGCTCTGACAGGTGAACGGATTAAACAAATTGTGTCCATCCAGATAATGGGATATTATTCAGCACTACAAAAATGAGCTATCAAGCCATGAAAACACGTGGAGGAACCTTAGTACATATCACTGAGGGAAAGAAGCCAACCTGAAAAGGCTACCTACCATATGATTCCAACTACATGACATTCTAGAAAAGGCAAAACAATGGAGACAGTGAAAGTCAGGGGCTGCCAGGGGTTGAGGTTGGGGAGGGATGAACAGGCTGGGCACAGGGGATTTTTAGGGCAGTGAAACTACTCTGCATGCTATTATAATGGTGGACACATGTCCTTACACATTTGTCCAAACCCATAAAAACCACACAACACGAAGAGTGAACCTAACGTAAGCTACAAACTTTAGTTGGTAATAAAGTATCAATACTGGTTCATCACTTGTAACATGTGTACCTCACTAACGCCGACGTTTTGACTGGGGAACGCTGTACAGGGTAGGGGCATGGGGGGAAGTGTATGGGAACTCTGTCCTTTCCACTTAAATTTTCGGTTTTAGGTTTCTAAAACCGCTCTAAAAAATAGTGTCTACTAATGAAATCAAACACAAAATACAAGTTCTCGCTCTCCCTAGAGAAGAGCTCGTCTGGGCTGGGCAGTCTTAGCGCTACAGTCACCTTAAACTGAGCAGCGTTCAAGTTTACTTTCCAATTCCCACACACCCAGGACGCCAGAAAAGGTTCCATTAAATAAAGGTGTGTAAACAGGCCCAGGATGACCTCACCTTCTCAGTCCTGCCACCACTCCCGCCGCGATGGGTCCTTCCCATCAACCCAGCAGCTATGAACCAATTTCACACACCCCCCCCGACCCCGCACAGCCGGACATCTCCCGGACGCTGCCCTCCCCGACTGTCTCCATTCCCACCTACCCTCCGCCTGCCACAAGCTGGCTTCAGCCCCCATAGCCCTCGGGGGAGCAGGGTGACGATATAATTTATTGCCCAAACTAGGCTGCTTTTGTTTGGGACAGATGCTAGATTGGACATCCTGCTACAAAGCAAGTAAAGCGGCACTGCTCTGAACAAAGGGCAGCTGCCGGTCACCTCCTGGCCTGGGCCCGCAAGCCCTCCATCCAAAGGGCCCCCCGCCTTCTCTTCAGGAACCCTGGTTACACTCCTTCGCGAAGCTCTCTCCGCATGGCCCTTGTCCCTCCTGCTCTAAACACCGGGGCTACTGGAGGCTTGTCCCTGCCCGCTCCACGCCACCCCGTCCACACTCACACGTACGGCTTACTGGCTGCGCTGATGCCGAAGTTCATCCCCAGCTCAGACCTTCCCTCCTGACACACCTTCCCTACCTGGATGCTTGCAGGGCACTTCACACTCAATGTGTCCACAGCCGACCCTCGGTCCCATCTGCCAAGGCCCGCTCCCCTGGGCCGGGGAAGGAGGCTGACACCCACCTAGTTAGACAAGCCCCCACCCAGAGTCGGTCCTGCCTGCTGCTTCCTCCCCCTCCATCCCCACAGCCTCCGTCTATTCAAGGCTCCTGGCCTCTGGCAGGGACCCTGCAGAGCCTCCTCACTTAACAGGCAGGCAGCGGGGCAATCACAGAAAAGTCACACTGGCTTCCTTCACTCTCCAGCTTGAATGCTTCCAACGACTTCCCTCTGGGTCTTCACGCAGACAAACAATCCTTACCCAGTACACAGGCTCTGCAGGACCTGGCCCTCAACGCTGCCCCGGCCCACTGCTCACCCCCCAGCCACACTGGCTTCCCCCATTTTCTCAAAAGCTCCGTCTACCCCGGGGCCTTTGCACGTGCTCCTGCCCCAGCCTTCCTCTCCCGTCTCCTGGTTAAGTCGGATTCCAGCCCTCTATCACCTCCTCAGAGGAGCCTGGCCCAGGTCCACCGTCCTAAGCTCTAAGTGCTCTCCCCCCAGGCACCGCGCTTGTCACCCTGTGACGTGTGTGCTGGCTCCCGGCTGCAGGCAAGGTGGGCCGGAAACCTCGTCTGGCTCTGCTCCCCGTGTCCCCAGCCCCCGGCCCGGTGCCCACTACACTGCAGGCACGCAGAACACTGTTATGAGTAAGTTAACCTGGATGCCGCTGCAGGGTCACGAGACTCTCACCAGGAACGTCAGGGGGGGTCGAAGTCAGCCCGGGAAGAGAAAAGTATGTCTGAGGAAAGAGACCTCGCCAGGCTTTGGGGCCCCGGCCTCTCAGGCCTCCAGGCTCACAGCACTGAAGGTCCTCGTGAGAAGGAAAGAGGAGGAAACAATTCCATTTGGACTAGAACCTGTGATGGGCTTGGAACTAATTACCTTGTCCTCCTGGGGGCCACATACTCCTGGAAAGGGTCCGTAATTCTAGCAAATCCTAATTCTACCCCATGCTTTCAGGGAGGCCTCAGTAACCGCACAGGCCCTGCCCTGTAAATCCAGGTACTAGTTACCTTGACAGCTGACTAGTCACACATGAGGGGTTGTCGGCACCCCGTGGAGAGGTGAACACACGCGTGTGCACGTGTGCGCGTGCAGGTGTGTGTGCACGTGCGGAAGGGGTGTCTGCTACCAACTCTCGTATACCCCAGTGCCAGGAGTCCCGCTGTGCCACGAGCCTTTGGCCTAGAAACGCCCGCCGCTCCCTCACTGCTCACGGGGCCCACTGAGAAACCCGCCCTGCCCGCGGCCAGCAAGGACGGCCTGGGGGCCACGGCGCCTCTGCAAGCCAGGGCCGCGCACACACGCCCGAGCACACGCCGAGCGGCCGGGGGTCCCGGAGCAGGGATGACGGGCCGCGGGCTGGGGCCAGGGTCACCCCACACAGTCACTGCGGCGCTTCCGGCCCGGGGCAGAGGAGGATTTAACTAAATGCAAATCGTATTTAACTTGTGGGACTATTTCAGATATCAGTAAATGCTGGTGAATACATCTTAAAACATGACTTTGAGGGCACACTTAGAGCAGGAATGAATCTATTGGGAGATTGTGACTGACACGTACACGCTGCTCTATTTAAAATGGGTAACCGTAGCACAGGGAACTCTGCTCAATATTATGTAACAAACTAAATGTGCAAAGAATTTGAAAAAGAGTAGACACATGTGTATGTATAGCTGAATCACTTTGCTGTACACCTGAAACTAACACAACATAGTTAATCAACTATACTCCAATATAAAATAAAAAGTAAAAAAAAAAGTTAATACCTTGATCTCTTCTGGATTAAAATGCCAGGATCGGTTACATCCTTCACTTTTATCAGGCCTTGAAATTAAAATTGAAAAAATAAAGAGAAATTAGCCTTGGTTGGGCTGGTTCCAAACGGCATGAGAAAACACCTGCGTTAAGGTCTGTAGAGAACGAAAGGGAGGTGACTTCTAACTGGGAATTCCTTCTGCCACGTGAGTCATGCTCGGGCACCAGCGGTCACTATTGGAGTTTCTTTCAAAGTGGAAAGTCATTCAAAACATCCAGGCACGATGCAAACAGGCCGACTTCCTAGCAGAGAAAGCAAAGTAAACAAGCCGGTAGGGGGCGCCCCGGAGCTGGCCCGGCGGGGATTTCTGGCCGGGTTCTGAGTCTGCAGATCTCCACTCATCAACCACAGTGTGAGAAGAGCATGAGTTCCCGTCTCTTTAAAGGCGTCGAGGATTAATGGGACAACATATGTATCGTGCTCAGAAGTGCCTGGTGACGCCTTAAGATTGGCTGGTATGTTTCCTTTAGCACCGAGCACGTGTACCCTCCCGACCTGTGCGTGTGACGCTGTCCTCACGCGTCTAATTCTGGACGTGTCAACTCTCAGCCTCCGCCTGCAGCTGACATCATGAGGGACCAAACCTGCTTTCTCCAGGGTCGGCAGGCCGGCCCGGCACCCGAGACCAGGCCAGCTCCCACGGCGCTGGGTGCTGTCCCCCAGCTCAAGGACAGCCGAGGACGTGAGCACAATCCCAGAAACCCAAAGGCGGGACGAGGCCAGGTCCGCAGGCCCTGGTTTAATTTGCTTCCTGCTGACCCCCTGTCCCTGCGGGATGAGCAGCCCAGCAAGAGCCACTATGGCCCTCCTCTCTGGGAGAAGCGGGACCAGGCCGATCCCTTCGGGCAAATTAGCACACACGGTTTAACATCACAAATACACGCACAGACAACAAAAAAATAAACAAAATGCAGGCAAAACCAGAAAAATAAATTTGGGTGTCTGTGAAGTGTGTATACTATACATACACACCATATATATATGTAGTATACACAAATTTATTTATTTATTTATTGTTATGCATTTACTTATTGGCCCCAAAAGAAGCAAATAAGAAAATTAAGATTTAGTGATCTAAAATGTACTGAGAATCCTTAAACGCATATTTAAACTAGACTGTTCCTGTTGTATCAAAACAGAACTCAAGTACAGCAGAAGTAGGGTTATGTTAGAAAGACTAAAGATGCTTCTCAATAAGGATCTGGTCTACTGAGTAAACTCCTAACAGAAATCACAAGTATACATATCAGGATCAGACTCAAGCTAGATCTCCAGGCCAGCCAGCTTCTGAAGCTGCTGAAGTTTTAAACGCATGAAGTACTTGCCATAAGCCGTGTATTGTCCAGTAATCTGGGGGGTCTTTGCAGTGGTTCTTAACTTCCTATGGAGAAAAGACAGAGAAGACAACTAACTGGTTTGTTGTTTGTTAAATACACTTAACAACCTTCCTGTCTTTTGACAAATGTCAATGAGATCCAATACAGGACTAACACGAAATAAGTTCTGTGGTAATTTACCATAAGCAATATTCATGAGAATACCACGGGGAGGGGGGCGGCTGGATATTTCATTTGAAATGAGTGAACCAACGATTTGGAAAACAGAATTTAATAGCTACTTTTGTTCTTTTTATATGCTTGAAAATTAAGTCAATCTGATGGATACACTCATACTTACCCATGAATAATTTTCTTGTCATACAATCAAAAATGAGAACAAGAGGCTGACGGTATCCTGCTAAACTCAAGTTTGTTCAGGCACCAGGCCCAAATACAACAGTGGAATAATAAGTATTGAAAATTTGGAGCCAAGAAAAATGCCAAGGTGAGAATAGGAGCATATCCTTAACATTAAAGATAAACTCATAGAGATAAAAATCTCAGTGTAACACTTTTTAGGGACCTCCAAATTGTTTAGCTAAAATGGGCTTTTTCCAAAACCATAATCCCCTCAGCTATCAGGCAGTGGGCCAGAAGCCAGGCCCGGCAGCCCCGCAGTAAATAAGCAAATGAACAGTACATGCCGGGTCTGGCAAGGAGCCGGAGGCATCCTGCTTGTGTGCAAGCCCTTCCTGTTCGAATCACCTTCTGATGTAGGGAGGCTGCTGCTTTTTACGGTTGGTCTGGAAATGAGGGCAGGCCTGGTTTAGGTGCCTGAGACGTCTGATGTGAGGAGGCTACAGAACAAGTGGGCAGAGGGCAGGAGGACAAAGTGTGGGGTCAGAGCGAGAGGTCGCGGACTTCATCTCATCCCCAAGGAAACCACAGCCAAAGCAGGTGGGCCCTTTCCCACGGTGCAAGGCTGGGGACGGGCAGAGACAGGCCCCAGCGGGGATTTTCTACCTCAGCTCCACGCCCAGCATCTCAGATGAGCCTTTACGAGGGGAACTGAGGTCAAGGTGCCGCTTTCTTTCCCGCGTCAGCAAGTATTCGTGAGGGGCCGTGCTGAGCACTGAGGATAGACCTGTCCCTGCACCTGTAACGCGTACATCGCTCACGGGGGCAGGAGCCCAGAGACGGCCCTGTCCCCAGGATGACACTGGACCGGGATAGCAGGACCCCTGTCATGGCCGCCCTGGATCGAAATGAATCCCCTACCAATGATATTTTGCTAGTAATTGATTTTTTTCATCTCATTTCTAAAGCCTCAAGGCGGGAATGCACTTCCATGCATATTTAGTCAGCACACAGGAACACCCACAAGTTTCGTCCCAGGCCCTGAAGGCAAATCTCCCAGTGTTACCCAGGGTAGGAGCTCCACACACAGGTCCTTCCTGAAGGAACCCACGGCTCCCACGCGTCCTCACTACGTAGGAGTGAGAGCTAGATTCCCAACAAAACTGAAAACAGCTTACAGGCAACTCCATTCTACCCACCGCCAACTGTCCTCCCTACCCTGGAGCAAAGAACCAGCACCAGAAGGAGAAAGACACAGGAGGTCGTAAAGTTTGGGAAACTACAACCAGAGCAGTCTGATACAGTAAGAGATCCCCTGTTAGAAATGAGTTTCCAGGGGCAGCGTGGTGGCTGCCAGGGGCGGGGGCTGGGGAGACGGGGAGAGAGATGCTCCTCAAAGGGCACAAACCTCCAGTTATAAGATGAACAAGCCTGGGGATCTAACGAACAGCATGGTGATCGCAGCGAATAATGCTGTTTCATGCACTTGAATGCTACAGAGAGAGTAGACCTCAAATGTTCTCACCACAAGAAAGATGTGGTAACCGTGTGATGGGAGGGGGGTGGTAGCTAATGCTATGGTGGTGAGGCTTTGCCATTTATAAATGTCTCCACCTCCCAATACTTAAAAGAAAAGGCCTCAAAATTGAGAATTTTCAAGTCAAAATTTCAGAAACACTGTCAATAAAATTAGGGCCAGCTCAGCAATATGATGAAACGACTTTAGAGTCGTGGCACCAATACCAGGATCAGCGCGACAACTGCCCCCAAGATGGACGGGGGGGACACGGCCCGCAGGCAGCAGGAGGGGCGCCAGCTGGCTGCTCTCGGGTGAGAGCCTCTGCAACACACTCTACAAGGACACGGGCGCCAGGCGAGGCAGGGCCAGACGGAGGCCACCCTGAAGGAGGGAAGGCGCCACCTGTGCCGAGCTGAGCAAAGGAGGCCGGCAAGGCTCCGGCGGAGACTTTTAATGAGACTTGCAATAGCGGAGGGAGGGGACAGGTCAAGGCCTGTCCCCGGAGGGCATGCTGAAGTCCTAACCCCAGGCCCCTCTGAATGTGACTTTATCTGGAACAGGGTCTTTGCAGGTGTCATCAAGTTAAGAGGAGGTCAGACTGGATGAGGGTAGGCCCTCAGTGCAATCCCTGGGGTTCCTGTAAGAAACAGACACACGGATGGAGACCACGGCGTGGAGGCGGGGCAGAGGCCGTGCCTACAAGCCAAGGAGCGCCGGCACCGCCACAAGCCAGGAAGAGGCGTGGACCACACTCTCCCTCGAAACTTCCGGAAGGGACCTGCCGCACCTTGGTTTCAAACTTCTGGCCCCCAGAACTGGGAGAATACATTCGTGATGCCTGAGCCAGCCACCGCCGTCCGTGGGTCTGAACCCCCAGAACCTCGTGCAAGGCCCTCCCCGAGGGACGGTCTCCGGCCAGGAAGGCGCCGCCTCGTGGGGCAGGACAGTCCGGGAGGTTCCGTCGGCAAGAGGCGCTCAGCGAGGAAACCTGCTGGGCGAGCTCCTCGTCACGGGGTGGGGGTCACAGGTCAGAGGGGCCGGTCGAGGCGGAACTCACCTTGCACACCGTCGCAGGCCAGTGGTGAACCATGATTAGTTTATGCCACTCGTGGCTGTCACTGTTAAAAGACAAGGGATGTTATTTTTCAGGAGCTTTTTAAAAAGTTACAGAAAGATCAATTCATCCATCCACTCACGCCAGCGTTCATTCGGGGAACACGGGGCGCCCGCCGCAGGCCAGGCGCTGCTGCTGCGGAGGCGGCCCTGAGACGGCTGGGGGCCCGAGTCCCTACCGTCCCGCAGCGCACCTGCCAGCGAGGGGGACGACGGCCGTGGCGACCGAGGACGCACGGGGACGCACGGCGCTGAGGGCCAAGGACTACGACTGAGGAGGACGGCAGGCCTGCCAGGTGGGGAGAGGGCTGAGATTTTTTGGATCAGGCAGCCGGGATCCCCCCGCTGAAGGGGAGCAGAGAGCTGCAGTGAGGGAATGAACCAGAAGGCGCCCTTCTCCTCAGGTGTTCACGCGGTGCACACACAGACCCCTTACCCCTCGGCAGCATTCGTGAGACCCAGAAGCCTGAGAACAGAATGGTTTCCGTAGCTCACGTGGCCACGGAACCCCACCTCGGGTGGCACGCGAGGCTGCTGTCACCACCCCACCCACCGGGAATCTTTACTCGTTCTCTGCAGGATGGGTGACGTCTGAGCCTAGGGGCTCCTTCCCACGTCCCCGTGAAACCCACCCGTCCCTCCCTGAGACTCTCCATGAGGGGCGTGGAGTAGCATTCACACGGGGGACCCCCCTCCCACCAGGTGTGCGAGGCTCAGCACACACAGAGACAGGCAGAGAGGCCGGCTGGCGGAATCCTCGCCGTACAGACGGAAGACAGCAGCAGCAACAGGGGATGCAACTCGAGCAGACACGTAATTCAGGATAAATGCATTTTTAGAAGGAAAGACTCAAGAGCAAAACAGTATTCAGTTCTCACACATTAGTTCTGTCAACAGTTGAGTACGGCTGAATAAGTAGAGAATTCACAATATTTCAAAACTTTTTTCAGCCTGAACTAATGAGCAAGCGCTCAGTACAAGAGAAAAGAGAAGAACTGCAGCAGGAGCATTAGAGCTGGGAGAAGCACTAGAAGAGGTTTTTTTGGTTTTTTTTTTCTGGGTACGAAAACCTTATTTCGCATAGGTGGAAACTGAGGCTGGAAGGTTAGGCAGATGCCAGGAAAACTAAACCACCAGTATGCAGTTTACAATAAAACTACCAAGACTCACAACGTCTGTCACACAATAACCACCCACCACCCAGAGAGAAACATCCTCCCAAAGCGGTGGAGACGCTGCCTGTGCTGTAAAGAGAAAGAGGCCCTGGGGGAACACCCGCTGACCTGTGAGGCCCTCAGGGTCGGAATCACCCTCATGTTCTCGAAACCATGCCTTGCTCGCCAACTGTATCAGTGGCATGAATCGTGAGAATCAGCTGGCGGTGACCGCATACTACACATACTACAGCCTAACGTCTTCGCTGACATGTACTGATTACTATCGGGCAGGCGTGGTTCTAAGCACATTCTGTACTTTAACTGATGTCTCCTGGCATCAAGGATAGGAGGCAGGTGCTGTTACTCTCTCGACTTGAGGATGAACGACCTTGATGGAGAGCTCCAAGGTCCTACATCTGGATATGAGCTAGCAGTTCATACTCAACCCGTACACCGCACTACCTCGCCGATGATACACTCTTAACTTGATAGCAACAGTTAATTAATGTAGCTCTTTTTCAGAAAATACACTTTCTGGGAAAACTGAAATTTAATGTTACTTTTTAAAGTGATAAAACAGCAACGGTGGTTCATTAAAAAAGAAAAACAATTTACATTCCCACCAACAGTGCAAGAGGGTTCCCTTTTCTCCACACAGCCACTACGGAGAACAGTATGAAGTTTCCTTAAAAAACTAAAAACAGAACTACCATATGATCCAGCAATCCCACTACTGGGCATATACCCTGAGAAAACCATTAATTCAAAAAGACACATGCACCCCAATGTTCACTGCAGCACTATTTACAATAGCCAGGACATGGAAGCAACCTAAATGCCCATCAACAAACAAATGGATAAAGAAGATGTGGTACATATATACAATGGAATATTACTCAGCCATAAAAAGGAACGCAGTTGGGTCATTTGTAGAGATGTGGATGGATCTAGAGACTGTCATAGAGAGTGAAGTAAGTCAGAAAGAGAAAAACAAATTTCGAATATTAATGCATATATGTGTAATCTAGAAAAATGGTACAGATGAACCTATTTGCAAAGGAGAAATAGAGACACAGATGCAGAGAACAAACGTATGGACACCAAGGGGGGAAAGAGGGGGGTGGGATGAATTGGGAGACCGGCATTAACATATATACACTACTATGTATAAAATAGATAACTAATGAGAACCTGCTGTATAGCACGGGGAACTCTACTCAATGTTCTGCGCTGACCTAGATGGGTGGGATGGGGGGAGGGGTGGGAGGGAGGTCCAAGAGGGAGGGGATGTGTGTATACATACAGCTGATTCACTTCTTCGTCATACAGCAGAAACCAACTCAACGTTGTAAAGCAGCTATACCCCAGTTTTTTTAAAAAAGAAAACTGACCTTTTCCCAGGCCTGCGAAGTAAGTATGAAATCCGTTAACTGGAGCATTACCCAAATAAGACAGAAGAAAATTAAAATCTGGTTCTCAAATCTCGGTCTCCACTACAGAAGTAAAATGAGACTCCTCTCCCAGACAGCCTGTTTACCCCTTCAACTGTCAGCTGCAACAGAAAGGATGGAAAGAGGGAACGAGAGGGAGCGGAGGAAGGGCGAGAGAAAGAAACCTGGAAAGAGGAACCACGACCACCTCGCCAGGATCTTACCGGACCCTGGACGGAAAGCGTGCGCGCACCGCCCCCGGGAGACGCTCGGAAGCTCGGGGCACCCGTGTCCCCCTGCAGGCCCTCCCGCCCCCCCCACCCCGCCCCTCCGCAGCTCACCTCCTCCAGAGCCCGCGCGCGCCGCCCAGGCAGCACAGCGCCAGGCACAGGGCGCCCAGGCGGGCCGCGGGCTTCATCGGCCGAACCCGGCGGAGGACCCCGCAGGGGCACCAAGGCGCGGCCTTCCGAGGGCGCGAGGCCGTGTCCAGCGCCAGGCCCTGCGCTTCCCTGAAAAGGGACAGATTTCCTTAAGACGACCGTGCACCGGGCCGGCGGCCACCGAGCAGCGCGGCCAACCCCCGCCCACGGCCGAGGACGCGGCGGGCCCCCGAGAGGCGCCGGAACCCCGCCCGCCGACCACCGGGAGCCCCAGGGGCCCCGCCGCCTCACCGGGCCCTCCAGGCGCACAGCACTCCCGGCCCGCGCGCACCGCGATCCTCGCCGCGACCCTCGCCTGCACCCCGCGGCCCAAGCCGAGCCCTGCGCGTTTCCGCCCCGGGCGCCTGACGTCACGCCCCCAGCCCCGGACTCGCCCTGGGCGCCCCAACGCCACGCCCCTGGGCGACGGACGCGCGCCCGGCTGGCGAACGCGCCACGTGAGGCCCCGACGCCACGCCCCTTCCGGAGGGCACGCCCCTTCCGGGAGGACACGCCCCCATCGGGAGGACACGCCCCCGGCCCAGGTCCGTCGTTCTGCCCACGCGCCTCTCTGACGGGGCTTCCCTTTCGGTCTAGTTCCCGGCCGCCTTTGGCCCGGACCCGTGAAGACGACTTTAAAGCCACCTTCTGTGATGTCCTCGGTGCCGCGGCCCCTCCTCCCGGCGTTGAGCTGCCCGGGAGCCGGTGCGGTCAGGGCCACGTGGCCAGCCCGTCAAGGAGTGGGACAGTGTGTGGAGAGAGCGGCTTGGGGCCGCAGAAAAGGGCGGGGAGGAGGCGGCCCCCTTGGGGCCAGGCTGTCGTCAAGGAGGTGCGACCCTCGGGCCCCAGCAGGCAGAGAGGCGCGTGTGGCACGTCCTCCCCACCACAGGGCCTGTTGGGGCAGCCCTCGATCCCCGGGCAATCATGTCTGGCCAGCTCCAAGACCGCCCTCGATCCCCGGGCAATCATGTCTGGCCAGCTCCAAGACCGCCCTCGATCCCCGGGCAATCATGTCTGGCCAGCTCCAAGACCGCAGAGAGCCCCCTACCGTGACCCCACGCGATTCCCTTGGTCTCTGCTCCATTCACATGGGCCTCGCTGTGTGCAGCACTTCATAGACTTAGAGCAGCAGGACGTCGGGGCTGAGCCTGCCCCCAGGAGCAACGGGCAAACGGCAAATCAAGCCTGTGCCCGCACCCTCCTCCAACCACACAGTGCATGTCCTAGGTCTAAGAACCAGGGAAGTTCAGATCCATCAAAGCGACGCTCAGATCCATGGGCGGGAGAGAGGGAGGCAGTGGACGCCTGTGTGACGGCCTGCCCACCTCTGCCACATCCTGCGCAGTCCCGTATCCACACTCCTCCTCCTGCGTCCTCAGAAACTAACCCTCGGAGATTGCCAGCGGCCTCCTACCTGCAAAGAGTGCCTGGCCCCTGGGCTCTCTGTGGCTCTGTCAACCTTCCCTTTCCCCTCTGCTGCCAAGGGGTGGGCAAACCAAGTGGCACCGTAGGTGCCCTCCCAGGTACAAAAGCCTTTCTGGGTCCCCATTTCTTGTTTGTAGCAAAAGGCTTCAGCCTCCTAGACCTTCCCTGAGCTCCAAAGGGTGGATTCAAGCAGTTACTAATTAGGGAAGTGAAGGCACACAGAAACAGAGGAAAAGCAGTCAAGAAACAGCCGTGCAGTGATAAAGAAAAGTCCTAGTTCCTCCTCAAGGGATAAATATATATATATATACACACACACATATATATGTATATATGTATCGATATATCTTTCTCTACAGGAACTGGGGCCGCCACCCAGGTGGAGGATGGTAACTTCAGGCTGAGCACAAGATTCCTGGAGCCCCGCCCTGTTACCTCATCACCAGTCAATCAGAAGAAGTCACACACCCCGCAGCCCTCACTCCAAATTTTGCCTATAAAAACTCTTCCCCGAAAACCATTGGAGAGTTCGGGGTTTTTGAACACAAGCTGCCTGTTCTCCGTCCTTGGTCCTGCAAAAAACCTTTCTCTGCTTCAGATTCCCATGTTTGGGTCTGTTTGGCCTCCCTGCATTGGACAACAGTGGCTCTACAGTCAGGTGTGGATCTAATCAGGTCACTCCCCTGGAGAAACTTTCTGTGTCTCCCCACTGATCTCTGTTTTTTTTTTTTTTTTTTTTTTATGGCCATGCAGCATGCAGGATCTTAGTTCCCTGGCCAGGGATCGAACCCACGCCCCCTGCAGTGGAAGCACAGAGTCTTAACCACTGGACCACCAGGGAAGTCCTCCCCATTGGTCTTTGGATGAGCATCAAAGTTCTTAGCCTGCTAGGGCCTCAAAGCTCAGCAGACCAGATCGCTGTGCAGGACAGAAGTGCACATCCATCCCAGAGGCCCTGGCTCCACCCCACAAACGCTGGCCTTGTCATTCCTCAGCCATTGTCTCTGCTAAGATGCTCCCCTCACACCATCCCCATCCCCACATGCTACCCTAGTTAATGGCCGTTTGTATTTACCTTTTGAGTAAAATATGCCTTCCTCAGGTTCCTCTGCCATCCAGAACTGTCTAAATGCACGGATAACGTGCCCTCCGGCTTGTTACTCACCCACATAGTACACACCACTGTTTGAAATGAAATATGTGTGTGATTATTCCATTCACTTCTGTCTTTCCCTGTAAACTGCAAGTCAACACTCATATCTAGTTTACTCACCACCGAGTCCCCACTGCCTGGCATGATGGATGGGAAGTAGTAGGTGCTCAATAAAATAGCGCCTGTGGAAGGAATGCATGAGCTCCTCCGTGGTCCTATGCAGCGTTGTGCCTTTCTTGCCTTCCCCGTTTCTCCAACTGCTTGCCTCTTTCAGGCTCCTTTAACCACTTCCTCTAAACAACCTAGGCACACCCCACAATTCTGTCCTCTTCCCTCTCTTTTCTTTTAGGCTAGTATCCATTTCTTAAAACAAAATCACCTCCCATAATCCTAGTTCTCCCTCGAACCATGGTCCATCTGTGTAAATCTCTCCTCCGTGGGGAGGGTTTTCCTGACCACAGCCAAATAAAAACAGAATCTGACTTAGAAAAGATTTTATTCTCGAGGATAGTGCAGGGGGAGGGGACTCTAGCAACAGGAGAAAGCTCTGACTTGAGGATCTGCAAGCTTCTCAAGGGTTAGGCAAAAAGGGGTTTCTTTACAGAGAGGGGTAAACACAGCTAGAAAGAACTGGGGGTGGGAGATGGGCTGAGAGGGTGGCTTCCTAGGAGAGGACGTCAGTAGGGGCCCCTGATGGCCTGCGTGTGTTCAGGAGGGGCTCCTGCTGGCTCTGGGTGAGGCTGGGCCAAAGGTCTAGGCCTGGAGGAAGGAGAGAAGCTGAACGAAAGGTCGGTTAATGAGCGTCATGTTCCGAATGACCACTGGGGACTGAAGTGAGGTGAGGAATGGGAATTCGGAGGGTCCGTGTCTGGCCTTGTCCCAGGTAAACAGGGGCGTCTTGCAGTCGTATCTGAGTCCTTGCAGTGAGCTGTTTTCTGGAACACAAAGGGCAGGAAGACTTTTTAACCTTTGCTGTGGTTCAGGATCACAGGCTCAAGTAAAATTCAGCATCGTCACCACTGGCTACTTCCCACTGCATCACCTTGTTTATTTTCAGCAAGGCTCTCTTCATCGCCTTTGAGTTTCCTGTTATCTCCGTGTTCATCCTCTCCACCCCTTCCCCACCCCAGCCCCCGGGGTGTATTGACCGTGAAGCTGATGAGGGTTCAGCTCAGGCCCCTCACTGGCATGGGCCTCCAAGGCCCTGTCCCTCATTTTGCATTCATGGGTTTTTGTTCCGGTTCTCAGTG
Source organism: Balaenoptera borealis (assembly GCF_965194805.1). Lineage (NCBI taxonomy): Eukaryota > Metazoa > Chordata > Mammalia > Artiodactyla > Balaenopteridae > Balaenoptera > Balaenoptera borealis. Next base: position 2,395,360 of record NC_138873.1, on the reverse strand, counting down.
AGGGACCTCCAAATTGTACAAGTTTTCAACCCCCAAACCTGGATCTGGACCTGGGATGTCATCTTGTTCAATGCTGTCCACCTAGCTAGATCCTAAACAGAGTAGAGGGAGAGTTCAATAAATGTACAAGAAAGAAGGTAAAGCACAGGGAACTGCATTGAATATCCTATGATAAAGCATAATGGAAAAGATATAAAAAAAGAATGTATGTATATGTATGGCTGAGTCACTGCTGTACAGCGGAAATTGACACAACCTTGTCAATCAACTAGACTTCAATACAAAAAAAAGTAAAAAAAAAAAAAAAAGAAGAAGGTGGGAGGGGCAGCTGGGGTCCAGGCCAAACTGAGGCTCTGGAAGCTGGCGAGCTGTCACAGCGACAGGTGGAGACGGCTGATGGCTGTAGCCTCAGGAGGTTGGGAGGAACCCGAGCGGTAAGCTTACGGGCTCCCACAGAGCAGCGTAGAAGAGTACAAATCATGCTGTTTAAGAGATGGAGTTAGCTTGTGAAGAAGCATGGCCACAGGAGGCAGGGGGCGAGATGGCAACAGCCATTTCAATGACCAGATCGGCCTTAAACCAGTGCTGATGGCTCAGACTCTCAGGAACCTTTATTACACAACTTCTTATGGATTTAACTCCCTTTGCTTTCCTGTTCCCAACTCAGGAAACACTGCAGGTCATACTGCAACAGCAAACACCTCCCAAATCTCAGGGCTTCACTAACTACACCAACAAAGGTCAATCTTTGCCCGTGTTCCAGGCTGGCGGTGGGTCAGGTTATTTTCACTCTGGGACCCAGGCTGAAGGAACAGCCGGAGCTGGTACCTGCCTTTCTAATGGCCCAGCGGTGGCAGAACCACACCCGGGCTCCGATCCCTCAGCATCTGACATCTGGTCTTCTATTCAAATTCTCTTGGCCAGAACATGTCACATGGCCAAGCCTGGTGACAACGAGGAAGGAAGTGTACACCTCCCACAGTGGAGGGCATTGTAGTCACAGAGCAAATGTTGAGCGCGTACGGGGAACGTCAGCCAATAGCTGGGAAAAGTAACATGGTCCACCGTCAATGAGGAGGCGGAAAGAAGGCCTGGAAAAGGCCAGTGGGCAAGCGGAGGGTGGGAGGTGGGCGCAGGTTGCTCGTCTGTGCTGGCCGGGGGTGTGCCCGTGCTTCCCCCCACAAGAGACGCCCGGTGGGCGGAGTAACAGGAACCACGGAGCAGCACAGATTTGGCCGAAAAGCCCCAGGTGGGCGCGCAGCACCCGCTGGTGGGGGACTTGTCAGATGCGAACTGATAAACACGAGCGCTCAGCTGCAGAGCAGGCACCTGTGCCGAACGTCAGAGAGCAAAGTTTTCCAACAGTGCTCTCCGCGCTGGCTGTCTGCCTTGGCTCTCGGGGAACAGAGCCCGGAGCTGGGGCCGCGTGGCCGGCAGGAGCCACGGGAGGGGCTTGCAGGCTGGGGTCCGCGCTCACCTGTACTGGCGTCGTCCAGGCCAGGGGAGGCTCAGGTGAACGGGGGCTGTGGGTCAGGTGTCTCCAGCGGTTGGGAACGGGCCTGTCTGGGGGTGAGTTCAGACTCTCCACTTATGACCTTTGTGACCTTGGTAAGCTAACTGGCTTCGAGAAGCCTCGGCTTCCTCATTTGTAAAATAGGAAAGCAACGCGCTCTGACGACCTGTCGTGATGATCAAAAAAGTGTCGTTAGTGGCTTAGTGAGAGCCCACTGCGCCTGGCACGTATTAGGAGCCCAGTGCCGCTTTGTTTCTTATGACAGAGCCTGTGGACCCTCACCTGGGAGGGAAGGACCTCAGGGGGCTCCTGGGGGTCTCGGCGATTCTGCCTTAGCCCTGAGCCTGGTGCCGGTGGGCGTTGGTTTTAGACCTTGTGTATTAAAAGCCATGACAGGAGAGAATGTCTCCAGTCTCTGTGGCATCTTTTTAGGTTCTGAAGCTTTAAGTAGCTTTGTCACACTTTGGGGACTCTTTCCTTAAAAACTCCTTTGCGGGGCTTCCCTGGTGGCGCAGTGGTTGAGAATCTGCCTGCCAATGCAGGGGACACGGGTTCGGGCCCTGGTCTGGGAAGATCCCACATGCCGCGGAGCAACTGGGCCCGTGAGCCACAACTACTGAGCCTGCGCGTCTGGAGCCTGTGCTCCGCAACAGGAGAGGCCGCGATGGTGAGAGGCCCGCGCACCGCGATGAAGAGTGGCCCCCACTCGCCGCAACTGGAGAAAGCCCTCACACAGAAACGAAGACCCAACACAGCCAAAAATAAAGATAATAACTAAACAATAAATTTTAAAAAAAATTTAAAAAAAAACTCCTTTGCATTCTAAATTATTTATATATTGAGAAAGTTAGGACACTTTCTGGGCGTTTTCCCTCTGACCTTTCTCCGACTCTCATAGGACCAATATGTGTGGCCTTGCCATGCCACGCTGGCTACCGAGGTAGCTATTTTGTGGAGCTGCTTTATTCTGAGCTGTGGTTATGACAAAACAGGAACAAGAAAGGAACAGAAAAAGATCAGCCAAGTGTTTTTCATGGTGTCGTTTTTCTTGAAGATTCACTTTAATAGTTGGAACTATAGGGAAGAAACGTTTTGGAAGCGAGAATAAGACTAAATCAAGCCAAACAGCATAATATTCTAAATGTGAAATAAAGGAATGTATCACTTCCTGAAAAAAGAAAGAAAAAAATGAGCTCATTCACACACACATATGCACCTGTGCACACATCCCACACACATTCCTACACGGATCTTAGAAGAGACTGTTTCCTTGGATGTTTTTTAAAGTTATTTATCTTAAAAAAAAAACTAAGCAGAGGAGGGGGGGGGGGGATTAGAGGAAGGCTGTCAAAAGGGACAAACTTCCAGTTATAAGATAAATAAGTACGAGGGATATCATGTACAAGATGATAAATGTAATGAGCACTGCTGTATGTTATATATGAAAGTTGTTAAGAGAGTAATCCTAAGAGTTCTCATCACAAGAAAAAGAAATTTTTTTTTCTATTTCTTTAATTTTGTGTCTATATGGTTGATGGATGTTCACCAAACTTATTGTGGTCATCATTTCAGGATGTACAAAAGTCAAATCATTATTCTGTATGCCTAAACTGTATTCAGCGCTGTGTGTCAATTATATCTCAATAAAACTGGAAGAAAACCAAACATTAAGCAGACTTAGACTTCTGAGATTTTACGACATGACTGAGCTGCTTTCCCTTAGATAAGCATTTCTGCCTTACAAATAATAGTTCAATATTCATGAACAGTTAATGTAGTGGATATTCTATTAATATTTAGTCTTGATCAATAGTGTTTAGTAGCCGATATAAATACATATAACTAACGCTCAAACATACTGGGAAGAGCTCTGAAGTCAGCCATCGAGTGGCCTTAAAGCTGCTGTGTGACCTTGAACAGGTGCAGCTGAGGTTTCCAGCTGTGCCCATACGTGCCCGGGAGAGGGCCTGGCACCTGCATTCACTGCACCGGCCCTGCCTCCCTACGAAGACCTCCTCTGAGTGAGGTGGGTAGTGGGAGCCCACAGGCATTATATAGGAGGCTACCGTGCAGAAAAGAGCCTGTGCAAGCTTGTGCTTGCTGTGAATGTAAGTCCCCAATAATTGTCCCTTAGGTACAAGCACTGACAAGTCAACTTCAAAGAAAAAAAATCCCAGCCCAATCAAACGGGATTCCTCTTTCCCCCCAAGGAATGCGAGGCGTGGGCCTCCTGCTGGCCTTGCAGCGCAGCTCTGGCTTCCTGCTCGCGCCCACTTCCCTCTTCTTGGGGCCCCTGTCCTTGTCGCCACCAGCACTGTCCATCCTTCCAAGTCCCCTCCCGGATCCGCTGCCTCGTGGAATGCCTTTGCAGAACTGTCCCCGTTCTTCTCCCGTCTTCAAGCATTTAAAATGGACGGACAAACCGAACCCCATCCCAGTGTCGTGTCATTTTCCAAAGTGGCCGTGGCGTTCTTGCCAGCCCAGAGACTCTTCCAGAATCTTGTCCTGCTCCGTGGAGTTACGGAGGCCCTTGCTTCAGTGACCCTGGGTGGGATTGCTGACCCTTCGCCTGGGAGAACGTAGCTGAGGGGACGCTGTGTGGCTTCTGAGGTCTTACAGCCTCCCTGGGCTCTCTCTCCTGGGATGCGCCCCGGAGCAAGCCTGCCAGGCGCTGAAGCGCAGACTCAGGCAGAGAGGCACGTGGGACGGCATGTGGGACGGCCACCTAGGAAGGACCAGAGCCAGCAGCACTGCCCCAGGTGACCCCAGCGCCCAACCTGACTCTTCCAGCTGAGACCCGACATCAGCAGGCAGAGTCAGGTCACCCTGCGGGGGCCTGTCTGAGCTGTGGCCCCGAATGAGTGAGTGTGATGGACGGTCGTGCACGGCACTAGGTTTGTTCTGTAGCCTCAGTAACTGGAACAATTGGTGACCAGTGGAGGAAACTAACCGAGGGACAGGACGGAAGCCAGAATTCTTTGATTGTAATTGTTTGGTAGATTTAACTTTAGAACAGTGTAGAATACATGTTTTACATAAAAATTCTTAAAAGGCCACCCCTCAAAACTAAAAGCAAAGTGAAAGAAATGTCTGTAGGTATTGGGTAGGTTGCTTGACCACACAAGAAGAAGTATTTCAAGTATTTTTTAAACACAGCAGTTTTACTTCCGAGTACTTCCTAGTGGGACATATCCTAAGGCCAAATTCCCGCAAAGGAAACTTGCACTGTTTTCGGTTTCCATTTTGTTACTAAGCACGGAGTATAGTTACTGTGAAACTAAATAAATAAAATAAACACAGCAAATAAGTCATGATATTAACTCCACTAGGGATGTTTTAAGTCTGTGAGAAAGTCGGTGCAAAAATGGAGATTAAAGAAATTAAGAAATGCATGAAAACTTAAAAGTTGTGTCATGCTAAATTTGAATTGTAAATATCAGTGAACTCATGATATATTTTCTTTAAAAAGAAAAGAGAAAAAACAACTGAGAAACAAAAAGCCTTACTACCTCGCTCTAGCCACTGAAAAGCCCTGGTACCAAGGACCAGCTCAGTACCAAGGAGCACCACGACTGTGGTCTCTAAAAGGAACCAGGGCTCCTTGAGAAATGGCTGCCGCCAGGTCTGTAGAAGGAAAGGCTGGACACGAGCCTGAAACACACTGTCGCATCAGAAAGCAAGGGAGCTGCTGGGGCCCTGTCCAGAGAACTCACAGGCGGGCTTGAGGGGATGATTTGGGGGCGTCGCAAAGAATAATGACTACAATGGATTGAAATACATTAAATCTGTTAAAAATCCATGAATGCATAATGACACCCCTCCCCTCCCAAATCCTCTTGGTCGCCCTTGGGGATTGAGTGGCAACAGAAGCAACTCGTTATTCTGAAAATTTTTAAATAAAAAGTAAGAATCACTCATTTATTTATTTTTTTATAAATTATTTTTATTTTTTTAATTTTTAATTTTTTTAAACATCTTTATTGGAGTATAATTGCTTTACAATGGTGTGTTAGTTTCTGCTGTATAACAAAGTGAATCAGCTATACGTATACATATATCCCCATATCTCCTCCCTCTTGCGTCTCCCTCCCACCCTCCCTATCCCACCCCTCTAGGTGGACACAAAGCACTGAGCTGATCTCCCTGTGCTATACGGCTGCTTCCCACTAGCTATCTATTTTACCTTTGGTAGTGTATATATGTCCATGCCACTCTCTCACTTTGTCCCAGCCCCGCCTCCCCCTCCCCGTGTCCTCAAGTCCATTCTCTACATCTGCGTCTTTATTCCTGTCCTGCATAGGAAGCACAACTCAGATTAATCAAATAATTGAGGAGGAAGAGTTCCTCTGTATGGAATTCCAGATAAAAGTTGAAGAAGGAAAAATAGTATTACAATATTACCATTTTGCAACCCCAAATAAAATAACAAATCCCGGCCATGATCATCAATGGAAGCTAAAGCAGTAGAGGAAAGCTGAGAGGGAAATTTACAATGGATGGGTCAGTCCGAGGTCATCAGGAGCCACGATCAATACTAACGTCACACAGAGACAAGCACACGTGACATCACACAGAGACAAGCACACGCGACGCCACACAGAGACAAGCACACGTGACATCACACAGAGACAAGCACACGTGACGTCCTGATTTTATGTGACAGAGAACCCACCTCACCGCCTGTGAAGCAGCCGTGCCACAATCTTACCATTCTGTGTGTTTTGCTTTTAGGTTATTTGGTGCTATAGCCTCAGGTTCTCTTTATACAATTTCCCTTTTATCATTAAAAAAATGTCCCTTTTGTATCATAATGCATTTGCTTCAGATTTCACATCAGTGATATACATATTGCTATTCCTGCCTTATTTTGTTAAAAGGCACCCTGGTTCCTTTCAGTGGACATTTGTATTTCGAGACCATAGTCCTGGTGCTTATAGCTACTGGGTTAGTCATTGGTCCTAGTGCTTTTCAGTGGACAGAGCTAGGAAATAACTTCCGCTTGTCCTTTGGTTTTTGTTTGTTTGTTTGTTTGCTTTTTAAAGAAAATAGACCATGAGTTCATTCTGACATTTATGAATCAAATTTAGGATGAAAGAGCTTTGTTATTTTGTTATTTTCTTATTTTGATGTATCTTTGTGTCTCCCTTTAATGTCTTTCAAGCATTTATTTGGCCACAGATTAAAAAGGAGACTCTATTAGTCTACATGCTATCTTGCTTCCTCAAAATATAGCTAGTCATTAAAGCAATTTACCTTTCCCTTGGGGCTGATTTTGGCCTGGGATACTGATTAAACTGCAGAGTAGTTTACCTGGACCAAATTAAGATGCCGACTCATAAACTGTCTTAGCTAGCTTAAAGTAAGCAAGATTTCATCCTCAATTGCCTTTCATCATGATCTTAAGAAGTAGGGGGTCATTTGACACATCATTGCTATTAACTCTCCTTACAGGTCTGTTAATGCAACAGCAAACGTGGCAGGGGAAGAAGAGTTAAAAGGGGGTCCCAGGAGGAGAGTGGAGGCTGCTTCCTGCTAGACCAGCAGTAGGATTAGAGCCTGGAAGGGCCCCAAAAGTAAAGGCCATGGTACGCGGGCTCAGAACACCAGAAATCCTGCTTTTTCCCAGTCGTCTCCCTCCTGCACTGCTAGCGTTTCGTTTTCACATCTCTGCTGGGAGCTACGTCTCCTCCTGCCCTTCAAATCCTCTCCGTTCCTCAAAACACAACTCAGGTTTCATCCTTTTCCTGAAAGTTGACCTCCTTCACCTAATTTCCCCAGCTCCTGAATTCTAATTTCTCTTGGAGGCTAAAGCCTTTGAAAATATACTCTTGTGTATTGATTTATCCCTCTCTTCCACAATATTATAAACTGCTCGGGACAGAGCTGGGTCTTTCAATCCTTGCATGTCTCCGCTGTGCTGTGACAGGGCAGGTGCTTAATAGTTATTAATAGGCTAGTTTATTGCTTTAGTCCCATTCAGCCAAAAGCACTTTGTCCACAGATATGCCCCTATATGTGCTAAAAAACAAAACAAAGCAAGCGAACAAACAAACAAAAAAACCCCACCAAACCCAACTTACATTTATATAGTACTTTCTGGATTAGAAAGCATTTTACTTTCATTATCTTACTTAGTTTTCTAACAACCCTAATGCTGGACAGAGCCGGAATGTGTGTCCCTTTTCCAAAAGGAGGAAAGTGAGGACTTGAGAAGCTCAGCCCCTGATGAAGACACAGCTTTTCGGTGGGTGAGCCACCGGCAGAGCCAGTGTAAGCCTTCAGACTTCTCTTCCTCCTGTACCCCAATAGTGCTAGAAAATGCGTAAGAAATGTTACCTGAAAACTTGGCGATAATGCAAAAAGATGATTCCAGGTCCTTCGAATGTCATCCTGGAACATCACCTCACAGGCCCCCCAAGGATGCTCTATTCTCTGCAACAGCAGTTCTCAAGCTTTTTGGTCTCAGAATCCCTTATACCCTTAAAAATTATTAAGGACGCCAAAGAACTTTTGTAAATATGTGTTATATTTAACAATATTTACCTTATTTGAAATTAAAACTGAGGAGCATCCAAAAATTTATTACTTAATTTTAAAATAATGGCAAGCCCACTACGGATTCACATAAATAACATATTTTTAATAAAAATTAACATATGTTCCAAAACAAAACCAATTTAGTGAGAAGAGTGGCATTGTTTCTATATTTTTGTAAATGTCCTTAATGTCTGGCTTAATGGAAGAAAATTGGATTCTCATATTTGCTTCTGTATTCAGTCTGTTGCAAGTGGTTGCTTGGATAAAGAAAATCCAGGCCCACGCAGGTATGTAGTTGGAAAGGGGAGGAGTATTTTAATAGCCATTTAGAAACTGGACAAATAATCTAAAATGATAAAAGATCAGCTGCAATGTGGAATCTGAAGCTCTATCAGTGAACTTTTTGCACTCTGTTACCTTGAAATCCATTGCTCTTTCTGGAACGTTGAAGGGCATCATTTGTCCTCGTGTGGTAGGCAGAATAATGGCCCCGAAAGACATCCCTGTCCTACTTCCCTGAACCTGGGAAATGTGGCAAAAGAGACATTTGCTGATGTGATTGTGAGGGACACTGAGAGGGAGACAGACAGACAGAAGAGAGTGACAGAGATGCAACAGGAGAAGGACTCAACCCACCGTTGCTGGCTTCAAAGACAAGGAAGCAGATTCTCCCCTGGGGCCTCCAGAAAGGAGCACAGGGAGACCCGTGTCAGACGGCAGAACTGCAGAACTGCAAGATCACAGAGCTGTGTTGTGTGAGGCGCTAAGTTTGCGGTGGTTTGTTGCAGCAGCAACGGGAAACTCTGACACCATGTAGACTTTGTAACATCGTGAGCTGGTCATTTGGAAAATAGTGGTTCACTGGGTTATGTGCAGATTTTCCCAATGTTGACGTGGTTCATTACACAGTCTCAAAGAATCATTAATATCACACTGACTTCATCAGAAAACTCTTTAAATATTAGGAAGCTTTCAAGGACTCACAGCAACTATCCAAAATTTTCACTTGAAAACTTTTATCATTGGCAACAAATACTGTCAGCTGTTTTCCGTGAAGCAACAGACTAACTTCATGCACTCTTGAAAAATGTCTTCTAAATACTGAAGTCTAAACAACCAGCTTGTCTCTCAGTGGTTCTTGCAGATGAAAATGGGGCTCGGGCTGGATTAACTGAAGTGAGCAAAGGAAAAGACAAAATAGCTCCGGAAGCCTCAGGTTCCTCTCCTTTGCTTCTTTGTCTTGGGCTCTGACTCCAGGGCCACCTTCCTCCTTTCCTTCTAAGCCACCTATGGCTCACTATAACCTCCATCCGGTCACACAAATTTTCCCACCAAACTTTCTCTTTTCTCACTCCCTTTTCCTCTGAACTTGTCAGAACCCGTCCCTTTAAAATTAAGCCTTCTGAGAATCCAGGGACTAAACTCTTAATTTTTCATATTCCCTGGACTAAAGCTGAACTGCAAACCATAGTCAAAGATTTTCTCAAAGTAACTGAAGATCCTCACAGATTTGCTGAGGAGTTTAATATAGTCACTCAAACTTATCAACATGGTTTCTCTGACTCATAGCAGCTAGTTCAGATGCTTATCAGTGAGGGTCAGGCCCAGATTCAATGAAAACTGCTAATTTGGAAAGTCCCGAAAGGTGTCTAGAATCACAACTGGGAGACCAGCCCTCTAACTTATTATATGATCAGGTTCAAGCAATTCCTAGGGCTTCTCCAAAGCCTGTTGACTGGAACAAAATTCAAGCTTGCACACAAAAATCTGATGAACTGTTCATGATTATCATAATTGACTTCAGAATGTTTTTAAAGAAAATTCTGGTCTTTCTTCACATGTTGACTCCACCTGGGTAGCTTTTAATTCTGTTTATTAATAGGCTGAACTGGGACCTTTCTAGTAATAAGGGCCAGGATGGAACGGGAGGCTGTGTCCACTCCAGATTTAGTTACCCTGCCAAGTCAGCTCTCCCACACGCTAGATCACTCACCTCCAAGGAAGACCACCAAAATTCTTCACCTTCAACTCCAGCAAATGAAGGCTCCTAAACAAAACCCAGACCCTCCTGGTTCCTGCTATTGTTGCAAAGAGCCAGGACATTGGAAAAGAGATGGTTACAAATTTGAGCATGTCAGGGGCCTTCAGCTCTCTAACCAGCCTCTCCAGGGTCCACCCAGTTCCCGGTGACGGGGCTCCGAGCAACTATGGGGGCTCTTCCCAATCCTCCCTCTTCATTGGCTTGAACATCTCTCCAGATGGGGATGAACCTCTTCCAGTCCTAACTGGTGCTGGAGCCACACACTCAGTGCTCAGTCCCACTACTATTGATGGAAAACAGTCCCTGCCTTGGAGTACTAACACAGTTCAAATAATGGGGATCTCTAATGAACCTCAAAAGGTTCCTGTCTCTGAATCTATTCCCTTTTGTTTAGGCCCTTTGAGAAATACCCAGCCTTTTCTCCTTAGTTCTTCCTCCCCAGCCATTTATCAGGCTGAGACTCCTTATAGAAGTATCATGCCACAGTTTCTTTCTCCCAAAAGGTGGAAATAATTCTAGAATTTGGGAGTAGTCATCAGAGTAACCCACCAAGTGAATTAAATGACCCTTTGACATCTTTTATTTCCTCTGCCTCTCATTGTACTAGAGCTGATTCTGAAAACACTGATCATCTGTCCCTATTGAATCAGCTACCACCACCTTATGGGCAAAATCTCCAACTGGCAAAATGAACAGCACATCTCCCACTGAGGTTCTAACAGACCCCTCAAAAATCTCTCCCCAGAATTAATCAATACCCTATAAGTAAAGAAGCCCTTCAAGGCATACAGCCTGCAATAGAAGATTACAAGGCTCAAGGTCTCATTGCCCCTTGTACTAGCTCCTGAAACACTCCCATTTTACCAATGAGAAAAACCTAAGGGCCAAGGGTGAAGGCTTGTCCAGGACCTCTGAACAATAAACTACATTATTATCCCCTGACACCCTGTTATTTCCAACCCTCATATGTTACTAACATCCATTCCCGATGGAAGCAAATTCTTTCCCGTAATTGATTATGCAGTGCATTCTTTAGTATCCCAGTTGATGAACCCAGGCAATACCTTTTTGTGTTCAGTTGGAAAGAAAAACAATTTGCCTGGACAATAATGCCTCAGGGTTTTACTGAGAGTCCTTCTTATTTCTCACAAATTCTGAAGGCTGATCTGGATGATATAAAGTTCCCTAGGGGTTCTACTGTGTTGCAATATGTGGATGATTTGCTTCTTTGCTCTTTTTCTAAAGCCTCCTCATAAAAAGACTGCATCCACCTGCTAAAGCTTTCAGCCTTAATCACATCTATATTCTAGCTCTATGTTAGTTACTTCTTATGTCTCTGCAAAAGGATGATGGCTCGAATTTTGGACTAGAAGAAACTAAAACTGTTAGAAATGTTGAAAGTATTTTATGAATTTCCAACTGTTTCCAGTAACTTTCTCATATTTAAAACAAGAATAGCACGTGAAGCAATATATATTAAATCAGCCTCATATATTGAACATTTATTGTATGGAGCAATGAGCTATGTAAGAGTTAAATGGACAAGAGTCTGAAAAATAGCAATTGACCAAATTTTTAAACATTAAATTGAGGGTGAAAAGACTCAATCGTTTCCACAAGAATGTTTTCCCATAACTGACTTATGAATAAATACAATCTTGACTTAGAGTATTTTAATTTTATCCAGTGAAATTAACTATAGAGGTTAATCTCTAAACAGAAAGCATCTATCATTCTATGTTTTTATTACATTCTTTTTGGTTAAATTTCGAGAAGCTACAGTCATGTAATTTAGTTTGGAAGTAATGTCAGTCTTCATGAGAGGCTTATGCACACACACACACACACACACACACACATAGAAAAATATCTTTTGACAGCATCTAAATGCTTCTGTCCATATCTGCTTCTAAATCTAAGAAGTAATTCTCTTTGAAAGAACAGCCTTATATAAGCTTTTAAAATCCTAATTATGAGCTGAGAAATTCAGCTTTGAATTACTTAAATTACATAAAATTGTTATAAATCATAAGGTGCAGAAAGCTCAATTTTCCTGTTTGTTGGTCAAGGCAACTATCCTAAAACCCACTCAAATGTCTAAGCAAACTGGAATGGAAATAGAAATGAAAGCTATAAAAATGACTAAGAGTGAAAAATTCACAGGTTTTCTATTTGTTATCCGGTTTTTCTCACAAAACTCTACCTGTGAGATATACATACATGCACATATGCACATACATATATGTACATGCACCATGTGTGTGTGTTGATTGAAAAATACCTTTTCTAAGCATTATGACACTGACGTCATTTCACTTACCTATTCACTCAACAAATTTATCTCCTACTCCGCCAGGCATCCATTATGGGGAAATAAATACGAAAAGAAAATGCTCTCTTTCCTAAAAGGGTCCATGATCTACTTAAGAGACAAACATTTGTAAATTATTGATGAGTAACAAATAATTGTAGAAATGCAGTAAATGTTATAATAAAAGTGTAGATTAAGTGCTATGTGGATGCGGAAAAAGAAATGGCCAAGTTGCCTATGAGACATAGAAGGCTCTTCAGAATAGACAGCATTTGAGCTGAATCTTAGAGGATGAGGACTTTTTAGGTAGACAACACAAGGAAGCATGTTCTGGGTGGAGAGAATGAAGAATACCGAAAGATCATGCTGTGATCAGGGCATGTGAATAATGGCTGACAGCAGAATTCATACAGAGAGTGAGAAGAAACTAGGTTGAACGGGGCTGTTGACCTAAAACAAATAGGCTGCCAGATATTTCTCCAGCAAAGATGGGTTTATTCGGGACCAGCAGAGACTTGCAGTTCAGGGTCTGCAACCATGGTGTGAGCCACATGCAGTCCCTGCACAGCAAGGGATGATGAATGCTTTTATAGAGGGAAAAGGAAGTTGGGGGGCGGGGGCTACAGTAAACAAAGAGTCCATGGCTTTTCATTGGCTGAGTCCTTGCGGGAAGAAGAGGCCTCTTTCTCTTCCTGTTGGGCTCTGCCATCAACCATCGCAGGGAGTGAGAGCTCCTCCTTCTGGTCTCCCAACCCTGGTTAACTGAGGTTTCTGTGTATTAACTTTTTACATTTCCCCTTTTGATCAAGATCTTTCTCTGAAAGCATCACTGATCAAGAGTCAGGTTTTCTATTTCAGTGGATTTTTGTCCCTCAATGTCAGGAAGGACTTTTCAGCATGTAGTGTCCTAAGTCGGAGGGAAAGTGCACAGATTGGAAACCTATTGAGGTCACATTTGAGTAGCAAGGAGGACTAGGAGGGAGGGAGAGCTCTCAGACACTTTTTGTCAAAGTCTATATGTTATCAAGATCATAGACACTGGAGATCATCTAAAGCACTATGTCATCTTCAAAGGTCTGGAGACAAACTTCCAACCGGCCTGGTCTAGATATCTTGGGAAAGCTGTCTCATCAGATACTGTCTGCTTCAATTCTGGGAAATCTTTACTTTCAGGTCACCAGATGACATGCACGTCCAGTCAGGGTTCAGTGCTTTTTTTTTTAGGTGTGCCATATGAACCCAAGAGTCTCTTCTTTGGAGTTTGGTGGCACAAGGGTTGGTTAGCAGTACCTGATAGGGACCTTTCCAGCGAGATGGAAGAGAGTTCTTCTGGAGGTGACTTTTCCAATAGACAAAAGCTCCAGGTTGCAAGGTGTGATGCTTAAAGTCTTTGTCTCCTGCACACTGTGCACACTGTGAAGACTGCTTTACCAAAACATGGCTATTTTTAAATAGAAGCAAGTAGGCCTTTACAGTATTGGCGTATCTCTCCTTTTATCAGCTGTGGGTCAAAAGAAGCAGGAGCCAAGTACATTGAGTCCCTGGGACTATCTCAAAGGGTGAGAGGTTGTGAATTCCAAAAAACATGCATCTGAGATTTAGAAGGACAAGTGGCAAACTTTTGGCCAAGGTGTTTTGCCAACTGAGTCTTAGGAATTCCCTTAGCACGTGCTATGAAACCAGAGGATTGAAGGTGGTTAGCACAGTGGCAGCGTTGTAAAAGCAGCTGGACAGCACAGACCTATCCAAGCACCTGGCCAAGTGATGGGTCCCTCCATCACTGTACAGTTTGAGGGGACAATCTTTTCTGAAAGGACTTTAGCCACAGAAGAGGCAGTAGCCTGTCTGCAAGGGAAGACTTCAGTCCAGTGTGAAAACATACAGACCATGACTAAACATATTTCTATCCAAGAGATAAAGGGAGTTGTATGAAGTCCACTTGCCAGAACTTGAATGATCCATTGGGCAGTTTTAAATGTCCGGGGCAGTGTGAGTTGTCTTCCCTGGGTTGTGCTTTGGACAATTGGGACAAGTGAGGTAGGCAGTTTTGCGGCCTTTTAAAATGTTTCCCCACTTCTTCCCTGGTGGCGCAGTGGTTAAGAATCCACCTGCCAATGCAGGGGACAGGGGTTCGAGCCCTGGTCTGGGAAGATCCCACATGCTGCGGAGCAGCTAAGCCCGTGTGCCCTGACTACTGAGCCTGTGCTCTAGAGCCTGTGAGCCACAACTACTGAGCCTGTGTGCCACAACTACTGAAGCCCACGTGCCTAGAGCCCGTGCTCCGCAACAAGAGAAGCCACCTCAGTGAGAAGCCCATGCACCGCAACGAAGAGTAGCCCACATGCAGCAACGAAGACCCAACACAGCCACAAACAAACAAAAAAAAAGTTTCCCCACCACTATTGATTCATAATAGCTATCATTTTGCCAGAACAATGGTTTGATGCATGTACAGTAGTGGGGAGTGGGAATTTTAGAGTCTCCGGTAGGACTGGGTTATTTGGTCCCAACCAGAGCTTTCTCCTTCTATCAAACCAACAGTTGTTGAATTTCCAATCTTGTTTTTCCTTTTCTGAAGCCAGTTGTTGCACTTCTCTAGGCAATTTTTCTAAGTTATTATTTGGGGAAATTTCCCTTTGGACCATGACAGAGGTTTGGCTTCTGTTGGTCCTTTTAAGGGAGGCATTCCTAATTTATTATTAATAAGTTAATAATTATTTGAATATTAACTTGATTCCTAGAGGGTCAAGTTTAGAATGCCATGGAATCTTAATAACATCTGACGTGGCAGGTTAAAGTATTGCATTTAATAATTCCTGAACATAGCGGACATTTAAAATTTTACTTCCACTGGAAGTAAGGAAGCCACATTGCTTCCACAAGATTCCAAAATCATGAGCTACTCCAAACGTATACCTACTATTAGTATAACTATTGGAAGTTTTGTCCTTGGCTAAAGCACAGGAGTATATAATTCAGCTTGTTGGGCTGAAGAAGCCATAGGTTCTTGTTGTCCTTACCTCAGACAACATCAAAAGGGGTTGTAATAGCACACCCAACACAATGTCTTCCTTTGTCATCTTTTACATAAGAGCCCTCTGTGAACCATGGAATTTCCTGTGGCTCATCACAAGGAATCAGGAGGTGGTCCATCAGTGTTAAATGGTCATGAGGGACTTTGTCATTGTTGGAGGGCAGAGAAGTAGCCAGGGTAAGGTTATTACAGTGTAAAAGAGGTATGTGAGGGGCAGTTGACAGAAGGGCTTCTTAAGAGGTGAGGTGGCTGGCTGAGAAATGTTGAGTGTGGTGGGAATTCAGGAGGGCTTCCGCTGCACGGGGTAAAAATGGTTAAAGGGAATCCACCAGGATTTTCTCGGTGGCCTTAACCAAAAGGGCAAAGGCAATAATGGCTCTGAGGCAAGGGGGTAGTTCTGTGCCAGAGGGTCTAGTTTTGGGGGATAATAACCTTATGGGTCAATGGTGGTCCCCATGTTTTGGGGTGAGTAACCACAGGGCATTCCCTTCCTTTTCATGTACAAAAAGGAATGTGATAATTGAGATGCCCAAGGGAAGGTGGGTTCATCAAACTTTCTTCTAAGGCCTCGAAAGCCATGTCATCCAGTTATTCCCATAAAATTGGGCGTGCGGTGTTACTGTGGAGTAAAACATATAGAGGTTGGGCTCTAAGAGAGAAATTTGGAATCCAATTTTGGCGATAACCAATTATCCCAAGTAAACCTCACAGCTGGCAATTAGTTTTGGGTTTGGGGAAACTTAGGACCCCATGAAATCCATCTGGATCTAGGTGTAGCCCTTGTTCTGGTATCAGAAGCCCTAAATATAAAACCCAGGTTCGGGCAAACTAATTTTTTCCTTTGTAACCTTATGTCCCTCTATAACGGGGTTGGCTGAATGTAAATGACATTCTAGAAGTTCTCTCATTAAGAATGTTTTGTCTTAAATAATGATGTTTTAAATATAGATGTAAACACATATGTGTATACATAATGTATATGTATTGAGAAAAAGCCTAGAGAAAAGCTCTGAAAAAATTTCTTTTATTTATTTTCCAATGTTTTATAATGACCACATGCTACTTTCGTAAACAGAGATATAATTAAAAAAATTAAAATCTAGAAATACAAAACTTCATCTTCATCTGGTTTCTTGTCAATCTAATTAAATTCACAAGTCTTAGCTGTTCTAGAATACTGGGCACAATACTGAAAATCAGGCATAGAATTCTCACCCAAAGTAGAAGTATATAGAAAAATGTTAAATCAAACCTCCAAATTAAAATCTTTCAAGCTGCATGAAATGACTGATTGTCAGTCAGAATAATACTTTGTTTTTTTAAATAACATTTGGAGGTCAGTGTCTGCCACATGAAATTTACTATAAAATATATACTAAACACAAGAAGTTAGTAAATTAAAAAGTATAACATTTTAATGTTATAACATATGTTACAATAGTTTCACTTAATGAAGAAATATTCTCAAAGTAAAATGAAAATCTTAAAGTAGAGCATACTTTGTTTGTAAAAAAAACATTCATTTTATTATCCTTTTAAAGTTATTTTAAATTATTTCCCAAGTGATTCGAGAATAGTTTCCAGTCATATCTTACTGTTCCCAGAAGCAGCCTTTTTCAACTCCTTTTGCTGTTTCCACAGATACTTACTTCCCTCATTCTAATTGTGTTTGTACTTACATCTCTCCCTGTATCACTTTAAGACATTCTCGGTGGTCATCCAATAATGGAAGATAAAGACTTAATGGCTTCTCTAATCATCTTCCCAAATTTTCTTCTTTCCTGCCATGCAGTAAGAATTAAAACAACATTAATTTACCCTATATGAAAATATAAGTGCTTTTTCCTGCGAGACAAGTTGTATACCATGATTCTATTTCTTATTTCTTTCTTTTACAATGTTTGCTTTTCCTAGGGTTAAAAATTTAGGTGTCTTCTATCATTTCTTCTTAGGCTCGCCAAAAGAATTATGTTAAAAAACAGAACTAAACTAATTGCTATTTCCAAATGGCCAAGCGCATCAGCATATCGGGTAGTTACTGTTTTAGTCTCTCTCTGGCGTCATCCTCCGTTCCAGTAGAAATAGGTTTCTTCCTAATCCTTCTGTACACCTGTCCTCCCAGGCCTTCTGTTTACTTCTCACTTCTGCTGTATTTGCATCTCCAGGGCCAGGAAAAATTCTCCGCTTTTAAGGACCTGTGTGATTAGATTAAACTCAGCCAGATGATCCAGGGTAATATGTTGAGAGCGTTAATTTAATCACACCTGCAATGTCTGTTTTGCTAGATAAGAAAACATACACACAAGTTCTGGGGATTAATATGCGGATATCTTTGGGTACCCATTATTCTGGCCACCTTACATATCTTTTATATCTTCCTAATTTTTTTCACTTATTTCTCTTAAAGCATCATCAGTTTGGTTAATTTGCTCTGGTGTTATTATTTTTTATAAATTTACTTATTTTATTTTATTTTTTGGCTGTGTTGGGTCTTCATTGCTGCACGAGGGCTTTCTCTAGTTGCGGTGAGTGGGGGTTATTCTTCATTGTGATGTGCAGGCTTCGGTAGTTGTGGCACGTGGACTTCAGTAGTTGTTGCACATGGGCTCGGTAGTTGTGGCGCACGGGCTTAGTTGCTCCGTGGCATGTGGGATCTTCCCGGACCAGGGCTCGAACCAGTGTCCCCTGCATTGGCAGGCGGATTCTTAACCACTGTGCCACCAGGGAAGCCCTCGTGCGTTATTTTTAACACAAATTTAAATTCTTTCCTGAGTTTGTCAATTCCTTTCTGAGTTTTTCTAAATCTGACATATGTTGCTTTCCATATCTTATGTCATTCTTTATGTCTGCTATAAACCTAAAACAATAAAACAGCCAGTTATTTTACCAGCAAAACAGGTTTATTCAGGAGCAGCAAAGAATTGCTATTTGGGACAGGCAACTATGGTGAACCACATGCAAGCCCAGTAATGCAAAGGAGAGAAAACTCTTTTCTAGAGGACAAGGGGACGTTGGAGGCTGTAATAAACAAAATTCCCTTGGAGGAAATTAGTTTAAAGTATAGTGGCTGTTCATTGGCTGAGCTGTTTCCAGACAAGAAGAAAAAAAATCTTTCTCCCCCAGCGGGAGATAGTAAAGTAGCATCCATTCCTGGGGGAGATGCGAGGTACATCTCTTTTTGTTGGAGTCTGTATTGACTTTGAGTGGTACGTGCATGAGAGCTTCCCCTTCTGGCCACCCCACTCTTTTAGCGAGGTTTCCCTTTATTAATTTCCACCTTAATTTATTTTAAAATATCAGATTATCGTTCCCACCTATGTGGGAGGCATGACTTTCTGGCTTCCCTAGAGCCAGTGATCCCAGAGAGCAACATAGGAGAGAGCGCCCTCCTTTGGAGCCCAGCCTCCGAAGCCAGACGTCACCATTTCCCTCTCATCCCACTGGTTGCACACCTATGTCCTCCCTGTTCAGTGTGGGAGGACATAAGTGCCAGTGGTGGGATCCCTGGGGCCATTTTGGAGGATGGCTACCGGATGCTAAAATCAGTCAGTAAAAGTTTAATGAAGGAGAAGATATTTGCATTATGTCTTCTCATAAAATGCTTATTAGTTACAGGGGGAAAACAATAATTCAATAATTTGATGAGGGAGAAACCTCACAAACGCCACTTAACCAAGAGCCCTGGTCAGTTTGGGCTGCTGTAACAAAGTCCCATAGACTGGGTGGCTTACAAACAACAAGCATTTACTTTCTCACAGGTCTGAAGGCTGGATATCCAAGATGAGGGCGGCAGCAGGGTCAGGATCTGGGGAGGACCCTCTTCCACAGGTGGCAGATTGCCGACTTCTCCCCACGTCCTCACAGGGCGGGAAGAGAGCTAGACAGCTCTCTTGGGTCTCCTGTAAGGCACAGCTCCCATCACCATCACATTGGAGGTTAGGATTGAAACATGTGAATTTGGGGGGAAAGACACAAACATTCAGACCATTGCACCAAGTGACCAAAATTTGCATCACCAGTAATGGGACAAACTGACACCATGTGCTTCTAATCTGGTGAATTGAGGACACATCACTTATGTGGTATTCCTGCTAAAAATGCATAATCTAAATCTAATCATGAGAAGACGTCAGATGGACCCTAATTAAAGGACATTCTACAAAAGACCTAACCTGTACTCTTCAAAAACGGCGATGTCATGACAGACAAGAAAGGCTGATGCCACTCCAGATGACAGGAGACTAAGGGGACTTGACCAGTGGTGACTGTGGACTGAATCCTGAAATGGGAACAACGTCTGCTACTAGGGATATGCTTGGAGTAGCTGGAAAGTTCGACTATGAATGGCAGATTAGATACCAGTGGTAGTGGGCCCAGGTGGCCCGGAGCTTATGGTTAAATATTGAGGAATTTTGCAAACTGGGTGTTAAATTGCTGGTAACTTGAAATCAGCCATGGTGAGCCATTTCCCATGGAAATGGCGAGTGTTAGGAATTAGGACTCCCCCCGCCTCACCCCCAGTGCACCAGCATGCCACGTGACAGTTGGATTGTGACGATGTTCAATTTCCTGATTATGGTCACTCTACTGTGGAGGGCAACCTTCTTTTTCTCAGGGAGTCCACAGTGAAGTATTTGAGGGTAAAGGGACCCAGTGTCTGCTGCTTACTCTCAAACAGTTCAAGATAGATCAATTAATTGATCGATATGTAGATAGACATTCATAGGTGATAGACAATCATACAGTTAATACAACAAAATGGTGACCTGCGGTAAATCTGGGTAAATAGTTCTTCGTACTATTCTTGTCACTTTCTGTACGTTTTAAATTAAAAAAAAAAAACAGAAACAAAAAGCTCCAACCCTAATATGCTGTAGGCTATGAAGTCCTGGAAACATGACTGACTCGCGAAAGTCACACAGGATGTAGCTCTTTGGTCTAAGGCTCTCATAGCACCTTGACGTGGCCTTTCTTAAAGATTTAAAATTTTCATTAAAATGTCTTATGAGAAAATGAATGTATGAATACTTTTCTATTTTAAAAATAATTTGTTACACATACATTTTTCTGTTAGAAACGAAATTATTTTGTTTCCTTTCAGCTTTAGAGTTGCAAAGTTTTCCTTGGGTTCTGAATGAAAAGCTACGAAGAAGAGCTGGCACTTGCTTCCGCAGGCGAGAAAGAGGCCTTGTGTTGGGAGGCAGAAGGGGTTTACCCTGGACGGAAACCTTACCAACAGTGGGCCGAAAAGTTGGTAACTTGCACTTACATCACACTGATGATAATTGGGGTGTTACTCTACAGCGTGATTTCTCCACATCGGTTGGACTGACATTCTGAGCCTGACAATTCTTTGTTGTGGGGTGTTCTGGGCATTGAAGGATGTTGAGCAGCGTCCCTGGTCTCCACCCACTGGATGCCAGTGGCAGGGAGCTCTCCGCCGCCAACAACCCAAATGTCTCCAGATGTTCCGGGGAGGGCAAAATCGCCAGTTGAGAACCACTGTTTTAGAGTCGACGGTACAGGAAAAGTCAAAAGCAAAAAGAAGAGATGGTATATGTGTATATACACGTATATATATGAGACATTTGAAGAGGCTAGGGTTTCTTTCAATGGACGTATCCTGATCTTTGTGTGTTGTGTATATTTTATTCTTCTTGTTTATTTTTTAGATTCACCAATTAAAGGAGCCTAATTTTCTATATCACCCACGTTTTAGAGAATGAATTCACATCTATCTTGGACTCATAATAGTATTACTTTCTATAATAGTATTAAATTCTATTTAATTTAATTAAGTTAATGGTTTTAATTAATTTATCCTAGCTCTAACAAACTGGTCAAATTCTGAACTTCAGCATCCAAGGTATTTAACTAACGGGTTAAAACAATGGATCAAAATAGTAACGACAACTCAAAGTGATTTTTAAAAATCCTGATTCTTCAAGAATGAGTAGTACACAGCTTCTAAAACACAGAGAATGTACGTTTCCAAGGTTTGAATGTACCATACACTGATATGGTACCATAGCGATGGCTTCTTGTACCAGCCACTTATGCTTAGACATGTACTTAGCAACAAGATAATTAAATTCATAAAGAGGGCTAAGCATTGTAAAGCTAAATAAGTAAATAAAACCTGAGAGAAGTCGTGGGGTAGAAGAAAACCACTTTCATGTTGTCCTCGGCATTGAAGAATATCTAATTTAAAGGCATCAGCTAAGTGGTGAATCTATTATCTGACAGTATTAGCTATCATATCTTAGAGCAGTTAATGAAAATTAGCGAAAAAGGTGATCCTTGCCGGTTGTCCTGGTGCGCGCTGCCCCCTGGTGGCTCTCAATGCATCTTTGCGTCCTTTCCTATCTCCTGCATTCCATGTCTTCATCCAATCATTTTTTTTTCTATTTCTTTAATTCCATTTGATTTAATCAAGTTACATTATATAAACATTGGGAGGAGTATTTCCATAAAATATTTTGAGAACCAAGTAGACTTGGATGGTTCATCTTAGCTGCTGTGTGACTGTGGGTAAGCTGCCTAACTTCTCTGAGCATTAGTTGTCTCATCCGTAAAACAGAGCTTAGAAAACACAAAAATTAGCTCAGAGTATCATGGAAAAAATGCAATGAGGCTGTATATAAAACCAACTCATAATAGTTAATATTCTTATCGTGCTCTCTGTTTTAGACATTCAATACTATCTAGCAATCTTTCTAACTATACATATTCCCACACACGGAGACTTGTACCTTGTTTACAAATCGGAAACCAAGGCGCAGAGATTAAGGAACTTGCTACAGTCAACACAACCAGCAAGAGGATCTGAACTCATGCAACGTGGCTCAAAAGTCCATACTTTTAACCACGACACAAAACCCGTTATCAGAAAATCCTCGTTGAAATAATGAACTAAGTAATTTCAGAAATGTATGATGAATATGCCAACAGGGGAAGTACAGACTTCTCTCTTTCCCAGCATGCTAGTGTCGTTCGCACAATCTATGAAGCATTTATGAGAACTCATAGGTCATGAAGCACTTTATTCATTCTTCACCTCTGTCTAAACCATCCCGACCTTTCAAGCACAGGACGGCTGACCTCAAGAGAGAAAGCATTAATACTCCTGAGTGCAGATGGAGAGACTATCCCCATGAGTCAATATGCATTTTCAATTTCTTGACATTAAAGAAACAGGGACTTTCCATGCCAAGAATATGCAAGTAGGAAGTCAGAAGGCATTTCCCCTGTTCCAGCCTCCTGAACTTATTATCAGAATCTAGTAAAAGAGTTTGTTTCTATAACACAGTCACATCTCTTGAGCCCATCTTCTCTGTACCCTCACTTCTGCAGCACTGCAGCATGAGTCCAGGCCCTTCTCTTTTTTTTTTTTTTAAAGCAAATTGTCTATTTTTAGGTGTCAATCAGAAATACATTGAAAACATATATGTTCACACAAAAAGTTGTACATGAGTGTTCACAGCAGTGTTTTTCATAATAGCCCAAACTAGGAAGCAATCCAAACGTCCACTGACTGATGAGTAGATAAATAAAATGTGTTATAACCATACAATGCAATATTATCCCTTATTAATAGTAATACGAAACGAAGTACAGAGTCAATGCCACAGCATGGATGAACCTTGAAAACCTTATGCGAAGTGCAATAAGCCAGTCACAAAAGGTGATTCCATTTGTAGGAATTGCCCAGAATAGGCTAAATTCAGAGACCTAATGTAGATTAGTGGTTGCCTGGGGCTGTAGGGTCAGGTGGGGAGTGAGTGCTAATGGGTAGGGCATGGGGTTTCTTTCAGGGAGGACAAAACTATTCTAAAATTACAATGTGGTGATGTTGCACCACTCTGCAGATGTACGAAAATCATTGACTTGTACACTTTAACCCTGATCAGCATTGAATAATACCGTATTTTTATTCTTTGCCAATTTGATAAATGAAAATTTATAATTTGTTTACATATGCCTTGCAATGATTAATAGTGAATTAAACACTTTCTTATAAAAAAAAAGACTTGTACACTTTAAACGGACGAATGTACGACATATGAATTATTTCTCAACAAAGCTGTGACGGAGTGATATACTGAATAACTCCCATAAGGAGGTGAGTTCAATAATGCCAAATCATCAACTGTGCGCTGCTTCTCTTAAATAAAACATGGAGGCTAAATTGGAAAATACAAGAACAAGCTAAATGTGAGCACATAAATTGGTACCACATCTAAGGGCATCTTTTCTATCATTTCATTGTAAGCATTTTTTTTAAACTTTTAATCCATCAGTTTTGGTGAGATATGGAAATTAATAAATGAATAGCTCTCTTACCTCCCAAGTCAAACAATAATGCAGTTCCCATTTCTTCTTCCTTAATTTAAGGCTTATTTGGGACATTTAAAAAATTTAATGGTATGTTTCCTTCAGTTAGTAAAATAAACTTTAAGCAGTAGTATTAAAAATCCCATGTTTACAAATGATAAATAGTGACATCTTCGGCCTTAAAGTGCTCAAGGAAGTGAATGCTTTTGAACAGAGCTTCTACTTTGTTGACTTTATGATAGGAAAAACGCAGGCATTTTAAGGCAAATTCCCCTGTTGTATAAACGACTCCCTGGGAGTGAGGAGTTATACTAACTTTTATGATAGAGTAGTAATTGAAATAATACCCTAGTGACTTCGAAAGTTATCTTACAAAGCTGCTGAAAGAATCGAAATGGAGAACCGTAGCTTAGCTGAAAGAGGAACTCTAGTTGCAGACCTAGAAAAAGCCAAATAAAGATCAAGTGCACCGTGGCCTACTCACTGCCTGCGAGTTCCCTCTGCCCGCGTCCATCCCCCCTCACCCCCCATCACCAACGAATCAGATCCACATTTATGTTATTTTAAATTACAAAATCTTATGAGGTAGGTTAATACTTGACAGCTGAGGAAACCGAGGCTTAGAAAGGTCAAGAGGCCTTGAGAAGTAACAAACGGTACAAATCCTCAGACTCAGGAAACCCAGTGAAGGCAAATGTGCTAGCAAACGTTTAACACCTGGCTCTCTGTTTTTTTTTTTTTTTTTTTTTAAAGCCCTCATTTACAGTATTTGCCAATTTCCTTAGTGTTTCCTACCATAGTGGGTTTCAAGTTACCAATGTGATATCATGGGAACACGCCCTGGGTTGATAGTTGGCTGTCATATTCTTCCTTCAGCATTTTTCTATCATTAAAAAAAAAAACCTGACTCCACAGTCTTTAAAATTTACCATTGCCCCCATTTCCACAAATGCTGGAGAGATTGCACAAGTCGGCACCCCCCTCCCCACGTGCATCCCCTCCCGCTTAGTCACAACTGCAAAGCCGTGGCACCACCCCGGGGGTTATGGCCACCCTGCTTACCACCAAGGGTGGGTCCTCGTGGCCATCCGGCTGATGAGTACCCCGATTCCAGAACCCCCTTCCCAGGTCTGCTTCACATGACCCGATCCGGGGCGACTGTCTTGGTTTGAGTGCCCCAGAAGCAGAGCCTAAGATCAGGCTTTGGGTGCAGTTTATTTGGGAGAGGGCGCCAGGAAGCACCAGTGGGGAAGTAGGGAAATGGAACCAGGCAGGGAAGGAACTAATAAAGGTTGTGTTTTCAAGCACGTTTCTATTTAACTAGAGCTCAAACCCGAAACACTGGAAGCTAGTGGACACAACTTAGATGTACCTCCTGCCCCCAGGGGTGAGGTGGCTAGGGGTCCTTACCCACTCATTGCCTGCAGGCCCTCTCGGGAGGTACAAACTCCCTGGCACTTCAGGTCTTCCTCAAGTGCAGGCAGAGCAGGTTTATTTGGGACCAGCAGAGATTTTGCAGACAGCTTCTTTTCATAGACATGTTACAAACACACAAGTAATTTTTCCACTTCCCTAATTTGGATCCTTTGCTTACTGTCTTTTAATTTACTAATTTCACTTCATAATTCCTAATCATCTTTTGATGTGTATATATATATAGATAGATAGATGGATTCTGCCTCATTCTCTTTAACTCCTGCATTCTGTGTAAGGATGTTTTACAGTTATCCTTTGTGACTAGACTACAGTCCATTTGCATCTGTTTTGTTGCTGTGGAGGTTACTCATCCCAGTGGTTAAAAAGCCAAACAAAAGGGGAAACTACTGAAAGGTCTCTGAGTCCTCCCTGTTCCCCTCCGCACCACCTGGTACCATACCCTAGACTCAGCTACAATTAAGTTTGTTTTTAATTCTTCTGGTTCTTTTCATTATATCTCTAAATAATATACATCCTGACCCATCAACCATAAATAGCATATTTTCAAAGGATAAAATTTTATCTTCTCTTTCAGCTCCTAATTTTAAAACTTACATTACTTTTAGTTCTAATGGTGGAAGATTTTGTGACTTTACCTAAGTCATTATTTATAAACTTACATATTCCCTATTGGCTCCCTGCAAAGGGAGATGAGGAAATTAGTATATTTATACTCTCTCTCACCCCCCCACCAACGTTATAAGTCTGAGTTTTACTTTTATACTGTCAAGAATTTGCATTCGCCTCTGCAATTATGATTACATCTTTCAAACTTTGCCCATAATTGATTGAAAACACTCAGCAGCATTCACGATATTAGGGGTACAGCAGGTCTGTAGGCAGCTCGCATATGCCTTTCAGCTGAACCTTTTCTGCACCCGGGTCAGCCTCCAGCTGTCAGCGCTGAGATGACTTGGTGCCAGCTTTGGCTTTTACCGGCCACCACAACGTCCTCCGCTTCGGCCACCGCCCCCAAAGCCGCCCGAGGCCCCGCCCCGCGCCCGAGGCCCCGCCCCGCGCCCGAGGCCCCGCCCCGCCGTGACGGCGGGCTGCGCGCCGGCGCCGGGAGCGTGGGCTGAGCCGCGTTGCCGCGCGCCGTGCGGGCTGCGGCAACCGTCGGCCGTCGGCGCGGCTTGGGCGGTTGTCTTGGAGAAGCAAGATGGCGGCGACGGCGGCCGCGGTGGTGGCGGAGGAGGACACGGAGCTGCGGGACCTGCTGGTGCAGACGCTGGAGAACAGCGGGGTCCTGAACCGCATCAAGGTTGGGCGGGAGGCCGGGGGGCCGGCGGAGGGGAGGCTGGCCGCGGGCGTCACAAAGGGGCGCGGGGCGCGTCCGGCGGGCCGCCCGGGCTGGGGTCCGAGCTCGCGGGCCACCTCGGGGGCGGTCCGCTCTCGGGTCGAGGGTCTCTCCCGGGGAGCCTCCGGGCCGCGCGGCGGCGAGCGGGTGGGGGGGCCCGGCCAGCCTTCGTCGGAGGAGGCCGACCGCGGCGTCCGGTGGTCGAGTCGCCCGCTACCCACCCTGGTCCCGTTCCAGGCCCGGTGGTCGCGTTGCTCCCCGCCCCTGGGTCTCCCCCGCCCCTGGGTCTCCCCCGCCCCTGGCCTCAGCTGCTGGGCAGCGAGCCCCCCCCCCCGCTGGCGGTGACGAGCGGGTGGCGGGCTGCTTCTCGGAGTGTACTTTGCAACCTCGACGCGACCGATGGGCGTCATGAAGGCCCGGAAATCAGGACCGCAGCCAGAGTGATGGGTGCTGACCGTGCCAGGGGGACAGACGGTGGGCACGGGGCACAGAGAGCTTGCGCCCCTCCGTCAGGACGTCTCGGGACGGCTTCTGGCCTCTCTTCGCACCTGCCTGTTGAGCGTTATCATCTTGCTAGTTTTCCTGTTGCCTTTTGAAATTTCAGCTGGTGAGCTGCTTGTCCTGAAAATGTCCTGAGATCATTTTTGTTCCTTTACCCCCGCCCCCCGCTTTTTTTCAAGGCTGAACTCCGAGCAGCTGTGTTTTTAGCGCTAGAGGAGCAAGAAAAAGTAGAGGTACGAAATCTACAAAGTTTAATGACTGTATTCGTTTATTTTTAATTTCTAATTACTTAAAAGCCACTCGGAAACACTGTTTCGAGGAGTGTGTAGCCAGGGACAATTTTGAACTAAGGATTAAGCTTCTTTACTGTTGGGAGAGGGTCACGATTATTCTCTTTTCATGTATATTTTAGGGTTTTGGAGTAATCTAAAGAAAGTCAAGGCACCACAACTCTAACGCCAGTAGTAAATCTCATAGATCTCTTTCCTTAGGGGAAATCCAGAACACTTGAAGAAACGGTTTCACAGTCAGTGGGTTTACTGCGGGACCCCTTAGAACCTTTAATATGCTGATATGCACGTAAATCCCCACCGGGTGGGAGGAATATCGTATGCAGCTTTTCTCCAAGTTTTCCGGTCACCCATTTATTTTAAAATCATGTAGTCTTTCTTATGTCAAAGGTCCTGTCACGTCTGTCTGTATAAGTGTATTTAGTTTTTTCTCTCTACGGCAAGTCCTGCCACCATCTTGAGTAAATATCGTGGCCAGCAAGCGTTACTCCATAATCAAGGCCTTCAACTTCCTCTGTGACAAATCAGCCTCTTCTCCTCCTCACTTGAGACCTAGGTGCCTTGCTCCTCTTTAACTTCAGGAAGGTCTTCAGTTCTTGGCTCTTCTGTGTTTTTCCAGACATCAGTCTTCTCTTAGCTGCCTCTTGTTCTTAGCTGGTCTGGACCCCGTGGTCCATATCTCAGAAGTCCTCCCTACCTTGCCTTCCAGCCATACTTGATTTGGGGAAAAATCTTAAGGGTCATTTAGTTGAGCAGATTAACTCCCCTCCCCGTTTGTGTCCGTCTGCGCTAGAGCGGTCAGCCCGCGCTGGACTGCTGACGTTCCTGGTTGGTGGGTCCAGCCTCCGTGAGGTCCGGAGCTGGCTGACCCGGAGTCTCGTCTCTGCTCAGCAGCTCCCACTTCACCTTCACGTTAGCCTCCGACATCACGTTACAGGTAGGCTAGGAGGCTACATCACGTTAGCCTCCTAGCCTACCTGTTTCCTTCACTGTTGACGGACGGTCTTGTCTCTCCCTTCACTAGATAATAGAAGCATCAGATCCTAACTTCTTGTGTCCTCCCCCGCAATCTGTCACTCATCTCAGAAAAAGCTCCCCTGCATCTGTGTTCATCTGTTTCTCGTTCCTTCCTGCTTTAGTAGAGGCGACGCTATCTTGTCCAAGAATAATCACTTTCTCTGGGTTTTACCTTCTAGGTGTCACTGTCAGTGCCTCTTCTATACGTTGTTATCTTTGGCCTCTCCCTTTCTCCTGGCTCTTCTGTTGAGCACGGAAACATGTTTACATCTCTCTCAAGGAGAGAGCTGTTTCCCTTGACTCATGTTTTGCTTTTTAATACCTCTGCAACTTTTTTCCTCAGTTTTGAAAGACTGTGTCTCTCTTATACCTTTCCTTATGCTCCAGGCACCCTCTAATTCATTAACATCTTAAATCCATCACTACTACACCTAAGTAATTTCTTTTGCTGCTGTCAAGAAGAATCTCCTAATTGAGTATATCTCAGTCCTTACTTTAGCAAAAAGTAGTTCCTGTAGTGATCAGTAGTTATAGAATGGGTTTAGCCATCATTTTGTGAGTGACAGTATTTAATTTAATATCTTTGCCAAAAAATTGAACTTTAGTCTACATTTTGTAGTGGTTTGGGGATAAATGTATAACACTTAAAATATTTCATTTTTTAACAGAACAAAACTCCTTTAGTCAATGAGAGCCTGAAAAAGTTTTTAAATACGAAAGATGGTAAGATGTTTGTTGTTGTTTATTTTGTCTGTCTCTGAATTTTCAAATCTTGACTCCATTTGGGAGAAATGAGGAATTTCAGATTATTTTTTGAAGTATCCGATTCTTGTAGGTTCTCATTTTAAATTGTATATTATTGTACAACTGAGTTGCCATTAAATATCAGTGGTCATGGGAAATTGTTGGTTAAAGCCAATTTTATTGTAAAAAGCTGATTTTACTGTGAAAAGCAAAACACTCATCCATTTATGAAATGTCACATTGTGTTACTGATAGTTCCAGACCAATGATCCTAATGAGGAAATGGCGGAACTGAGATGTTCATCACTTAATTGTATTATTCAAGAGAAGAAATTTGCAATTTGAAACATTGAGAAACTTCTTTTCTCCCTTTACTGTAGTTATCTTACTTCCAGTGTCAGTGAGGAGGTCTCGGGTTCCTAAAGACCCTCTCTCACCTTCTCTTTTGCTCTTTGCAGGCCGGCTGGTGGCTAGTCTCGTTGCCGAATTTCTTCAGTTTTTCAATCTTGACTTTACCTTGGCTGTTTTTCAACCTGAAACTAGCACAGTAAGAATGATGCTTTTTACGACTGTCTCTGAAACTGCCTTTGATACAGATGGGTTCATTACAAGCTGAAAGTTAACATAATTTGACAACTTACTTAGAGTGTCTTGTATAAAGGTTATATTTTATAGTTGATTATCTGTTTTTCTCAAAAGCCATCTGAGCTGTCAGATAGCGGGCACCAGTGTCCCTGCTTCACATAACTTGACAGAAGTGTTGTTATAGAGTTAACTTGTTCTGCTCTAAGCCTGTACCTGGTAACGGAGACTTTGAATGCAGAGACTTGGTAAAAGAAATATATAATTCTTAAAAATGGACTTTTCATTCCTTAGAAAAATGGCCTCTTTGAGTTTAGAGTTAAGCTCTGAAAATATTTTTCTTTAATCTCTGAAAATAACTTTTCTATATTTTGGTGCATTTATACTTCTTTATATCTTATTTCTTTCCCAGTTTCAGGGTCTCGAAGGTCGAGAGAATTTAGCCCGAGATTTAGGCATTATTGAAGCAGAAGGTACGGTGGGTGGACCCTTATTATTAGAAGTGATCAGACGCTGTCAACAGAAAGAAAAAGGGCCAACCAGTGGGGAAGTAAGTACAGTCCTATCCTTTGTTACCTGTTTCTGTTTTCCAGTCATTGCCTGTCTAGTGCGGCCACGCAGATTAGTGCATACATAATGAGTCGGGTTTAAATAAAAAGAGGTTATTCCTTCAAAATAAAACAAGACATACTCAGAGATTGTATAAATGCACATTTTGATGAAAATTGGAGATGTGGTAGCTCTGAGGCTGCTGCTGCACCTGTTCTGGGAGTGACATCAGACCAGGGAGTTCAGGGGCTGGGCTGTGTGGAGCAATCCCAGCTCCTCCACTAACTACCCTCCGGCCTTGGGCATGCGACTCCCCTCCCCGGGCCTCCTTTGTAGATGGGGATGGTAGTCTTCCTCGCAGGCGTCGTGGGGCTTACACGCGTGACTCAGTACACGCGTGACTTAGTACACGCGTGAGTTAGTGCGTGTGAAATGCTGAGAACCTCAACTGTTGGCTGTTACTTTTACTACTATTTTTAAACATAGAAGGGCTGAATTATAGGCTAGTTAACAATTTTTTGAACTTAAAGCCTTTTTTAAACTAGGCTTAAAACTTTAAGCTGTTGATTTTTACAGTTTCTAAACATTTTCATACTTTGTTTTTTTGATTAGCCATTGTCTTTCTTATCCTTTCTTTTTAGAAATCGTGCTAAGGAGATTAATGGTCTGATTTCCTTTACAAACATTAGTTTTACATAAAGATACTGTTTCATGGATGTAGACAACATCATAACTGTTCCAGATACCTGGTTAAATGTGTGCTTTTAGTCAGGTTGGTCTGTAGGAATGTGGAAGGTAATGGACTTTGGACTTTTGATGCTGGAGAAGAAAACTAGCTGTGGATTAGCCCACCGAACTCAGTGAAGCTTTCACCAAAAGTGCATTTTAACCCCCCCTTAAAAACAAGGTTGCTGTGCCCACATCTTTTCAGTCTTTTCTATTCATGATTGCTGAATTAATTCAGCCCTTTGCCTATTTCTTCCCTCTTTAAACATTACAGTGACTATGTAATGGCAACTAAATAATCTCCAGGTTCCTCAACTTTAAGATCCTGCATGATGTGGCACCAACCTGGCTTTCGAGCCTTATGCCTTTTTTTGAAATGTGCAACCTTGTGCTTAGGCCCGGTGGAACTTACCCTTGAAAGTGGCTTTTGCTTTCTTGCCGTCCCCTTTTTCCCATCTATTCTCCACCCGGAGCAGTGCGTCCTCTCCCACACCCAGCTGTGCAATGTTACCATCCACGTTCTCTCTTTTTTTTTTTTATAAATTTATTTATTTTTATTTATTTTATTTTATTTTTTAGCTGCGTTGGATCTTCGTTGCTGCGTGCAGGCTTTCTCTAGTTGCAGCGAGTGGGGGATATTGTTCGTTGCGGTTGGCGGGCTTCTCATTGTGGAGGCTTCTTTTGTTGCGGAGCACGGGCTCTAGGCACACAGGCTTCAGTAGTTGTGGCATCAGGCTCAGTAGTTGTGGCTTGTGGGCTCTAGAGTGCAGGCTCAGTAGTTGTGGCGCACGGGCTTAGTTGCTCCGCGGCATGTGGGATCTTCCTGGACCGGGGCTCGAACCCGTGTCCCCTGCATTGGCAGGCGGATTCTTAACCACTGTGCCCCCAGGGAAGCCCCACCATCCATGTTCTCTTGACTCTGACTTTGGGGATGTTTTCTCTTGTTTTTACTCACTCCCTCCTGGCAGCCCCTGTAATTTAGTGCCTCATCCCGCGTAGTTGTAACAGTTACCTGTTTTTTTTTTT
Organism: Balaenoptera borealis; assembly: GCF_965194805.1. Lineage (NCBI taxonomy): Eukaryota > Metazoa > Chordata > Mammalia > Artiodactyla > Balaenopteridae > Balaenoptera > Balaenoptera borealis. The sequence continues at coordinate 2,363,382 of NC_138873.1, read as the reverse complement.
TAATTTAATTTTATTATTATTTTTTTATACAGCAGGTTCTTATTAGTCATCTATTTTATACATATTAGTGTGTACATGTCAATCCTAATCTCCCAGTTCATCTCACCCCACCCCCCCTCAGTTACCTGTTTTTATGAGAGTCGCTTATATCTACAAATAACGCAACACCAGGAGCCACTTTTGGAATGTACTCCTGTTTTTTTTTTTTTTTTTTTTTTTTTTTTGCTGTGTGTTTGTCATATATGGCCTTTATTATGTTGAGGTAGGTTACCTCTATGCCCACTTTCTGGAGAGTTTTTATCAGAAATGGGTGTTGAATTTTGTCAAAAGCTTTTTCTGCATCTATTGAGATGATCATATGGTTTTTATTCTTCAATTTGTTAATATGGTGTATCACATTGATTGATTTGTGTATACTGAAGAATCTTGCATCCCTGGGATAAATCCCCCTTGATCATGGTGTATGATCCTTTTAATGTGTTGTTGGATTCTGTTTGCTAGTATTTTGTTGAGGATTTTTGCTTCTATATTCATGAGTGATATTGGTCTGTAATTTTCTTTTTTTGTAGTATCTTTGTCTGGTTTTGGTATCAGGGTGATGGTGGCCTCATAGAATGAGTTTGGGAGTGTTCCTTCCTCTGCAATTTTTTGGAAGAGTTTGAGAAGGATGGGTGTTAGCTCTTCTCTAAATGTTTGATAGAATTCACCTGTGAAGCCATCTGGTCCTGGACTTTTGTTTGTTGGAAGATTTTTAATCACAGTTTCAATTTCATTACTTGTGATTGGTCTGTTCATATTTTCTGTTTCTTCCTGGTTCAGTCTTGGAAGGTTATACCTTTCTAAGAATTTGTCCATTTCTTCCAGGTTGTCCATTTTATTGGCATAAAGTTGCTTGTAGTAGTCTCTTAGGATGCTTTGTATTTCTGTGGTGTCTGTTGTAACTTCTCCTTTTTCATTTCTGATTTTATTGATTTGAGTCCTCTCCCTCTTTTTCTTGATGAGTCTGGCTAATGGCTTATCAATTTTGTTTATCTTCTCAAAGAACCAACTTTTAGTTTTATTGATCTTTGCTATTGTTTTCTTTGTTTCTATTTCATTTATTTCTGCTCTGATCTTTATGATTTCTTTCCTTCTGCTAACTTTGGGTTTTGTTTGTTCTTCTTTCTCTAGTTTCTTTAGGTGTAAGGTTAGATTGTTTACTTGAGATTTTTCTTGTTTCTTGAGATAGGCTTGTATAGCTATAAACTTCCCTCTTAGAACTGCTTTTGCTGCATCCCATAGGTTTTGGGTCGTCGTGTTTTCATTGTCATTTGTCTCTAGGTATTTTTTTATTTCCTCTTTGATTTCTTCAGTGATCTCTTGGTTATTTAGTAACGTATTGTTTAGCCTCCATGTGTTTGTCTTTTTTACGTTTTTTTCCCTGTAATTCATTTCTAATCTCATAGCGTTGTGGTCCGAAAAGATGCTTGATATGATTTCAATTTTCTTAAATTTACTGAGGCTTGATTTGTGACCCAAGATGTGATCTATCCTGGAGAATGTTCCGTGCGCACTTGAGAAGAACGTGTAATCTGCTGTTTTTGGATGGAATGTCCTATAAATATCAATTAAATCTATCTGGTCTATTGTGTCATTTAAAGCTTCTGTTTCCTTATTTATTTTCATTTTGGATGATCTGTCCATTGGTGTAAGTGAGGTGTTAAAGTCCCCCACTATGATTGTGTTACTGTCAATTTCCTCTTTTATAGCTGTTAGCAGTTGCCTTATGTATTGAGGTGCTCCTATGTTGGGTGCATATATATTTATAATTGTTATATCTTCTTCTTGGATTGATCCCTGGATCATTATTTAGTGTCCTTCCTTGTCTCTTGTAACATTCTTTATTTTAAAGTCTATTTTATCTGATAATGAGTATAGCTACTCCAGCTTTCTTTTGATTTCCATTTGCATGGAATATCTTTTTCCATCCCCTCACTTTCAGTCTGTATGTGTCCCTAGGTCTGAAGTGGGTCTCTTGTAGACAGCATATATACGGGTCTTGTTTTTGTATCCATTCAGCCAGTCTATGTCTTTTGGTTGGGGCATTTAATCCATTCACGTTTAAGGTAATTATCGATATGTATGTTCCTGTGACCATTTTCTTAATTGTTTTGGGTTTGTTTTTGTAGGTCCTTTTCTTCTCTTGTGTTTCCCACTTAGAGAAGTTCCTTTAGCATTTGTTGTAGAGCTGGTTTGGTGGTGCTGAATTCTCTTAGCTTTTGCTTGTCTGTAAAGCTTTTGATTTCTCCATCAAATCTAAATGAGATCCTTGCCGGGTAGAGTAATCTTGGTTGTAGGTTCTTCCCTTTCATCACTTTAAGTATATCATGCCACTCCCTTCTGGCTTGCAGAGTTTCTGCTGAGACATCAGCTGTTAACCTTATGGGAGTTCCCTTGTATGTTATTTGTCGTTTTTCCCTTGCTGCTTTCAGTGATTTTTCTTTGTCTTTAATTTTTGCCAATTTGGTTACTATGTGTCTCGGTGTGTTTCTCCTTGGGTTTATCCTGTATGGGACTCTCTGCACTTCCTGGACTTGGGTGGCTATTTCCTTTCCTATGTTAGGGAAGTTTTCGACTATAATCTCTTCAAATATTTTCTCTGGTCCTTTCTCTCTCTCTTCTCCTTCTGGGACCCCTATAATGCGAATGTTGTTGCGTTTATTAATGTTGTCCCAGAGGTCTCTTAGGCTGTCTTCATTTCTTTTCATTCTTTTTTCTTTAGTCTGTTCCACAGTAGTGAATTCCACCATTCTGTCTTCCAGGTCACTTATCCGTTCTTCTGCCTCAGTTATTCTGCTATTGATTCCTTCTAGTGTAGTTTTCATTTCAGTTATTGTATTGTTCATCTCTGTTTGTTTGTTCTTTAATTCTTCTAGGTCTTTGTTAATCATTTCTTGCATCTTCTCAATCTTTGCCTCCATTCTTATTCCGAGGTCCTGGATCATCTTCACTATCATTATTCTGAATTCTTTTTCTGGAAGATTGCCTATCTCCACTTCATTTAGTTGTTTTTCTGGGGTTTTTTCTTGTTCCTTCATCTGGTACATAGCCCTCTGCCTTTTCATCTTGTCTATCTTTCTGTAACTGTGGTTTTTGGTCCACAGGCTGCAGGATTGTAGTTTTTCTTGCTTCTGCTGTCTGCCCTCTGGTGGTTGAGGCTATCTAAGAGGCTTGAGGGGAGGCTCTGGTGGTGGGTAGAGCTGACTCTGTACTCCTGTTTTTATGAGAGTTGCTAGTTGATTTTTTTTTTTTTTTTTTTTGAGACAGTGAAGTAAGGAAGCAAGTCAAGGGAAGGTAGAAAGAGTAGATCTTTGAGAATCCCAGGACAGTGTTAGTGTGGCGAGTTGGGAAAGCAGAGTGAGAAGGTTAAATAACTTCGGAAAGGAAGCTTGGGGGCATGTTTAAATGCGGCCTGAGTATAGCCTGTTCAAGGTGTTTGGGTAAAATACTCAGCAGGTAATTAGAATCACAAGTCTGTTTGCTTTGTGTTTTGGTAAAATTTGAAGAAAATCTAATGAGGATATTTATATTAATAGGAAGAAATAAAAGTGCCAATATTGTATAGTGGTTTTAAATGCTGATATTCTGTTGAGGTATAATTGGTATGTTCATGCTTTATTTTTAAATGTGTTTTAATGTAAACTGTGAAATATTTCAGGGTGCGCTAGATCTGTCTGATGTACGTCCTCCACCGAAGTCCCCAGAAGGAAAAACAAGTGCACACAGTGCCCCCAGTAAGGTGAGTGGGCTGAGGCTCCGCGGGGCTCTGCTTTCTGTCGCTACTCTTGTTACAAGTTTTGTTGTTGTCAAGGTGCTTTTTTGTCTTTGATGAAGTATATATTTTAATGTTTATTTATTTATTTATTTAGAGAGTCTCCTAAAACTTTAATAAGCTCCTTTGGGACCATTATGCAAGACAATAGGTTTTTTAAAATGCCATGTAAATATGCTCTTAAATTTTTTTATCAACAGTTTATATGTTGAGCCACATGAGATTTGGATCTCGGTACTATACTTTCCATTTTTAAAATACTGAATTTATTAAAAAAAAATTTTTTTAATTTTTAAAAATTCTTTTGCTTTGATATTGTTTTGAATATTGTATCGTAGAAAGAAATATGCTGTTAAATAACAGAATTGTAGGATATTTGGATTCATTTGGTACTTTGAATGTTTTGTCCTTCAATTAACAAGGAAATTTACTTTTCACTTACAAGTTCCTGTAATTTGAGAATATCAGGCTCCAGAATATAGAATTGTTGTGTTGAATACTGTAGACAGGTGCCCAGATTTGGAATTGTAAATCACAATGATTTTTTTATACTAATGAGCTATTTTAAGGATTTATAAAAAGTCTGTGCACTCTGGTTGTATTTGTATGAGCTGTTAAAGTTAAGGCCTTCTGATCTCAGGGATTTGGATTAACGGAGAAAAAACTGTGTGGAACACTTGAATGTAAAATCCAGGCTCTCTGTACTAGTAGGAATGGATAGAAAGGTGGTGGTCTGGAAGGGCATCTTCCTGTGCCTGGCTGAGCACAGCACGGTGGCTGGACCAGCCCGTCTCACCCAAGGGCGGGCTGGGGTCTGATTGTGCTGTGGGACTTCCTCTGACTTCTGTTTGGAGAGGTGCCGTGGAGTACATCCCCAGAGTGGCTCCTGGGGCTGTGTTATTCGTAGACACAAGTTGTGTCTTTTTAAATTAGGTGAACATCTGGAGGGCAGCAATTGTACTGCTAGGTTCCTTGCTTTTCCAAATGCCTGGGCATAGACACCAGTGAATGGTTCCTGTTGCTGTTTATTGCTGGTTCTTTGATTTTGTTGCTCCTTTTTATTTTTTAGATTTAGAAATCAGAGGAATGCTGTGCCTGGGGAATGAGGCTCTCACGCTGCTGGTAGCTGTTCTTTTTCCCGAGGCCTAGTTAGCCTTTCCTAATAGGGTCGCTTGGTCTTGGAAGCATTTTTCCGTGATGCTCATTGGAGGCTGGAACCTGCTGTACAGGGAGAACGAGGTCGTGAGTGAATCTAAAATTCACTTCAAATTAAGTGCCAGATATAAGAGCCTTAGTAAAAAGAAAGGTTTGCTTTCTGTGAAAATATCTGGCTTTAGAAGGATTAAAATTAACCATATTCCAAAATACTTATTAATACCTATAGTATTGAGTTATTTGGAAGTTCTCTTTTTAGCATATTATTTTCTAAAGCATATTGGCAATACTGATTTTCCACATATCGTGTGTCTTCAAGATAAAATGTTAATGTCTGTTTTACATCTTTGTATGCTCGCTACATAAAAAGAGTTTTAAGCTCTGTCATGAGAATTATCAAGAGAATCTTAAGTTTTAAGTCAGGAAATGTTGCTCTAAATACAGAGGAGTGATGGTAATTTTTGAGGTGTCTCCAGGTGGTCCCTGCTTCTACCACCTTCTGATGGCTTTCAGCTTCACCTGGGCCCTCGGCCAGCATCACAGGCCTGCGGGCGCAGTGAGCACTTGCGGACACCGCAGCCCGTCTCTAGCGGGGCTGGATGGGGTCTGTTTTAAGGCACGGCATTCTTTTGGCAGTTAAACTGCAATTCCCCTGTAGTCCTACCGGATCTGGATTTGGGATTCCAGCCCTTGCCCCACCCTTTTCTCGCCCGCTTTCTTCTCTCTCTGAGGTCTTTGAGTGGCTCGGGGGCTCTAAGAAGGGCCTACACATCAGGGCGCCTCATCGGTCTGGAGGGCACTAGGAGTTCCGGGAAGGTGGGGTCAAGCGCAGGGTCCAGCCGGGCCCTTAGAAGCTGGCTTTGTGTCCTCCCGGGGCAGGAGCGGTAAGGCCAGGGCAGGTCTCAGCGGAAGCTGCCGAGGCATTCAGGCTGGCTTGCGTAGCGTGCTGCTGGACGGAGCGGGAAAGGAGTGGGTCTCCGCACACGGGAGCTGAGCGGGGGTGGGCTCCGGTCCCTACGTGTAACCCCGTGACTGGCGGACAGAGGAGTTAAACATGAGCTGAACCACTTTAGGAAGAGTGTTAAGAAAAGACTAAAACACTGGATTTCAAAGTGAAGCACATTAGTTAGATTTTCCATTTTTAAGAAATTTTCTAATAGGAATCTTTATTGGTTTGGTATGAATTAGTTTATTTTTAAAGATTTATACTTTGTGGTAAAATGTCATTTTATTCTCATGCTCAGATACCAAGGTATAAAGGACAAGGTAAGAAGAAGCCAAGCAGGCGGAAGTCTGGTGCCAAGGTAACGCGGGAGGGCCGAGGAGGAGAGCGGCCTGGGCCGGGCCGACCGCCGGCCTCACGCGGGCCTCCTCGGGCGCTGAGTTCCCACTGGCCTAGGGTTACGTTTCCTTTTGAAATGTCACTTTCTTTTATCTGTGATCAGAACATGCCAAAGTCATGGTGACGTAAAAGAAAAAGTAGTTTGACTTTCAGTTTTTATCCAGGTGAAAATCATGGTGTTGTATTTTAAAACTCTGCTCTCGGTTTTTCTTTGAGAATTCCTTGTTTTTTGGGCAACAAAAACAAGTAGAAGACACTTACTTTCCTCTTGAATGGATGGTCACCTATGTATCCTTAACATTATGATTTTTATCTGAGGTAACTAGAACATCAGACTACTTTTTGGATAAGTTCCAGTCGATGAGTAAAGGCCACCCCTAGTTTCCTTCAAGACACTTGTGTTTGTGTTGAGCAGCTTGTCAGCCCCTGCACGTCTGTTAGCCTTTCTGAGCGCTGCCTCACAGCAGACTCACGGGGGCACGCTGTGTCACTGCCTTGGCTGCTTTTTTTCCTTCCCAAAAGATCTCAAAATTCGACTAAGCTAGTAGATGAACTGCTTATAAAATTTAAGTATTGGAGTTCTCAGAAGCATTAATTATCTGTATAGTTCTTACACTTATTTAGAATAAGATCAAGTTATTTAACGTTCAATTCTGTGAGAATCACTAGTCCTTGTTGAGCCTAAGTTTATGTATAGATTTTTTCGCTAAGTTGAGGACTTCCAAAATTAAAGGGTTTTGAAAAATTGTATTTGCTGTGTTAGCTGGCTTTAGTTCTAGTGGTTTCAATGGTAAGTTCCTGTTACTATATTTGTTCACACTATTCTTTATGCACTACTACATGAGAAGATGTTTTAAAATGTATTCGAGTATGTTTGAACATTTACATAGTGGAAGTCTTTGTGTGTTAAGTGCTGGGGGCAAGACAGATTTAACATGGGTCCTCACTTAAGCAGTTTATGGTCAAATTGGAGACGTGAGACAGACCTTAAGAAAAATAATTAAGCAGATAAACTAGCATGTTTTTTACAGATGTTTTAAGTCAGTTACTTGTACTTTTTAAAGTATATTTCGTAATATTAAATTAAAAAAATCTTGTTGGTGTCATGAGTTTTAAAGAAGTTAAAACATTTGAAAGAAGTTGATACGTAGGACCAAAGCCACTAGGAGACACATTTCACTTTGTGTGCTGGACGCAGCGGCGGGGGCCCAGACACGCCCTCCCTCCCTCGCCCTCCCTCTGCGGGTGACTGAAGAGTCTGCACAGGCCTTATTCTGGAGCTGCAGGCTGCAGGTCGGGCCCCTTTTATTTCACGATTCCTCAACAACTTGGAAACCTTTTCCCTTCTACTTCCCTGCTCTTGTTTCCAAACTGCGTCTATAAGAAGTCTGTGTGGTACCCAGCCCAGTAGAGGAGCCCTTAGCCCTCCCTCCCTCTGCCTTCCTCTTTGGCCCTGTGCATGCAGCAGGGTCCCAGTACCCTTAATAGCCTAACTTTCTTAACATCTTAATAATCCAAATCCTGAGCTGCATCTGGTCATGGCGGTTGTCCACAGCCAGGTCCAGGGGGAGCCGTTCACAGGGTAGGTAGTGGCACCGTCGGGTGGGCAGAGCTGGGAGTGGTAGCCCAGGGCGCCCAGCAGGAAGTGTCTGTGTCTTACTGTTTCTTTTGCCTGCGGGAAGGCACAAGTATTAACTGCTCATTCAGAGACTTCTGGCTGTTTTCAGAGAAGCTATATTCATATCAGAAATAAACTTTAAAAAATAAGTTACATGTATAACTGATTTGTACTTAGTATTGTAAGCCCGTTAATATGCAAAGCAAAAGCTAAGGGTTTTGAACTAATTTAATTTGAGTAAAATAAAAGTTACGTTTCTTTTTGTTATTGTTGTAGGACAATAAAGGATGCTAGAAGTGTTAGAATACAAGGTGCATAAATATTAGACGGGAGGGCATTTCTTTAACGAGTTAAACATTTTAAATGTGCATTAACACTTCCAAAGTATCATCTGTAATAATCTGTTTTGGTGTGAACCATTTTATTGTACCAAGCATGGTGCTAGTTGTCTGAAAAAAATAAATGCATTTTATTTATTACAACAGACTTTTGGTAGGCTCCACTAAGGTTTTTACCATTCAGTTGAAAAAACTAAATAAGGTATTAGATGGTTTTTGTTTGTTTTTAACACGAAGCTGTTTTAATCATCACATTAAATGTAGCATGGAAGGTTATCCTTTCTTTTCATAATCGATTTTTAGGTGTTTTAAAACTGATTTGTGTTGAGGTATTTTTTTGCTTCAAGTGCTTAATAAATAACATTTCTTAATTTGTTCCTTGTTTTCAAAATTCTGGGATAAGCCCAGCTTTATGTTGATTTAGGGCGGTGATGGGGATCACGTGCTGTGTATGTTTGGGAGCGTGTGTTTCCGCATCTTTTGCGGTTGCCTTCGGGTTTTTGAGCTGTAGAAATGATCCCCGAAAGTATAGTCTCACCTTAGGGTTTTCTAGATGAACAAAACAGTGTTATTCTGTACACACACACACACACACACACACACACACACACACACGCATACACACACCCCCCACCCCCTAAATGAAGGAATGCATGTGGGTGAACAAGATGCCAGCACTTGGCCCATAACCTGTAATGGCGCCTGGCCTTCTGCTTCAGGTCCCAGACCTCTTGTCCGCTGAACCTGTGAGCCGGCGGCACAGGCTAAGAGAGCAGAGCGGCTGGACAGAGGGTGATCTTCAGGCCGATTTCACAGCCAGACATTGGTTCTCATGTGCATCTGTAGGAATTACAGATTGTTTATATACAGCATAGGGATAGTGTTTCTTTAGAAAAACTGAGTTTTTAGAAAGGGGCTTGTATGTTTGCTTTGTGGTTTTCAAATTCCACAGTGTTTACTTTCTAGATAAGTAAATTAAACCTTTAAATATATGTGTGTGTTACAATGATAGTAAAACTACTTTTCTAAATAATTCATTAGTAAGTCATGGGTCACAAACTGCCTTTGGCGGAGTCGGGGAGGGGAGCTGCAGGCTGAAGTATGGGCGGGGAAGAGAATTAGAATTGCACAAATATTTTTGAATACTTTTGCAAAACTGGGATGTTTCTTTGGTTTTGCTGTTCCTCTGTTATGAACAGTGCAGATTAAGCCTTTAGTTTAGAAAAACAAAACTATTTTTTCCAGGTTTTTAAGACATTCTACTGATAATTCCGTTTTTGGCTACTGGAAAATTGGTAGTTATTTCTCTGTGAAACTTCTTTATGATGCTGATTTGCTGTTAATCTAGAAATGATTGAAATCTTGAATGTGTAAGTGTACTAGCAGAAAATTAAACATACCCTAGAACTTCCTTACAGTTTGGGGTCCTGGCGTCCATCCAAGGGGTTACGCGACTGCTGTGGTGCTGTGGAGCAGGCCTCCTGCTGACCTGGAAAGACCAGACTTTGTTATGTTTTATTATAGTTACCTCTCAGGTCCTAGGGCTGCTGTAACAACGTACCACAAAGTTGGTAGCTCAAAACAGCGGAAGTTTACTGTCTCACGGTTCTGGAGGCTGGAAGTCTGAGATCAAGGTGTCTGCAGGATTGCCTCCTTCTCAGGCTGGGACTCTGTTCCCGGCCTCTCTCCCAGCTTCTCGCAGCTAGTCCTCGGTGCTCCTTGGCTTGTAGACACATCACTCCAGTCTCTGCCGTCACGTTGACGGGGCTTTCTCCCTGTGTGTGCCTGTCCTCTCTTGTTGGGACACCAGGAGTATTGAGTTAGGGGCCTGCCCGCCTCCACTGTGCCCTCTCCTTAACTGGTTACATCTGTAGTGACCCTACTTGTAAATGATGGCACATTCTGAAGTACTACTGGGTGTTAGGACTTCAATTTACCTTTTGGAGAGATGCAATTTAACCCATAATAACCTCCAAGGCCTCTGAGGTTGTCCAGGGAATGAATTCTAAGGCATTGTCATAGGAATTTTTTTTTTTGCATTTGCATTTCTTTATTTTAAACAATTCGTAATCTTAGCTGTTTAGATTTATCCTGAGTCTTAATTTGTCCACATCTAGGTGATGGAGGCTCAAGTAACTGAAGTTTATGTGTATGAGACTTGTCTTAAGCCATGATAAAAGTTTTTAAACAGATCCCAGTCTATTTCAGTTTCAATTATAAGAAATAGACCTTATCATTTTCACCAGACCAATTCCTCTTCCTGTGTTCTCAATATCAGTTGATAGTCTCCAAAATTGAAACAGGGAGCCATTCTTAAATCTCACTTCTCTCGCAGATCCCATGTTAAATCCATTACCAAGTCCTGCTAACTTGTATATACTTGTCTGAACTGTCCCGTCTAATTAATCCTTATTCCAGCTATCAGTTTCCTCATTTGCAAAATGGGATGATATTGTGTAATTCTTGTAAGCATTATTATGCCAGCTTTACAGATAAAGAAATTGAAGCATAGGGAGATCAGGGCCTTGTGTAAAGTTACATAGAAGAGTTGGGATTTACACACAGCATCCAGCTGCTTCTGCAGCTCTAGTTAAATCCCTTGTACCTTTTTTTGGGTTACTCAAACGGCCTCCTAACTGTTTTCCTCTTTTAAGAGTTTTGGCTCTTCTAGTTTGTTCTTTACATAGTCACGTGATCTTTCTAATATGCAAACATGACTCCTCTGTGAAATATCTCTGTGATCTAGGACCTGTCTTGCTTTATTCTGCTGAGCCTTGCTTTAACTTCACACTTTAGCAGTTCTGAACTCTTCGTGTTTCTTGGTGCATATCTGTTGTTTCTCAATTTTGTGCCTTTACTCTAGCTAATCCACTGCCTAGAATACCCTGTCCTTAACTCCTGTCTTCAAAGTTCTATTAATTTTTAAAACTCAGCTTAGACATCTTTACCTCCAAGAAGACATTTTAAAGCTTCCTTTTTTCTAAGTTTGTATTTGGTGTCTCTCTGTACCCCGTGTATATCTCCATTATTAAACTTACCATTTAAAAATCTAAAAAATAAGAAAATAAATAGATCCCAGGGTATATGTGTCGTGAGTTGATCTGTTGATGCTCAAAAAATTTGGACTTTCTCCATGAAAATTGCTCTTAAAGTTTTGCAGTACTTTTGCTTCAATCTACAAAATGTTTTGATAAATGCTTCTCCTCTTAGTGTGGATTTTTTTTTTAATAGTAAAAAATATTTGGAATTAAGTTTAGTGAATTCATTAGTAACCTGGTTAGGTAATGGTCTTTTTGATAAAATATGAGCCATAGTTATAAAGTAATGACACGTTCCTATGTGATTTAGAAATTGATTTTGACAACGCTTCGAAAGCAGATTGAGTGTTTTTAAAGTTTAATTTTACCCCATAGATAAATAGAACTATAATTTTAAAACAAATTATTATTTTAAAAAATATGTATTGCGTTGAACATCATAATGTGCTACTCCATGAAACTTGTCTGCCTAAAATTAGCCTTTTGTTCCATAGCAAGACTAAAACCTGTCAAAAATAATCATGGATACATATTAGTTATTAAGTTCAGATAGTTCATTATATGGACTTAAATTATGTTGCTGTGAATTCATGGTGAAGAAAGACTTTGTTGGAATAATTATTGTTTCCTGTAATGTGCTTTACATTTGTATTTGTCCGTTTCATGTCAGGTATCCTTTTGAATTTTCTCAGGGATGTTTTGAAGGAGACAGTCTTTCACTGTCTCAGTATCTGTAATCATAAATGTGTTTAAATAGCACAAGAATGCAGGGTATTTATTTCCGAATGCATATTCCTTTGAAAAGATATAAATCAGTTTTTAAAACGTTTATAAATCAGAAGTTATAATGGGCATGAATATACTTAAGAAATACATAGGGGGATGGTGCTTCTCTATAATTGATAATAATAGGAAAACTTCAAGAAAGTTATTGGGAAATTTGAAAAAGTGTCTGCTTCTTTGAAAATATCCTATGTTGTCTAAAAGGGTGATAACTTGGTATTTATTTCTCCAGACATCTCTTTTTACAACCATTGATGTATCTATATTAATAACATATGGAATGTATAGCTCTATACAAGGCCCTAAAAATTGTATAGCATATATCTTACCTGCTGTCAACTAATCATGGCCTCTAATTAGTGTAAAACTATAAATGTATATCTTACTGCATAGTACCTTCTGTCTATACACAGATTGAAAGTGCAGTCATCCTTAGTGTCTCCTTGAGTAATTTCTAACCCGCATTATTACCACTTTTCCCCAGCTGCCCATCCCTTTTTTCTTACCTCCTAGTAATAATTTGACTTGGAAAAGACTGCTACGGTTCAATTCTTGAGGAAATTCATGCCTGAGAACATTAAATTCCTTAAAATTATATGGTTAGTAGTGGAGTATGGACTACATTACACGTTCCGTGTTTCAGGAGAGTGCTTGCCTCACGCACTGTGGCGTCTTACTCAGCCCTGCTCTCGGTAGCGTGAAGGCTGAATCTTGGGAAACTGTCGTCTTTAACCTATAAAAACTACAGTTTCATGTGACTCAGCCTAATAGCAGAGCATAAGCCTTTAGAGCTAACCTCTGGAATCAGACTTCGATATCAGACGCCTTTACTCCCCGGCTTGGCAAATGACTGCAGTGTCTCTACATCTCCTTTTTCATTTCTGCAGAGAAAACAGAACCTGCCCCACACACCATAAGGTTATTTTGAGGATTAAAATGAGGTAACACATGGGAAGCATTTGAAGACTTTCCATAAATGTTAGCTACTTTTATTATTACTATCATGATATTTTGGTTTTGTTATTATTTTTATAGTTGTTGACATAGAAGTGTCTAAAGACAAAAAGAAATCTGACCAAGGATAGAATAAAATTAGGTTGTGAGGGTTAGGGCTACCTGAAAACAAGAAAATACAGTGTGCAGTATATTTTCTGCTAACATCACCAGATCAGTAGGACGGGAGTAAAAATGCTTGAGAATTTGGTGCATTGGTTTCAGGTATATAGAAACATATACATCAATACATGCATCCATGGACGTTTAAGGGAGGTGTGGAATAGGGAGTTACTCTGAAAGTTTGAATTAAGACCAGTGATATAACTAGCAAAACTTTACTTTAGAAATGTGAACGGTAAAGGCGGCATCTTTCACCTTGATGTCCATTGTATGTGGCACCGGATGGAAAACTGCTAGTTTTATTGATGACCACTTTGTTGTAATGCTTGGTTCATTTATGTGATGAACTAATGATGATGAACTAATCTTCCTTATCTCCTTTGTTAGTAATGCTTTTTATTTGCGAGTTGAAAACATATTAAGGTAATTTATGAAGCAGTGATATATATGTAAGAGGAAATGGGGAAATTTGTTTATAAATGGGCTAGGTGAAGGTATTTCCATTTAGGGAGGGAGGAGAGGAATGGTACAAAACATGTTTGACGTTTTTCCCCTTCAAAAGTTAGTTATGCTCTGAAGCCTGGGGATGAGCTGGTAGATCCGGGGGGGGGGGGGTCCCACTGCACCTCACGCAGTTGCAAGACCCCACGTGTGTATGCGCGTGCATACACAGAATTGCGTGTGTTCACGTGACTTTTTTATTATTTAAGAGGGCTTATTAAAGTTTTATTTCGCCAAGGAGACCTTTTCTCTTTCCCTCTCTCTCTTTTTCTAGAAGGCCAGCAATGATGCTAGTCAGAGTGATACCAGTATCTCATCATCAGAACCAAAGAGCAAAAGTAGTCTTCACTTATTGGCCCATGAAACAAAAATTGGATCCTTGTTAAGCAACAAAAGTCTAGATGTCAAAGACGAAGCTGGTCCTTGTCCAGATGAAGATGATATGGAAGGAGATTCTTTCTTTGATGATCCCATTCCTAAACCAGAAAAAACCTATGGTTGGTGAGTAACCTGTGCTTCTATATTATCAGACTAGCGGCTTAAAAATAGAGTTTCTAAATGTTTTATGTTTAAGAAATAGTGAGCTACCAATAGTTCTGTAATTATTGAATTCGTAAGTCTGATTTTGTGTCATTAAATCCTTTTGTGTTGTAAAACAATTCCAAGTTTTGAAGGACCTAGATGTTAATGATTTCAGCAGGTAGGTTTGTACTGAATGCCTGCCGTATGCCAGGTACCGTTTCAGTGTTGAAACAGGCAAGATCTCTGCTTCCGAGAGCTCGTACTCTGGACGGCAGCAGCAATAAGTTAAGAGTCACCAGGTGCCGGGTCGCGTAGGTGCAGCCCGTGTTGCAGGGACTGAGAGAACTGGACGGCGGAGGGCGGGAGTGCGGGTGTGGAGGGCCGCCGGCTCTCAGTAGCTGGCGGAGAAGGCCTCACCTCAGGGGCGAGCTTACGGAGGGGAGAGTAGGCCAGGCGTTTAGCTGGGCCTCTGGAGCCCCGCACAGGCCGAGGTGTGTGGTGTGGCAGGTCCGAGGCCCTGTGGCGAAGGAGCTTGCAGGAGGTGGAGTTGGGCCGGGGCCGGGAGCGACCGTGGCAGGGCTTGGCTTCGCTCTGCGGGGCCCGGAAGCCCCGGGGCTGTGAGCAGCAGAGTGGCCGATCCGACCTGCGCCGTGACAGCGTCGCCTGGCTGCTGGGTCTCCAGGAGGGGAGCCGTTAGGGTTATCCAGGTGAGAGATGATGGTGGAAGTGGTGAGAAATAGGCGGTTTGGGATGTGTTTTGAGTTTGGATCCAAAAGGATTTGCTGATAAGTGTGAGAGAGGAAAAGCAGTATCAAGGGCAGCTCCGGGGTTTCCGGGCTGAACAACTAGGAGGTTGGAAAGGCCGTTTACCGAGATGAAGGGCAGGGGGAGCGAGGCTGGGTTGCACAGGTGGGCCGCCTGACGGCCCAGAGCTCACTCTCGACCAGTGAGTTCCAGAAGGTTGTCAGTGCAAAGGTGAAGTCTGTTTACAGGTGTGGGTGCGGGCGTTCAGGGAGAGGTCTGGGCTAGAGGTGACAATTAGGGAGTCATCAGTCTTAGCTGAGGTCGCAGCCGGGAGACTGGAAGAGGTCACCAAGGAAGGGGCACTGCAGCGGGAAGGGGACCCAGAGAACCGGAGAGAGAGGCGTCCTTGGCGGAGGAGGCCCGAGTGAGCAGCTGAGTTAAGTTCTGCTGAAAGTCCCCCTTTGCGCTTAGCCACACGGAGCCCCGATGCCCCTCGCGGGCGGTGCCGTCGGGTGGGGCTGGGGCGGTGTTAGAGGGTGAGCGTGGGCTCGAGGAAGCCTGAGACGAGAGGACCGCACGTGGCAGAGTGATCTCCTGACGAGTTTCCCGTGCAGGGCGCAGAGGGACACGCGGTGGCTGGAGGGCGGGCGTGGGGCTGAGAAACGTTAAACTGCGAAGAACAGTAGCACGGGCGTGTGTTGATGAGAATAATCCGCTTGTAAAGAGGAAAGATGAACGAAGTAAGAGCGGGAGAGTGCTGCATCTCCGTGCCGGGCCGGAGGAGGTGAGAGCGCGCCGGGCCGGAGGAGGTGAGAGCGCGCCGGGCCGGAGGAGGTGAGAGCGCGCCGGGCCGGAGGAGGTGAGAGCGCGCCGGGCCGGAGGAGGTGAGAGCGCGCCGGGCCGGAGGGCGAGCCTGCGGGCCGCCGGGCGCTGCGCCGCGCCGCGCCGCGTCCGCTGCAGGCTGGCAGTCAGGACCGTGTGCCGAGGTCAGCTGCTGGCGTCATTTGCGGCCCGCTCTGCAGGGCCACGTCTGGGCTCTCGTGGTGGGCTCGCCAGCGCCTGCTCTGTCCCTTGCCTGCATCTCGGGGCCACGGAAGGGGCTTCTGATAAAATCCCAGACAGTGACGCTGATGAAGAGGAGCAGTTTAATTTGTGAGATATCACACACAGTTCTAGAGAGAGGGGATGACTTCCTGCATGAATTTGCAGTGATTCTTAGTCTGTTTTGCCTTGCCAGGTATACTTCATGATTTTGAATCTGTGAAATGTATATTCTTTATTTCCCAGCTCCTGTGTTGCCTATAAGATATATTCAAGCTGCTTATGTTTTAATGGCAGAATGTAAGAATCCCATTTAACTGTACGCTTGTTTCTTGCTAGGAGAAGTGAACCTAGTAAGCAAGTAGGAAGCCTTGCATCGCTCTCGGACGCCCCCCCCTTAAAAAGTGGACTCAGCTCCCTTACTGGAGCTCCTTCATTGAAAGACTCTGAAAGTGAGTGTCTGGAAGTCCCTAGGTTTGCTGACTGAAGACATGGACTTTGAAGGCTGATGATATTTTTTTCTCTAATTAATTAAGTAGTGTATGATCATTGTTTATTTTTTCAGAAAAATATATGTAAAATCATAAAAGTAGCCCATAATTTTACTACTCAGTGATATTTTCTGTTAATATTTTATTTTTAAAATTTCTTTTGAGCGTGGTCATATTCTCTATATTGTTTTGTATTCTACTTTTCCTATGCCATGGGAATATTTTTAGGAAATGGACTTTTTAACTGTCTTCTATAATAAATAGACATTATAATTTTTAAGCCATCTCTCTTTTTTGGACATTTAAATTGACTTACGTAGGATTTACTTACAATTAATTTTTAAAACTTTGTTTCATAGATTCTGTAGATAGCACAGTAATCATCGTAAGAATGTTAAAATACTATTGTCCCTTTAGGGATTTGGATCAGATGTATCTTTTTATATGCAGCAGAGGTAGGGATTGTTAGCTAGACATGGAATGGCCCTGCTACTGCACACAGATGGTGACAAGACCAAGGATGTAAAAAGCAAAGCCTTAAACATGTAATCATGCAGATGAGCTTTGTATACTATATCATAGTAAATATAGGATTTTTAAAAAAAATTTTTTTCTGCCTTTATTTTATTTTATTTTATTTTATTTTTAATTTTTAAATTTATTTATTTATGACCGTGTTGGGTCTTCGTTTCTGTGCAAGGGCTTTCTCTAGTTGTGGCAAGTGGGGGCCACTCTTCATCGCAGTGCGCGGGCCTTTCACTGTCGTGGCCTCTCTTGTTGCGGAGCACAGGCTCCAGACGCGCAGGCTCAGTAGTTGTGGCTTACGGGCCTAGTTGCTCCGCGGCATGTGGGATCTTCCCAGACCAGGGCTCGAACCCGTGTCTCCTGCATTAGCAGGCAGATTCTCAACCACTGCGCCACCAGGGAAGCCCCGTAAATATAGGATTTAATTGGCAGAGTGTTTAGAGTATAAATGTGCCTCCTTGAGTAGATCTTTATTAGGAAATTGCTGTGGGGTTTTGCATAATCTTGTAGTACTTACTAACCATTTTGTGTTATGTGATACCACTGTAGTAGGATTTCCCAGGGCACATAAAGTAAACTAGCCGTGCGTCTGTTAATTCGGCCCAGTTTCCCTCTTTTTCTCCTTTCCCGTGGTATGGTCACCTTCAGTGAAGGAATCCAGAATGTCATGATCATGTCACACTTAACACTGACTAGGAAATAATGATTTAGAGAGGGCATTGAGAACTGGGGACTGAAGAAATAAAAACCAATGAGGAGATCAGTTTGGTAAATGAAATAGCGATTAAATTGAAGCAAAATTTAAAAGTTCAAAGGAAAAATAAAACTGATGAGAATAATTAACTGTAGTCCGTGAATTCATACCCAGTAGGGCTTCTTATAGAAGGCTGATATCTGATAGTTGGGTAGAAAATGATTTTGATGGTCAGGTTCCAATAAAGAGTAGTATGGCTACGAAAAGGATATGTAACAGTGTGGTTAAGAAAGGGATATGGGATACATGGTGTAAGCATATTCTATTGTGTAATGCATAATAATGCATCATGCAGTGTAATTAATCACAGTTTGTAAGTTTCTTCTTAGTTTTCGGTTATGATGTCTCAACAAACCCTGTACTGCAAAAAAAAAAGTTGACATGGTTTAGAGACTATTATATTCTAAAAGTCAATTTAATGTGAATATTTTTTCCTGTTCACAGGTAAAAGGGGAAACACAATTTTGAAAGATCTTAAATTGGTCAATGATAAAATTGGATCACTTGGTTTGGGTAAGTAGATTTCCAATTTCAGTATCGACTGCTTTAAGGCGATTATTTTTTAGAATAAAATCTTAAATGCAGTGTCAGTCAACCTACCGTGAGCACCTCATGCACAGACGGTTGGACGGTTTTTATGTATCCAGGATTACTCTGTCGGCCAGGGGTGGAGGGAGCAGTAACCACAGCGGATTCTGTCCTCGTGGGGTTTAAACTTAGCAGGAAGATGGGTGTTAAACAGGTGCCTTACGGGTACTTTGAGTGTTAGAAGAGTCAGGCCGCGGCGTTACGGAAGCGGGTAGTAGTTTGAATTAGCCTAGCCTTGGCGATGGGGGAGCCTCTCCCAGGAAGTGACTGCTCTGCGAGACCTGCTGGGGCAGACAGAGGGGAGAGCCTGCCATTCGGACCGAGAGCACAGTGCGTGCCGAGGCAGAGGCGCTTCCCTGGGGCTGGCGGAACGTGGTCCGGGCCCCAGGGCGTCAGTCTGATGGGGATGGATGTGTAACAGGAACTCTGGGGTGTTGCGTCCTGTTCTGTGGTCTGGAGCAGCAGCGAGAGCGGTACTCCTGCAGCAGCAGGAGAAGCCTCCGAGTGCCCTGGGCCACTTGTGGGCACCGTAGCGCCCTCAGAACCTTGACGTTTCTGGAATAAGGTTTTAGAGCACAGTTTAGTTTGGGAGACAGAAATATTAGTCAAAGGCACTCGTGTTCACAGACAGGCGCTTCACATGTTTAAAGCACGAGTTGGCAAACTCTTTCTGTAAAGGGACAGAATGGGTATTTTAGACTTTGTGGGCCACACGTAGTCTCTGAGTATTCTTTGTATTTTTACAATCATTGAAAAATGTAAAAGTCATTCCTAACTTGCAGGCTGTACAAAAACAGGTTGTGGGCTGATTTGGCCTGCAGGACAGGCTTGTATGTGTAACCAGAAAGTCAGAGGCTAATGTTAGGTTCCAGCCCATTATTCAGTGACTATTTTGTCCTTGAATTGGCTACAGAAGCTGGAGGAAGGTGGGGGAGTGGTTAGTTTCCCCCAAATCCAAACTGCAGCCCAGCTGTTCTTTTTAATGATGCCATATAGTTCAGTAGTGTAGTTTTTGAAGGAAATGTATGTGTCTAATTGTAGATAAATTGTGAGGTGTGTTTATATAAATATAACATATATATCTTTTCTTAAACTTATCAGGGACTGGAGAAGAAGATGACTATGTTGATGATTTTAATAGGTAAGAAAAATGGTTGGACAAGAAATACATAAATTGTAAACAATTTCTGAACAGGAAAGTATGACAAAATTACATTGGTGCTTATTTTAGTCTTTGATTCTCTCGTTCATATTGATTGAAGGTGAATGGAAGATAGTTAATCCAGAATTATACATTGGACTTTGAAGCATGTTTTTGATTTTACATTAGAATAAGAACATCTGTATTATGTGCAGGGAACTTGATAAGAACAAGAAAAGGAAATAACATTGAAGGGTTGACTCAAGCCGGTAGAAGCAGTCAGGCCACCGGATTGCCAGTGCTTTCGCTCTCCCCTTTCTGATCTCAGTGGTGGGAATTGTCTACATTCGGCTTAAACAAATTGCCCTCTCAAATTGTTTTTCTGATTCACATGACATTTCTTAATATTATGTTTCAGGTAATTTTTTTATATATGTAAAGAAAATATAACCTATGACTTGGCTAATAATTAATTTGGAAGTAATATTTGTTGTAGATATGATTAGAAATTTTAAATCAGAGTCTGAGAATTTAATGTAACTGATAGTTTTTTACCCCAATTTAGAATTTGTGTTTACTTTCTAACATATTATACAGTTTTTTGAGAGATGAAATTTAAAAAATCTGGGTTTGCTTCTTTCATGCCATTGTGACCATAGTCACTATTATGAAGCTTAGTGTTCTCATCTGGTAAATGGACTGGACTAGTCCTGCTGCCCTTGCTAAGTTATTTTAAGGCTCAAGTGAGATGAGATGTCTGGAATTAATGACGTGTAATAGTTTATTCTATTTTATTTGAAGAATTAAAATAATTACGTGAAAGACTGAAGAATGCTAGTTACTCTCTCTAAATGTTTATATTCAAAGTTCTTATTTTTCTTTTTTTTCCCCTGAAATTAGTACCAGCCATCGCTCAGAAAAAAGTGAGCTAAGTATTGGTGAAGAGATCGAGGAAGACCTCTCTGTGGAAATAGATGACGTCAATACCAGTGATAAAGTATGCTGTTGTGCTTCTCCCAGGGAGTGCTATCTGTGCTTGTTGCCTTGAGTTACTGTAAAGCTTCAAAACTTTATGCTTTTTGCAGGGCAGGAATAGAAAGGCAGACTTAGACAACGGATGTGTGGACACAGGAGGGGAAGCGGGGAGGGTGGGATGAATTGGGAGATTAGGTTTGACATAAATACACTACCATGTGTAAAATAGATAGCTAGTGGGAACCTGCTGTATAGCACAGGGAGCTCAGCTCGGTGCTCTGTGATGGCCTAGATGGGTGGGATGGGGGGAGGGGAGGGAGGTCTAAGGGGGAGGGGATGTGTGTATGTGTAGGGCTGATTCACTTTGCTGTGTGGCAGAAACTAACACAACATTGTGAAGCAATTATACGCCAATAAAAAAAATTATACTAACTAGGAGAAAAGCAGTTGAAAATTCCATAAACTTTATGACGGAGTTTCCTGGTCCAAATCTAAAAAGAATGTCTGTAATGAATGTGTAAAATTGTTTTCAGTTGCCGCCTGCTTTGTTAAGTGAGTGCTTGTGAAATGCTGGCGTGTTATTACTGGGGCTTCAATTGCTGTGGGTGTTAACTGGGCCATGGTGGGTCAGGATGAGAGTCAGAATCGACCACCTCAGGGCGTAGACACTGTAGGCAGGAGGTCCTTTTCAGAGACGTCAGTATCGAAGAAGGTTGGTGTGTATATAAGAGCCCTGTGAATGCAGGAGCTGAAGCAGAGATTGGGGTGTGGAGTGTTTGTGAGGTGTGAGCGGGCAGGGGGACAAGACAGCAGAAACGGGGAGTCAGTGTAAAATTAGGAGTGCATTTTGGAGATCACATTTGACCTTTTATTGGGCAGAGAGCAGATACTTAGGTGTATGTTAGATGTGAGATGTAAGGTAGCATCTCAGGATCAGATATCAGTGCCCACGGTACACTGTGGGTGAGTCTGCCTTTGAGGTTGTGGGTCGCTACAGCCTGGAGGTGAGCCTTGCTTTCCAGAATAAGGAAGGACTCTCCAAGTGTTTGTGACTGTCAAGGACTATCATGTAGGGAGAAGGCCTCTGAGAGAAGCAGCGTTTTGTAATGAATCTGGGCCCGCGTTCCTATTCTTTTATGTATGTGTTTTCTCAGGCGAGCTGCAACCTTTGATCCTCAGTTTCTTTATTCGTGAGATGGAGGCGTCGATGCCTCCCTCACAGGCTTGTTCTGAAGGTTAAGTGATAATATATAACGTGCCTTCTCTAATTCCTGATACTGTATAAGTTTGTAATAATTTGTCTTTCTCTTTGTACCTTATGTCATCGTAAAGAGGCCTGAAAATGTTGCTTTAAAGTTACCAAAAGAACTACAGACGGATTATTTTAACACCCAGTCTTCTTGTTAATGTAGAGTTCAACTGTTAGCTCAGCTTTTGTTACCACCAATTTCAAAAAAGGAAGAAGAAAGGACAAGGACTTCTAACTATGCAGCAGTTTGTAGAGTATAAGATAGTATTTAAGTTATAGCAGTAGATGTTAAACATTATTTAAGACTCTGCTTGCATCCTGACACTAATTCTTTTCTTTCTTTTGAACGACAAAGCTTGATGACCTGACACAGGACCTCACTGTGTCCCAGCTCAGTGATGTTGCGGATTATCTGGAAGATGTTGCCTAGGCGATGAAAGAAGGAAGTATTCTAATCGGCAAAGGACAGAGGGCTCTGATCAGCTCTTTTTTTTTCCTGGACAATCTCACCCTTTGCTGGAACGTCTGCTCCCTGTTGGTGCCTGTGTTTCAAAAAGATGACAGATATTTTTAAAAATTAACTTTTCATTATACTAAACAAAATGCTCCTATTTGAGACCATGTGTGGAAGATTTAATATTCTTAATTTGGTTTAGCTACATGTTTCTCTATGGAAGTTGATTACGCTCAAATTCACTACAAGGAGCGAGCCTGTGAAATGCCAGTGTTAAGCGCATGACGAAGGCGCCAGTAAAGCCGTAGGTTCCCAAAGCTCCGCGTGCGCGCCTGTGGGGCAGCCGCCTGGGGTCAGGCGCTTCGGCAGCAGGTGGTTCGTCTGCAGTCAGCGCGTTCGGCAGCAGGTGGTTCTGCAGGTAGTTGGCAGATGGCCTGGAAAATCTGCAGTCCTGAAGCCCATCACTGTAAGTTACATTTGATAGGTTGACTTTATTTCATATTTCCTTCCATTTGGAAGGTTTGTTAGACCATTAAGGTTATATTAAAATACTCATGTGTGTGCTACTTAGTTTTGCTTGTTTTAAAGATTAAAATCCAGATGTGGTCATGACTTTTGATTCATGGAATTGTCTCTGACAGCACTTGCAGTTGCTGCGCTATGTCCATGTAAGAAGCTTTATTCACAGGTTCTCCTTGTCATAGTTATAATTTATCATTTGTAAAGATGCCTTGAAACATGTTAAATACCAAAATGCATCTGAAACCATTAAGCGGTGCTTTTATTCAGATCTGTAAGTTGGTTATATTAAAATCCAGATTGGACTGTAGCAGTGGTAATGGCCTAAGACCATATCCAGGTTGACGAGCTTTATACACTGTACATGGTTTCATCGTAACCCTTAGAAGCTGAGCCAGTGATAGAATTCCAGGCAGTCTCGTTTACATTCTATCCATTGTGCTGCTATTTATGTAGGTTGCTGACATCACTGATCCTGAAGTGTTAAAAAGAACAATTGGAAGTGGTGCGTGCATGTTCATATTGATGTAAGTAAAGCTGTGATTGTGTTAAATTTTGTACTTTTTAATTTCAGTTAAATTAAAGCTTTTTATTAAGTCACCTTTATTACTAAAAGGAGCAAATTAGACCTAATTCATTGATCTCAAGAAGTGACCAGACTTTGTGGTTTGTATTTCATTTCATACTAGTCTAAATATTACAGAAATATTTACTAGGCTCCGAAATGTAAAGGGAAATGATAATGTATGGATCAAGGTTATGTGACATTAGAATCTGATTTGATACAATTTAAGTGACGCTGAGCCGTAAACACCAAGAGGAAGCAGGACAGAATGTGGGCCAGGGCAGCCTGGGGGCCGCTCTGCCAAGCTGCCCTCAGTTTGTGGGCCGTGATCTCAGTCTCGGTCAGGCTTTTTGTTTCATGTGAGGAAATAGCGCTGCATCAAGATGTAGTCTGTTGCTAAAAGCCCCCCCAGTGTGCTCTCTGTAAAATGTATTTCCTTGGATGTCATCTCTGTGAAAAGTCATTTTCTATAAAGATTGTGGTTCTGTTCTGGCCCTCTGGAATCTGTGTCAAATGTGTGATTTATTTTTTATATTATTTGATAGGAGCTAGATTTCTGTGCAATGATTTGAAATCATTTCAATGGAATGATCATCGGGGTGTGGTGCTTTAATTTTGCAGAAAACTTTTGAATAGCAACATCTGAAATTTGTCATTTTTCTGTTACCCACAGAATCTGATCTTTTGATAGTATCTGGGAGGATGGGGAGAAAAATGCCAAATATGAGACTCCCTTTGTCATCAGCAGTACATACATCTGATCAGATAGTTTTAATAGCTTAAAGTTCAGCTATGAAAAAGCTCTGTTTCCACAGGTGTCCCTTGATTAGATAGAAGGTTTTGAGTGTGATTAGCGTTTTCTTTGTGTTGAGGAGTACATACTGAAATATTAACCCAGGAAATAACATTCTTATGGTAAAACCTGTATCGTACAGTGGAGTTTTTCAGATGTTTCTTTGTCTGTCAGATGTCAAGAAAAGTCTCGTTTTATTCATGATGACTGCGGTGAGCGGCAGCTCACGCCCTTTGTGTTCCGTAGTGACAGTGACCAGGCGCCAGTTGTGCTGACCTTGGTCCTGCCCCGACTGCCGCCGCCTGCCTCTGCCCCTGGCCCCCCTTTCCTTGCTCCCCGCCCCGGCGCCGCACAGCACCTGCGAGCTGCCAAGGCGGGTCCTGTCTCGGGGTGGATCTGCCTCTCCTTGTCTGGACCGTCCTTCCCGCAGAATCCTGCCGGGCTGGCTTGTTTCCGTCTCGTTCTCAGAGAAGCTCCAGCCGGGAGGGGATGCCCGTTTTCCCTCCCACCCCGTCACTGTCGCGTTTGCCCTGTGTGTTTTATTCATCTCTCATTGCTGTCTGAGATGCGCTGGGATATCATCCGTAAGCTCCGTTGGAGCAGGGACTTTGTAACCGGTGTGTGTCCCTGAGCAGAAGTCAGCCCCAGCATGTGCCCGGTGAGGCTCCAAGGCGACCACAGCCACAGATCCAGGGGGCTGGGCAGCTGCTGCCCGAGGACAACACGGCACGCTTTCGGGGGGACAGCCGTCCTTACCCTGAACCCAGGGAGGCCCCAGCTTCAAGTCTGAGGGGTGGCTCGGGACAGCGGGCCTGGCTGCCCGCCCACCCCCCAGGCTGGTCGGAGCATTGCTCCTGACGGGCGTGGGCAGGCCTCCTGTCTGCGGCTCAGTGTGGACACTGGCACAGGGCAGCAGCAGGGTTCCAGGTCATGGACTGACGGCCCTGCCGGACGTGCCGGAGGGCAGCGCTCACCTGGGGAAGAGCGCGCCCCACGGCGCAGGTGCAGACCCCACTGGACTCGGCCTTGGGCTGCCTGGGACCCCACCTGGTCTCTGCCCTTGCACGCTAACCCACCCCACCCTCCTGACACGGTCTACACTGCCAGCCCCCATTGTACGAAGGGGCGTATTTGGTGGAAACAAGTGCAGAGGAAATGAGGGCAGCCACTCTCCTGGGTCATCCACACTGGACGGAGGAGGAAAGTGAACAGCATGTGACAGAGGCTGAGATGAACCAGCAGAATGGCTTATCTTGGGGGAAACGATTCAGAGAAGAAAATAATTCTAAAGTAAAAACCTAATTGCACTACTTGAGATTTGAGAACGTTTGTACCTAAAAAAGGCTGCTATGAAAAAGGTGCAATCAAAGTGATTTTTTAAAATTAATTATTTATTTTCGGCTGTGTTGGGTCTTTGTTGCTGCGTGCGGGCTTTCTCTAGTTGTGGTGAGCGGGGGCTACTCTTTGTTGCGGTGTGTGGGCTTCTCATTGTGGTGGCTTCTCTTGTTGCGGAGCACGGGCTCTAGGTGCGCGGGCTTCAGTAGTTGCAGCATGCAGGCTCAGTAGTCATGGCTCGCAGGTTCTACAGCTCAGTAGTTGTGGCACATGGGCTTAGTTGCTCCGCGGCATGTGGGATCTTCCCGGACCAGGGCTCGGACCCGTGTCCCCTGCATTGGCAGGCAGATTCTTAACCACTGCATCACCAGGGAAGCGCCCAAAATGAATTTTGATTAAAAAATTGTTGGGCCAAGTCATTCGGTGGAAGGATTGAATGATGGGATAACGCAAAAAAAAAAAAAAAAAAAAAAATTTAGTAACCTCCAAGGTAAAGAACTCCCTGCATGTGTAGCAAAAAGACCAAGGTGGAAACAGAATGGTCAGGAGCTGTGGACAGAGGATTGACTAAGGACTGCAGCAGCTACGTGTCCATTGACAGGGTTAAAACTGAGGCAGGAAACATTGGCAGAAACATGCGTAGGTTCAGAGACGCCCGAGTGTCTGGATGAGCGAAAGCCAGGCCCACAGCTGGGTGGATGCTGATTAGTGTGAAAAAAAGACTCTTCCAAGATCATTTTAAAGGAATGAGGATGAAATTGCCTGACCGGAATCTCCAAGTAATAGAGCAATAACTACAAAGTTAGGAGGGAAAATGAATTTTGAGCATAGAATTTCTACCCTGATGGAAAAAAAAAAAAAAAGGAACCTTCCTGCCTTGTAGGAAATGGATCGCAAAGCAAGGTAAGATGGGCCTGGCCTCTCACGTGGCATCAGGCTTACGTCATGTCTCCGCGGGGCAGTCTGTGCTGCTACGGGCAGTGGGAGGGGACCTGTGGACCCCTCCCCACCTTCGGGAGCACGCTGTGCCTTTACCAGGGCTTTGCCTCTGCAGAATGGTGACTTTGGGTAAAGTCGGGCCTGCTTCCCCAGAACCAGGAAGAAGAGAGGGCAGGGGATCCCCAGGCCTGCGTCTCAGGGTGGATGGAGAGGAATAGGGACAGGGGAGCAGCAGGATAGAGGCGTCTGGGCCGTGCCTCATATACAGGGGTCATTTCTGATATTTTCACCTGAGTTTGTTGTTTTGGCAATTTATGAAATCTTCCGATTTGATGATGAAATTATTTTGACATAAATGTTTAATTTTCAAACACTTCTAGTTGCTAAAAGCCAATTTGGGCATGTTTTATAAATCACTAGACTATTGGATATGGATCTTAATCTCTCTTTTAAATCATTTATAGTTTGTAAAACTGAATGGTAGCTCTTCTGAAATGGAAATTTTTGGTGAATGAGTTCCCTTTTTACTTCAGGCATTTAGCATTTCTCTCCCCCTTCTCTCTCAGTCCATGTGGTGTGTGATTTTTTATCTGACCTTATGTTTAAATTTTGGCATACAGAATGCTGTGCTGCACCCACCGTCCTGAGTCTGGTGTTGGGCCTTGATGGCAGGCGCTCCTGCAGCCCCAGGTGTGTTGGCTCTTTGGCTGGGGTGCCACCTTCCCTGACCCCTCTTCCCCATCGCACACACCTGGGCTACTCTTACCCTTTCTTCTCTTTCAAGGCCCAGGTTAGAGGAAGCGAGTGTTTTGTCTCCTCGGTGTGCCAGGTACTTGTCATCTGTCCCTTTGACTCCCTGCACATCCTGTTGTGGGGGAAGTATACCAGGATTCCAGCAGATGTTTACAAACGTTTAAGGTGCTGGGTGCCAGGTGCTGTGCCAGGTGGGCACACGCTCTGTGCACAGTCGGTAACGGGGACTTGGGACATACCACATCTGGCCACCGTGTGCTGCTCACGGGCCCTGTGAGAATGTCACACGCAGGACCACCAGAAAGGTGATGTTCGAGATGATCTTTGGACTTTGGTTCCCTGGAGACGGGTGGGCCGGTGGGTTCTGCCCAGGGTTGCCGGACTCACAGGGAATGAGCCAAGGGCCCTTCTGAGAAGGAAGGAAGTGTGGGGCAGCAGAGATGCAGGAGGTGGAGTAGCAGAGGGATTGAGTGTACATGTTGAAACCACTGCACAGATCAGGATCCTGGACACCTCACTTCCTGGCTGAGGGCTGTCGGGCAAGTCATTTGTTATCAACGTTCTCGGTTTGCTCATGGGTACAAGGGGGAGCGAGTACTGCCTGACCGCACGGGGTGGCTGTTGTGTAACATAAGCAACGTATGCAGAGTGTTCCGTGGTGTTCTTGGCAAATAATACTCAGTAAATATTAATGGTTTTTTTACTAAGAAGGTAAGAGTCACGGGACGTAGTTTAACTTGGATGTGGAGGGCAAGGAGGAGAGATGGCGCCTTGGGTAATGGCAGATGGATTTCTGTTCCTCTCCCGAGGCCTGATTCAGATGCCACTTCCCACCAAGCCTTCTTCCCGCCTCCGCCGAGCTACCCGCAGTGTAACGTGTTCATGGTCTGGGTTTTCCTTGTGTCCCTGTCAGTGGTGTCCCAACGGGGGTTTCTAGCTGTGACTGCACCACCACTTAAAGGAGACCTGGTGTGGTAACAGAATGAAAACCACCCAGACTGTTTGAGAAGTCACAGTATGCCGTAAAAAGTTACATCAACTATGATTTTAACACCCCAAAATGTGTTGTAATTCCTTTCTCAAGAGAATTATGGGATTAAAAAGTAATTCTTAGTGCACTACAGACTGAGCTGTTAGGGAGTGAGGTTCAAGCTTGAACTTACAGGATGAGCATCTTTGTTCAGTCTTGCTGCTGGGGGTCTGTGCGATAAAGATGAGTGATGAAACAGCAGAAGTTATCCTGACATTGAAAGCTAGTTGTAACAGAATATTTTCTCAGATCGTACCAAAAGTAGTAATTCATGAGTTAAATTTTGAGTAGAAATTATCACTAGGCTCTTGTGTTATTCGATAACCCAGTTAATGAAGAGGAGTGCATCACATAAATACATTGTAAAAACATTTAGATTTACTACTGATTTGACACAAAATATTGATGAAGACCATATAACACTATGATATGCTGTATGACAAGAACATTAATGAAAAACTAGTGAATGGACATAATTAAAAGAGAGCATGTATGTTACTAAAATGTTACTAGTCCCTGAAAAAAAATGGAAATGCTATAAATTCCAGACTCATGCGAAAAAAGAACTCGAAAAAGGTTTCCAAAATTTGACAGTTCTAAAACTTACATGCATGACATTTCCAAAATGAATTGTAATTGAATTCATCCATCGATGAAACTCTTAAAATATGTCAGTAATTGAAAAACCATTTTGATCAATCATTCTAGAGTAAAATTATTTTTTTATCTCCATAGAAAGATATTCTTAAAAGTCATTCTGATATGAAGAGGTGATATCAGAAAGTGTGCCGTTAAAGCAATGTAGGAAAAATGTATTACAAAAATACAGCAGGCAGTTAATGAAAATATTTATTTTCCTATATTTTGTGATGTTTGTGGTATTTGTCAGATTTATTTATTTTTATTTTTTATATTTTTACCATGCCGGCAGTACATATTTATTATTATTCATGAATGGTCAAAAGACTTACAAGGCCCATTACTATTAGTGTAACCACACATATGAAATATCACTTGGTGACATGGAGTGAAAAGGACAGTTTCGTATATATTAAAAAAATACATACACATACACACATTCTCTCTCAAAGGCTCACCATTCACCGCAACAAAAGCAGGAGGCATCAAGCTGCAGGAGTTCCAATATACATAACAAGTTGAAACATCTCAAGCATAAAAACTACACTTAAATTGCAAAAATAAAGTTTCTTCAAACATTTTGATCTGAGCTCAAGCAAAGCAAATAATGAACACCAATGATTTTTATACTATTTAACACACTTTAAAACATAAAAGGACCAACAGATGCAAAAGTCCTGAAAATGTAGAGGTTATTTATAGGAATGAACAATGCGTTTCATCCAAAAAAAAGTCTACATCAGATGTGTTTCATCCTGGCTCTCAAATATTTGAGAATCATAATTTACTATATTCAAACAGCAAGTTAAGCCAGAACAAAATGATAAACAGAAAACTCATTACTTCAAACAAGGCGTTATTGTCCTTGGTTTCCTTAGACGGTTTCACCAGTGCAAGAGCATCATTCACCTGAAAGACCATGAGTCACAATTAAAGGGCGCTTGTACAAAACTATTTCCTTTTTTCTTTAAAAAGTGCCACATACTTGACTTCTCATTTAAACAACAACAACAACAACACACATAATGCTAGTGGAAGGCCGTTTGTCTCCGTCTCTTGTCAATGAGGAAAGGCCAGAGTGATTCTTTGATTCCAGTTCGAAATAGTGTTCACTGGCCAATGCCTAAGGTCTCCAATTTGGAGGAGTCAAGCTGAGCGTTTCTCGGATGTTGTGCTCCTAAGACAGGACTGTCAGTTACCGGTCTTAAGTGGCTGCTGGGGAGGTTGAAGGCGTCTGCAGTTGCACACGCCATTTCGTACTTAGTCGTCTGTTCATTGCCAGACCGGTGAAAGGTTCCCTTAACTGATGGATCCAGCATCCTCTCCTGTGCTAACTGACGACACACAGTGGCCGCATCTTTGACGTGTGTGGGGGACGGCTGCTGCCGGTGGTCCCTGTTCACAGACTTGTTGCTGAACTGCACTTTATCAAACATAACAGTCACGGCAGTTTCCCTGAGCTTTTCAACTTCTCCATACAGAACAGGAATTCTCAAAACAGCAGCTCCTAAACTGTTCTCCAGTACGGCCCTTTCTTCTAGTTTCGTTTTGCCATATAGATTTAGGGGACTTGGTACGTCTTCCTCTCTATAAGGTGGGTTTGTTCCAGCAAAAACATAATCGGAGCTAATGTAGATTAGAAATGCTCCGATTGCAGCTGCTTCCTTCTCCGAGTTCCCGGAAGCATCCGCATTAAGTCGAGAAGCAGCGTCCGGCTGATTTTCGACAACATCTGGCCTTCTCTCTGCTGCACAATGTACTAGGACATGGGGCTGAAAATCATAAATGATGTGATGAACTGCTTTAGAACCCAAGAGATTAAGCTGCTCAGATTTTGGTCTTGCTCGTCTAAAACCACAGCCAACGGCATGCCAATTATTCTGCTGAAATTCTTAGTACACAGCTCTGCCGAGAAGCCCGGTGGCACCAGTAATCAGAACCCGCCAGTTGGGGCTGCTAACTTCCTCCTCCACCAAAAGGCAGTTCACGGGAACAAAGTGGATAGAGGGCCCCGTCTCCCGCCCACCGTGCCCGCCGTGTTGGCGTCGCCGCAGATTTGTTTTTACTCCAGCACCCTCGGCCCTCCTCCCCTAGGTCCGGGCCGGCCGATCTGTCAGACTTTTAAAATTTATAGTTTGTTGGGCTCTTGTGTCTATTCAGAGTATGTATGTTTATAGCTAACTTTGTATAGGTGATTTCGTATCCCTCCTCTTGCAGAAGGTAATCCCAGATGTTACAGGCTGCTAAACAAGGCCCTGCCCTAGTCAGTAGGCTAGGAGTCTAGCCAAAAGAAAACAGTGAAGACGGAAAAACAGTTTAAGTCTGTTATCAAGGAGCGTTGGTCATTGAAAATATGTAGGCGTCTGAAATTTGAGCAGATTCTGTAGATCAAATGAGAAATAGTGAAAGTTTCTTCATGAAACTCGAATCCTGAGAACCTTTGGCGGGAGAGTCCGCAGCGACGTTGGCACCCGTCTTCTCCCCGTTCTCGCAAGCCTTCACGCGGCGGGCGTGCTGCCTGCTGCTGTGACACATCTGGTCGTCTCCTGGGCATCACGCCTGCTCCAGGGGTTTCAGCGTCGCAGAGGCACTCGGCAGCCTGCTGCCGGCAGCCGCTTGCTTTGTGCCCTCTGGTTTAATGGCAAGCTTCCTGGTTGCAGACAACAGTCTCAGTCTGTCCCTAACTTAGACAGAAATGCAGTTTCTTGGAAAGATACAGGATGGAGAATCAGGCGTAAAACCAGGCAGGAGCCTAGGAAGATGAGTAAAGAAACAGCCTGGTGGTACCGCAGCAGGATTTTTATTTTTTAACTTTATTTTTTCCATAACATCATATGGAAAAACCCGAACGAACTTCTTGGCCAACCCTATACATATTGGATGTTGAGTTGTTCGAGCACCATTGGAGAAAAAGCTATCCCTTCTCCACTGAATTGCCTTTACTCCTTCATCAGAAATCAGACTGTATTAAATTTGACATTTATAAAGACCCCTCCCTGAAAGTTTCTCAGCCAGCAAGACGGTTTAGTACCTACCAGAGAAATTTAAGGAATGATAGATGTATTCTCATTTGTTTTTTACCTTGCCTCTTAAAACACATGATTTGCATTGGGAACTGTTACTGATGGCAGTTACTAATAACCGCCATTCATAGTAGACAGAAACAGCTTATGACAACCTTTCCAGCTGGTGGAGTGCTCTCCGGGAGGGTGGGGGCGCTTAAGGCAGGTACTTTGTTCCAGTCACTGCCGTCCCTTTCGGTCAGTGACAAATGCACCTCTGTGTGATGCTCCCAACGGCGCAGTGGGAATTACTGATTCCTCCTTTACAGGTAAGATTGTGTAAGTTGTAGAGGCGGGACCTCAGCATTTTCCGGCAAGATGAGCAGAACACAGGGCTTCTGTCCACCAGCAGAACCAGCATGTAGTTCAGAGAGCAGGTCGTGGAGACTCTGAGGAGTGGGACTGTTCACTGCAGACACGTCGGGTAGTAACTTGCATCGACGTTTCGGTTGAAACCTGTATAGTGGCCTAGACTTGATTCTGATGCTGGCGAGGGCCGGAGTGGACATGCCCTGGTAATTTTTCCACGCCCATGTTTATTTGTGTTGTCCTGAAAGTCGAGGTGGGGTTTCCTGGGTGGGGACTGATTATCCCTAAGAGCAATAACCAGATTTGCTTCCTTTACTCTAGTTTTTCCCCTCCTGTGGTGAGGTGGTGAGGGCCATGATTGCTGTCACCTTACCCCTTTCGGGGGTCTGTACTGGAGGTGAGAAACCCTTAAATAAGAATCTGCAGGCTTATGTGCACATTGTTCCTCTCTCCTCCTGAGAGAGGGAAAGCAACTTGATTCTCCCAGTGTAAATAAATCCTCCTCAGGAAGAAAGGGGGAAGACTCCTGGGTTCTTACTCTTTGGAATGTAATTAAACGTCTCCAGGAGGAGAGATTGCTGGAATATCTCCATGGCTCCAGGGTCTCACACCCTTTTGAAATGTAAGCACAGACCATGAGAAAGGTGAATCTCTATTCAGTAAAGACCTGCCCTTTGTCCAAGGTCCCACAAAATTTGTTCAGTAAGCCCTAACCATGCAGAAATATAGAAATATTTTCTCTGGAGCCTGCAGTCCCACACCCAGTTGCTGGATGTAACTCACCAAAGAACAAGCTGGAATAGCTGAGACAAACTTCGGGGCCAGAAAGTGGTCAGGGTGTGCATTGCAGGCCGGAACATGCCGTAATGCAGCTCCTGTCACTTTCCAGTAATTTAAACACTTTATTGAGATATGTACACACCATGCAGTTCACCCATGTCAAGTATACAGTTCAACAGTTTTTAGTCTATTCACAGTTGTGCCACCATCACCACAGTCAGTTTTAAAACATTGTCATCACCACCAAAAAGAACCGCATACCCATTGGCAGTCATTCTCCCTTTTCCCCACCCCTCCGACCTTCCCCCCAAGACAACCACTTCCTGACTCTCGAGAGTTGCCTATTCTGGGCCTCTTTTATAAATGGAATTATACAATATGTTAGAATATGTTTTCTTTCGTGACTGGCTGCTTTCACTTAGCATAATGTTTTCAAGGTTCATCCATGTCGCGGCATCTATCACTACTTTATTTCTTTTTATTGACGAATAATATTCTACTGTATGGATATACCATATTTGATATGTCAGTTCGTAAGCTGATGGACATTTGAGTTGTCTCCACTTTTTGCTGTTATGAATAATACTGCTAAGAATATTCACACAATATTCACATACAAGTTTCTGGGAGAACGTTTTCTCTTGAGTACATACATAGAAGTGGAATTTCTGAGTTATATGATAACCCCATGTTTAGTATTTTGAGGAACTGCTAAACTGCATTCCAAAGTAGCTGCACCATTTTACATCCCTGCCAGCAGTCTATGAAGCTTCCAGTTTCTCCACATCCTCACCAACACTCATTTTTTTTGTGTGTGTGATGAAGGTGGATATGATTTTATTTTATTTTTGAAGTTTTGAATTTTATTTATTTTTTATACAGCAGGTTCTCATTAGTTATCCATTTTATACATATGAGTGTATACATGTCAATCCCAATCTCCCAATTCATCCCATCACCACCACCTCCCTGCCACTTTCCCCTCTTGGTGTCCATATGTTTGTTCTCTACATCTGTGTCTCTATTTCTGCCCTGCAAACCAGTTCGTCTGTACCATTTTTCTAGGTTCCACATACATGCGTTAATATACAATATTTGTTTTTCTCTTTTTGACTTAACTTCACTCTGTATGACAATCTCTAGATCCATCCACGTCTCTACAGTGACCCAATTTCGTTCCTTTTTATGGCTGAGTAATATTCCATTGTGTATATGTGCCACATCTTCTTTATCCATTTGTCTGTCGATGGGCATTTAGGTTGCTTCCATGTCCTGGCTGTTGTAAATAGTGCTGCAGTGAACATTGGGGTGTATGTGTCTTTTTGAATTATGGTTTTCTCAGGGTATATGCCCAGTAGTGGGATTGCTGGGTCATATGGTAGTTCTATTTTTAGTTTTTTAAGGAACCTCCATATTGTTCTCCATAGTGGCTGTATCAATTTACATTCCCACCAACAGTGCAAGAGGGTTCCCTTTTCTCCACACCCTCTCCAGCAGTTGTTGTTTGTAGATTTTCTGATGATGCCCATTCTAACTGGTGTGAGGTGATATCTCACTGTAGTTTTGATTTGCATTTCTCTAATAATTAGTGATGTTGAGCAGCTTTTCATGTGCTTCTTGGCCATCTGTATGTCTTCTTTGGAGAAATGTCCATTTAGGTCTTCTGCACATTTTTTGATTGGGTTGTTTGTTTTTTTAATATTGAGCTGCATGAGCTGTTTATATATTTTGGAGATTAATCCTTTGTCCATTGATTCGTTTGCAGATATTTTCTCCCATTCTGAGGGTTGTCTTTTTGTCTTGTTTTTAGTTTCCTTTGCTTTGCAAAAGCTTTTAAGTTTCATTAGGTCCCATTTGTTTATTTTTGTTTTTATTCCCATTACTCTAGCAGGTGGATCAAAAAAGATCTGCTGTGATTTATGTCAAAGAGTGTTCTGCCTATGTTTTCCTCTAAGAGTTTTATAGTGTTCAGTCTTACATTTAGGTCTTTAATCCATTTTGAGTTTATTTTTGTGTATGGTGTTAGGGAGTGTCCTAATGTCATTCTTTTACATGTAGCTGTCCAGTTTTCCCAGCACCACTTATTGAAGAGACTGTCTTTTCTCCATTGTGTATCCTTGCCTCCTTTGTCATAGATTAGTTGACCATAGGTGCATGGGTTTATCTCTGGGCTTTCTATCCTGTTCCATTGATCTATATTTCTGTTTTTGTGCCAGTACCATATTGTCTTGATTACTGTAGCTTTGTAGTATAGTCTGAAGTCAGGGAGTCTGATTCCTCCAGCTCTGTTTTTTTCCTTCAAGACTGCTTTGGCTGTTCGGGGTCTTTTGTGTCTCCATACAAATTTTAAGATTTTTTCTTCTGGTTCTGTAAAAAATGCCATTGGTAATTTGATAGGGATTGCATTGAATCTGTCGATTGCTTTGGTGGTATAGTCATTTTCACAATATTGATTCTTCCAATCCAAGAACATGGTATATCTCTCCATCTGTTTGTATTATCTTTAATTTCTTTCATCAGTGTCTTATAGTTTTCTGCATACAGGTCTTTTGTCTCCTTAGGTAGGTTTATTCTTTTTGTTGCAGTGGTAAATGGGAGTGTTTCCTTAATTTCTCTTTCAGATTGTTCAACATTAGTGTATAGGAATGCAAGAGATTTCTGTGCATTAATTTTGTATCCTGCAACTTTACCAAATTCATTGATTAGGTCTAGTAGTTTTCTGGTGGCATCTTTAGGATTCTCTATGTATAGTATCATGTCATCTGCAAACAGTGACAGTTTTACTTCTTCTTTTCCAATCTGTATTCCTTTTATTTCTTTTTCTTCTCTGATTGCCGTGGCTGGGACTTCCAAAACTATGTTGAATAATAGTGGTGAGAGTGGACATCCTTGTCTTGTTCCTGATCTTAGAGGAAATGGTTTCAGTTTTTCACCATTGAGAACGATGTTGGCTGTGGGTTTGTCATATATGGCCTTTATTATGTTGAGGTAGGTTCCCTCTATGCCCACTTTCTGGAGAGTTTTTATCATAAATGGGTGTTGAATTTTGTCAAAAGCTTTTTCTACCAACACTCATTATTATCTCTCTTTTTAAATATAGCAATTCTGGTGGATGTGAAGTCGTATCACATTGTGGTTTGGGTTTGCATTTGGAGCATATTTCATATGCACTTAAGAAGGTGTATTCTGCTGCTGTTAGGTAGCACGTTCTATAGCCGTCTTTTAAGTCTAGTTAGTTAATAGTGCTGTTCAAGTTTTCTGTTTCCTTGATCTTATTCTTAGTTTTTCTATCCATTATTGAAAATGGGGTATTGAAATCTTCAACTGTTACTGTTTAACAATCTATTCCTCCCTTCAGTTCTCTCATTCTGTCCAAAATGCCTGTATTTTGGAATTCTCTTATTAGGTGATTGTTATATCTTCCTGATGGATGACCCTTTTATCATTATAAAATGTCCCTCTTGATGTCTAGCAATTTTTTTTGTCATTTTAAAATCATTTTGCCTGATATTAGTATAACCATTCTTGCTCTTATGGTAGCTGTTTGCATGATGTACCTTTTCCTTTCAGCCTGTTTGTATCTCTGAATCTAAAGTTTGCCTCATGTACACAGCATATAGTTGGATCTTTTTTGTTTTCTTTCAGTGCAGTCTGATAACCTCTGCCTTTTGATTGGATTGTTTAATCCATTCACATTTAGTGTTATTATTGATATAGTTTGATTTATGGCTGCAATTTAAATTTTTTGTTTTCTATATGTGTCATGTATTTTTTGTTTTTCTGTTCTTTGCTGCTTTCTTTTGCATTAAGTGTATCTTTTCTAGTGTAACTGTGATTCCTTATTTGTTCACTGTATGTGTGTGTGTGTATTTTCCACATATATCACTATGTAAGTGTAAGGTGCTAAGTCCAGCATGATGGTTTGATTTACGTGTATTGTAAAATGATTACCACAGTAGGTTTAGTTAACATCCATCAACTCATAGCTATAATAAAAAGAAAAAAATTCTTCTTGTGATGGAGGAATTACTCCTATGGTCTGCTCTCTTAACAACCTTCCTATGTATCATCAGTATCTTTTTAAAGTTATTTTCTTAGTGGTTGCTCTGGGGCTTACAATATACTTCTCAACTTATAAGAATCTTTTTAGGTTTATCCTAAATTATTTCCACTGAGCTATAGAAACATGTTTCCTGTCTAGCTCTATTCCCTCTTCCCTTGTCTTTGTGCTGTTTTTGTTATTACCTCTATATGTGTTACAAATCCAAGAATTGCCTGTTATAATTTTTACTTTATATAATTTTATGTCTTTTAGAGAACCCATGTCCATAAAGTGAGGTGGGGAGGCAGGAAGACACATGGAAAGGGAACTGTGCCTCTCTTAGTGGATAGGATACCCTGAGCTGTTTCTAGAGGGGGATCTGTGAACGTCCACTTGACAACTCTGCAACGAATGAAACCCCCCTACCCTGCATCTGTTAGTCAGCAGTGTATCCTGATTCACTCCTTACCTATTACCAGGCCGCCTGTTCTAGGGGTTGTATCTCAAAATGACTCAGAGTACTCCCACTTTTACCTCAAACTTTGTTGAAGTTGTCGTATACTGTGCCATTTACTGTGATTTCTCACAATTTGGATTACTCCACTTGAATTTAAATAAAGTTTAGGCAGCAACCTTTCATAGCTGTCTATGATCTTTCATGAAACCGTGAACATGTGCAGAATGATGAATCCAAAGGGAGATCTGGTGTATGTGCTGCAAAGCCTCAGAGCAGGAAGCAGAGTTGAAATAGTAAATTAGGAGATGAGCCGACTTTTGGAGGTTGGCCCCTTGCTTTCTACACTTCTGTACGCATGTTTCTACAAAAAAAATGAATGTTAACCCGCTGACTTAACAGTGAACTTTTTGAGATGTCTTTCAAAAATTGAAGCTTTAGTAATTTTCTTTGGTTGTACTCTGTATCAGTGGAGAAGGAGTTTGTATATAATCAAGATAAATCATAGTAAATGAACATTTAAATGGCTTCATTGACCTATCCATTACCAAATGATTGTTTAATGAAATCTGGACATTATCTAGAAAGTTGGTGACCAAAATATTCTGAGCTTTAAGTGCTAAGTCAAAATATTTAGGTGTTAACATAGGTGTTCAAATGAGCCTCAGGAAAAAGAAGAACTGGTCAATTTTTGCCCAGTAGGATATGTATTTTAGGTGGAATTAGCAAACAAACGTAATGAGGAACGAATGCTCATTGGAAATTGGAAGTGGTCTGTTTGAAAGAAGGAATCCTGGGCTGTAGTCAAACTAACTGGGTTCTGGACCTCTCAGCTCGGGCCCCTTCTGTGGACTTTGCCTCTCACGAGTCAGCTGAGGGTGCTGGACCCTTGGTTCCGTGTTTTTACACTGGGCTGTAGGAGCCCAGGCCTCTCAGGGTGCCTCGGGGGCCGAGGAGGGGGGAATGGAAAGCCACTTATCCGCCCATGACATATAATCAAGTTCTAATATTTATTTATTTATTTATTTATTTATTTTAATAGCTACTTTATTTATTGATTTATTTATCTTTGGCTGTGTTGGGTCTTCGTTTCGTGCGAGGGCTTTCTCTATTTGCAGCAAGCGGGGGCCACTGTTCATCGCGGTGCGGGGGCCGCTCTTCATCGCGGTGCACCGGCCTTTCACTATCGCGGCCCCTCCCGTTGCGGGGCACAGGCTCCAGACACGCAGGCTCAGTAGTTGTGGCTCACGGGCCCAGTTGCTCCGCGGCATGTGGGGTCTTCCCAGACCAGGGCTCGAACCCGTGTCCCCTGCATTAGCAGGCAGATTCTCAACTACTGCGCCACCAGGGAAGCCCAAGTTCTAATATTTAAAAAGAAGAATTTTCCTTCAACACCTGCCCTGGGGGAGCCGCTGGGCTGGGTGCCTCTGTCGCTTGTCAGCATGCTGCCCAGAAGGTGTAACCGCCTGGCAGGAGAAAGCAGCGTTTTGTAAAGAAAGCAGATGGGGCTTCTCAGCGATCAGCCAGCATATTCTAAGAAAACATTGCGTGCCTGCTATTGTCCAGTGAGTCGTGCTCAAAGTTACTGAGAGTAATTACTAAAATTAATGTGTTAAAAGCAACCCTCCCCCCAAAAAAGACCCACCCACCTAAAACCGCGTCATGTTGTTCTGTGTCATGTTTAGGTATTAAATAACATCATCTCTTGTGATATGCCTAGTAGTAGGAGTGAGTCAAACTAGGTCATTTAACCAGTATGCATTCTGAAGTCTTAGCATTAGAGAAGGAGGTGCAGTTTATCTGCAGCTATTTCCATTTCTTTGAAAAAGAAAAGAATAATTATCATGGGCTTATACAGATATTTGGCAATGGGTCTCCTAAGAAACAGCAGAGAACCTTTAAAATTTTTTACTGAGAAAATAGAAGACTCTAAGAACTTGGCAATAGAGTATTTAAACACTGTGTAAGTTTATAACACTGTAGGTCTATAAAATGGCCAACTTTATAAGAACAAAGAAATAAATATCTGGTTGATTCATTATGGTCAAGTAAGGATGGAGAGGGAGAGCACAGGAGACAGACAAGGGAGAAAGTGAAAAAGAGAAACAGGTCAGGAGGAGGGAGGCGGGAGGAGGGGGCAGGAAAGCGAAAGGGCTGGACCCCAGGAGGGAGAGTGACCATGCGGGGAGGGGGGGGAATCGATGATTCCTGCAGGGTAAGAATGTGAAGCTGTCTTTGTCTTCCTCTTAGGAGACTGGGCCATCAGCTGATACAGTAATGACCCACCATACACAGCTGTCTTATCACTTCTATCAGTGATTGACTTTTCGGGATCAATTAGCCACAGAAACTTCCTGGGAAGAAATATTCTCAACTGCTGTGGTGTGGACAAAATAATCTACTAAATTACTTGCTCCAAGATATAAAATCCAGCAGATTTTCCCTAGTCCAGTTCTGAGGTTACTAGAATCCAAAAGGCAGGGAGGGAGGTATATATATCAGGCTGTTTTTATAGGTGATGTCTACTCCTTAAGTAATTCTCAAAAAACGAGTTGATAAAAAAATCCTCAGAATTCTCTGAGGTCTATCTTTGCATGTTGAAAAAGGAGTGAAATCTGTAGTGCTGTGAAATATTTTAAATATCTCCCAATATTTAAAGCCTGTCTGTGAGATTGAATACAGGGCCAAAGAGGCAAACTCTCCAAAAATACACATTTTTTTCATAGAGACTAACTCATTGTGTGGGCTTTAAGAAGCATTAGAAATATAGGCCACCTTAGAATGCATACCTGAATAGGAAACTTTGCAGAAGATAATCTTGCTATTTCTCTCCAGAGTAGCTGAATTTTCCACTGTGGTTTGGCCTCTGTGGTTTTAGAAATAATTTATGTGCTACGTGCGCGTTCTGTTATATAATAGCAACCGTACTGTAGGTGTGCTTGTCCGTCAGCCTTTATTCAGCCGTGCTTGTGTGAGGTAAAGCCCTGCTTAGTAAGATGACTCATTGGTGGCGTGCTCTCGTTCATTAAATTTTACCTTTAAATAAAAGATGTGGAAACTTTAACATAGAAAATGTTTAAAATGCAAATCCATTAATTAATAATCTTCATGTTCAGACTAAGACGTCAAAGTAGCTACTATAATAATCCTTTTTTTTTTTCAGGTAAAACTAATTTTAATAACAGATTTTCTCAAACACAACAGATCCAACATGCAAAAACATATTTATGTAACCCAATATACTTCATCATGCAAAAAGTAAAAAAATATTAATAAGCTATTTTACATATATATATTTTTTTTAAATTAATTAATTTATTTATTTTTGTCTGTGTTGGGTCTTCGTTTCTGTGCGAGGGCTTTCTCTAGTTGCGGCAAGCAGGGGCCACTCTTCATCGCGGTGCACGGGCCTCTCACTATCGCGACCTCTCTTGTTGCGGAGCACAGGCTCCAGACGCGCAGGCTCAGTAGTTGTGGCTCACGGGCCTAGTTGCACCGCGGCATGTGGGATCTTCCCAGGCCAGGGCTCGAACCTGTGTCCCCTGCGTTGGCAGGCAGATTCTCAACCACTGCGCCACCAGGGAAGCCTATTTTACATATTTTAAATACTGTCTTTGAAATCTGGTGTGTATTTTGCACTTAGAGCATCTTTCAATTTGGATTTTCATCAGTTAAAGTGAAATGTAGTCCTACCAAAACAATGAAGCTGTGATTAACAGAAAAATATTTTATACTGCTTCAGCTTTTAACCTAACTGGAATTATTTTTTTTTAACAGTTTTATTGGAGTATAATTGCTTTACAATGGTGTGTTAGTTTTTGCTTTATAACAAAGTGAATCAGCTATACATATACATATATCCCCATATCTCTTCCCTCTTGTGTCTCCCTCCCTCCCACCCTCCCTATCCCACCCCAATAATGCTTCTTGAATGGAAAGATAGAAATTATTAGCAAAGAAAGAGAAGCATCAAGAAGAACTAAATGGAAATTAGAACTGAAAATTTCTAGTTTTTTAAGGAACCTCCATACTGTTCTCCATAGTGGCTGTATCAATTTACATTCCCACCAACAGTGCAAGAGGGTTCCCTTTTCTCCACACCCTCTCCAGCATTTATTGTTTGTAGAAAACTAAAAATAGAACTACCATACGACCCAGCAATCCCACTACTGGGCATATACCCTGAGAAAACCATAATTCAAAAAGAGTCATGTACCAAAATGTTCATTGCAGCTCTATTTACAATAGCCAGGACATGGAAGCAACCTAAGTGTCCATCAACAGATGAACGGATAAAGAATATGTGGCACATATATACAATGGAATATTACTCAGCCATAAAATGGAATGAAACTGAGTTATTTGTAGTGAGGTGGATGGACCTAGAGACTGTCATACAAAGTGAAGTAAGTCAGAAAGAGAAAAACAAATACCGTATACTAACGCATATATGTGGAATCAAAAAAAAAAAAAAAAAGTGGTCAGAAGAACCTAGGGGCAAGACGGGAATAAAGACACAGACCTACCAGAGAATGGACTTGAGGATACGGGGAGGGGGAAGGGTAAGCTGGGACAAAGTGAGAGAGTGGCATGGACATATATACACTACCAAACATAAAATAGATAGCTAGTGGGAAGCAACCGCATAGCACAGGGAGATCAGCTCGGTGCTTTGTGACCACCTAGAGGGGTGGGATAGGGAGGGTGGGAGGGAGGGAGATGCAAGAGGGAAGAGATATGGGGACATATGTATATGTATAGCTGATTCACTTTGTTATTAAGCAGAAACTAACACACCATTGTAAAGCAATTATACTCCAATAAAGATGTTAAAAAAAAAAGGAAAAAAACCCAGAAAATTTCAAAAAAGGAAACAAAATACTCACTGGATGGGTTCAGTAGCAGAACAAGGATAACAGAGGAGGGAGTCAGTGAACTTGAAAACAGGTCTAGAAAATTATCTGATTTGAACAACAGAGAAAAGACCCTGAAAAAAACAAAGAACAGCGGGAACATTGGGATATTACCAAAAATGCTAACATTTATATCACTGGAATACCAGAAAGAGATGAGAAAGAGTGTACAGAAAAAATATTTGAAGAAATAACGGCTAAAAACTTTCAAGTCTGGCAAAACACATAAACTAACAGATTCAAGAACCTCAGCAACCTCCAAACAGGATAACCACCCGCCTCCACCAAATCCATATTCTAGACACATCATGATCAAACTACTGAAAACTCGACAAAGTCTTTAGAGCAGTCAAACAATGCA
Organism: Balaenoptera borealis; assembly: GCF_965194805.1. Lineage (NCBI taxonomy): Eukaryota > Metazoa > Chordata > Mammalia > Artiodactyla > Balaenopteridae > Balaenoptera > Balaenoptera borealis. Next base: position 2,320,702 of record NC_138873.1, on the reverse strand, counting down.
TTACTTACAGAGGAACAAAGATTCAAGTGAATGGAGATTTCTCATTAGAAACCATGCTATAGGGACTTACCTGGTGGTGCAGTGGTTAAGAATCCGCCTGCCAATGCAGGGGACACGGGTTCAAGCCCTGGTCCGGGAAGATCCCACATGCCGTGGAGCAACTAAGCCCGTGCGCCACAACTCCTGAGCCTGTGCTCTAGAGCCTGTGAGCCACAACTACTGAAGAAGCCTGCGCGCCTAGAGCCCGTGCTCTGCAACAAGAGAAGCCACCGCAGCTCTCCCCAACTAGAGAAAGCTGCGCACAGCAATGAAGACCCACACGGCCAAAAATAAAATAAATAAATACATTAAAAAAAAAAAAAAAAGATTCTATCTAAGTTGGTTCCTGAAGGGAAGGTGAAACTCCATGACCCTTTTTTTCATCTTCCCTCTTTTTTTGTTTTTTTAAACCTGGCAATTTACCTATAGTGCTTTTATCTGCTAAACTGTTTCAGAGTGGAATAATTTAGACATGTATAAATCCCAGTTAATAGATTTCTTAACATCAAATTTGGATAGTTTTTGTCTAAACTAAATGATTTCTTGACTCGTAGTTAAAAGTAACCATGATAGAAATCAAGTTTGATTCTCCAGTTTTTGAAAGTTTGTTCCCCAGCTGAGTGCCTTGTGTCCAGAAAGAAGGGGAGAATAGAATTGGTGGGAAAACTGGCCATCAGTTAAATTGCCTTTTTCTGTCTAAAATAAAACTTCATCAGTTTATCAAAAAAGCAGTTAAATTTCTGATTTCTCCTTAAGAGTACCGGATTTGAGTACTCCCCTTAAAAGTACTCTGATTTCTGTCAGATCGGAGAGGGAGACAAAGCAGCTCTGCTCTGGCCTGGGCCTGGCCGTGGGATGGAAAGACGAAGCAGCAAGCTTTCTTCAGCTCCCTTTACAGCGTTTCTCCTCCCTGGTGTGTCCCATGGCCTTATTCCTCATGATGCAGCTGGCCAGGCACCGGATCTTTCTAGCAACCTTCAGAAAAACTTGGCTTTCTTGTAACCCACTTCTGAAACACCTTGCACCATCACGTGCAGGGAGAGCATGGGCCACATAAAGGACAGATTTTGGATTGAAATCTAATTCTGATATGCAGTACATGTATTAGGGCCAAGTTATTTAATCTCCCTCCAAGCCTCAGTTTGTGCATCTGTAAAATGGAGATAGCACCTCATTGGCATAAAGGTTGTGAATACTAAGCAAGAAAGCCGCATCCAGCACACAGTGGGTTCTCAATATTAATTCATCGTCTTCCTCCTCACCTCTGTTTTCTAAGACTTATTATTCCTAAGCAACATGTGTGGATTTTAACAAAGATCTGTGGGGCCACCGGTATAAAATCAGCATCTCCAGATGGTATGTCTTCTGTACATAGGGTGTGGGTATAGAGATAAGTCAGTATGTTGTAAGTACTCCATTTACTAAGAACATCAGGGAGTCCTGGGGTCCGATCCTGGTTTCATTGCTTCCTGGCCATGTGACTGTGGGCACGTTTCCTCTCTGCTCTCAGTTGTAATGTTTCCTCCTCGTAGGTGTGTGGAGGAAACAGCAGATGAGCCATGCAAAGTGCTTATTAGCACACTGCTGGGTGCAGAGGGAGGGACCCAGGCATGGCACCCAGAACTGAGTGCAGCTTTTCTAATACCCTCTAGGAAGTGGAGCCCACTCTCTTCAAAGGGCAAGAAAGGACTAAAATAACCCTGCTTTAGAGCCGTTGAAGTACGCCTCTTGAAGAAGTGTTCTAAGAAGTTAAGAAAATTTTAGATCATTTCTCTTTAGGGAGATCTGTGTTTACCTTGTGAGTTTTCCAAACTTGTCATTTATGATAAACCAACCAGGTCACTCAGGGTAGGCTAGATTCTGCTACGGTGGCAGCCTCATGTCTCGCCCAGATCCGTGTCCCTCCCAGGCCTGCCCCACGCTGCCCTCCCTCAGGGAGGCCAGCTGACAGGGCTCCCCCATTTGGAGCACCACGAGAGGAGAGAGAATGTGGCTACTTGGACACCAGCACTTAAGGGGCTTGCCTGAAAGCGCGATGGATCTCCTCCAGTCTCGATGTGTTCACCAAGGAAACCAACTCGGTGGGGAGCTGGAATCTGCCCTGTGCATGTGTACAGACATGAATACAGAAGCAGGGCGTTTGAGCACACCAATTCCACCTCGCCCGTGAAAGGACTCTGCATTTCTGGAACGCTGCACTGGGGGATGGCAGGGTGCGTGGTCCTCTTTGATTCCCAGAGGAAAATTCCAAACAAGACCCACCATTTCACAGTTGAATTTACAGTGATTTTTAGGAATAGCTTTTTCGAGGAACTAACGATCAGGTAAAGATGGATTTGGGACCTAGAGACTTGGAGCCTGGAACCGTGATTGTATCTAAAGTGAAAAGCTGAATATCATTGCTCCTAATAGAAATTAAGTGTTCAATAATTTTTGCCACTGAGAGGCTGATAACAAAACCTCTAAGGAAAAGACAACGGGTTCATATGGACCATATTCCCATTTAAAGTGTCAGCAGGAACTTTTTTTTTTTGGTGACAACTTTCATGCCGACAGCTCTGTTATTAAATAAGAGCCCACGAGTTCTGTGTTACGTTGGGAACTGGTCTTTGTTAAGATGTGTGCCCAGTGTACACATCTTCAAGTAAGTGGTAACTTTAGAAGATCTCACCGGTAGCAGCAGATGTCTAGTTGGCTTTAGCATAAACTGTGTCCACTGATGGAGATGTCACTTAATATAGAAGAACACACAGCAGAAACACTCAGGGATTGTGAGTAATGGAGTGACAAGGGTACTTCCTTCTGCTGGGAGGGTAGGTTCCAAGGGTTAGGGGAAGGATTAGAAATGTGCAGACAAAACAAACTGAAATTGATGAACAATAGGCTTGTATTTTGTCCCAGGCTTATGGTAATACATTCATTTGTAGAGTGTATTAGTGTGGAAAAGTAAGTAAATGATGAACACGGGGGGAGCAACGTACCTGAAAGTGCTTAGTGTCTGGCTCAGAGTGGGTGCTTGATAGTTGCTTTAATGGGACTCCATCAGTGCCTTTGCTGTGTGTTAGCTCTGTCCTGGAAACCTGGGGAAGTCCCGGTTGCTACAGCGAGGCCCTTCACAGAAGCCTCAGTTTCAGGTCCTCAAGTTGAGACATCCTTTTAGTCAACTTGCAGAGTTTCTAATTACACATTCTTGCCCCTCCCAGGGCATATTTAGTGGTGGGAGATCTGGGAGGGCTGCAGACCTTCTAGGAGCGCTCGGTGGGTCCTAGATCAGCGCCCGGTCTGTGTTCTGGAAACTTGCTGCCCAGCGAGTGGTCCCGGCACTGTATCAGCACTGCGTCACCCCGAGCTTGTTAGAAATGCAGGCTCTTGGGCCCGCCCCAGGGCTGTGGTCCCAGTGTCCGTGCGTTCACAAGATTTCAGGGAACTTATGTGCTCCTTAAAGTTTGAGAAGCCCTAGACTCTCAGAATTAGAAATGATGGTTTTCTGGGTTCTCATTTAAGAACGGGCTGTTGCACAGCTAATCAAAGATGGCTGCTTCACAAGCCCTGAATTTTAAACTTCTGGTAGGAGGAGAAATGTCTTCTGTCTTCTTCCACACTTTGATCTCCAATGACCACACTCGGGGCTCCTCACGGAACAGAGAGATGACACACAGCTCAGCCCGTGACAGATGACCGGAGGACAACCGTGTGAGAATGTTCTCGCCTCTGCTGCTTAGACGGGTCCGTAGGCCCCGTCCTCTCCGGCCCCCCTGGCTCTGTCTTGACTTCATATCAGCCCTTGCAGCACTCTAAGTAAGCCAGCCGAGGACAGCATGCCCTCTTGAAGCAGCACGCGTAAGAGGGGGCTTCCATCTTAGGACGTGGCCAGTCTTTTAACTATCTGCTTGGGGGCTTGCTTTGTTTTCTGTTGTTTCTTTCATCTTATGCATTAATCTAATTTTTTAACTGAAGTGTAGTTGTGATATTATATGTTACAGGTGTACAATATAGCGATTCACAGTTTTTAAAGGTTATTTACTCCATTTATAGTTATAAAATATTGACTGTATTCCCCATGGTGTACAGTATACCCTTGTAGCTTATTTTGTACATAACAGTTTTTACCTCTTACTCCCCTCCCCCTATTTTGCCCCTCCCCCTTCCCTCTCCCCACTGGTGACCATTAGTTCTCTGTATCGGTGAGTCTGCTTCTTTTTTGTTACGTTCACAAGTTTGTTGTATTTTTTAGATTCCACATATAAGTGATATCGTACAATATTTGTCTTTCTCTTTCTGACTTATTTCATTTAGCATAATACCCTCCAAGTCCATCCATGTTCCTGCAGCTGGCAGGGTTTCACTGTTTTTTATGACTGAGTAGTATTCCATTGTGTATATGTACCACATCTCCTTTCTTTGATTCATAGCTTTCATCGCTGCTTCTCGTGTTTCTGGCCCCGCTCCGGAGGGTCAGCCCCTGGTTTCACCTTCTGCCCATCCTGGGTTGCAGCCTCTGCTCGCTCTCGCCAGGTGACTCCAGGTGCCTCCCAGCCCCACTAAGCTTTGACCCTGGTGCATCATCTCCTCAGCCTGCTCAGGGCCCTTCTGGAGTTTACCTAGACCCTGGGATGCGGGAAATTGGACACACGTTAAAATGTGAACTTCTTCTGTGAAGGGGCTGAATTTGTTTGTTGCAGCCCCTGGAATCACGCAACTGTTTAGTATTAAATGCCGGATGTTAGACGTCCACCTCCTCTTACGACGTAGGAAGCCTCAAGAGAGACTTGTTCCCATCCTAACGACAAGGAGACTCCAGGTCATCTGTCAAATCACAGCATTTGTTAAGCCCTTCAGAGAGCTTCAGGTGCAAGACAGCTATGTGGGCCGAATTCCGAAGAGAGGGAGAGCCCCGTAGAGGAGAGCTGAGATGCATGAAGCATCCCAGGCTTGGCACGGGAAGGAGAGAGAGCTGGCTGTCTCACCACGGCAAAGAGAGCAGCTGATTGCAAAGGACCCTTAAAGGCCAGAGATGGGCTGGAAGGTCAGGTTCAGACAGTGAGGCCTGGGACACAGGGACGTTCATACTTGCTGGCAGGCTCTTTTCTGCAGCCTGCCCAGGTGATCACAGGAGTGCTTGGGGGCAGGACCCTGGAGAGAGCCCACTCAGTGGCACGGTTTCCCACGAGGACTTCAGGCTCCTGGGAAACAGACACAAAACTCTGTCCTTTCCCCGTTACCCTTTTCTGCCAGGAAGCAAAAGCCTTGAGCCACTGAGAGATGACCTGTTAAATCTCTCATCCTGGGCTTCCCTGGTGGCGCAGTGGTTGAGAATCTGCCTGCCAATGCAGGGGACACGGGTTCGAGCCCTGGTCTGGGAAGATCCCACATGCCGCGGAGCAGATAGGCCCGTGAGCTACAATTACTGAGCCTGCGCGTCTGGAGCCTGTGCTCCGCAACAAGAGAGGCCGCGATAGTGAGAGGCCCGCGCACCACGATGAAGAGTGGCCCCCGCTTGCCGCAACTGGAGAAAGCCCTCGCACAGAAACGAAGACCCAACACAGCCATAAATTAAAAAAAAAAAAAAAAAAAAATCTCTCATCCAAGGACAGACAATGATCTGTTGCTGCTGGGGGCAGGACAGGAAACTTTCTCCCACCCCAGACCAACCACAAATACAGGCAGAGTGGAGCTTCCGTGGGAAGGAGAGGCAGGAATGCTTTGAAAACCTTATGTCAGCGGTCCCCAACCTTTTTGGCACCAGGGACCAGTTTTGTGGAAGACAGTTTTTCCACAGACCGGGGGTGGGGGGTGGTTTTGGGATGATTCAAGCGCATCACATTTATTATGCACTTTATTTCTATTATTATTACATTGTAATATGTAATGAAATAATTATACAACTCACCATAATGCAGAATCAGTGGGAGCCCTGAGCTTGTTTTCACTTGCCACTCATTGATAGGGTTTGATATGAGTCTGCAAGCAGTTGATTTATTATGGCCTCTGTGCAGTCAAACTCTCTGCTAATGATCATCTGTATTTGCAGCCACTCCCCAGCGCCAGCATCACCGCCTCAGCTCCACCTCAGATCATCAGGCATTAGATTCTCATAAGGAGCATGCAACCTAGATCCCTCGAATGTGCAGTTTGCAGTACGATTTGTGCTCCTATGAGAATCTAATGCCACTGATGTGACAGGAGGCGGAGCTCAGGCAGTAATGCAAGCAATGGGGAGCGGCTGTAAATACAGATGAAGTTCCCTCGCTCACCTGCCACTCACCTCCTGCTGTGCAACTTGGTTCCTAACAGGCCATGGACCGGTACCAGTCGGTGGCCCCGGGGTTGGGGACCCCTGCCTTATGTCAAGGCCCAGATTCATAGGGCTTACCTAAGACTCAGGACAACAGAAAATCCCTCCTTCTACCACCAGGAGCTGAGCACGAATCGTAAACAGTAGCCATCTATTTCTGCAGGAGGGGCAGGAGCAGGAGAGAGAACCTCGGTCTGGCACAGGGATCCAGGAATGGCCGTGAGGAGGAGATGGAGCAGGAACACTGAGGAAAACCCACGAGCACGTTACCCACTGTAAGGTAAGGCAGGCTGTGTGCACTGAAAGTAGTGATTAAAGACCAGAAAATCTCAAGCCCAGCCCAGCTCCTGACTAGACAGACAACCTCCTCACTCCGGAACCACACATAAAATGATTTTTTATGAGCATAAAAACTGCTTACTTTGGTCTCTATTGTTTCTTTATGCATGATTTTCAGCAGTCAATCCAAAGTTGATACTTTAAAAAGCAAAGCAAAACCAAACCAAATCATTGCCAACAGATAAAGCAACCAACGGAACCAGAACTAGCGATGACCCAGATGTTGGAAGTCTAAGATAGGGACTTTAAAATAACCGTGATAGGGAATTCCCTGGTTAGCCCAGCAGTTAGGACTCGGCGCTTTCACTGCCGTGGGCCCAGGTTTGATCCCTGGTTGGGGAACTAAGATCCCACAAGCTGCACAGTGCAGCCAAAAAATAAATAAATAAATAAAAATAAGATAACCATGATAAATATGTTAAATTATCTAGAGAAAAATATATATAGTATGCATGAACAGATGGGAAATTTCAACAGAGAGACAGAAGCTATAAGAGACAAATAGGAATGCTACAAATTAAAAAGAAATGATATAAAACAAAGAATTCTTTTGGCAGGCTTATCAGTAGACTAGTCTCAGCTGAGGAAAGGTGAATGAACTTGCAGATAGGTCAACAGAAATTGTAAAAGGTGATACACAAAAAAGAATAAAAGACTGAAAAAAAAAAACTATAACAGGGCCAACAAGAGCTCTGGGACAATATCAAATAATCTAACACATTCAGTTGGAGTCCCAGTATAATAAATAAAAGGGAAAGAATAGAGCAGAAGAAACATTTGAAGAGATAATGGCTAAGAATTTTCGAAAAATAGTGCAAGATAACAAACTCCAGATCCATGAAGTTCAGAGAACCCCAACAGTAGAAATACAAAAATAAATGACTCCTAAACCCAAAAAGCACAAAAATCTGCCTAAACATATCATAACTAAACTGTTAAAAACCAAAGACATGGAGGAAATATGGAATGCATCCGGGGGTGGGGATGGGGTTGGGGAACATTACAAAAAGAAGAAGAAAAACAATTACAATAGATTTCTTGTCAGATGATCAGCAAACTAGAAGGTAATAGTGTGGCACCTTTAAAGTACCCAAAGGAAAAAACAATCTATTAACCCAGACTTCTGTGCCCAGTCAAAATATTTTTCAAAACTGAAGGCAAAAATTAAACTTTCTCAGACAAACAAGCTGAGATAACTATGTGAACAGACCTGTGCTGCAAGAGATGTTGTAGGAAGTTCTTCAGGCTGTAGAAAATTACACCAGATGGAAATTCGGATCTATACAGAGAAATGGAGAGCACCAGCAACAATAACAATAAATATTTAAAGTATTTTTTCTTACAGCTTTTTAAAAGATTGTTGACTAAAGCAAAAATAGTAAATGGGGTTTATAACATATGTAGAAGTAGAATATATGAAAATAGTTGCACAGATGATGGGAGGGGGAGGAGTTGCAAGTACAAGGTTGTAAATGCAAACTACTAAGATACGATATTTTGAAATTTTCAAAACAAAATATGTAGGCTTAAAGTAGTAATTTCAGATCAGTCGCTAGTATCAATGAACATTGTTGTACACGGAAAAGTATAAGGTACAAGGGTCAATCTGAGACTTAAATTTTGAAGGAAACAAAAAAAAAAACTTGTTATCATTTAGTTCAGTGGTTCTTCAGTTCAGCCAACATCAGAATCATGTGGAAGAGTTGGTTTAAAAATGGAACCTTCTGGGCCCGGTGCTGCAGATCTCCCCAAGGCAAGGCCTCCTGTTTCACGTGGACGCTCCTAACGTGTGTCCTCCTGTAGCGCGTGGTGGCGGCCCTCAGGGGAAGAGGTGCTGCGTCCTTGGTTATGGGGCCGAGTCAGGGTGGGCCAGACTCAGTCAGGGGTAAACGGACGTTCTAGCTGCTGAGCGACTGCAGCCTGGGCTAACGTCAAGAAAACCCCCTCCTTCTAACAAGGAGTCGTATCTTGCAGTGGTCAGCGTGGAGAAATCAGGATCCCTGGGAACAACTGGGCGTCCTTGATGAATCTAGGAACTTGGGGACCATGGAAACTGCGGGCCAAGTGTGGTCGACCACAGCAGCCTCTTGGTGTGGGCCTCCGTGTGGTTCAGAATACGAGGCTCTGGGTCATGGTGAGATCCCACTGCCCTCTCTCCTCCAGACAGAGGTCACAGATCAGCAGTATCTCTTCAGGGACCCAGGTTGGCTTTGGGTCATGTGTGCGGCATATTCCTTGGGGCCAGGGTTGGGCAGACAAGGTTGCCATGAGTTCCTGAATCCACCATGGCTTTGGTCTGGAGGTGAAGATGAGAGCAGAAGTAGCCATTGGTGTTGGGCCAAATCACCAAGAATAGGGATCAGCCGATGAGTGGAGAAATGGGGTTGGCGGGGAGGAATTCTCATACAGGAAGAGCTGCATCAAGGCTGGGATCCTTGGAACGTGCTGCGTGGGCAGGACAGAGTGGGCAATTCCTTCACTGGAGGACCTCACATGGAAGCGGGAACTGGATTTGTCCCCTTCCTTCCACTGAATGGCAGGTGAAGGATTTTCTTTTTTCCTCTTCAGAAGGGGAAGTTTTTAGGCTCTGCTAAACAATCAAATTAATGGAAACTCTGGCGTCCCCTTAATTAGCCTTGATTTCCGCCAGGTGGGAGGAAGAGGAACGGCCACCCCACCTCTTGTGGCTGTTTTGTTTTTCCCTTCTTTCTTGTTCCTCCATACCCACTTCCTCCGCTTTGGGGGTTCCTCTGTGTAAAGCACTGGCTGACACAATGGTTGTATCTGCAAACCTCACACCTGAATGAGTAATTTTCCTACTAACCTTCTAAAGAGATGGTTCCCAAAGGGCATTATCAGCCTCAGGTCTGGAGCTGTAGTTTAGCTGTTCAGTGGAAGTCTTTCACAATCTTCTGACAAGTTGGACCAACATAAAATTAGGTCTATGTCATTCATCTCTTACGATGACTTGGGCATCACCTGTCTCTTCCTCCCCCTCTTAGCTCTTCTCTGTGTAACATCCACTACCTGTCAGACGCTTCCCTATGAGGTGGCTACATCCCCCTATGTCACACACGAGGAAGCAGAGGCCCAGAGAGATGAAGTAACTTACACAGACCTCCCAGTTAATAAGCAACAGAGCCAAGCTTCAGAGGCCGATCTAATTCCAAGGTCTGTTGAGCTGTATTTCATCCTGGTCCAGTCAGGACCTCTGTCTTGGTACGTCTACCCCAGTAACCCTCCCACTCCAGTCACGTGCTCCAGTGTCCTATTGGTTATTTACTTTCATGTCCTAGGCTTGTAATCTTTGTTTAACCAAGGGGGACTTTTAAGTTTAAAAGGAAATCCAAAAGTAATGTAGCCCAGTGTGGGATTCCATCTGTTTCCCTGAGATGCGTTGGTCCAATGGCCAATCTTCGTGTATTCCGTCAAACTAAGGCGCTTCATCTGACGAGACGGTTGTAGCATCTCTGTGGCCTCTGGTAAGGTGGCAAGCGAGGGCTCGAGAGCGAGGAGAAGCTGGAAGGGAAGTTGCCTGGCCCCACTGAGCTTTGAGTACGTGTCCCACATGAAGGCCGCCTACTTTTATTTCTCTTCAGGTTAAAACCTCTTCCCCTTTTGAGATGACAAATCACAAAACCGGCTTGCCCCAGATTGTGGTGAGCTCCCCAATCTATGCATCAGCGAGAGGTGGATACCTGATCAGGTCTCAAGATTGCTGCAAAAACGAGATAAGATTTTTTTTTTTAGTACTTTTGAGATAAGCTTTTGAAAAACCCACACTCTTTAATTTTTCCATGCCGATCATACTTCACTCATTCATTCACTCAGCAAATCTTTCTGGAGCCCCTGCTGGTGGTGAGGCCCTGTTCCAGGTGACTGGGCCTGTTCCAGGCCCTGTTCCAGGCGCCAAACAGCGGGCTCCTTCTCTCTGGGGCATGCACACTCGTGGCTGCAGACAAGGGAACGACCGGTGGGACAGTGAAGCAGAAGCCAGGAATGGGGCTGGAGCCGAGCGACTGCCCGCCAGTGGTCAGGGAGGGAAGAGCCTTGGAGCAGACACCTAAGGAAGGGAGGGGCCCCCCGAGGTTGTCTGGGGGAGGCGTTCTTGGCAGAGAAAGCAGAGAAATCCCAAGGATGAAGGCCCTGAATCAGGAATGTGCTGAGCAAACTCGAGGAAAAGCCCGGATGCCAGGGTCCCGGGCGTTAACAATGGAGGGGGTGGGAGATAAAGCAGGGAGGGCGAGAGCATGGGGTGGGGGTCCTGTGTTAGGGTGCCCTGTAGGTCATGGTTAGGGTGCAGACGTGTACTGGGGGCACCCTGGAGGATTTCGAACAGAATACAGACATGACTTGAATAACTGTAAAAGTCCCACGGGTCTGTCACGTGGAGAACAGAGCTCAGAGGTTAGGAGTGGGCAGGGGACCACTTGGAAGGTGAAAGCGCCGGTCCAGGTGGTTGTCAGGGAAGGATTGAGAAGCTGAGGGATTTGGGGTACAGGATTTATGTTACATCCCGAGGAGACAGCCAAGGGGATCGGCTGATGTGCTTGGTGGGGAGCAAGAGAGAATTTGGACGCCCCCAAGGCCATAGCCTGCGCCGCCGGGGTTGAAGGGGTTTGGTTGCCTGTTGCTGAAATGAGCTTGTGGACAAGCAAGTTTAGGGAAGGAAAGCTGAGTTTGGTTTTAGACAGGAGGTATTTGAGATTCTTCTGAACGTTCTGAGTAGGGATCCTGATGTCTGGAGTTCCAGAGAGGAGTCTGGCCTGTAGACACAGTTTGGGGGTTGTAGTCAGTTGAATAGTGTCTCCCCCAGATTCATGTACACCTGGAACCTCAGAATGTGACCTGATCTGGAAATAGTCTCTGCAGATGTAATTAAGCTAAGCTAAGGGAGAGGACACAGAGACGTGGAGAGGAAGGGGATGTGAAGGTCGGGCAGGGACGGGAGTGATGTGTGTGCAGAACAAGGCGCCCCACGGGCTGCAGGCACCTCCCACAGCCAGGAGGGGCCCCGGGGTGGTCTCTCCGTCAGACTTCCAGGAGGGACCAGCCCTGACCCTGGACCTCTGGCCTCCGCAGCCGTGAGAGGTTACATTCCTGTTGTTTTAAGCCATCAGGTTTGTGGAACTTTGTGAAAACATCCCCAGGAAACTAATACAGGGTCTCAGGGTAGAGACAGTGTTGAAGTGAGGTCCAGGTGAGGTCGCAGAGGGCCCGGCCCAGGGAAGCCTGATGTCCAGGGAGAGAAGGTGAGGAGGGCCCAGCAGAGGAGCCTGACGAATCTCTTTTCTTTCATCATTCCAACAGAATTTAGAACTAGTAATAGTGGAAAACAGTCGGGCGAGATTGGGGGCAAGTCTGCAAAGTCGCTCTGGCAGAGGCTCCTGCTACGGGAATGAGGCTGTGCTGAGCTGACAGGTGTTGAATCTCACTCCTACCCCTGGGCCCAGTCCTGGAAATCGGCCTACAAGCATCTTTACCTGCTTGGGAGGGGTGTCACGTGTTTTAAAAAGTCAACTTTGTTGAGATATAATTTACATACAACAAAAAAGCGTTCATTTTCAGGATTGTTTCAGTGAGTTTCCACAAATTTATACCAGTGCAACTACAACCACAGTCAAAACAGGAAATATCCCCACCACCCTCGAAGGTTCCCTGGGCTCCTCTCCTGTCGGCCTCTGCCCCTCCCTGCTCCACACGACGCTGATGGCTTTTCTGTCCCTGTACATTAGCTGCTTCCCCCTAGATTCCGTGTCATGGTGTCACGCAGGGGGTCCTCCTCTGGGGGGCCTGCTGCTCTCCGAGTCTCCCGTGGGCGCCCTGGCATCCAGGGTGTCCTGGGCCTGGAGGCGCTGGCGCGTCTCTTCCCAGCCCTGCGCTCGGTGACATCAGCTTGGTTGCTGGGCGTCGGCCAGAGTGGGGGCAACATTTGCTCCACAGGAATTGGCAGGCCTGCCCGTCAGGGCTCCTTCTCCCCTGGGGAGCCAGCTGATAAACATCTACGAGTCCACCACTGTCCTGTCTGTTCACAGAGTTACCTCCTGATCACCGTTGGGCCACGTTGGCAGGAAACCCAGCATCTACGCTGCTCCCGTCTCCTGGCCCTGCTCCCACCTCAATCCCCCAAGAATCCTGAGGGCCTGTCCTTGAGGGCCTGTCCCGCTCGCAGAGGCACGGCTGAGGGAGGAGTGGGACCTCTGATGCGTCCCCTCGCTGGAACAGGCGGGGGGCGTTTTCCATTGTCGCAGCTTCCACGACTCGGGGGACAGGCATCGTGGCGGGGGACGAGTGCTCCCCTGCTGTGCTAGGTCTAGCGCGTCGCACAGGCCAGAGGGCTTGTCGCAGGCAGCTGATGGCACCGCTGAGCGCGGGTGCCTTCTGAGCTCGCGCAGGCTTGACTTTATTCCCGGTGCGCTCAGCTCCCCGCTGCGGGGACAGAGGAGCCTCGGACCCATCTTGTGGAGGCGCGTTGGGTCCTGGTCACCAGGCAACGCCTCCTTTCTTCACGGCTTCTTTCCCCAGGAGCTCTGGATGCTCTTCTGGCCAGTGGACTTCAGCGGAGACCACCCCCATCATCGGAAATTTTAGTACTGCTGAACCTAAGCAGGAAAGATTTCTTTTCTGCTAGAGGCGCCCCGGCCCTGAGGCGGCTTCGTGCACCTCCCCCCAGAGCTTCACAGTTTTGCACACTCAGAGTCCAAGGAAGCCTTGCGGAGCCAGCCGCAGAGGGTCTCACGGCAGCTGGCCGCCACGGCCTGCGCCGTCCACAGTTACGTAACAGCTTCCGAGAACCAAGGAGATCTGTTCCAGGGCTTCCTACTGTTTCTGCTGAGGAAGAACGGAGACTGTCCCCCTTGAAGTGAAAGCTCCTCCAGCATAGCCGCTGTTGTCACCTGTGTCTCCACAGCAGCTCCCACCGTGAATTCCTCCAAGGTTCACGATTATCTTGTGTCTGTAAAGAAACAGCAACAATTCAGTGCGATGCTTTTTCTCTCGACAGAGACCCCTACACCAGCCACAGGAGAACGATGGGTCTCCCAAGACCCCAGCACGCAAGGGCGTTGCCTCTGGGGCTGCGGTCAGATGGTCCGGGGACCGTGTGAGCTGCACGGGTCAGTAGCCACAGCCTGTCTCACTTCCAGTTTATCTGTGGTCTCACGTGACCTAAGTCACTTGAGCATCTGTACTTTGTCACCCTTCTGTATCACAAAACGGTGTCCTGGACACCTCGTAACTCAGGGCTGCTTTTGACACCAGTCGTCGGTCTCTGGTTGGAGCGCTTTGTGAGTCTGAATGTGTCTGTGAGCACAAAGCACGCTCAGACGCATCCCCACAAATCAAACAGCCACGACCGTACAGCCGGCTTCTAGAACTGGGAGCTGAAGACCCCTCGGACGGCAGCTCCGGGGCCCACACAGGGGAGGGATTCCCTTTACATGGCCTCCAGCTTCAAAGCTCACTTGAGGCTGGTGAGGTGTCAGACAGTAAAGATTCTTTTCATCTGTTAGAAAGTTCTCCTTTGGGGGAGCCGGTATCTACCGAAACTTCCCTTATTCTACTTCCGTCTTTGCATCTAGCACAGTTCCTGACATAGAATTAACCTTCAGAAATTATTAGGGGAACTGAGAACAAGACTCTTCCTTCCGCAGGCCTGCTCTTGACCATTTGAAGATAGCTCTCAGGTCGTCCCTGATCGTCTCATTTTGGAAGCAAACACATATAGTTCCTGTAATTCTTCGCAAAGGGGCACAGCCCCAAGTGCTCGGCCGTCCAGGCTGCATTCCTGAGTGCAGCTCCCATCACTTCTAAGATGTGGTACCCAGGCTGGAAGGAATGATCCATTTGTCTGCTCAGCATAGACGCCTGCAGTGCACCACCTGAGCTGGGTTGATGGCACCAGTGGCCCCAATGGGCTCCCGCACCCCATCCTCTGTGACGTGGTCTCACAGATCTCCCATCAGAAGGCAGACTCAGCTTCCCAGCCAGTGAACCTGCCTTGGCCTGAGACCTGCTTTGGTCAGCGGGATGCGGCAAAGGGATGGAGTCCAGCTCTGAGTCTAGTCCACATGTTTACAATTTTCTTACCTCCTCTTAGAAATCCCCCTCATCACAGGAGAGGCTTGGGCTACCCTGGGAAGGGTGAGAGAACACATGGGGCACAGACTGGCCAGCGGTGACTGACCTCTTGGCTGAGCACAGGTGCACGAGCAGGCCAGTCACATCGGCTGTCTGGCCCAATCAGTATAACCACCTAGCTTACCTGTAGGCTCGTGAGCAATAATAAAGGGTTAGTGTTGCATCCCATTAAGGTCTCAGGGTTGTTTTTCATGCAGTGTTATTTTGGCAACAGATAATTGATACATCATATAACTAGCGCCACCCAAGATTGGATTATCTATTGTAGTGGCTTACATCAAACTTGTGATCAGTTACCTTTATCTGATGATTTTTACATATATCAGTTTCTTTTTTAAAAAAATAATTAATTAATTAATTTTTGGCTGTGTTGGGTCTTCGTTGCAGCGCGTGGCTTTCTCTAGTTGCGGCGAGCGGGGGCTACTCTTCGTTGCGGTGCGCCGGCTTCTCATTACAGTGGCTTCTCTTGTTGCGGAGCATGGGCTCTAGGCATGTTGGGCTTCAGTTGTTGTGGCTCTCGGGCTCAGTAGCTGTGGCTCGTGGGCTCTAGAGTGCAGGCTCAGTAGTTGTGGCGCACGGGCTTAGTTGCTCCGCGGCATGTGGGATATTCCCGGACCAGGGCTCAAACCCGTGTCCCCTGCATTGGCAGGCGGATTCTTAACCACTGCGCCACCAGGGAAGCCCCATATGTCAGTTTCTTGACCTGTGCTGTTCAATATGGTGGCTACCAGCCACGTGTGGCAGTGGAACATTTGAAGTGTGGTGAGTCTGAATTGAGATGTGCTCTAAATATCACACGCACATCTGATTTTGAAGACTTAGTACAAAAATGGTAAAATATCCCATGGATATTTTTTATACTGATTGCATATTGAAATGATTATATTTTGGATACACTGAGTTAAAATTTTTGAAGATTGCTTTTCCCAGTTTGTTTTGACCTTTTTAAATGTGACTACTAGGAAAATTTAAATTACATATGTGACTCACATCATGTCTCTGCTGGGCGCCATTCAAGACAGTGTCCTTCTAGCCCACGTTTATAATTTTCTTATCTCTGTGTCTTATTGCTTTCACCTCAGAATTCCAACCACATGAAATAATATAGAATCTTGAGCATTATCTATACTATTAGTTATCCATCTCAAATCTTATAATTCAGCAAATTTGATAAGCATTCTTTTCCTACTTGTATCCAAGTCATTGATTTAAAATAATTCTGATGACCACAAGATCAATATAACCCCATAGCATTTCACCAATGAATTATTTCCATGCTGAAAAAATGATTTACCATTTCTGGTTGTAATTCACTCTGCTAAGAATCTGCCTAAGAGTAATGTTATTCAGCCTACATTTTACCAGTTTATTCAGAAGGAATTTTAAACGTTTTTCTAAAATCAAGGTATATTTGACAAAATCAAGATGTGCAAGAGGTAAAGTCAAAGTCTTCAGTGTGGGAGGTGTTTCCTGATGCACCAACACACTAACATGTCAAGAAGGACAAGGCAGGAGCCAATAAAGGTGGTGACTTCGGAGGCTCCTGAGCTCCCGTGCTCTCAGAGACATGCCAGATACACAGCCACACAGGGAGCAGTTCCCTCTGAAAGAGGGACAGGGACTAGCTGAGTGACTCCTGTTCTTCAGGTGAATGAGAAAATACCCGCTTCTCGTTCTGTAGGAAAGACGAAGACACACTCTCGCCGTCCCCGGCACAGTGCCACACAATCCGGAGGGAACCCCCAAATCCCAGCTTTCCCCTGAGGAGCATCAAGGGGCTGGCTGCCACTTTTCCTGGAGGACCCTTCTCATGCCTTCTCCCTTCATCCCGCTCCAGCAATAAAACCAAATCACCAGTGTCTCCCTGAAGGGAGGATGTACCCACATGTGTACAGACAGAGTGACAGGATGGATACAAAAATAAGACCCAACTATATGTTGCCTACTAAAGACTCATCTCAGTTTTAAGGACAGGAGTAGATTGAAAGTGGAGGGATGGAAAAAGGTACTACATGCAAATGAAAATTTAAAAAGCAAAGGGTTTTATGTATACTTATATCCTTTATGCATATCAGACAAAATAGACATTAAGCCAAAGACTGCAATGAGACAAAGAAGGTCATTATATAACGATAAAGGGGTCAATTCATCAAGAGGATATAACAATTGGAAATATTTATGCATCCAACATTGGAGCACCTAAATATATAAAGCAAATTTGAACAGATCTGAAAGGAGAGATAGACAGCAATACAATAATAGCATACAATACAATACAATAATACCTCACTTGTAACAATAAAGAGATCATCCAGACAGAAAATCAACAAAGAAACATTGCACTTAAACTACACATTACACCTAGTGGAGCCAAATAACATACATAGAACATTCCATCCAACAGCAGCAGAATACACATTCTTCTCAAGTGCACATGGAACATTCTCCAGGAGAGGTCACATGTCAGGCCACAGAGTAAGTCAATAAATTAAGAAGATTGAAATCATTTCAAGCATCTTTTCCAACCATAATGACATGAAACTATAAATCAATTATAAGAAGAAAACTGGAAAATTCACGAATATGTGGAGATTAAACAACAAGCTACTGAACAACAAATGGGTCAAAGAAAAAATAAAAAAGAAATTTAAAAGTATCTTGAGACAAATGAAAATGAAAACACAACATTCTAAAACTTCTGTGATGCAGCAAAAGTAGTTCAAAGAGGGAAGTTTATAGCAATAAACATGTACATTAAGAAAAAAGAAAGATCTCAAATGAACAACTAACTTTACACATCAAAGAACTTTACACCTCAAGGAACTTGAAAAAGCAGAATAAACTTAGCCCAAATTTAGTAGAAGGAAGGAAATAACAAAGGTCAGAGCAGATCCAAATTAAATAGAGACTACAAAGACAATAGGAAAGGTCAATGAAACTAAGAGCTGGGTTTTTGAAAAGATAAACCCAATAGACAAATCTTTAGCTAGACTTACCAAGAAAAAGAGAGACAGCTCTCAAATAAAATTAGAAAGAGAACACATCACAACTGATACCACAGAAATACAAAAGATCATAAGATACTACTATGAATATTCTACACCAAAGACACTGGACTACCTGAAAGAAGTTGATAAATTCCTAGAAACATACAACCTACCAAGACTGAATCCTGAAGAAATAGAAAATCTGACTAAATCAATTACTAGTAAGGAGATTGAACCAATAATCAAAAATCTCCCAAAAAACAAAAGCCCAGGACCAGATGGCTTCAATGATGAATTCTACCAAACATTCAAAGAAGAATTAATACCAATCCCCCTCAAACTCTTCCAAAAAATAGAGCAGGAGGAAATACTTCCAAACTGATTTTATGAGGACAGCATTACCCTGATACCAAAACCAGAAAAAAGCATTACAAGAAAAGAAATTACAGTCCAGTATCTCTGATGAACATATAGGCAAAAATCCTCAATAAAATGTAAGCAAACTAATTTAAACAATATATTGAATGGATTACACACCAGGATCAAGTGGGATTTTTCCAGGAGGGCAACAATGGCTCAACATGGACAGGTTAATTAATGTGATTCACCACATTATAAAAATGAATGATAAAAATTGTATCATCATCTCAATAGATGTAGAAAAAATTCTGGCAAAATTCAGCATTCTTTTATGACAAAACTTCTCAACAAACTGGGTATAGAGGGAATGTATCTAAACATAATAAAGTCCAGGTATGAAAAGCTTACAGCTAACATCATACTCAATGGTGAAACACTGAAAGTTTTATCTCAAGATCAGGAACAAGACAAGGATGTCTGTTCTCACCATTTTTATTCAACACAGTACTGGAAGCCCTAGTTAGAGCAATTAGGCAAGAAAAAGAAATAAAGACATCCAAATCGGAAAAGAAGTAAATTGTTTCTATTTGCAGATGACATGGTATTATACATAGACAACCTACAAGGCTCTACAGAAAAAAAAAAAGGTTAGAACTAAAAATTATTTCAGTACAGTTGCAGGATACAAAATCAATATAAAAAAATCAATTGCATTTTTATACCCCACAATTAATGATCAGAACAAAAAATTGGGAAAACAATTCCATCAAAAAGAATAAAATACTTAGGAATAAATTTAACCAAGGAGGTGAAATATCTGTGCACTGAAAACCATAAAACATTGATGAAAGAAATCAAAGAGGATACAAATAAATGGAAAGATATTCTGTGCTCATGGACTGGGAGAATTAATATTGTTAAAATATTCATTTATCCAAAGAGATCTTCAGATTCAATATAATTTCTGTCAAAATTCCAGTGGCAATATTCACAGAAATAGAAAAAATAATCCTAAAATTTGTACAGAACCACTAGGGACTCAAAGGAATCAAAGCAATCTTGAGAAAGAAGAACAAAGCTAGAGGCATCATGCTTCCTGATTTCAAACTCTATTACAAAGCTCTGCTCATCAAAACAGCATGGTATTGGCATAAAAACAACCACATAGATCAATAAAACAGAATAGAGAGCCCAGAATAAACACACATATATGGTCAATTCATTTTCCACAAAAGAGCCAAGAATATATAATGGGGAACGGACAGCCTCTTTAATAAATTATGTTGGAAAAACTGGACAGCCACTTGCAAAAGAATGACACTGGACCCCTATCGTACACCTTACACAAAAATCAACTCAAAATTGATTAAAGACTTGAACATAAGACCTAAAACTGTAAAATTCCTAGAAGAAAATATAGGCAGTAGACTTCTTGACATTGGTCTTGGTGATGATTTTTTGCATTTGGCGTCAAACGTAAAGACAACAAAAGCAAAAATAAGCAAGGGAACTACATTAAACTAACAAGCTTCTGCACAGCAAAGGAAACCATTAACAAAATGAAAAGGCAATCTACTGAGTGGGAGAAAATATTTGCAAACCATATATCTGAAAAGGGGCTAATAGCCAAAATATACAAGGAACTCGTACAACTCAATAGCAATAAGCAAACAAACAAACCCAATTAAAAATGGACAAAGGACATAAATAGATGTTTTTCCAAAGAAGACATATAAATGGCCAACGGGTACATAAAAATGTGCTCAACGTTACTAATCATCAGGGAAATGCAAATCAAATTCTCAATGAGCTATCACCTCACACTTGTTAGGATGTCTGCTATCAAAAAGACAAGAGATAAATGCCAGTGAGGATGTGGAGATAAAGGACCCTTGCCCGCTGTTGGAATGTCAACTGGTACAGCCACTATGGAAATCAATGTGGAGGTTCCTCAAGTAACTAAAAATAGAACTACCATATGATTAAGAATCCTACTTTTGGGTATATATCCAAAGGAAACTAAGTCACTATCTCGAAGAGATATCTCTCCTCCCATGTTCATAGCAGCATTATTGACAATAGTCAAGATATGGAAACAACTTAAGGGTCTATCGACAGATGGATGAAGAAGATGTGGCACCTTATATACAATAGAGTCTTGCTCAGCCGTAAAAAAAGGAAATCTTATCATTTGCAGCAACATGGATGAACCTGGAAGGCATTATGCTAAGTGACATAATCCGCACAGAAAAAGACAAGTACCACATGGTATCACTTATATGTGGAATCTAAAAGAAAAAAAAGTCAAACTCATAGAAACAGAGAGTAGAAAAGTGGCTGCCAGGGCTGAGGGTGGGGAAAATAGGGAGAGGCTGGTAAAGGTTGCTAACTTTCAGTCTTAAGATGACTAATGTCTGAGGATCTAATGTATAACATGGTGATTATAGTTGATACCACTGTATGTATAATTGAAATTTGCTAAGAGAGTAGAACTTAAATGTTCTCTCACACACACACAAAAGTTAATTATGTGAGATGATGGATGCATTAATTAACTCAATGAGGGGGAAATCCTTTCACATGTATACATATGCCAGATCATCGCATTGCACACTTTAAATATCTTACAATTTCATTTGTCTATCACACCTCAATAAAGCTGGAAAAAATAAAAGAAATGAAGTTGCTTTGTGATGATGTGCTCATAGTGTTTACCACACTCTTCTAAATGCTCACAGAAATATTTATGAAGCAATATGTTCTAAAATATTTCTGGGGTGCCAAGTCTAGTCTTCAGTGATGTTTTTTCCCCCCGCTTCCCCACCCCTTCCTTTTTGGGCATCAGGACACTGGTCATCTGCAGTTCCATGGGCATCCTTCCCCCTCTCCCTCCTTCTCAGGTGTTAGAGGCCATGAGCCTCTGCACGAAACTCACTCAGACCATGCAGAATCTGAAGAATCATCACTGAAATGTCTTAATCAAGGGAATTCTGTGTATCCATTCCTAGCCTAAAATAAAAAGTTATGTTCAAAATCAAAACTACAATGAGGTGCCACCTCACACCAGTCAGAATGGCCCTCAACAAAAAGTCTACAAACAATAAATGCTGGAGAGGGTGTGGAGAAAAGGGAACCCTCCTACACTGTTGGTGGGAATGTAAACTGGTGCAGCCACTATGAAGAACAGTATGGAGGTTCCTTAAAAACTAAAAATAGAGCTACCGTATGACCCAGCAATCCCACTCCTGGGAGTATATCTGGAAAAGATGAAAACTCTAATGTGAAAGATAGATGCACCCCAATGTTCATCACAGCACTATTTACAATAACTAAGTCATAGAAGCAAACTAAATGTCCATCAACAGATTAATGGATAAAAAAGATGTGGTATATGTACACAATGGAATATTACTCAGCCATAAAAAAGAATGAAATCATGCCATTTGCAGCAACATGGATGGGCCTAGAGATGATCATACTAAATGAAGTAAGTCAGACAGTGAAAGACAAATATCACATGATATCACATATGTGGAACCTAAAAAATGGTACAAATGAACCTATTTACAAAACAGAAAGAGACTCACAGACATAGAAAACAAACTTATGGTTACCAAAGGGGAAAGGTGGGGGGTGGGATCAATTGGGAATTTGAGATTAACAGATACACACTACTATATTTAAAATAGATAACCAACAAGGACCTACTGTCTAGCACAGGGAACTCTACTCAATACCTTGTAATAACCTATCATGGAAAAGAATCTGAAAAAGAATATATACACACACACATACATATAACTGAATCACTTTGCTGTACACCTGAAGCATTGTAAATCAACTATACTTCAATTTTAAAAAAAGAAGAAAAAGAAAAAAAATTTTTATAAGTTATGTTCATGGAAGCAAGCTCAGTTTTTCACTTAAAAAGTGGAAAAAGTTTCACTTGGAAGTTTGATACAGTTCAATACCTTTGCTAATACCTTCTATTTGATTTTTCTCATATATGAGATGTTCTTATATATAAAGGACACGTGACAGATTTTCACTAGGGTCTCCACAGCTCCCCTGTTGGGCCCAGAGCGCCTCGTACAAGATTAGGGCTCTGCAGGCCCTGGCCGGGGGATAACTGGGGGGGCCCTGCTCCCATCCCTCCGCCCCCCGACCCCGAGGCCTGGAGTGCTGGGCTCTCTCCTCACACACCTCGGTGGGAAATTCTTCCTCACCCTCCAGCTCCCAACTCAAGGAAGCTGTCTGATCCCCATCCGAGTGCAACCTTTAGATGCTCTTGAAGAACCCTTGCTTCTCCAGACCTTCCGCGGTGGGCTGAGTGACCTGCGTGGGGGCTGCGCGTTACCGTCTTCCCGCTGGTCCGCCGGCCCATTAGGGCCGGGACTGCGTCTCTGGTCACCGCCGTCGCATAGGTGCTCGGCCTTTGCGCTCCCCCAGCGGGGGCTGGCGTCTACCCACGCGACACTGTGCGCCCTCCTTGCCCCTCAGGTTCTAAGTTCAGTGGTCACTTCTGCTAATTCTTCCTTCAGAATGCTTCTCCTGTGTTTCCCGTTTTCTCTTTCCTTCCCCCCATGGCCTGTGTAGGGGGGAAGACCTTCTCCTACCCCCGCCCCGCTACCCTCCTGGTTCTCCTGCCGGGACCCTGCAAACTGGACCGACCGCAGACAGGCCACCGAGAGACAGACAGACGTGCGGTGACGTGGCATCACACCTACACACGGCGCACCCAGAGATGAGTTACTCACAGGCGTGGTTGGAACGGGGGCCTGTGCACCATCTCGGGCTCAGCTGAGGAAGGGGGCTTGGGCTTGGGCGGGGAGGGGTGTCAACAGGGCCTGTGTAGTGAGGTTCACCGCAGATCCAAGTCCCAGCTTCCTCTTCAATGAGAATCGTTAAGAGGGCTCTTCTTCCCCCTACGGCAGAGGGAGACCTGTTACAAATGGAAATTTCCTTTACAAAAGGAGAACTTCTGCCGTAGTTTTAGAGCTTTTCCTGTGTCTGCTGGTACTCAAGAGCCTTTAGCTCAAAATAATCCATACAGCGAAGAGGCACATTTGGAGGGCATGTCCCGCACCCCTCGCCCACAAGTCCAGACCAACACACGAGCCTGTTGAACCTAACTTTTCTCCCTGCATCCGTTTCTCCCAACCCAGCTGATCACCAGCCTCTGTCAGAAGGGCGTCCCCGTGCACGGCGGCGGTCAGCCTGCTGGCCTCCAGGTAGCGGTCGGATTCCGGACGCAGGCCGTCTCCTCATCCACAGCTGGGCCCACCAGGCCTTCCTTCTGTCTCCACCTCTGCGGCGTGTTGGCTGGCTATTCAGCACCGCTGGCTGTGTGTTGTTCTGTATGGTTTTTTGGGTTTTGTTTTGATATAAAACATTTATTGTTTCACTAGTTTTTTTAAATCTGTTTTTAAACAAATTTTTATTTTATATTGGAATGTATTTGACTAACAACTTTGTGTTAGTTTCAGGTATACAGCAAAGTGATCCAGTTATACATATACATGTATCTATTCTTTTTCAAGTTCTTTTCCCATTTAGGTTATTACAGAATATTGAGTAGAGTTCCCTGTGCTATACAGTAAGTCCTTGTTGGTTATCTGTTTTAAATAGAGCAGTGTGTATATGTCAATCCTTAAAAAACTAAAAATAGAGCTACTGTATGATCCAGCAATCCCACTCCTGGGCATCTATCCAGAGAAAACCATGGTTCAAAAGGATACATGCACCCCAATGTTCATTGCAGCACTATTCACAATAGCCAAGACATGGAAACAACCTAAGTGTCCATCGACAGAGGTGGGGTTTTTAAAGATGCTCTGGGAAGTTATTCTCATGGGACCAATACAACCCAAGACATTTTGACATGGCACAGAACCCCACTGACTGAGTTTCCACCCTTGAACAATCGCCCAGTACCATACAGGACAGAATTCTCTCCCTCTCATTCATCCTATTCCTGTCCCTAAACCCCAGATCTCCTCGACGCTGCTCTGGGCAGGAGGTTCACGGGCAGGTAAGACGTCAGCCGTTTATTGTTTTAACCCCTCGAAGTGAGTTTCCTAATATGGACGAACACAATGGTCCCCCCACATCAAACACCGCTCGAAAAGCCCACATCAAACCTCCTTATCCTGTCTCCTTTCCAGGACCGGCCAGTCTCTGCACCGTCCCCAAGCCGCCCAGAGGGACCTCCCTCTGTCCCTTGGCTCCCACCATTCATTCTCAGGGACGGCCTGCTCAGGGGTCCGGCTGCTGCCCAGGGATCCCCTTTCCTGCCCAGGGGTCCTGTTGCTGACACCGTCTCCTTGCACACCTGGCTTCAGGGCTCCTTCTCCCAACTCTAGCCCAGGTATCTGTACTGTTTCACACCCCCAGGAAACCCGCTGGTGGTTGGTTTATGCTATCTTGTATGTTTTGTGTGTCAGGTAACACTGAGTGGTCCTGCACAGAGCAGGAACCTGAAGGCAGTCGAGCCTTCCGCAGGCTGGGATTGGGGTCTTCCGTCGCATGGAGCGATGGGGGCGAGCTGTCCAGGACGGCGGGGTCAGCTCTGCTCCACCAGCCCTCAGGCGACCCAACTCCTCCTGCTCAGCCATCCCCTGTCGCTAGGGTGTGGCCCCAAACGCTCAAAGAAGGTGGCATCCTTGTTCCAGCCAGGAGGATGGACGGACAGACAAAGACGAGGGGCAAAGGGCACCCACATCTCACAGCCAGCACTTCACCACATGGCCGCTCCAAGATACCAGGGAGGCTCGTGTGTAGACGTGGGGCCGTTTTTCAAGGTGCCTTTGTGTCCAGGCAAAAATTCTATTACTGTGCAAGAAGGAGAGAACCGAAATTGGGGGAGATTAGTCTCTACTACAGCACCCACCTTTACAATCTTCACATATTCATGTCTTAAAGGAGCAAAGATGTCCTTTATACTTTACACAGGATCCTTTATACAGGATCACCCATGGGCCTGAAGACAAAACAATCAGGAAGTTTCGGGTGCTTGTTCCATGGGCTTTTGCTGGTTCAGATGCGATGCTGTGACCGCACCATCTTCCCTGAGCCCAGTGTAAGCATGTTGTTTCCATTCTTCCTACAAAAGATGCAGGTTCAGCCAGTTCAAAATCGGAAAATGAACATGTGAATGGCTGGAATCTCATGACACAGGGAGGAAAAGCTGTTATCATCCTAGAGTTGTCCTACAAATGGGGCAGCCACAACTGAGACCCAAGGAGCTGGGGCAGGGCTCAGTGCCTGCCACCAAGAGCAGTGGGGGAAGAGGAAGCCGGCCCCAGAGGAGGGTGACACAGAAAGTGCATGTGGTGCAGGGCCCTCCTGTCAATGATGGTAACTAGCACACCCAGGGTTTGCTTGGTTAAAACCACGACCCCCCAGGAAGTGAATGGGGTGACATGGGGAGCAAAATAAGCGACAAAAACTTTTGGGAACAAGAGAAACAGGCTTTGTTTACAGGCTGCTTAGAGAAAGTATGTAACTAATGACTTTTACTGGTAACAACTAGAACGATTAGTCACGGACATGTCATTTCTCTCACTTTTGTTCGTCCCAGGAAACGTCCCAGAAACCGAAGGTCATGGCCTGGAAGACATCCTGATTCCAGGGAATGAATGAAGAATGGAAGTCTGGACTTGGAAAAATCCTAATAAATCTTAATGAAAAGTTTCGGATTTTAGCACAAAGCAGACACTTGGTAAGTATTGGCCAAGTAAGTGAAAGAAAAATATTTGAGGACAATTTTATTATTTACAAGTTGTATCAGATGGTTGGAAAGAAACACAGCTCATGAGTTCACTATTTTAGATATCTTTTCATAAGTGCTGTTATGTTAGTAAATATCTGAAGAATGTCAAGGAGGCTGGAAAGGAAACTATGGTCCAAGGTGGTAGGTTGAAAAACACAGACTGTGCCCCCTGGAGTTGTGTGGTGCACGTCCCATGTAACGGTGAACAGCAGTCCTTATGTTTACATTAACACTCAAGAGCCCTGGCGAGCTGTGATGTGGACGCGGAACCCAGGTGGGTTAAGGAAGGTGTCTACGTGGGGTGTGGATGGCAACCCAGACTGGAGATCAGAACCAAAGCAAAGTGAGAGGGTAGCTGCTCAGGAGGGCAGCGGTGGTGATGGGAGGGTCGTTACATAGAGGGAGGATTGATCTAATTGGTAAATATCCTGAGGATTAGTGGAAGCCATGTTTCTCATGTTCAAAGAAGGAAATTATAAATGTGGAAAGACTAGAATGAATCCTATAGTGCTGATTTCAAATTGGAGATATTGGTGAGAGTCGGGGTTTCAATATATGTACATAGAAGTAGATGTAAATATAGATGTATCATACATGTGTATGTATGTGTTTGCACTACTGTATGTATGTGTGCATGTGTGTATATGTAAACATAAATACACTCTTTAGATTTTTCCACCAAAATCGGCTGGGAGCAGACACCCCTGTAGCAATGAACATGCTAGAGCCCAGCTATTAGATTCTATGTACCGTTCTCCACAGAAAAAAAAACCAGACTTGGAGAAATGGCAGATCCCAGGTCTGGGTGGGACTGGGAAATTGCAAGACGGGCTGAAAACGAGAAGTAAGGAAATGCCCAAACAGTGATAGGATGTCAAAAGGATATTTTGGTCAAATCTGGAGAGACTTTTACATCAAAATAAATAATGATGTTATTATTAACGAAAGTAATAATGGGTTATTCAGTAACCTACTGAACAAAATAGGAATCCGTGATCCTGTTCTGACATAAATAAATCGGGAGCGGAGAAAGCCTTTGGTAGCAGAACGCCCGCCTTTCAGTGTGGAAGGACAGGTGGATGGCAGCATCGCCACTGGGTACCCTCGTAACAATAAGCAATCCAAGAAATATCCAGGTGTGCTAGAACTGGCAGTTAAGGTCTGATGAGGGCAGGGCTTAGTTACAGTCTCAAAGCTTCCCCTCATAAAATACGTACTCATGACAAAGGGAAAAGAATGACTTCACAGTGGGGAAGTCTGGCAGATACCACATTCATCACGTGATCACAGTACAAGTCGAGGGATGAGGCACCTGCCAGGGCCCGCTGGGAAGAGCACAGCATCAACTCTGTGACATTTCTGCCAGAAATGTGTATCCTGTATCTAGACGTAAGGATACGCGAGACAAAGCCAAACCGAGGACTATTCTACAATTGTCTGAGGTGTCAAGGTTGTGAGGCCAGGGGAAGACTAAGAAACCGATTGTGAAGGAGACTTTGAGAACTAAGCACAATGTGTGATTCTAGGTCGGATCCTTTTGCTCTGAATGACTTTAATGGGACAAGTGGTGAAACTTGAAGGGTCTCTAAGGACTAGATGGGGGGTGTGGATCTGTGCAAAGTGCACAGGAGCTAATTCTTCCTGCCTCGGCATCTCAACAAATCCTCAGCTCTACTTCCTAAGAGTGCAAAATACAAATTGGCCACAAAAAGTCTCTTTTACATTGTCTGCCCACTTAGAGATGTAAGGCATGTTGATGGTAAGGAAAATAGAAAAATACGATGTCAGTAAAGGAGAGAAACACAAAAGAGGATTTGGAAGAAATTATTTAGTGGAGAGTAAGAAATGAGAGAAATATGTTCATTGGTTGAATGGTTCAGGCAGTGGAATCAATATTTTATTTGTATCATCACTGTCCTTTTAGCATCAGACATTTGGTGCTTTGATTAACTTTTTATTTTTATTTACTAAAAATTTAAAAATTTGACCATATGTTGGTTCTGAAGCACCAACCTATGGAAACAGGCAAAACCAATGAAAACCTTGCCCTTGGCAGCTCCTACCTGAATGCCCTAATGTGACAGCTGCTTAGAAATTTAATTCTAAGAAATAATAAGGTTACGCTTGGGAATGGTAATGGCTATGTTCAGCTTATTCAGAGTTGAAGACTTCACACTGGCGCCTTTTCTTAGGAGAGGTGGGAGGGGAAGCAAGCAGATGAAAGATTGAGCCTTTTTGCTCTAATCATCGAAACTTGGCTTTTCATTAATAATTATGGCAATCCAATACACACGATTAGATGCCAGCAGGCAACATTTCTAAATAATTACATCTTAATATGTATATTAAAAGAATTTCATTGAGGATTAGAATGAATAAATCTTCATTAATTATATTCACACAGAATCTCCAAATTCCTTGCATGTGGTAGCGCATTCTCAGATCTTCACAATTCAGTTTTTTTTTTAGTAGTTGATGGTTCTTATTTAAAAATCATCCACAACATTGTTCTTTTTGCTCTATAGGAGGCAGAATGTGGACCTATTTTATTCTTTCAGAATTAATGAATTTTGTGATTAGCACTGGTTTCTTCAGCAAACATGAAAAACTTTACTTCCAAATGGCTATTTTGTTTACTCTGCTAGGGTCCCATTGGCATCCTTGTAATTGGGTATTTCAACAAGCAAAGCCAAAACATTCAATTGTAAAATATGTTTTGTATGTATTGAAAAAACGTATGTATTAAAACGGAAGGACACATTTATCCCAGGATGGAACTCCGACGATGTTTACATGTTTCATAAGTTCTGCATAGTTTGGGGTTTGCTAGAAGCAGAACCTGGATTCTAATGGAAGTATTTTACAACCTGGTGGGTAGTCCAGGACCCTGGAGAGCGACTGAGGGCAGGGGGAGAGGGGCAGCCAATGAGAGCAGTGCCGTCCTGCGAGGCCCCGTGCAGCAAGGACCCATTGTGAGTAACTGGCTTGATTCCCCTGGGAAACTCTGGCCCACCAGACACGGAGTGGGGCCGCTCCTGTGGGTGCTGGTTCTCCAGCGAGCGCTTCCTGTCTGCCATGCTTGGGTCAGTAGGCTCTCGTTTCACAGGGAGTGCGGGCACAGAGGGAGGAAGGCTGGCCGCTGGACCAGAAGGGCGAGGCCTGAGGGCACATGAAGGGCACCCACGATATCTGCTTGAAAATCACTTTCAATTATGTAGAAACAGTAAGTGTTAACTAAGACGTCTGGATAAACGAATGTGGAAAAAATCGTGTCGCTACAGCATCTCTCCATACTCTGGTCGAATGAATGTCTTATTGGTGATGAAAATGTAATGCTTAAACTTACCAATTTTTGCTGCTTTCTTTCAAGCTGAATGTCTTCTTTGGCTCTTACTAATTTTTTTTCAGCAATGGCAAATATTGTCAAAAGCTAACTTCCATGTTTATGATAATGAAAGATGACTTTAAACCTTCTTGGAAGGAATATATTCATACTCTGCCAATTCTCAACCCTCTTGGGAGGGAGTTGGAATCAGAACAAAGTGTCTATTTTTTTCTGAGCTATTGTGTCCTCACCAGTAAGTGAGCCCAATACTGAGGACCTCACAGGCTATTGTGAGCATTAGAGACAAAGTATAACATGTGTGCACACAGCACGTGCTCCACTGATGACCAGGTTACCCAATTAGCAGGCTGTCCCAATTTTAACGTGCATTATTTACCCTGATGACAAATTTCAAAGTTTGAGTGAATTTTGGTTTCAAAGGGATGAAGGCTTGAACAGCCATTGAAACAGACAGTCTCCCCGTCAGCGGGCTTATCAGTGAACCAAGGTCGTTACTTTTGGAAGGAAATGAGGCCGTGTGAACGCAGGAACTTCTGAACGCCATGAGCCTCCGGAGTTATGTAGATGAGATGTGTGTCACAGCACTGCCTCTGCAGAGCTGGTTGCTTCCTTGGAGGAACACGTGAGCTTGCAGGCAATTCCGGTAGGACACCTGGCTTGCTTTCTTGGGGGTGGTTTATCGATTCTTTGAGGAGAGTTTTCAGGAGAGCAGGTGTGACCTCCATCTGGAGCTGGAGGAGTTTGTGCCAGATGCTGGGTGG
Organism: Balaenoptera borealis; assembly: GCF_965194805.1. Classification (NCBI taxonomy): domain Eukaryota; kingdom Metazoa; phylum Chordata; class Mammalia; order Artiodactyla; family Balaenopteridae; genus Balaenoptera; species Balaenoptera borealis. The sequence goes on along the minus strand of NC_138873.1, from coordinate 2,290,665 downwards.
GGCCTGGGGCAGCCGCCTGGGCTGGATAGGCGAGGTCGTCCAGGGGGTGTAATGTTTGAGAGCGATGTGTGACTCCGGTGAGCTGGACCTAATGCTGTGAGGCGGCTGCTCTGCTGGGAAGGGGTGGGGCAGGTTCCCGGGGGCGGCCGGATGGGGCAGTGATGCCCATGGCTCCTGAAGGCGATAGAAATTCCCACCCTTAATCATCCTGAGAAAGAGATCTTGGAATGAGGGACCAGGGCCATGGGAGCACAGGGGGACGTCTCCCTGCCCAGCGCCTCCGCTGCTGGGGCTTGGGCTCTGAGGCTGACTGACTGCCTTTCCAGTGGGAGCGGCTAGTGCCTTGCCCAGTGCAATGGCAGTGAGGTGACCACCCAGGAGCCAAGCAAAGAGGGCGTCGGAGGGTCCCCTGAGGATGGCTCTGGAAATATGAAGTCACTTCTAACAGCAAAACCTAAGTTCCCACGTGGATCGGGGCTTCCTTTTATTAATCCTCAACCTTCAGTGAGATCTTGTTTAAGAACTAGTCTTTAGCATGCTGTGGGAATAAAGATCAGGGCTCAGTCCATGCCTGAGGGTAATAAAGAAGGGGGAGCAAAAGCCCTCTCTCGAGGCCAGCATGGGAGTGGCAGCAAACACTCCAGCCTGGACCACCCTGGGAAGTCCTATCTTGTTCTTGGACCCACGGAGAGCTGGCATCTTTTCAGGTCATCCAGTAAATGGTTTAGGATAAGATAGTCTCATATGTCACGTCAAGCCCCAAAGAGGGCAGATAGATTGGGGCCTTCCTTGTGGTAATGAATTTCAACCCAGATGCCTGGGTCCCCAGGAGTATCCTCGAGAACACAGGCTCTTTTGATGTCAGAAGACTTATCTCCCACCCTATGACCCATGCGTGTCTTTTCCAAGCAATACGACTTTCTGCTTCTGGGTCCTCTCGGCCATGAAGGCACCAATGTAGTGAACCAGTGTGCTGTCTGAGGTGCTCTGCCTTGACCAGTTCTATTCACTTCCATGTGCTCAGACGACTAAATTAGTCCAGAAGGTAAAGAGTCAAGTAAGCAACCTGATGGAGAGGAACTCAGGATCACCTTCCAATTTCATGCTTATTTGTAGTGTGTTGAAAGCTTGCAGGGTCACGTGGACCGCTGCAAGGCCTCTCTCGGGGATGCTCGGGGATTTCCGACGACCTGGGCAGCCCCTTTCTCTGCTAATACCCCCTCTCAACCCCTAGGCATGCTTCTCTTTCCAATGTGGGTGCCTGATTCTGAAGACCATCTCTTTTCTTCATTCTTGGAAAGCACCTCTAGCATATGTCTAGTGTCTATGCAACAGAATTTTACTTAACATTTGGGGATATTGGAGTGCTGGTTACATCATGGAAAAGGCCAGGAAAACCTAAAATCAAATATTAGAAATTTCTGCTCATGTTATTTTATTATGCATAAGTGATGTCTCCCAAACCCTAGCCCAGATTGGTGTCTGGACCTACATTTGTTTGTCCAAAGCACCATTAGCAAATTTTCCTAATCAATAAGGACAGATAACACCAAGATTACTAACATTACTAGCAATATTGTTACATTTGTACTTGACATCAAAGAGGACAACTATATCCCATCAGAATGTATTCCTTGGTACCAATGTCAGAGACATTGTCAATGCAGAGACCAATGTCGACCGTGAGTTGGACAGACCCCGTTTCTGAATCTAGATGGTGATCATTATGCTTCTTTTCGAAGAATCTATCTGTGGGCCATCACTAGACTATTGTGGGGTGGAGTGATCCTTGGATGGTTAGAAGGCCATGTTATACTTTTATTGCACAACCCACTGGCCCTCTGTCTGTCTTACTCAGCTGGCTAAACCACAGCTCTTGTTGGGTTCAACTCTCCTACTCCCTGACTCTTGTGTCTACATAATGAATGTGTCTAGAAAAAGATAACAAACAATCGTCGTGACTGGTCTTGCTTTAAATTCATGGTTGCTTACCGATGTTGCCTGGCAGTTATGTAATTCTGTACCCCTTTCATTCTCCCTCTCCCCTAGATGGCTGTTGCATTCCTTTTCCTCTCTTGTCAAAGCTCTGATGCCTCTTTTTCCATCTTCACTCTCAGCCGATGACCTGGTTTCCTTTTTCACTGTGAACAAAGGAACAATCAGAAAAGAACCTGCATAAACACTCACCACCACATCCACCTGTGTACTGTGCCCGTGGACGCTGCCGCCTTGCCTGTAACTGAGGAAGTCTCTTGCTGGTGCACAGTCTCCCAGCCTCCTCGGTCCACTTGGGGATGGGACCGAGTGCTTCTCCCTTCTCTTTCTTGCATAGTCAACATTTTCCTCCTTACTGGGTCATTCCCACCAGTGTGTAAACATCTCTCATTTCTACCATCTTAACGACAGATTTTTGGACTCCAGCATCATCTCTAGTTCTTCACCATTTCTCTCTTTCCTCTCATGTAAACTCTCCGAAATAAGTGTTTGTATCCTCTCCTATTTCCAGCCCCCTTCCAGCTAGGTTTCCCCATGCCACTCAACAAAAACTGTCAGGGTTGCAATGATTGCATGCTGCTAAATCTAATGGTCATTTTTTTTTCAGTTTTATGTTGCTTGATCTGCTAGCAGTATTGACATAGTTGATTATTCTCCCCTTCTTGAAATACTTTTGTGCTGGCCTCCAGATCTCAGACACTGAACCTCTTCTCTTATCCATCTATGCCCAATCCCTTGGTGATCTCATCCACCCATAAGCTCATGACTCCTAAATTTACATCTCCAGCCCAGCACTGTCCTCTGAGCTTCATATTCAGATAAGCAATTATTTATGGTATTGATATCTCCACTGGGATATTCTAATAGGTATCTCTAACATCTCAAGTTCCTAGCTAAATTCCTGATATCCTCTTCCACCCTCAACCTACTGCTTCTGCAATATTCCCATTTTATTTAATCAACTGATCCTGCTACTGTTCAGGTCAAACACCTTAGAGTCATGTTTTGTGCTTCTCTTTCTCTCAAATCCAATATTCAGTCTGTTGGCAAATCTTGTTGACTTTATCTCCAAAACAGACCCATCATATCTTACTGGGATGTTCTTCCTAGTTCCACCTGGGTTCCCTGTAATCTATGTTTCACATTGCCACCAGAGTAATCTTCTTAAAATGTAAGTCAGACCGTCCTTAAAATGTAATGTCAGCCAAAACCTTCCAATAGCTTCCCATCTCACCCTAAGGAGAAGGTAAAGTCATTACAATGGACTGCAAGACCCCCAACCTGGCCCCTCTCACCTCTTTGACCTCAACTCTCCCCACGCTTCCTGGGCTCACTCTAGTCACACTGCCCTCCTTGGTTTCCCCTGAACCTGTCAGGCAGATGTCTGCGTCAGGGACAGTGCCTTGCTGTTCCTTTGTCCTGAAATGCCCCTCCCCCATATAAGCACATGACACACTCCCACACCTGTCTCAGGGCTCCACTTAAGTGTCACCTCTCAGTGACACCTTCCCTGTCCACTCGACTTAAAATTGCCTCGGTAATCCCTATCTGTCCTCCCTGCTTGATTTTTCTCCATGGCACGCATTACTTTCTACCATATTGTAGATCTTTTTCTTTATTTTGTTTATGGCCCAGCTCCCATGACTGGAATGTAAATCCCATGAAGTCAAGGAATTTGTCTGTTTCACTCACTGCTGCAACACTTTGGCCTAGAAAAGTTCCCGGTATGTAGTAGAAGCTCCAAAAGCATTTGCTGAAAGAATAAGTGAATTGTGGTTTGGTGTAAAGAGGACTTAGAAGACCCAGGCCTTATTTTTTTGAATCCACTACTCCTGGTTTATAGACTCTTGAGAAAATTACTTAACATCTTTATGTGCTAGTAACTTTCCATCTGTAAAATGTTTTACCAAAATGGTTTGTCAGGATTAAGCGAAATGATAAATATGAAAGTCCTTTCTAATTTTATTAGATGTGTTATCATTAACAATACTATTTATAATCATATAAAAAAGAAAGGAGACAGTTAGAGAAACCAGGGATGAACATTCTCACTTCTTGCCCAGCAGGGTCACTGCTGTTTTCTACCAAGGGCCAATTTAGAACTTTCCATAGGGGGATTTGTGGCTTGACTAATTCTATTTTAGATTTCACAGAACATAACCCAGATTCCCCCACAAATTACAGGACTATTCCCAAACTGAATAGTTGCTCTGGGGATATAGACAGTCAGGTTTCTGCTGTCCCTGCACAGGTCAAGTTATAACATAATGGCCACATATTGTAGAAAATGGTGGAGAAGGCAACGTGAATCTTTTGAGGGTGATATTTCTCCTTTACAACTGGGTTATGCCTTCTTTTGGAGCTGATCATTGACCTACATTATTTGTGACGTGCAGATTCTCAATTTATCATATCTTTACTTTTAAAGGATAAGTCATGTGGTTTTTTAGGCCTTTTGTTCTTTTAAGCCAGAATGTGGGTAGATGACTATAAAGTTCATTAGGTATTATGTGGAGCTTTTCAGAGAACTTTATAATCATTCTGATTAATTTGTAATTTCCAGGAAGACTAAAAAATATTCCACAGACTAATAATTCTGAAACAAGAAAAAAAATTGTCTCTAAAATTGAAATTATTAAGTGACCTAGTTGCATCAGCTTGCCTTCCTTCCTCCATCTTATTTTTTACCTTTCTACGATCTGAGGTACGAGCTGGAAGAATGAAGCTTGTGGTGAGATGTTCACCACACCACCCAGTGTGGGCAAAGTCAGAACACGAGCACAGGCACACGCCAGACGCAGGCGCTGAGCACTCAGCATCCGAACCGCTTTAATCCGTAGGAAGGCCAGTGGCCTTACGCTGGTGAAGAGAAGTCTAAAGGCTAAAGAAACCTGACATTCAAGAAAGAAAACTCCCGTGGCTGTTCATTTGTGGAACAAGAAGCTACTTCTTTATTGGTAAGTTTTTATTTCATCCTGGGATTTAGGAAACATTGTATCCCTGTTGTCTTAACTGTTTAATGCTTTGAAGATAAAAGAAAATTGCGAACATTTATGGTATGAAGCCAGACACTGATTGTCACTTAGACCACTTAGCCACGCCACGGGGAGAGAAGGGGAGACACTAACTTTTGCTGAGTCCGTGATGTGCTGTTCACTGTTCTAGAGACATCACCTGTCTAAGTAATGACAGGTGACGTAAGTAATCTTATGCTATTCTAAGTAATTCTAAGTAATCTTATGTTATGTTATGTTATGTAATTCTAAGTAATCTTTTTTTTTTTTTTTTTTAAAGCTTTTAAGTTTAACCAAGAGTTTATTTATTTATTTATTTATTTATTTATTTATTTATTTATTTATTTTTGGCTGTGTTGGGTCTTCGGTTCGTGCGAGGGCTTTCTCCAGTTGCGGCAAGCGGGGGCCACTCCTCATCGCGGTGCGGGGACCGCTCTTCATCGCGGTGCGCGGGCCTTTCACTATCGCGGCCCCTCCCGTTGCGGGGCACAGGCTCCAGACGCGCAGGCTCAGTAGTTGTGGCTCACGGGCCCAGCTGCTCCGTGGCATGTGGGATCTTCCCAGACCAGGGCTCGAACCCGTGTCCCCTGCATTGGCAGGCAGATTCTCAACCACTGTGCCACCAGGGAAGCCCCCTAAGTAATCTTATGTTATGCTATGTTACGTAATTCCAACCGCAGTCCTGAGAGCAGCTGTGGTTAAAGAGTTAGAGACATGAAGTTACACCATCCGTGGGTAATGTGGAGGGAATCGAGTCCCTTCAAGTCGCCTGTGCCCTGCTGATGGTGACTGGCACGTGTGAAAGGACTGTTGGAACAGTGGCAAAGAACCTGATAAACCACTGCTGCCTTTGAAAGAGCCATCACGCACGTGAGCCATGACCGGAAGAAGAAACGCACGCTCTACAAACCAAAACCAGGCACAGTCTCCTTAACTTACCATTTGTGAACACGCTGGGCTGCACCCCTGTGCCCCCGTGTACGGAATGAGAGGTGCTGGTGGATCTAAATGTGGATGAAGCATCGGGGGGGGGCAGGTGAGCGGCTGTGTGAAGGGGGATAGGAACTGACCTGGAGAGCCGGGCGGTGCGCTAGGTGAGGAGGACAGGGCAGGAGCGAGTCCCACGTAGACGAAGAGGAGAGCCACAGGGCGCTGACAGACGGGGGCGATGGGCTGGGAGGAAGGGCTGGGGCAGCCTGGGGCCGGCTCAGCAGAAGGTACAGATCCGCGTGTGGACGCACATCCACACGTGGACGTACTCCCGGGTCTGGTTCGGGAGAATGGACGAGGCTGCTTTCATGGGAAGAAGTTCTCATGATAAAATCATCTGTCAAGTGAAAGTGACAAATGGGTGGCAATGAGTTTCACTGTGTTGTGGGTTCATGTATGTATGCCATTTAAAAAATACTGTTATTCCATTAATATGACAATACTGGAGGCATTTGCTTTAATCTTGCCTTATGTCTTCTCTTACTAAACATCCTAAGCCTCCTGAGCCCTCGCTTACCTGGAGATCAACATCAACCCTCTAAGACAACTTGAGAAAGAGGAAATGAACACAAAAAGAGACTCTTGGCAGCCAAAATAGATACCGCAAAGCCCATCCCCTCTCCCAGGGGAGACCCTCAGGTGCACATTCAGATGTACCGACTCTTATTTTAGGTGAGGTTCTGATAAGTAGGGCTGTTTGGTTTCCCAGCCCAGAGCGTATAGAAGCAAAAAGTTTCAAGTGGGAAGGTCACTCCTGGAATCAGACGCCGGGAGGAACGAGGCAGGAAAGAGGACGGGGTGGGATGGGAACACCCCAAAATACAGAGAGGACAACTCGGTATATCTCAGTCTGGGGTCATGTAACGCACAAGCAAATAACCCTCAGTATTTGAGCAACTTCTGCTTGGAATTTGGTGCTTTCCTGCAGAGGAGAAAAGCTCACATCCGCGGTGGTGACCACAAAGGCATCAAAGGCAGGGCTGGACAACGGCGATTTTATTAGAAGATGCGTTTGAGCCAGAATTTCATCAACCAGGTCTCAAATTTTAAAATACTTAAAACTGCAGACGATCAACCTCAGTTGAAAGTTAATTCAGAATTACCTTCCCCCAGGACAAGGTGAATTAGACATTGCCAAGTTCCTCTGTCAAGTACACTCAGCATCCAGCGAGCTCTTCATGATGGCCGGGCGAGGTCTTAGCATCTAAAGAGGATTCCATATCAGAGAAGACTGATATCTGTGAAATGCACTCCATTTTACTTTGCACAACTTCTTCTGTTTGGGGCGCAGAGTGAGGAGTTGGATGCATGAAAAAAGAGAAAAGGGAACAAGGAAAGGATGAAGCTGTGAAGGAGGGGGCGGTCTGAGCAGAAGGTAAGGAGTCAAATGAATGGGAAGTGCTAAGACGGTGCGCAAGGCCGCCGAGGGGGAGGCGCCGCCGCCCAGGAGCAGGGCTCGCCCGGGGCCGCTAGGACCGGGGTGCGGCCAGGCCTCTGCACTTCCCTCCTCAGCCTCCTTCCGGATGGAGTTGTAAGGACTTTGTCCTTCCCGTGCTCTGTCTCCCTCCTCATCATACCGGCCACCTGAAATTCTGGGGGTGAAGGGAGGAGAGCCCCAAGTTAGCGCACCCCCCGGTCTTTCCTGCTCACGCGTGGCCTCCTGGGCAGCAGCTGCCCCAGGGGTGTTCAGAACTGCAGGCCCGCTCGCTCAGCGTCTGGAGAGGGGCTTCAGACCCTCACTCTATCTGCGCACTCTGAACCCCTCCCCTGCCCCCCACCCCGCCCCGTCTAGGCAGAGGAATCCTCAATCCAAAGGCTGGTTACTGTTTCAGAGGCGGCGGCGGCGGCTCCTGCTGTTGCGTTGTTACGTTTCTCTCCCCAGCCATCTTAGTGGCTGCTGATGTGACGGCCAGGGAAGCAGCGGGGCTGCTGTCACGTTGTCATGACCTCGTCCTTTCTCATTTCTGTAGCACCTTTATAAGTCAGCCTGGCTGTTCCCGTTAGACAGAATGAAAACAGAGGCCCGAATCTGGGTCACTGAGGCATGCAGTGAATCCGTGGAGGCCCCAGGCCCTTTGCTTGGCTGCCCTCCTTCCCATGCACAGAGAGCACCGTTGGGGACTGGGGCAGAGATGTCTTTACGGGTTCAGGGAAGGAGGCTATAGATTTTACTTGTGGGTTTATCTAACATCAAAATTATTTGATTGGAGGTCCCCAACATAAAAGGATGTGTGCCTTTCAGATTTGTTTCTGGCCGATAAACAGAGGTTTTAGGAAACTAAAAGCCACTGTCTTGTATGTAAAATTAAATGAAAATGCAATAAAATAGCTTAGTCTTCTTTGGCTTTTCTGTCACTCTTAGCCTTTTCAGAAAGATTCTGTAAAATAGGCTGAAGTGATTTGCATAACTCCTCCCATGTGTTCTGGTTAGGGGTGGGCGTCCTCTCTCCAGACCTGAGGTAGAGGGACTTGCTGGCCTCCTATGGGGTGTCTGCCGGGGACCAGCCCCAGTGCCCTTCCTGTCCTCCTTCTTGATTTGGTAGAACAGGTGGAAAGGGGGCCTTTCTGCTGTCCCCACTCTGTGATCTAATCCTGTCTATTCTGGTAAAATTAGTCATGCCCTCGTTGAAGAGTTTTGTGATATTTTTAAAGTAAGTCTGAGAAAAGCCAGTCCCACTGGAAGTTAGTTTTAATGCTACTTAGAGCTCTTCCATTGATTGTAATAATCTCACTCTGGTTTTCCTGTTCTGAGCCGGGAGTCGTGTCCAACAATTCCTTTCACCATTTACTGTAAATGATTTGAAGCAAAATAGCATGTTCACTGTTCTGGAAACTGATGGAAAAAGTTGTGAATATGGGAGCAGTGAGACAATGAAGGTTATCAGGAAATATCTAGAAGGTGTAATTTTTCCAGAAGTGAACATTAGTGATATCTGCAACAGTTACTACAATTAGTCTTTTTACAGTTCTCAGAGATTGTTTCATTGTACAACCAATGTATCTCATTATCAAACACATGGAGAGCACAAAGACTTAGAAACAAAATTATATTTCTTATATTTCTAGCCCCCCCCAAGCAACCATAGTTATCATTTCAATATATTTCTTCCCACACCCCTCCCCACACCCCTCCCCCACACCCTCCCCCACACCCCTCCCCCACACAGTCTCCCCCACACCCCATCACTCCTTCCTCCCAGCTTTTCCCTCCTTCCACCACCTCCCAGAGCTTCCTTTTTTAGACTGGGTTAATCTTTTTTGTTTAACCCCCTTTCCTCTGGCACACGAGGTAACAGAACCTTTCTCTCCACAGCGTGTCTGGGGAAATCAGCAGGAGGAGGGCACACACTCCATGGCTGGGCAGCCTGGGTACCTCAAAATCCCTCCTTCCTCCCGACTGAAACCACCTCCTTCCACCCTCATGTCTTTTGGCCCACATCCTCCTTTTGGCACAGTGGAGAATAAGGCCGTTCCTTTTCCTTGCTGGCTTTCTTCACACACTGAAGGCGGCATCTTCTCTGAGGTCCCCTCTCGACCCCCTCCTTCCTGGTGTGTGCTGGTTCCAGGCCCCTTCACCTCCCTAATCACGCTCTGCCCTCACCATGGCCGAGTAGAAGGGCTCCTCGCCCCCGGTCCTCAGTGCCGTGACTTCTATTAGATCCTGGTCTGCCCAGGACAGCCGTGGTCTGAGCCCTGAGGTTTCCGCATTCTGGGAGACCAGGACGGTTGGCCACCCTAATCCTGGCAGCCCACGAGGCGGGGGTGGGGGGGCTGGGCGGTTGATGCTGGCGTGAAGCGTTGGCTCCCGTCTCTGTGGCGTGAGGGCTGACTCCCCTCCCCTTGCTGGTCCATCAGGGGCCACCAGCGCCTCTGTACTCCTGGGCTGTGCCTGAGGCTGAGCGGCAAAGCCTGGAGTCAGGAGACCGGCGCTTTGGGGGTTGAGATGGGGACTGTGCAGGAGGCAGTCTCTGTTCCCACATCACAGCTGAAACCGGGTGTGGGCCGGGGGTGTGGAGTGGGGGTCAGCAGTGGTGTCTGCTCGCTCCCAGGGCTCAAAAAATAAAACCTCACTTGTGCCTGCTGCCCTCCATAACGCCATTCTACTTCTTTGAGTCTTACTGCCAGGTTTTGGTTTTTGTTTTAGTTTTTGTTTTTATTTATGCATTTTTAAATTGAAGTCTAGGTGATTTACAATGTTGTGTTAGTTTCTGCTGTACAGCAAAGTGATTCAGTTATACGTATATATTCTTTTTTATATTGTTTTCTATTATGGTTTATTACAAGATACTGAATATAGATCCCTGTGCTATACAGTAGGAACTTGTTGTTTACCACTGCCAATTAAAAAGTTTTTTTTTCTACATCTGTGGTTTCTATTTCCTGAGACCACACTATCGTCTTAGATCCTTATGGTAAAGCTTTCACTTGAACATTCATACTGAAAGCTTATCTTCCAAGAGCACTGTAAATACTAGTGATTAAATCCAAAGGTCAGTTTCAGCCCTCAGAGTCTCTACTCCGCAGGTTTTTCTTCAAGCACTTTTCTCCCTCGCTCCAATAACACTGTATTAATTTCAAGTGACCTATTCTTCTGGCCACTTCTTTTCTGTCTTTTTTCCTCACTTCAATCTGTTCTCCTGCTTCCTGTGCTTAAGTGCAAGCTCCCAGAGCTTTCATCTGCATCTCTGAGTTCAGTTACAGCCTCCTGGGCATAACTCTCCCTGCGTCTCATGCTAGAGCTCCTCTTTAGGACAGAAGGAGAAGGAGGAGGGGCGGGGGGGAGGGGTTGGAGGAAGAGAGTGAGGAGGGGGAGGGGAGGGGAAGGAGGGGAGAGAGGCCAGCTGTGGGGGTGTGTACCAAACATGCGGGAGACCTGCACTTCCCGTGTCTCTAATCTTCACCTGAAGCCTTCACAAATCTCTCCGCTTCATTTTATTAATGAGGAGACGGACACCCAGGGATTAATTTCAAAAATGGCCAACACGTGGCTGACCCAGATCTAAAGTCAAGACTCTCCAGTTACACAGTAGTTCAGTCCCCTCACACTCCATGTACCTTAAATGAATCTCATTTCCTTCCCCTTATGTCAGCTTCTATACCTTCTCTGGTTAGAACTATGTTAGAAACTTAGAAATAAGTTTCCAGTTCTGATTTCCCTATTTCTGTTGAGGTGGAAAATCTGACATCATTTTAATTCCTTCTTCCTCTTGCTTTTTACTGATTTTTCAAAACATCATTTCTTCTTCACGTTTATCCCAGCAACGCATAAACTTCAGGGTCAGATGACATGGCTTTGCGTCTTGGCTCCTCAAGTTATGAGATGCGTGAACTTGAGGAAGTTGCTCTATTTCTGAGTTTCGGTTTGACAGCACCAGCACCCTCTAGGCTTCTCGTGCAGTTGAACAGAGCAGGGCGAGGGGAACGCCGAGACGCCTGGCTGTGAGCCATCAGCCCTGCCAGTCGCTCTTGGGCTCTGGGCTGCCTCCCTCCTGGACGGCTCCCTGTCTACGTCGGTGCTGGGAACTTGCTCCCCGTCACTCCACAGCTCACAGAACGCCCACATCTTTGCGCTGTCACTGAGACCAAGTCCCAGCTCTTCGGCCAGCCTTCCTCGACTTCCCACTGCAGCTCAGCCCCTCCACTGCTCCCCAGGCTGGTCCAGGACGGGGCTTTCCTGCCACCACGCCTTTGCCCTGCTGCTTGCCCCCCGCCCCCTCCCTACCTGGCCAGTGGGTCAGCTCTCCCGGCTGAGCTCTGGCCCCTTCCCCACAGGCACCGCGCTCTATGCCTCCTTAAGCTGTTCCCATTCTCAGTACCGTGAAGCATCACTCACAGCCTTGCACTCACTGCCTGAAATGTCATGTGTTTGTGCCTCACCTTTGCAACTGTGGAAGTCCCTTAAAGGTAGGAAATAAATCACATACTTTAACGCGTCTCTGTATGTAGTGTAGAGCACAGGGTAGCTATCTGAAAGTTTAATTTACAGCAGGCAAAGGAGATCGGTGTGCCCCTGACTCTCTAGCAGTACAATGTTCAGGCTGGATCGTTTAGCGTGTAGAGTGGAAAAGAGTATCAAACTGTGCGGGCCCAAAGCTACAGCATGTGCCCTGAACACGAAGGCTGTGCAACCCGAAATCTTTGTCAGTTCCAAAATACAAGGGGTCAGCATGGTTGATAATTCCCTCTGTAAAATGCACTTTTGTCCCTACTGGGGAATTTGCTGGCAGAATTTGATGAATAGCGTTTCCGTATTTCTATATGGAGGAAAAGCTACCAAGCCAAACCACAAGGCTCAGACCCAAGCCGCTGCTGGATGAGATATTCTGTTTTTAAAGTTGCCCGTCTTCATCTCTCCAACAGCATCGCTGGCTTAGATTTCTTATTCCCCCCACTTCTAGCACCTCTTCTAACTGTTGGCTTTCTTGGGGAGGATATTTTTTAAACAAAGTCCGTTTTAGTTTTGATTTTTGTTATTTGTAACACATCTCGTTACTTCAGAAGAGGATTAGAGCTCAAGCTGAAGAGGAGAGGACGGCGCCCGTTACTCATTGCTGCTCAGCAAACGACCTCCAACTGTGGTGGCTCAAAACAACAATTTATTATCACCTCTCAAGGCTCTGGGGTTGGCGGGGCTCAGCTGAGTGGTTCTCAGGAGGGGCCTGTCATGCAGCTACAGTCAGAGGGTGGCTGGGACCCGAGTGGTCGGAAGGCGCCGTGGGGCTGGCTGTTGTCTGAGGTCTCAGCAGGAGCTCTCCGCACGCTGCCCACACGTGGCCTCTCTGCAGAGTCTGGGCTTCTCAGCCCAGCACAGAGGCTGGGTTCCAAAGGAGGCACAGCCCAGTGGGGAGCTGCAGGGCTCCTGTGACCCAGCCTCAGGAATCCCGGATCACTGCTTCTGACATAACTATTGGTCAAGCAAGTCAGCAAGGCCAATCCGGACCGAAGAAGAGGGAAACAGATTTTACCTCTTGACACGTGAGCCGCATGCTTGTTTTAGAAGAAAAGGCATTGAAGCTGGCGGTCTCCAAAGACTACCTAGCACACGAAATGGACATCTCGTTAAGATACAGGTAACACCGACATCAGCTGGGTTCATTTTCCAGGTCCCCGAGATCCCAACACTCCAGCCACCAAACCAAGACTCAAGTGTGTCCCTCAGAAACCCTGCAAACCACCATCTGCTGGGCCTGCACAGTGGCCGGCAAATATCAGACACAGGAACTGTTAATCAGTGAGGGCTGAGGTCCTCTGAAATGCTAAAGGCAATCAGCTTTATCCGCCACAAGCGCATCAGCAGATACTGGTCATCCGGCTGTCATGCATCTTTGGAAATTATCCACAAAGTTGAAAATGTATGAAATCCTTGTTATGGGCCTTCCCTGGTGGCGCAGTGGTTAAGAATCCACCTGCCAATGCAGGGGATGCGGGTTTGAGCCCTGGTCCGGGAAGATCCCACATGCCGCGGAGCAACTAAGCCCGTGCGCCACAGCTACTGAGCCCACGTGCCTAGAGCCCGTGTTCCACAATAAGAGAAGCCACCGCAATGAGAAGCCCACTCACCGCAACAAAGAGTAGCCCCCGCTTGCTGCAACTAGAGAAAGCCCACGCACAGCAATGAAGACCCAACACAGCCAAAAATAAAATAAATAAATTAAAATAAATAAAGAATTAAAAAAAAAACCTTGTTGTCCCTTAAAGGAACGTTCAATATCATCTGTGAGGAAGTCCATTTGATTGAAAAACTTTATGAAATTGTTGCCTAAAATCACTTTAACTTTTATAATGAAAACATGTGTTTGTTCATAATGTACACAGATTTCTCAAGTTCCTATTTTTCCTTTTAAATTCTTCTTCCTTCTTAGGGGAACCCACTTGTATTCTCAGCTGTGCTTGTGTGCCCAAGACTCCCTTTCCTTCTAATTAAACAGGGACCTGCAGCTGGAGGAGGTGCCTTTCCACACCCCAGGGGTGAACCCCGGCAGTTAAGATGAGGGGTCCCCCGGAAGCCCAGAACTACACACGAGTATCACAGCCACAGCCTCACCGCAAAGTGTAAAGCACTTCCGACTTGGCCGGGATGTTAATTTGCCAAACTGTCCCTGGACTTTGTTCTGAATGAATTTTTCGCACCTACGGTCAGACTTTCAGACTGGAAACTGTTTATATAAAATGCATCCCCGTATTGTGTACTTCTTGCTTTTTGCATCCCTCACAGTGTCATGCAAATGAGCAGCGTCTTATCTAAATGGGGTGAGAGCTCCCAGGACCTTTAACATGGGACATTTCCTAGAGAGAGAAAACAAAATGGGTCTGAGCTTCCCAAGGATGACATGCAGTTTGGATTTTACTTTGAAGTACAGAAGGAGTACTGGGGCAAAGGACGTCTGAGGACCACACAGGCCCGGAGTCCCACAGAGGAGCAGCCGCGGGGACCGGGTGGGAAGGCCAGAGGCCCAGGGCTGGAGCTGCTCAGAGGCCAGGGCCAAATCCTCTGCGGATTCTCCTCCGTCTGGGGGCAGAGAAGTCGTGTGAGGGGCGGCGGTCCCTCCTGGGGGTGTCTCCCGCTCCGGCCTCTGCCCTCTTCTGGCAGGCGGGCGAGCATTGGTGCCGAAGCGCGTGGCTCCAGGAAGGGAGCAACGACGGGGCCTCCTGGCCCGTCCTGTGGCCTCACAGTGCCGCTTTCCTCAACAGGCTGAATTCTACTCGCTGTTCTGTCTTGGTCCTCAACGAAGTCAAGCATCTGTTTTTCTTGCTTTAGGCAGGCCAGTTCTAAGGTGATAATGAGCTGCAAAAGGGTTTACCTTCCCACCTTCTTGCTAAACAAGACCATCAAAGGGGATTTCAGAAGGAACGGGCAGAAAAGGTGTGTGCGTGACACCCGTGCCCCCAGCTCCCGAGGTGGCCCGTGTTTTCCTCTGCCAGGAGCCTGGGGCCTGGTAGGCAGCCCTTCCAGCAGCTTCCACCCAAAGCAAGAAGCAGGACCTCGGAGGAGGGGGTGGGCAGTGATGGGGAGCAGGGGATGTGACGGGCAGCAGTGGGAAGGACAGAAAAGACACACTCCCTTGCTCTCCATCCAGAGATCAGCGGCCCAGGTCAGCCACCCCGAGGGGTGTCACGTGGGGGGCTCTTTTCAAACAGAGGAAGGGATGGGACACCCGTGTCAATGCAGAATCGTAAGCTCCATCCGAGAAAAACAAGTCAGGACTTGGAAAGAAGCGAACGACATTCAAAAGGATCATTGTGAGGGAGGGAACGGGACTATTGCAACATCGGGACCCTGGGATCAGAGGTCGGCAAGCATCTCAAAGTCAGACAGAAGAAGGCTTTTCTTCTGTAGGGTCGGGGAAGGAGACAGGGATGAACAGAAACTTTGCAGGGAAATGACCCACAATGGCCAGGAAGAGGGTCCCGCCGTGCTCTGACGATTCCCCAGAGAAGCTGACAAGGGGACAGGTCCGCGTTTCAGTGCTGCTCAGACTTGGGGACAAGCCGCGTTCTGGGGTCTGTAGGAAGGAGAGACCCCTGACAAACTCTTAGTCAAGACAAAGCAGAGGGTGGGCCGTGGGCAGCTTGCTCAACCCAGGAAGAGAAAGGAAGCTAAAGAGAAAGGAGGAGGGAACATGTCAGTCAACCTGGTCTTGCTTTTAATTGATCTTTGCTTAAAACTTTGCTATAAATCTTTTTATAAAACTATTTCCTGGGACTTCCCTGGTGGTGCAGTGGTTAAGAATCCACCTGCCAAGGCAGGGGACACAGGTTCGAGCCCTGGTCCGGGAAGATCCCACATGCCACGGAGCAACTGAGCCCGTGAGCCACAACTACTGAGCCTGCGCTCTAGAGCCCGCAAGCCACAACTATTGAGCCCGCGCACCACAACTACTGAAGCCCGAGCGCCTAGAGCCCGTGCTCTGCAACAAGAGAAGCCACCACAATGAGAAGTCCGCGCACCACAATGAAGAGTAGCCCCCGCTTGCCGCAAGCAGAGAAAGCCTGCACGCAGTGACGAAGACCCAACGCAGTCAAAAATGAATAAATAAATTTATAAGAAAAAAATAAATAAATAAAACTATTTCCTGAGACTTGAATCACAACAACACACTACATCATGGTGAACACTTTTATGATTCCAGAATTCTTTTTCTTTTATTTTTCTGTCATTTTTTTTTTTAATCACTTGCACCCAAAAATGAGGTCTCCAAATGACCCATCAATTGCTTTTCCTTCCATCAACTGCTATACCTAATGACAGGGGACTTGTTAGATCTGTCACCTGCCATCTCATAAAAATCAAGTGCCCAGCTTTTTAGCGTCTCACACGTTTCTTTTTTTTAAGTTGAGAGATAATTGACATATAACATTATATTGGTTTCAAGTGTACAACATAATGATTGGATATTTACATGTATTGTGAAATGAACAAGTCTAGTTAATATCCATCACCACACATGGTGTTTTTGATCCCAAGTGATACAATAGTAATACTTGCGTTTTTTATCCCCCCAAAAAACTAGTGTTTATTGAGTAGCTACCCCACTCCAGGCGCTGTCCTACCAGCGTCACATGAACTGAGGCTGCTGTCCTCCGTGACACTGTGAGGCTGCCCCGTCATGGTCTTTATTGTACAGAGGAGGGAATGAGGGGTGCAGAAGGTCAGTACCTCCCTGTGGTGCACAGCTTTCGGGGCTCCAGAGGCTGCATCAGTAACCACAATGCTCACACGGCCCTTTCTCAATACTTCTCAGTCTTTCCAGGCAGCCCACAAAGTGCCCTTGCTCCCAGAGGTAACTGACCAGGAGACGGAGTGAGTGTTGGAGCACGGACTCGTGGCCACACCTTGAAGGGCAGCTCAGAGTCCTTCTTCTGGGAGATAACGGCACCCAGGTCCCTCCCCTCTCAGCAACTTTACCACCAGCTCCAGGGAGTCATATGATTATTTTATAACCTACAGGATATAGATGGCTAACCATCTGTATTTGGGCAAATAGGCGTTCCTTTTACATAGGAAGTGGTAATTCAGCGATTTGCTTTTGGTTAATTCTGGTCTCTCACTGCTTTTTTCTTAATGACCATTAGAAAGTGCATCTGGTTAAGAGAATCACACTGGTGCTGTGCGTTCCTGGGGTGTCATGAGGGGCGTGTAACCGAACTGGGCACTTTGGATCACGGCGTTTCTCAAGGTGAGCCCTGCTAAGCCCCCTCGACTCCTTTTAAAAGTGTATTATTTTCTTCTCTGATACCCACATCTAAGGAATATTAGACATGGAACTGCTTTACTCTTAAGAATTCCAGAATGCTGGCATGTTGCCTGTGTTTACACTTAGTAAAACATTCTCACTTTCACACATACACTGTCCTAATAGTTTTAGGAATAGTACTGTGTGTTCAAGAAGCTCGCTTTCCCTCTAAATGTACTGGAAGTGATTTCATTCTAATTGCCTCGAACTGGAGCTTGGGCGATGGTTCGGGCATTGCTTCATAGGGGAAAAGTCCGGGGGGCACCTGTCTGGAGAGCAATTCTTTATTTAAGTAAGTACATAAAGAGTTTGCAGAGCTAGAACCTGAGCTAAAATAATGTTTTGGCAGCCATGCAATAGGGGATTTATGCACTGAAAGATGATGAGTGAGAATCTCGAATAGCTGGAGAGTGGTGGCGAAGGAGCTTTTCAGGCAGTCATTTAAGAGAAATTGATGGGGTGGAAACTTTTATGAGACTCAGTGAAATACAGGAAAAGCTCTGATAATGGCTGCAAATGCCACAATGATTGTCGAGTGAGTGTCTCATGACCATAAAAGAATGCGCAGTGGTCTTTAAAAGAGTCTGCCGTAGGTTCCATCCAAAGCCTATGGAGTTGCAGAAAATAGCTATTGCAGAGATCAGTAAAGAAACAAATGCAAGGTCTGAATTAATTAATCACTAATTCTGGAAATGATTAGAGATATGAAATATAATTTCTGTAATGAAAAAGAAAACGTAAAAGTGAGCTTTTAAAGAAGCAAAAGGAACCAAAAGAAAAAAAATATAAACCTATATACCAATCACTGGAAAAAACCTTCTGGCTTCTTTCTTAACCACTCTTATTCAAAAGCAGAAGGAAGCCAGACTAGAGTTTCAGCTCCACTGATGTTCATCTAAAAAAGGATAAAACACCCGTGGTTCAAATGAATTGAGAGAACCTACATTTATTGAATACTTACTTTTGTAGTATGTGAGATTCTGATATACATATCGTTTTAAAATAAACATATTATTTAAGATCTTGTGGGAATTTTGTAGCCCTTCAGTAAGACCTGCTGGAGACAAGGTGAATTAGGTCTCTAATTCACAGCCCTAGAGGAACTGCAGTCTTCCCATCTATAAATGGGTATAAGTCTACCTTAGAGGGTTTTTGTGAGGCTAAAAGGGATAATAGATGTAAAGCAGTGATCCCAATACCCAGTATGTAATTAGAACTTAATTTAAAGCGTGCACACCCACTTTCCACACACTCAACAAACATACACACGCATACACACATGCAATGCATACACCCGTATATAATATACACACCTATGACTGACTATATGTGTGCACACAACATATATACATGCACACACATCACACACACACATGCACGCAATGCACAACACGACATACATACATATGCCTATACACACAGTGTAACACACATACATGCATACACCTTACATACACACGTGTATGCATGTGCATACGTATACTCAACATATGTACACACACACATACACATTTAGTTCTTGTTTCTTGTCTTGTGGGCCATCACTATTTATGAAAATAAACACAGATTTAAAATATTCTGCTTTAACTTTAACAAACTGTTAAACTTGTTATTAAATTTGTTTAAATCAAAATGTTAACACAGTTTCCTTGCTGATAATATTTTGTTAAAATTATTCATGTTTTCCCTGTATTTAATTTTGTTGGGTAGATTCTGCCTTTGGCCAAATGGACAAAAAGGTTGAAGTTGGTCTGTTACCCACCCCCTTCTGCTTTTTCAGCCACCTCTTCTCTTCTCTTGGGGATCTTACTTCCTTTTTGCTGCCACCCACTCCTGGTCCGAACAGAGAGCAGACCAGTAATTGACAGACAGACCCTGAGAGGCTGTCCTTGGTCAACTGATACCAGTGAAGACGCTGGCTACTAATGACCTAAACGGTTTTCTGCCTGTCCCTGGTCCTCTGCATGTGACCAGAGGGCTTCCAAAGCCCTCAAAGAACAGAGGAGTGGCTTCTGTGAAGTGGAGGCCCAGGGGCGGCCTCTGGTGGATTTGAGAGCAGTTGAGTAGGGAGAAGGGCCACTGCCTGGAGTTTCTTTTTTTTTTTTTTTTTAATATTTTTTTTTGTTTTAATTAATTTATTTTATTTATTTACTTTTGGGTGCATTGGGTCTTCGTTGCTGTGCGCGGGCTTTCTCTAGTTGCAGTGAGCGGGGGCTACTCTTTGTTGCAGTGCAGGGGCTTCTCACTGCGGTGGCTTCCCTTGTGGAGCACGGGATCCAGGCACGTGGGCTTCAGTAGTTGTGGCTCATGGGCTCAGTAGTTGTGGCTCGCGGGGTCTAGAGCACAAGCTCAGTAGTTGTGGTGCACGGGCTTAGCTGCTCCGCGGCATGTGGGATCTCCCCGGACCAGGGCTCGAACCCGTGTCCCCTGCATTGGCAGGCAGATTCTTAATCACTGTGCCACCAGGGAAGCCCCCTGCCTGGAGTTTCTTAAACTGCCTGGTGTGGGCTGTGACCCTTGCCTCCCGCTCGTGGGGCCCATTCTGATTTTTAGGACATGTATTATTGGGCATTCTTTTCATTTTTGAATGAAGCAGTCAATTAGCTGTTAGTTTCTGAGATACCTTCTTTTGCATATTGTACCTAATGAAAATGGTACTAGGAAGCCATACTGTTTAATTGCAAAAAAAAAAAAAAAAAGTAAATTAGCATTTAAAACACTATGTTAAAAATGTTAATCTAATTAAGTAACATTAAGTTTTCCTTGAAGTAACACTTTTTTTTCCTGGGTGGTAACAAAATCTTTGAAATGTGACAATTGAGAGGCAGAGGCTCTCACCATATGCATACATTGAATCTTGGGACTTTAGTACATTTACTTTTCATTTAAAAGAGTAATATATTTGTGGTTTCAAATCTTAAATGCAAATGTCATATGAAGGTTCAACTTATCACTGTGTGTCTCTATAAACGGAAGAAAAGCCATTCAAAGATATATCTTTTAATAATAGATGATTTCTAAGTATGTCCACGATGAGAAAAGAATACATCAGGAGTTAGTGCAAGGCCTGTGTACTTTTCCTTTCATGCAATTTCTGAGTGGTGGATACACTCCTAGTTGGAGGCCGGTGTGGAGACCAGCTTGCTGCCTAAAGATAGGGAATCTGTTCGCCTTAGTGATATCCCTCACCAGCTTGCCCTGGCAGGCAGTGCCAGCGCTGGACAGAGCCTGGAGCTGCTGGCCACCGGGCAGCATGTGGGCCTGGCATTTATACTTGTCTTGGAAGGAAGGAAGGAAGGAAGGAAGGAAGGAAGGAAGGAAGGAAGGGATAGCTCCCCTAGGTCAGCTTTTTCCAAAGTGATTTCCAAAGAGCACCGACTCTAAAGTTCCTGTGAGTGAGCAGGTTGGGAATGTGTGGTTGGTCAGCAAGGCTCTGAGCCGTGGTAATAAACGGTGACATAAATATCCAAGAGGAGGATGCAGGTGGTAGCGCTGCCCAATCCTACTCAACCCCAGAGCAATCTTTCCCCTGCTCTTCCTCTCTCCCTCTCTCCCGCTGTTCTTTGTACCCAGAGCATCTCCCGGGAACTCACTTTTAAGTGCTGATCTAAATTCCAATGATCTAAGTTGCTGGATGCTGGAATTCCCGGTGAAGCCACAGTTCTCACACACAAATGTGCATTAGAGTAACCCGGAGACAGTGTGAAAGGAGATGGTCCATGATCACAGCGGACATGCACAGGACTCCAGAGCTTACCTCACCCCCAACTTTACTGATGACTCAGAAGACACAGGCAAGCATAGGCACGGGGTGACATCGCTTTCCTGGAGGGGCCCCGAACCATCAGATACAGCTTACTGAACATGGGTTTTGGTTTCAGATCAGTACAAAGTGTTATGAGCAGTACATGTGAAAACACTGCTCCCAGGGCTTTGCAGGTTTTACCCGCTCACCGCACAGCTGGAGGCTGCCTCTTTCCCGTGCCCCACACCCTCCCGTGGACCGGGCTCCA
The DNA here is from genome assembly GCF_965194805.1 of Balaenoptera borealis. Taxonomy (NCBI): domain Eukaryota; kingdom Metazoa; phylum Chordata; class Mammalia; order Artiodactyla; family Balaenopteridae; genus Balaenoptera; species Balaenoptera borealis. The sequence continues at coordinate 2,269,419 of NC_138873.1, read as the reverse complement.
GCGGCCCCCACGCTCCACATCCAGGCACAAGGGTGTTGTCTGCCTCACAGCTTCTCCGTCAGGGACTCCACAGGCAAATGCACTTAGCATGGTTCCAAGGAGGCCGGTCAAGGTTAGTCCTGCCCCCGTGTCTCCAGCTGGAAGGGAGAGTTGCACCTGCTTCAACCCTTTCCTCACCAAACAGCTCATCACCAGAGACTCTGATTCAGCAGGTCTGACCCACCTCACACCCAACTCGTGTTCTGTAAGGACTCACCACTCTGCCTGCCAGAGAGTTTGCCATCCCCCAAGGCAGCGCGTGCCATTCTTACTAAACGGTTCAAATGTTCTTTCTAATGGTCAGTCAAACCTGTGGATACCGTCTCCACTCCCTGGGCACATTCTTACCCTGTGCGGGGACGTGTAAGCCTAGACCCTCTTTCAAATGACAACCTTGCGGGTAGTTGATGACCTCATTCCTACCTGGCCCTCCCTCCTTTCAGGTGGAACATCTCCAGTTCTGACACATGGGGGTCTCTCTTCACCATTTTTTTTGCTGCACCATAGCCGCTTGGCTTCAGTTGATTCCAGCTGGCCATTTTTTCCGTAGCTCAACTCAAAATTACTATGTAAGTCTGATCAGTGTAGACTTGATGAAACTATCACGTACATCATTCTAAGCCTTGCAATAATTTGGCCTAAAAATAAAACATCAATTACTTTTAACAGGCTACATTTATTGAGCATTATTTTAGTTTTCTATTGCTTCCATAACAAATTACCACACATATATTTAACTCTCAGTTCATTCGAGAGGGTACGAAATATCTATTTTTAAAATGTCTTAATATCACAATTTTTGTAACAGAAAGTCCGCAGATTCTTTCTCCAAAAAGCTGACTATTGCTGCTCAAGATTTGAGGTAATTTACCTGAGGGAAAAAAAAAGGTTCTTTCCACGTTGTGGTGCCCCAGGTGCCAATCTGTCACCAACACAATTTCCTCCAAACAGCTCACATGATTTTTGTAATGAAAATGGTGGTCTGGGGCAGGTTGAATTATTTCCAGTGACTGCGAGTGCCTTGCGCACGTGTCAACCTGATAGCAGTCCGTTTTGAGAACGCTGATTCTCAACCACGTTAGCATTACGTTTGTCGTCATCCAGATTTCTATATTGTTGACACCCAACAGTTATGTAACACGATCCCTGAAAGATGCAGAACTTACAAATTTGGGTTATTGTGATTTATTCTGCCATTCTAATCAGAAATAAGAGTAAATCAAAGGAAGTTAAAATAATGTCTCAGGAATAGACGTAACTCAGACCAAACTTCTAAGGTCTCTGCTTTGGAGTGCACCCCCCGGCAGCATGGCCTGAATATCCGGTTTCTTGCGGTGCCAGCTTAGACCCTCCTGCCGACATTCATGACGAAGCCTTTCCTGACCCTGGCCTTCTCCTTACCAGAGGGAACCCCTTGTTTTTCTGTACACCCCACTATTGTTGCTAGTATTGCACAGTTTTATAATGATTTGTTTACCTGGCAGCTTCTTGAAGCTGGAGCTTATGTTCAATGCACCTTTGCATCCTCTGTGTCTCTCCTCAGTAGATACTCATAAACATTGGTTGAACTGAATTCAATTCGAATTCAGGAAACATCATCTACCACAGTGTGGTTAAAAAATATCTCCCCTAAGTGGGGTTCCCGCTGGGCCGAGCACGCTGGGTCATCCCTTACCGCATTTTAACTGGGCTGCCATTCCCACCGTTGCCAACCCCACCTCCATACGGTATGAAGGCCTGACACCCCAGCACCCCGCAGCTGCGTCTCACCAGCACCCGGGTCGCCTCCCCAGGTCTGGACTCCGTCTGGGCTCGGTCCCTGCACAGCTGCCCAGCAGCGCGGTCTCCACGGCAACCCTGTGTCCCCGCTTCCGCGGCAGCCCCTCCTGCTCGGCTCCCAGCCCCCTTCCCACGCACCTGTACCCCGCCCCTCCCTCAGTCTGTACCTTTTCCTCCTTCTGGAGTCCTTGAAAGTCCTTCTTACCACACACCTTCCACAACCTGCTCAGTCCCAAGTGAGGACAAGGCCCCCGCATTAGCGCATTTGTGTGAAGCTGTGTGCACGTTATTTTTATTAGCGTTTTGAGGCATAATTTATAACAATAAATGTCACCAATTTGAAGTACACCCTTCAGTGGGTTTTGACAACAGTCACCATCCTGACAGGGAGCATCTCCAGCACCATGAAAAGTCCCCGAGCCTGGTCCAGACGGTCTCTTCTTCCTATCCCTCACCCACGGCAATCACCGACTTGGTTTCTGCCACTATTGTTTTGCCTTCTCTAGAATTTCATATAAATGGAATAATGCGGTGCATGGGTCTTATATGTTTGACTTCTTTACCCAGAAAAATGCTTTTGTAATTCACACGTGTGGAGCGGGCATCAGTAGCCACTTTTCATCTTCCGACTGCGTTCTAGCGCGTGGATGGGGTGCAATTTACACATCTGTTCCCCAGCTGATGGGCACTGGGGTTCTTTCCAGTTTGGGGCTGTTAAGAATAAACCTTTGAGTACAAGTCTTTCATTTTCATTCTCTCGGGTGAACACGCAGGGGTCACTTGTGGTTCACGTGGTAAGTGTGTGTTTAACTTATGAGAGACTTTGACTTGTTTTCTCAGAGCGGGTCTCTGTGCTGCATCCCCACCACTTTGGTGAGAACACGAAGCTCCACATCTCCTTCCACCGTCTTGTTTGCCTTTTGGAGTTTAGCCAGTCTGGTGAGCATGAAACGACTTCTTATTGCAGTTTTAATTTGCATTTTCCTAATAATTAATGACATGGAGTGCCTTTTCTTGTGCTTATAAATACATCTATGTATTTTCTTTGGTGAATCGACTGAAAATTTTTGCCTGATTCTTCTTGAGTTGTTTGTCTTCTTGACATTGAGTTGTAAGAATGCTTTGAATATGCTGGCTACAATGATCAGATATAAATATACAATTTTTTCCCCATTCAATTGTCTTTTTCATTTTCTGAAGCCTTTCGAAGGGCAGAAGTTTTAAATTCTGATCAGTTACAATTTATCAATTTTATAACAGTTCATGCCTTGAGCAATTTATACAAGAAATCTCTTTCATTCCCAAGGGCGTGAAGATTTTCTCCTATGTTTTCTTCTAGATGTTTTATGGTTTTAACTCTCACATACAGATCTATAACCTATTCTGAATTATTTTTTTGCCTATGGTATGATATAAGGGGTATGGATCAACTTTTATGCATGAATATCCAGTTGTTCTGGCACCATTTACTGAAAAGACTGTTTTTCCCACTGAATTACCTTGGTAGTTGAGTTAAAAATCTGTATTTATTCTGTTCTATTGATTTATGAATCTATCCTCTTGCCAATACCACACTGTCATAATTGCTGTAGCTTCACAGTAAGTCTTGAAATCAGGTATTGTGAGTCCTACAATTTTGTTCTCTTTTTCAAAGTTGTTTTGGCTATTCTAAATCCCTTGAATTTCTTAATAAACTTTAGATTTACCTTGTCAATTTCTACAAAAACCCTTGCCACAATTTTGATTTGGGTTTTGTTGTATCTGTAGATCAGTTTGGAGAGAACTGATATTTTAACAATATTGAATTGTTTAATCTACATATGACATATCTTTCCATTAATTTAGATTATTTAATTTCTCTCAGCAACGTTTTGTAGTTTTCAGGATATGTATACATTTTGGTGGATGTATTCGTAAGTATTTCATTTCATGTTTTCTGATGCTATTATGATTTTTTTTTCAGTTTCAATTTCCAAATGTTGCTGGGGCATAGAATTACAATTGATTTGTGTCCATCATCGGTGTCCAGTCTGATGTTAATCTTAATCAGTGTATTTTTTTTTTTTTTTTTCTGAACCGTGAGGCATGTGGGATCTTAGTTCCCCAACCAGGGATCGAACCCGTGCCCCCTGCAGTGGAAGTGTGGATTCTTCACCACTGGACTGCCAGGGAAGTCCCCCAATCAGTGTATTTTCATTTTACATATTGTGTATTTCACCTATAGGATCTTTCTTTAGGTCTTTTTATATCTTTCATGACACTCCTCATCATGTTTATGCCTTCCTCTACCTTCTTGATCATATGGAGTATATTTACAGTAGCTGTTGGAGCATCTTTTTCTGCTAATTCTATCATCTCTGTCATTTTTCTGTTTCTTTGTGTAGATCATGGGTCACACTTTTCTGTTGTTTTAAATGTCTGTGCTTTAGTCAGTTTGAGCTACTATAACAAATTACCACAAATTGTTGTTTGTTGCTGAAACAACAAACATTTTATTTCTCACGTTCTAGGGGTTGGGGAATCCAAGATCAAGGCCCCAGAGGATCCAGGTCTGATGAAAGCTTGCTTCCTGATCTGCAGTCTTCTCACTGTGTCCCCACAAGGTGCAGAGCAGAGAGAGGAAGCAAGCCCTGTCGTGTCTCTTCTTGTAAGGGCACGAATCCCATCATGGGGGGAGGCCCCATCTCCACCTGCCATCACACTGGGGATTCAGCTTCAGCATACAAATTTTGGGGAGCTGCAAACATTCAATCTACCATGGTCTGGAAATTTTTGTTTGGGTGCCTGACATTATGAATTTTACATGTTGAAGGCTGAATTTTGTTTATTTCTTTAAATAATTTTGGGCTTTATTCTGGAATGTAGTTGTATTATTGGAATCGGATGGATCATTTGAGACTTCCTCTCAGGCTTTGCTCTGGACGGCAGGTCCAGAGCAGCACTTAGGTCAAATTATTTTAACCCCATTACTCCTAAGGTGGCACCCTTCTGAGGATGCTCCCAGGGCCCTGGGATGTGGAAGGTCATGGTTGCCACGGATGCCGAAACCCCGCCTCTCTTTACTGGTGCCGAATAGAAATGCGGAGACAGAGTTTTGGGTGAAGTAGAAAAGAGTAGCTTTTATTGCTTTGCCAGGCAAAGGGGGCCACAGCAGACTAGTGCCCTCAAGATGTGCCCTCCCTTGAGAGTAGGAAAGGCTCTTATAGTCTAGGGGCGGGAAATCGGGCAGCAGACAAGGGTGCAAGTGGCACATTCTTCTTGACTTCAGGAAAGTTTCAAAACCATCAAAGCTGGCGTCAGGTGGTCCCAGGATGGGCTCTGGTGGTCCTTGAGGCTGTCGTGCCATGACCTTCTTTCTGGAATGAAGAAGGCTCACAAAGGGAGGGGTTGTTAGGGAGTGTTTTCTCCAAGAAGTAAACACCAGGTGCATAGTTCAGTTCTAACCAGAAAACAATCATTTTCAAACAGCAGTTAAGCAAGAAGAAAAAGAAAAAGAAAAAAAATCTGTGGGAGAGAGTGGCCGGATGGGCTAAAAGAATAAAGTTTAACATGATGGAGGCTATCAACTAATTTCTGTTGCAACAGCGATCTGGCCATGGGAGAGCTAATTCCAGCCTGGGAGAGCTCCGCGAACCCCGCTGCCCATCCTTTCTGGTGGCTCTTCCCCCAGTCGTGTGTCACTTCCTCTTAAGGACACCACTCTGCTGGTCTCCTCATTTTTCTGTGTGTAGGGCCTCCTCTCTCAGCCGCCCGGCCTCCCTGAATTCTGGTCCCTGTCTCCTCCACTCCACAAGAGGGCCATTCTCTGGGTTACCCCCTGCTCTGCACTTGGGAACTGCTCCCCTTGACAGCTGGGGGCTTCACAGAGCTCAGACCATTGCCCTCTTCACTGGTCTCCTGTCGGGGACCATAGTCCTGTGATGTCTGTCATCTAATGTCTGAAAACTGTGATTTAATGCATTTTATAGGCTTTTTTGGTTGTTTAATGCGGTAAGGTGCATTTGGTCTCTGTTAATCCATCATGGCTGGAAGCACAAGTCTTGAGTTTTGATTGATACGTTTAATCTGATAATCTGATCGACGTGTCTACTTCCTCAACATGCTTTTGCAGCACAGAAGCTCTGTATTATGCGTCTTCTGCATGCTCTGAAGTGCCCGTTAGAACTCTACACTTGCAGGCAATTGCAAAAGTGCAGAGGGGAGCCCAGCCTCCCTGCAGTCCTGTGTCCAGAGCAGGGACCGGAGCGGCAGCAAAGACTCAGTCTCCAGGCATCAGGGAAGGAGTGGGTTCAGGCCACCTGATCTGTGTTTGGGAAGCAACAACAGGAGAATCAAATGATACCAGAAGTGTGTTCAGAAAATCCTTCAGGGTGACCTCTGTGATCTACCGAATCCTTCCCCCAGATGTCAGTGTTGACTCTGGAGGTGGGGACTGACTTGGCGCAGGTAGATGGGTTATGGGACACATTTCTCCTTCTTGTCTGAGCCTCTGAGGCCCGCATTCCTGTTGTTCCTCCGTCTTCTTGACCTTGCTGGGCCACATGGCAAGGGGGGAGCTAAAGGAGGAGAGTGAATGCGCATTTCACAGGAGTATCAGGATTCCAGGACAGGGATTTTGTCGGGGGTGGGGCTGGATAATAAAGCAGGAGGATGAACAACACCAAGTAAAGAAGGATGAGTGAGTATGGGAAGAGCAAAGAATCCTTCTTTCCTTCCTGTTTGCTTCAAATGCTGGATTTCAGAGTCCTGCGTGCTGAGACTCCAGCTCCATCCTTTCTTAGTCTCCTGGTGAATTTCTTGAGCCTGGACCCCGTGTCACCCCTCTTGGCATTCCCAGCATGTCACATGCTCCATCAAGGTTGTTTGGTAGTAGTCAGGCTGACCCGGCCAGGCTGGTCACACCGTTTCACAAACATGCAGCGCTCAGTATGCCTTTTCAGCCAGAGCGGTCACCTGCAGGTGACCTGTTCTCCAAGGACCCAGAGTGGGCCTGTCCACAGAGCCTTCCCTAACCATGCCAACCTGCACCTTCCTTCCCAGACTCTGGTTTCTGAGGGTTATGATGTGCTTGCCCCAGCAGATTAGTGGTTGTTAGCTAGACTGACCATTGGACATATCTGTGGCTTTTAAGGATTATATATATAAAACCATAAATATATACCCAGCCTTTAATATTATATATAATAATATCGGGCTAGGGCTATGAATTATAAGTATCGTAGCAACATCTACACTTCGATAGGTTTTGTTCAGTGGAATCTTGTGAATGTAATTAATTTGAATTTTGCAGAAGATTTTTCTGCAGATCAAATCTGTGGTTCTGCTGATATCACCCTTTTTTATGCTCTAGATCAGGGATCGGCAAATCACAGCCCATGGCACCATGTCTGGTCCGCCCACCCATTGGTGTAGTTGTCTGTAGCTGCTTTCACGCTGTACCCGCAGATTTGAGTAGCTGTGTCGGAGTCTATATGACCTGAAGATCCTAAAATATGTACCACCTGGCCTTTTACAGAAAGAGGTTGCTGACACCAGCTCTAAATGAATATTTCTGTGTAAAATAGTATGCTGTGCACTGTCTGTGTTGAAATGGGAAGGAACCCGTTTCCTTAATTCTCTGGCTCTCTGAGAATTCTTAACTGTAATGCATTTTGCTTTCGTTCCCCCTTAGATTCACTTCTCTCCTGTTCTCTCCACTGTGAGCCAGAGGACTTGAAAGTCCACTCCCCTTCCATTCCAGGCCCGGACTTTCCGCCCAGGTCAAGCACCACCATGAGCGTGGTGAGCAGCTTTTTTATTTTGGTTGGGAGTATAATTTCGGTCAATTGTGCTCCTTGAAAACTACACTACTGCTAACTCTGTCTTTGTTCATTTTCCAGGAACCCATGAATTCCACCAACATCTACGACGCAAATGAGGATTATTTTGGGTTGGCTAATAGTTCAGATTATTCACTCGATGTTGATAGCTTTCTGTGTTCCTTGCAAGAGGTCAGAAAGTTCTCTGGGCTATTTGTGCCACTCGCTTACTCCTTGATATGTGTCTCTGGCCTCCTGGGCAATATTTTGGTGGTGGTCACCTTTGCTTTTTATAAGAAAGCCAAGTCTATGACAGACGTCTATCTCTTGAACATGGCCGTCGCAGACATACTCTTTGTCCTTACCCTCCCGTTCTGGGCCGTCAACCATGCTGCTGGCGAGTGGATTTTCAGCAACGTCATGTGCAAACTGACCCGGGGCATCTACGCCATCAACTTTAACTGCGGGATGCTGCTCCTGACCTGTATCAGCCTGGACCGCTACATCGCCATCGTGCAGGCCACCAAGTCCTTCCGGCTCCGGTCCAGAGCCTTGGCTCACCACAAAGTGATCTGTTTGGTCGTGTGGGTGGTGTCGATCCTCATCTCCAGCTCGACCTTCATGTTCAACCAGAAATACAAGCTACAAGGCAGCGACGTCTGCGAGCCCAGGTACCACACCGTCTCCGAGCCAATCCGCTGGAAGCTGCTGGTGCTGGGACTTCAGCTCCTCTTCGGCTTCTTCATCCCGCTGGTGTTTATGATATTTTGCTACATGTTTATCGTCAAGACCTTAATTCAAGCTCAGAATTCTAAAAGGCACAGAGCCATCCGCGTGATCATAGCCGTGGTCCTTGTCTTCCTGGCTTGCCAGATCCCACATAACATGGTTCTTCTTGTGACCGCCGTCAACCTGGGCAGGACGGACCGCTCATGCAGCAGCGAGAGGCTGCTGGGCTACACCAGGAATGTCACCGAGGTCCTGGCTTTCCTGCACTGCTGCCTCAACCCGGTGCTCTATGCCTTCGTCGGTCAGAAGTTTAGAAGCTACTTTCTGAAGATCATGAAGGACCTGTGGTGTGTGAGGAGGAGGCAGAAGTCGCCGGGCTTCTCCTGCTCCCGGCTGCACTCGGACAACTTCATCTCCCGGCAGAACAGCGAGACCGCGGACAATGACAACCCGTCCTCCTTCACCATGTGACGCCCCCCGGGCTCGGCGCGGACGGGCGAACAGACAGGACAGAAATGCACGGGGAATGTGGGCATGAAGCAGAAGCGAGCGGGTCTTTCCTGCAGGATCAGGGCTGCCCGTGCTCGGGGTGCTGGCAGGCACTCATGGACAGCGTCCCCCAAACTCACTCGACGGGGAGGCTCTGTGCCCCGGTCCCTGACGGCTGGCGTTCTGCAAAGCAGGCTTCGGGAAATGCTGAATGAAAACGAACTGCTGACAAACGTGAGCTCTTTCAGGAATATTCACGGAGCAGCCCTAGACCACGATGTCTTCTGGTCATCGCAAAACATCCCATGGCTTAAAAAACCAAAATGGAAAAAACAAACGAAAGCCCTCGTGTAACTCATTTTAGGCAAAAGGTTAAACATTTTTCCATCGCGATGGTTACTGTTGGTAATCGTAATAGCAAAATGGGCTGGCTTGAGCTTTATCTCATTTCCCTGTGAAAAAGTGTGAGCTTTTTCTCATTTCTCAAGCATGAGCTCATAAAAAAGCAGAAGAAAAGCAAGCTCAGAGACAGAAGAGGTGGCTGCATAAGTACTAGTGACACTTGTCACGGTGGATAAGGCAGTTGAGGTTGTAACAGGCCGTCAGGAAGTGTAAGTTTGCTTCATTTCCCTCTGCTATTGGAAATTCTCCTCTAAAAACCCATTAGACTGCATGCATTTAGCATACAGAAGGGGCTTAATAATTACTTGTTTAACAAAATGTAATAAAATTGGAGCTTATAGTGCAGTTTAAAGAGTTAGTCGTTTAATTTTTTTTTTTTTAATAAATAGAGTACTTTTTAAAAAAGAACCAGGAGACTTTACTGAGACAATAATGAAAGGACTTTTGTTCATTTCCATCATGGAGTTGAAGAAAGATGTGTGGAGAGGGCTCTGGTCGTGACGAGCTTCAGATTAGCTTCTCAGAGAGCTTGGATCACGTTGGCTTCTGCTGCAGTAAAGTGGTTTTACCTAAAGTCTGAGCTTAACTATGGAATCAGTTTTTAACAAATCTCTTTGACTGCGTCAAAAGTTCACAGAACTCAAGTTTTGAAAGTGCTTTGTAAATATATGAACCTAAGTGGAAAAGCATCAACACATCTTACAAAAACAAAAAAAAAGGAATTCCCTGGCGGTCCAGTGGTTAGGACTCCGTGCTTTCACTGCTGAGGGCCCAGGTTCGATCCCTGGTCGGGGAACTAAGATCCCACAAGCCTTGAGGTGTGGCCAAACAAAACAAAACAAACAAACAAAAAACCAAAAAACCCCACAAATGCGTATTAGAAAAGTCCTGACATGAACTGCAAAGATACTGATGTGTTTTTAATGTGTTATTTGAAACTTTCTCTTGTTCTTACAAGCTTCAGCTACATCTCTACATGAAATTCAACATGATCTCTTAAGATCCAAAGCCTGTATTTTTAAAACATGGTTTTGGCTTTGCAAAATAAAACTGTTTTGTGGGTGAAGTAGGAATTGTCTTCCGGTCTCAGGGCTCCGACTGGGAGACCCTGGTGTTCAGGGGTCCCACGCCCTTCAAATCTGTTAGCGTGTGACTTCAGAAATCAAAGCAGAGGAGACGTTACTCAGATGCTGTTTTCGGTTTGACCAGAGCACTGATGAGATCTGTGAAAGTGTGTTTCAAAACAGGCACAGAAACATCATGCTGACTCAGCGAAGCTGGAATCAAGGTCTTCTGCATCTCTGTCTCCAGAGGAGTGAAACTTGCTTCTTTATGCAATAACTCTTTTCAGATTTCAGCCATAATGAATAAAGGTGTTTCTAAAATGTGCTACATATTTTATTTCATTAAATGACATCGTTTTTTCGTGCTGCCTTGGGTGTCGGAACAGGTGCATCAACAGCCGTTTGGTGCTGCAGAGGCCGACACCCCCGGAGACCCGGGGCTACTGGGGTCTCTGCTCCTACATTAAAGGGCTCCGGACTGTTCTTTAACGGTTCCCGGGTCTTCTTTTCATCTATTTCTCGTATCTTCTCTCACTGTCAGGCTCTGGCTGGACCTTAAGTGTGTGCCTTTCGTCGCTCCTCTGACTCTTTGCAAACATTGTTCCACTGTGTTTGGGGATCATCTGTCTACACTTGTCAGGACTGTGTATTAATAGGGACAGTGGGTTCGTGCCTGCCAGGCTGTTATTAATACATTAATCATATGCACATGTGTAATTTATTGCATATGCATGGGTGTGTGTTTATGTATAATCACATCTATGTGCTGACCAGAAGATAATTTTTCTTGGTTCCTGTTACAAAGTAGTTGAGACGTGGTCTTGATCAATTATTTCTGGATAACTGAGATTTTACTATATGTATATCTCAGCAAAGGTGAAAATTCAGGCACGGAGGTATTATCTTGCAAATTGTATGTTGGTTTGCTTCTGAGGACAGATAGCCTAGCTTTTAAGTGAAGCCAGGAAAGTACAATATTTTTAAATCCTTTTAAGATTCTGATAGTGTGTGCAAATTCTAGGCGTTCGGGAGGTATGAGGACACAGAATCTGGTCTGAATGAATACAGTGTGTATGCTTAGAGTCTACTGGTGTATCACTTTGGGAGGCCTGCCGTAACAAAATATCACAGACCAGGCTGCTCAAACAACAGACATTTCTGTCTCCCCGTCTGAGATCCAGGTGTGGGCAGGGCTGGTTTTGCCCGAGGCCTCTCCCCTTGGCTTGCAGACGGCCGTCTTCTCCCTGTGTCCTCACACAGTCGTCCCTCTGTGGGGGGAGTGTGTGTGTCCTGACCTCCCCTTCTTATAGGGACACCAGTCACATGTGGTTAGGGCCCACCCTGATGGTATCGTTTTAACTTATCAACTCTTTAAGGCCCTCTCTCCAAATACAGTCCTGTTCTGAGGAATAGGGGTCAGGACACCAACCTGTTAATTTGGGGGGACACAAGTCCAGCTAGCCCATAACAACGAGGTTTCTAAAGGCAGAGCAGCTTTTCATATTCGAGTTAATTTCCGACACGTGAGAATTCACTTCCGGGTGTGTCCCCCTTTCTGGTAAGGTGCGCTCCAGGTAGTCGTTCCTAGTTCAGGTTTTCGGTTTTCAGGTGCATTTTCCCCCATAAAATGAGGATGACAGCGGACACCGTGGTGCTGGTCAGCCACACCTGCCGGTTCAGCCCTCACGGTCACTGAGCGCAGATGCTCCCACCGCGGATGGCCCTCCCTGAGGTTCTCTACTGGCCAGTCTGCCGCCCTCCATCCCCCCTTGGGGGAGGGGGCTCCTCCCGCCTCCCCGCCTCGCCCTCCAGCTCTTCAGTGCGGTGGGCATTTCTCCAAACTTGGGCCACTTCTGTACTTGATGTAGAGAGCGCCCTCTTCTCTTGGGGGCCTCAGGGAGGTGGGCAGCAGCTGTGGCCGCGGAAGGCAGTTGTGACGGTGCCGGGGGGGTGGGACCCCCTTCACCCACCCATTTGTATAAGCAGGGCACTCCTGGCTCGAGACTTCAGAGGTTTCTGTTATCTCATCTGATTCCGAGAGCAGCCCGTATCCTCCCTCGCAACTGCGGGAAGACCGTTCGAATCGCTGCAGCCCTCACGGAGTTCAGGTCCTCGGATGCAGAGCTCATTGCCCTGCGGGAGCCAGAGGTACATGCTGTCTTTGTGCTCAGGGACTTTACACGGGAACCAGAGCTCAGAACGAGCAGCTGTGACTTATTTTCACATTTTATGATTCAGTATGTACGCCCGCCACACTCACTGCAAATTGCCAGATTGCTTTCTTACGTTCTTCCTTGAGTTGCATTTGCTAATATATTAGTTTTCCTGATGTTTTATTTAGGTAAATCTACAAGGGAGCTAGCAGTAGGAGCTGCATCTTTTCTATCCCTTGGTTTATTTCTCTCTTGTATTAGAGTCCAGGCAGACAATCCAGGGCGGCTAGCAGGATGCTGTTGTCCTCAACTTCAGTCTGTCTTCATGGTGCAAGGGGGCTGCTCTAACTCCCTCTTTCACATTTTCACCCCAGGCAACAGAAAGAGGAGAAGGCGGAGGCAGGTGGCCTCTTCCTTAAGGGCACAATCTGAAAGTTGTGGGAATCACTTCTCCCAACCTATTGGCCTCAACTTAGTCATGTGGTTACAACAAGGTGAAAGAAAGTTGGAGAAATGTCTCCCGCTGGGCGGCCACGTGTCCACACACGTGTAATAACAGTGAATACACCACAGTTCTGTCACCCTGGACTGTTACTCTGTGGGAGGGGAGAGGAGACAGTGGGAAAATGAACTTCAAGGGAAGGAAGGGCAGCTGTACCGCTCACTTCAAAAAAAAGAGCAAAGGTTGCAAATTTTAAAGAAACGTTCAAGTTGCAGTAGAAAGAACAGAGCACAAGAAGCGGAGATGGTCTTGGCCAGGGTCTCTGAGAAGAGGGTGGGTCCAGCCCCCTCCGCCCAGGAGCGGCCTCCCTCCCCAACTTCGTGATAACCAACACCACAGCATCCGGAGCTGGTCAGTCTGAATTGTCCAAGTACCGTGTCTGGAATCAAGGTTAATATTTTAATGAGAAAGTTTTATTTCTCTGCCTCATTTTGAAAGATTAACTGGCTCCTTGAATTTAAGAATTTGAATTTACAAAGGACATCTGGGGGTCCTTTTTCTGAACCGAGCATGTAGGCGATGACCCAGCACATCTCTCCACGCTAGCAGTGAACAAGTGCATCTATGAGACGCTGTAAAGGGGTCCTTACGAGGGTCCTTACTTCACCGGAGATGTGAGGCCCACTGGCCTCCTGGACGGGGCGCTGCCGCCACCTGCTGGACGCAGGCTGCGGTCACAGGGGCTCCAGGTGAGATGTCCCTGCATCTGGTCTGCCGGTGTGATGGGTGAGGAGGGGTGGCCGCACTGGAGACCCCCATCAAAGGCAGCTGACAGCCTCGCCTTTGGGGAAAGCCTTCCCAACGAGCTGTCCTCGGTCACCCGCAGGCCTGACTTACAAGGTCAGGTCTCTGCCACCATGCAGAGACCCTCCACTGACCCACCGGATCTGGGGAGCAGGGGCTGCGGGGTGGCAGTTCTGGAGATGTTCATGACCTTGGTGGCCATCTCCTCAGACCCAGGGGCCACCTGCCTCTCAGCGGCATCTGCAAACGTGTCCTGGCTGGGGGCTTTCTCTCCTGGGGCTCCTCCTCTGTGTTGCCGTGGGCCCCCCCTGCTCTACCTGCCCCCTCGAGGCAGAGCTGCTCCGACTGGACCCTCTCCCCTCCCCATGTGCCCCCCACCCAGGCCGCCTCCCGTCCCTGGATTTCCGGACCGCCCCTCCACATGCTGATGACAAGTCTGGAACTTTCCCCAAGGTTCTGGGCTCGCAGACAGACCTGTCTCTTGGATGTGCCCGCCAGATACCTCCACCGGGCCTCGAATTCCACACTGAACTTGATGAGCGCTCCGTCTTTCCCAGAGAGCTGATTTGCCCCGGTCTTTCTCTTTTTGATGACTGTTGCCTCTGCCCACCGTGTTTACCAAGCCCACTCCCTGGAGAGCCCTTCCAGGCTGTCTCCAGGCCCGTCGGTTCTGTCTCTAAGCACATCTCTGCGTACTGGGGCCCCCACTGCCTCTTCTTTCACACAGACCATTGCAGTAGCACCACGGTCTATCTTCTCACCCCCCCTTCTGCCTTCACACTGCAGCCAGAGTGGATCCGTAAACCCGAAGTGCATCCTCTCCCTCTCCTGCTTAACCCCTTTCAGTCACTGACCTTGCAGGTAGAAGACAATCCTGACTGCCCCCCGCTAGGCCTGGCATCCTGGGCCCCATTGCCCCCTACCCACCTCAGGCCCCTCTCACGCCCAGGCTCGCAGCCAGAGCTTGGCCCCCTTCCTCCCAAGACCATGCCTTCCCTCCTTGGCACTGTCCTCTCCGCCTGGACGCTCCTCTGTGCGCACGGATCACGCTTGCTCATCCTGCCAGGTTTCCTTGGAAGGTGCCCTTCTCGGTGAGGCCTCCCTGACGTCTCTCCCTGACCCAGCTGGGTCCCCACGCTCCCTTGTAACTCTGCATCCTCTTGGTGGCCTCCTAGCCTCTCACACATTCCTTCCTCCGTTTGTTCTATGTATTTCACCTCTTAGAGTCTGTGCCCAACTCCAGATGAGCCACCGTTAGGGCAGGATCGTGTCTGTCTCACCAGTGACGGCCAGTGTCTAGCACATGGTTCCACACCCAAAGCGTGTTTGTCTAATTAACACACCGAGGAAGACACAGATCTTAACACTTTCATCCTCAAGTACCGTCTCTGCGCGACTCTCCCTGATCTCTGGGGCTGGGCTGCAGCTCTGATTCCACTGTGCTGTGTCAAAAGCACACATTCTTCTGTTCAAACGGCAGAAGGTCCCCAGGGGTGGCCCTGTGGTCAGGGGGCCATGTTTTCAAGTCCGCACCCTGTGCCTAGAAAGCCTGGCCTGTCGTCGGCCCTTGGTTCCTAGGTTTGCTCTCCATAAATACTTTGGTCCCACCTGAAATGCCAGCATTGCTGTTCCGATTTGTCTGGGTGATAGGGTGCAGGTCGCAGGCCCTGTGAGACCCAAGCGGAGTGTGGAGGTGGGACAGGGGACCCAGAGGAGCAGACGCAGAGCCCTCTGTGTGGGAATTATGACGCCCCTCCTGTTAAGTCACAGCTGGGCTTCCTGCACCCTCGCCTGGTGGCTTTCATACCCTGTGCGCCCACCCTCGGGGCTGAAGGAACCTGGCGATGTCTCACAACTGAGGCCGGACACTCGCCAGGAACTTCGGCCCCGAGGTCTCTCCCGGCTGGTGACGGTGACCGTGGCTACCAGGCAGCTGGGCAGGACCAGGAGGGGGGCATCCGCCGGTCACCAGCGCCCAGGAAGCCCCTTCCCACCTGCAGACACTCAAGTTGCTGTCCAGTGTGAAAGGGCAAAGAGCCTGTGAGTCCTCGGATCAGAAGCCACGGGACGCCCCCTTCCATCTCGTGCCCACCGAGGACGCAGAGTCCCTTTGTCTGCTTCTCTGCTGGTGAATCTGTTCACTTTTCTCAGTCTCCTCCCATCATACACACACACACACACACCCACCCCCCTTAAATGTCAGGCTGGGAATTTAATCTTCAAGTAATGCGACTGCTGAGTTACCATGGTTTCCAGGTAACTATGGTAACTTTCCAGGTAATTTTGCTACCTCGTTTTTATTGTTTTCTTCCTTTATCTTCACAGTGTTTGCCTTTGTTTTGGCAAAAGTAATAGCCGATGCATTTGTCTAGGCAGCCAGCTGTTAAAATTTTCGGGTGCTGGTGTTGGGAATCAAACTAAATGTTTTAGCATAAATTAAAGCTGTAATTGCTTTTAATGTGTTGTGGGTAAAATAATATAATCACAGGAGAGTCCCAGGCTTGTTAATAAGAATAACAGGCTTGTTATTACGCAGCTGGACTGGGGTCTCAAATAACAGAAGTATGATTGCATCAGAGTTGTAGTAAAAATGAGAAAAGTGAGTCATTAAAGACTTTGGGAACTTCTCCCACTCGACATTGAAATTCACGTTTAGAAACAAAAAGAGTGCATCTGAGTCTCCCCCGAGCCGAGCTCGTGGCCGCCTGGAGGAATTATTTCCCTAAAACACATTTATTTTCTCTAGAATGGCCAGTGTGTTCACACCCCAGTTTCCTGTTCAGGATTAAAGAAGGTTTCTTTTGCCTGTATTTTTAATTTGGGAATAATTGCTATTATTAAATATACCTTTGTTGAGTTTTAACTGACAAAAACTTGTAGTTCAGAGCTGGTGATTGCATTTCATGCAGGTGTTGGATGGGGTTAGGATTTTGGTGAGATCTGGCTGCTTTTTTCTTGCTAAATGAAAAAAGGTGTCATACGAATGTATAGATAACAGAGCAGTTTGAGCTTTTGTCCAGAGGTCAGAAACAAACCTGCCTTCTGCGCTGAACTTTCATGTTTAACAGGGCTGTACAAACATACAGCCGGATCCGATACAGGCTGAATCTAACCGAGAACCGTTCAGTTTCATGTTGAACAGAAACCAAATGCACGAGCTTTGGGGACTCTGCACTGTCCCCAGCGCAGGCACAAGAAGATTGTAGAGAAAAGCCAGAGGCAGGGGTCTGAAGAGTGTAGGGGGAGGAATGAGGGTGTCAAAGGACAGAAGGACACTCTGGATGAGAAGGGGACAGAGACCCAGGTGAAGCCTGAAATTAAGAGCATGAAGACATGTGAGTGAGAGAGACTGGGGGTGATGGAAACAGAAATAAAGTGATAAAAGCAAATCCTTTGAAGATCTGCACTGACAGCCATCACTGAAATTGCTGCCTCTGGTAAACGGGAAGGCGGACAGCAAGAGTGGAGGAGAGCTCTCCTTCCTGAGGAACAGAACAGGTAGGAGACACAGGTGTGTGCACAGACATAGGGATTTTTTAAAGGAATTGACTCCTACGCCTGTGAGGGTGACAAGTCTGACGCTCACAGGGCTGCAAGCTCCGGCGGGTTTCTGTGTTCGGTCTGGGGGCAGAATTCCTCCTTTTCTGGGAAACCTCGGGGTTCTGTCTCTAAGGCCTTCTCCTGATCGGACGAGGCCCACCACGTTATGGAGGAGGATCTCCTTTGCTCACGACACTGACCTCGTCCACAAACACCTTCTCACAACAACTGGGTTTGTGTCTGATGAGTCACTGGGCACCACTGTCTGGCCAAGTGGACACAGACAGTTAACCATCACACTCACCCGGGGAGGAAACTGGAAAACGCGTTTGAAACCCAGTGAGGTGTAGATCAGGGTCCACGATGGCGTAAACGCTCGCTGGGACCAGGAGGGACACACACCAGCCGAGATGCAGGGGCTGGTAGGTGAAACCCCCCCGAGGAGTGGGGCTCCAACCCCACCCATGCCGGGGCAGTCTGCGCCCAGGGCTGGCGGATCTGCCACTTTTCAAGAAGAGCTGAAAATCTAAACTTTTAAAAATGTAGAGTCTTGGGTTTGTTTTTTAACTACGTATAATATAAAGTAATTGAAAATAACTTGTGAGTCAATCAAAAGCCTTCTGTGGGCTGAATGCAGCCCTTGGGCAGCTGTTAAAGAATTCTGAGATGGACAATGGTTTAACCATCCAGACACAGCAGCAGACTGGAGAGCCACCTCCCCAGGGCTGTCAGATTGGTGCAGAGATGGTGCAGTGCCCAGCCAGGTGACCAGGGGCAGCGGCTGTGCAGGGCCCCTGAGGTCTGGGCCCGAGACCCCCTCTCTTCCTCCCTCTCTCTCCCCCCGTCTGCTGCACACAGATCTGCGTCCTCCCATCTCTGACTCTCTGTCTGCCAGGGCTGCCTGGTCATCTAGGATCAACAGGAATCCTCTGGAGCACAGCCTCCTGCCGTGCTCTCCCTTTACAGGATCAAGAAACTGCTGAGGATGTAACGTAAAATGTCACAGAACAAAGACTGTTGTCTTGTCCGTTCAAAGTGGCCCATTAAGCAAACCGTCCCATTTGAATGAAAATGTGGAAAGCTTTCTGTGCTGCTTGTCAGGGGCTGGACTGCTGATAGAAGATTCCATTGTGTTCCCTGACAGCCCAGCCTGGGGCCAAGAGCGGCCCTGGGAGGAGGGGGGTTTGGGGGATCAGGGTGTCTCAGCTCCACCCAGCCCTTGGGCACACTCAGGTGCACGTTCCCGCATGACTTCTGGTGACATCTCCGCGTCCGGGAAGCAGGCGCTGTCTGGAAGTGCAGCCTCCAGGGCTCACCAGGACGGACACTAGAGCACCCCGAGGTGTAGAAAGGAAGGCGGGGCCCTAAGGAGGTCGGCGCCCTCATGCTAAGGATGGCTCGAAGAGACCCCACCTCCTCCCCAGTTCCCGCTGTGCTGTAGTCAGTTGGTTTCACTTAGGAAATAAGAGTATAGTTGGGGCCCAATATTCCTGCTGTTCTTCTTTTTTTTTTTTAACATCTTTATTGGAGTATAATTGCTTTACAATAGTGTGTTAGTTTCTGCTTTATAACAAAGTGAATCAGCTATACATATACATATGTCCCCATACCTCTTCCCTCTTGCGTCTCCCTCCTTCCCACCCTCCCTATCCCACCCCTCTAGGTGGTCACAAAGCACGGAGCTGATCTCCCTGTGCTATGCAGCTGCTTCCCACTAGCTATCTATTTTACATTTGGTAGTGTATATATGTCCATGCCACTCTCTCACTTCATCCCATCTGCTGCTATTCTTGATTAGAACACTTAAAAAAAAAGTTCTGTGTTATTATATACTTTTCCAATAAAATATGTTAAAGGGAAATCTTGTAGCGGTTTTGGTGAATATCACGTGCATTTGTAAGTTTTCATTTAAGATATTCTCCAAAAGTCATCTTAGTTCCCTCTGTCTGTAGATGTGACGCTGTTTTATTCACTCCTTAGGGAAAGGAGGACTGAGCCCGACCCAGCCAGGGCCCCGAGCTCAGTGCGTCCAGACGTGTGGGCCAGGAGGTTTTATCACGCCGAGCATCTCAGAGGACACACCAATCTCACTGGGCACGCACTAGCATCACCTCCTCTCTGCAGACATGCAAACAGCGTGGCCATGCGGCTCTAGGGGGGCAGTCGGAAGCCGTAAGTGGAGAAGCTGGAATTCCAGCCTGAGAATGTCCGACCTCTTCACGTGCCATCTGCCGCAGCACATTGCCTCCTGTTAGTTCTTCAGAAACCCGAGGTCTTATCTCCCATTATCCTCAGAAACCCGAGGTCTTATCTCCCGTTGTCTTCAGAAACCCGAGGTCTTATCTCCCGTTGTCCTCAGAAACCCGAGGTCTTATCTCCCGTTGTCCTCAGAAACCCGAGGTCTTATCTCCCGTTGTCCTCAGAAACCCGAGGTCTTATCTCCCGTTGTCCTCAGAAACCCGAGGTCTTATCTCCCGTTGTCCTCAGAAACCCGAGGTCTTATCTCCCGTTGTCCTCAGAAACCCGAGGTCTTATCTCCCGTTGTCCTCAGAAATCCGAGGTCTTATCTCCCGTTGTCCTCAGAAATCCGAGGTCTTATCTTCTTTTGTCCTCAGAAATCCGAGGTCTTCCGTTGTCCTCAGAAATCCGAGGTCTTATCTCCCGTTGTCCTCAGAAATCCGAGGTCTTATCTTCTTTTGTCCTCAGAAATCCGAGGTCTTCCGTTGTCCTCAGAAATCCGAGGTCGTATCTTCCGTGTCCTCAGAAATCCGAGGTCTTATCTCCCGTTGTCCTCCACTTACTAAAGCTCACGCTTCCAAGCATCCCACTAGGTGTCTTCTGGGTACCTGGGTTTGACTGGCCTTTAAGACAAGCTCTCTTTGCAGGATGTTTCCAGAAGTCTCCACAAGGGGCACGTGATACTTTTGGTTGACAAGGAGCAGGGCTGACAGGGTTAAATGCTGGCGCAGGATCACGGGCGCCTTACACCCTCCCGAGCATCGCCCTTGCCAACCCTTAGTGGGAACTTCTCCCCCCCGCCCCGAGGTCTGTGGGAGATTCTTCCCTTCTTAACGCATTGCGTGTTGTCCTTGTCTCCTTGTCGGGTGACCCGAGGTGCGGGAGCGAGATGCGCGTCATTCCCGGGGACTGATGGCCAGGACAGGGGGAGGGAGGACCACAGCTGCAGGCCCGTCGGGGAGC
This sequence comes from Balaenoptera borealis, assembly GCF_965194805.1. Lineage (NCBI taxonomy): Eukaryota > Metazoa > Chordata > Mammalia > Artiodactyla > Balaenopteridae > Balaenoptera > Balaenoptera borealis. The sequence goes on along the minus strand of NC_138873.1, from coordinate 2,248,979 downwards.
CTTCAGGAAGCCGCTGTGAGTCGGCCACATCTTCAAGTCAGCCACCTGGGAGTGCTGACACCTTGCGATTCCCGCACGTCAGGGCTGTCGTCTCTTCCCAGACAGCCTGGTACCAGCACACGCTGCACAGAAGGGGATCCAGTACTGGCCGGCAAAACTCGGCCAGAGGGAGAGGAGGGGGAGGAGGAGGACCTGGGAGAGCGGCGCTCAAGTGCGGAGCCCCGGGCTCTTCGCTCCAGGAGACCCGGCTCGCGTCCGCGGGGTCGTGGCCAGACTCCCAAACCCCTCAGAGCGTCAGTTTACTCCTTTGCAGATGGGGTAGTACTTTCCTTGCTGACCTCATAGGTTTTGTAAATAAGAACTACTGGTCCTTTTACTATTTTGGACTTGGACGACTCAACGGGCAGCCCAGCACGCCCTGTGTGTGCGAGTGTAGACCATCTACACCCTCAGACCACCTGCCCGATTAGTGGAAAGCCTGTCAGATTACAGAGGAAGAGAAGATAAGAGAGCCCAGACCATGGAGGAGTGTCTGTAAACCCGCGTGAGAGGGAGAGGCCACGGGGCCGGGCTGGCGCGTGCGGCAGAGAGAAGCGGGCAGAGACTGGCCTGGGGGTACCAGGTTGGGGGAGGGGAAGGGTGTGAAGATGGACGGCGCCTCGCAGCTCCCGGTTCTCCTATTTTCTGATCACAGCCCACAGACTGCTGTTCTGCAGGGGCCCTTTCACTGAAGACCCCGTGACATCGAGTGTGGATGGGTCAGGACATGGCCCTGGGTGGTCAGCCGTCCTCCCAGCCCTCCTTCCAGGAAAGGGTCGTCACCCTCACTTTTCAGATGAAGACGTAACCTCCACAAGGTGATGTGTCTGAGGTCCCTTGGCCAAAGAGCAGCAGGGCTAAACCCAAGCTGAGGCTGAAGGACTCCCAGCTGGACGGCAGCCTATCTGGTCCTGACTTCAGAGCCGAGGGCACGTCCAGCATCTGTGCCTGAGCTCGGGGGAGGGGTGGCTCGGCTCTGCATCCAGGGGACGGCTTCTCTGGCAATCCCCGGTGCACTTGTCCTCAGGCCTACGGTTTCAGTGAAAAAGAGCCTTAGAAACAGACACTGTGTGAGATCTCGGTGGATTAGAGAGCAGTGTGGCCACAGACGAACTCATGGTGGGCCTGGGTCTGGTGTTCCGGGATCCAGGCACAGGGATGTCTTCTTCTTAGTCTCTGACGTTATCAAGCATTTCCCGATTTTCAAAGAAGCATTTCTCCACTTCACGTCCATTAGGATGGCTACTCTAAGAAACAAACAAACAAACAAAGAAAAAACAAAACCAGAAAACAACAAGTGTTGACGAGGGTGTGGAGAAACTGGAGCCCTTGCACTGTTGGTGGGAGTGTAAACTGGTGCAGCCGCTGTGGAGGCAGTATGGAGAGTCCTCAAACAACTAAAACTAGAGTTATCATAGGACCCAGTATTCCTCTTCTGCGTATAGACTCAAAAGAACTGAAACCAGGGTCTTGAAGAGATATTTGCACACCCATGTTCATAGCAGCGTTATTCACAACAGCCAAGAAGAGGAAGAAACCCACGTGTCCACTGACACCCATGGATAAATGGAACGCAGTGCATTTGTGCAGTGGACTCTTATTCAGCCTTAAAAGGGAAGGAAAGACTGACACAGGCTGCAACATAGAAGAAATTTGAGGACGTTATGTGCAGTGAAATAATCATTAAGAAAAAAACCAAGTACTGTCTGCTTCTACGTATGTGAATTTTCTGGAGGAGTCAAATCCATAGGGACAGAAAGGAGGGTGGTGAGGGAGGAGCTGGGGGAGGGGCAGGGGAGCTCGTGTTTAATGGGGACAGAGTGTCAGTTTGGGACGATAAAAACGTTCTGGAGATGGATGGTGGTGATGGTTGCACAATGGTGTGAAGGTACTTAATGCCGCTGAACTGTGTGCTTAAAAACGGGAAAGATCGTACCTTTTATGTATATTTTACCCCAGTTTTATAAAAGAGACATTTTGAGGGTGACTGTTGTTCGGGGGGGTCCCGTGAGCCCTGGCGTTGTGCTCGGGAAGCCTCTGAGAGGTACGTGATGCATTTCCCAGTCCCCGCCAAGGCCACGGCCAAACGTGGGGTCCGTTCACCATCCCGACCCTTAGATAAATCAAAATCGTTGCCTGAATTCTTGGCAGAAGTTATTATGAAAATATAGAGGAAAAGCTTTCTCCAATAAATGTGAAAATGATATTTTCCTTTGTATTAGTGTTTCCCTGGAAGATTCTTTAAGATACAATTTTAAGTTTGCCTCTGGATCTAGTCTTTCAAAGTGTATTTTTTTTTTAAACCTATTAAATAGTGGATAAAGTTAACTTTTTAACTTTAAATCTGGTTGATTTGTTTATGTATTTATTCTACAGATTTATTAAGCATCTACTGTGTGCCAGGCCCCGTGCAAGGAGCTGACGGAGAGGGGAGAGCAGATGTGAGGCTCACGGGAGGCCTTCGGGCTGGGGTGAGTCAGGCGCTATGCTGGGATCTGGCTGGGGCATGTCAGAGGTAGGTCCCAGAGGCTGGACCTGAGTGGGGGGTAGGGATTCCCCAGACAGAGACTGGAGTGTCCCAGACAGCACACCGGCACCTGCAGGATGTGTGCAGGGAGGGAGGGCTCAGCGGCCTGCTGGATTTTGGAAAGAGAAAGGCGAAGATGACCAGGATTTTGAAATAGTGATGGCATTATCCGAATAGGGAAAGAAATGCATCACTCGAATGAAAATCTGGGCTCCTGAATATGTCAGGATTAAGACAGTGCTGAGATTTGCAAGCCTCGCAGCCAAGGCTGGGCACCTGCTGTATTACAAGAAGCGAGTCACACGGGAAAAGAAACCAAAATCTGCTACTGGTAGCAAAATCGTTGTGGTTCTGAGGCCCATCATGTACTGTTCACTCACACTTTCATTTTGAGTCTTTTCCTTTCTCAGAGAAGATAATTTGGAGAAGATGAGAACCTTGTTACTCTACGTCTTTAGAGAAGACAACCGTCTGAGTGCAGAGCTGGCGTCTGACGGGAGAGACAGGACAGAGTGACAACAACATCCACAGAGATGGGTGTTCAGAGGATCCTGAAGCTTCCCTACAAAACATTGTCCTTTTCACAGGATCCTTAGAAAATATGCAGAAGGGAATTACTAGAAAGAGAGAATAGTAATAAAGCTTTGACTTAGCAGAACTATTCAACACCCAGTTCACGAGGCTCTGGGTTGAGGGTGTACCGGTGAAAAGCTGTGTCTGCAAAGGGCCCACAGACTGTTGGAGACGTAAACAAAGATTAGAGAATAAAACTATCGCTTGGAAACAGCAAAGTAACACCCACTGAATATCGTCGTGTGCCAGGCTCTGTGCCCAACAGAGTTTTATGTATTATTTTGTCTCCACAATAATCCCGTACGGTCTGTTGTTATTATCCCCATTTTACGGAAGAGGAAAGTTCAGAGTGGTTTGGTGAATCGTCCCGGGTCACAAAGCAGGGAAGTGACGGAGCAAGGTGCTGACCCAAAGGCCCTGACTGCGGCCAGGAACCCAGGGACCCTCAGCCCCGGCTGCACAGCAGTGGGATTAATGAGGGGACTTTGAACTGACCCGTGTCTCCCAGACCAGCCGAGTCAGGCCGCCCGGGGTTAGCCGGGACATGGGGGTTTCAAAAGCTCCCGGATCCCACAGCGAGTCCAGGAGAAGGTCAGCAAGAGCCCGAGAGGCAGTAACGCCGTGAGGAGGCCTCCCCGTTTCGCCAGGCAGAGCCGCTGGCCGTAGCATCGTGGAGGGAACCAGGCAGGACCGACCGTGCGTGGGAAGCATTCGTGCCCGGTGTTCGCCAGCAGGCCTGTCCAGACAACCACATGAGCTGGCTTTGCCCCGCCTAAGGGCGCCTGATGTCTGTAGATGGCTACGTGCTCTCAGGGTGTGGAATTTACTTGTGTAGGGAGTAAAGAATCTAAATGTCATCAGCAGGAAAATGGTTAAGAAACAGCTTCTGGGAAGATGGTTAGGTCGTCAGTAATGCTTATGGGGAATTTATCATAATGTGGAAAATATTTATATTAAATGTTAGATTTTTTTAAAAGTAGCATTTAAAATTGTATATGCAGTAAGATCAAAGGAAGAAAAATGGAGACATTTCTTTTCTTTGAAAGGGAAGAAACACAGCATAGAATGTTCCCATCAGAGAATTTTATTCGACCGCCTTGCATCTCATCTGGTCACATTTCCCTTCTAAGCCCTTTGAAATTCTGTTCACTAAGGAGGAAATAAAACCCGAGAAAATAGCACAATGTTGCTGATGGGACCCTCGCTCCCCTGGGACCATTGGGCACATTATACTCCCGGTGTCAACAGGGTCTACATCCTTCAGAAGCACAATAGTGGGGTCACGCCCACATTTCAAGTCTGGTTCTGGTAAGGAACCTACCTGGGAGGCAAACAGCTCCGGGAGAGGGTGTAGATTTGCCCTTTTCTATTGCTTAATGCCAGCAGTTTTAACCTTAAATATTACAGCGATCATAGGACCACCTCCTGGGAAAAGCAGAGGCCTCTCCCTGGGGGCAGTACAGGTGCAGCTCCAGGTGAGGCCGCCCGCTGTGGGCTGCATGGGACCCTGTACGACACACAGACCCCAGGCCTCTTCTAGGCGTCTTGGTGAGTCCCTCTGGGAGAGAGCACAGCCGCCTTGAACAGAGAGTGAGAGATAAGGCAGATAGGAAGCTGACTTTCTAAATCCTTTGTCACCAGCATGAGCTACAAATTCAGGACATAATTTAAGAAGAGTGAGAGGAAAAGATGCAGCCGTTGCTGGTGTCCAGGGCCTGTGCCCACCTTCCCTGCAGTGGCCTTGCACCCGGGCTGGTCCCTAGCTGCCATCCTCAGGAGTTACCATTGGGTGGAAATCACCATTTCACATGCAAATTGGTATCTCATACTGTGTGTTTCTCCCAGGAGGCTTAAAGTACAGTGATTTTTTTAGAGCAGGGGAAGCAGATTGAGTTTTGAAAGCATTTAGACATTCAAACTTAAAAAAAAAGGTACTAGAAGCAATTTTGAGAAGTTTAGTAGGAAAGTATTCCTTATAATAAACCAGGGCACTGACTGTGTTGTCTTGGATGTAATGTGTAATCTGTGCAAGTGAAGCTCAAGTTTACCAATCAGTTGTGAGCTAAGTAGAACTGAGCTCAGGACACTTACACCCTGCAGAACCTGTTTTAGACCCAAAGCCCCACTTCCCCATGTCAGTTACCACAAGTCTGTGCAATAGGTAGGAAAAGAGCAGAGAGTTTTTGCATTTTTTGCATTCAAGCACAGAAGGATAAAGTGACTTGCCAACACCAAACAGAGTCAGGACCGCGTCTGCAACACCGCTTTCCACCACCTTCTGCGTCACCGGCCCACCACAGCATCTTTTTCCAGCTACGAATGCGTCGCAGTCATTTAGTGATCGAACCTGCATGGGAATTGCGTAAAGGAGGCTCTGCTCGCTCATTTTGATGAACGGCTCTGCAACACAAAATCGCTGAAGGAAATCCTGGTAAACAACAGTGACACTTGCTGAAGTTGCGTTCAAGTTTGTAGTGCGGAATCTTAACTAACCATCATGAGTGCTCAGCGCCCCCGGGTAGCTGTCATGGACGCGAGGTGGGGAGCTGGCCATCCTCAGGAGTAAGAGTCTCTGAGCTCACAGCCCAGAGCCTCTGCTTCCTGCTTTCGGCCCCTGAGGGTGAGGGTGTAGAAGAGCTTGCGGTAGGAACGTCTGAAGGTGGGGTTCGAGAAGCAGTACACCACCGGGTTCAGCACGCCCTGCAGGTAGGTGAGGCTGCCGGTCACGTCAGCAGCGCGGACCATGGAGCTCAGGACCCCGCAGCTGAGCGCCCCTCGGAAGATGGCCAGTAGGATGCGGGCCAGGAAGCTGGGCAGAAAGCACAGCGTGAACAGCACCCCAACCGTGGCCACCAGCGCCTGGGCCCTCTGCAGCTTGGGCTGCTTGTGTGGGTCTCGGAGCCGCTTCTGGAGAGTCTTGATGAGGCCGGCACTGCAGAACAGGATGAGGCCGAAGGCAAGGATAAACTGGAGGAAGAAGAGGGCTTCCTGCCAGATCAGGCTGAAGGAGGACTCCGTCCTGGGCTCAGAACTGGGGCACTCGGCCTCAGAGAGGAACACGCTTTGGTGGGCGAGGGTGAGGGCTGCCATCATGAGCCAGACCAGGACCGAGATCCCCCAGGCCGCCCGCAGGGACAGAAGGTTGACCTTGAGCCGCGAGTGGACCACCCGGAGGTAGCGGTCCAGGGCCACGGCGGTGAGGAAGGCCACACCCGCCCCGCGGCACAGGGACCGCAGGAAGAGCATCCCTTGGCAAGACGCACGTCCCAGGCCCCAGGTCTTGAGCCGCAGGTAGAAGGTGGCGTGAAAGGGCAGGCAGGCAGCCAGCAGGAGGTCCGCTAAGACCAGGTTGAACAGGTAGACGGCGTAGGGCTTCCACACCCTCAGACGGAAGAAGAAGGTCCAGAGCGCCACGGCGTTGCCCAGCGTGCCCAGGGCACACTCCAGCAGCAGCAGCGAGGCTGTGGCCACCGAGCAGTTGGGTGGCAGCACGTGGCCGAGTCCCCGCCGCGGCCGAGCCTGACGCCGTGGAGGCCAGGGACGCAGTGGAGGCCAGGGACGCAGTGGAGGCCAGGGACGCCGTGGAGGCCAGGGACGCAGGCCCCAGGTTGTTCTCTTTCCCACAGAAGGACAGCGAGCACACTGACCAGCATCCAATAAAGTCAAAGGCAAACTGAAATTTGTCTGTGGAAAGAGGATCAGGGGCAGAGGGAAAAAACCCCTTGCAGTTTTGTTTTGCCCTGAAAGCGGGGAAATTGTGTTTCACTTCCCACATCTGGCATTCAATTGAAACCCTAGTGTCCTGAGAGTCTGTGCGTGAGCACGGCTCTACATCCACAGCTGTCACTGGAGGGGCTTGGGAAGTTCGGGAAGACTTGCTGTCTATAAAGTTAAAATAATGATGGAAGCAAATAGATTGTTCTCTAATTTGCATTGTTTTCCGATAGTCAGATCTGGTCCTGAGTTCCCCTCGAAGAGGACATGGGGGGGGGGGCGCTGGCCATTTTGTAGTTGCCCATTTTCACCTGTCCTTTCGTTTTGTTAGATTTGATTTTCTGCTGAGGAGGCGTCCCTGCCTTCCCGCACCACCTGGGTCAGGACCCGCACCCCTGGGCCTCCGTGCGCCCGGGAAGCAGAGTAAAATCGATGATTGGTCAAGATGCACAGAATCCACCCGCATGGCAGGTCCACGAGCCCAGGGACATGCTCTGTGTGCCAGTGACAAAATAGTGCCTGACGCATAGCGAGAGTCAAAAAATAAATACCGATGAACTCAGTCATTCCTACCCATCCTGATCCTAATTCACCTGGGTCATGACCCACAGTTGACCCTAATTCATAGTGTTTCTGTTAAGCGTGTTTTTTTGTTTCTTTTTTTTGGCCGTATGGCATTCGGGATCTTAGTTCCCTGACCAGGGATGGAACCTGTGCCCCCTGCAGTGGAAGCTTGGAGTCCTAACTGCTGGACTCCCAGGGAAGACCCTGTTCAGCCTGGTTTGGGCTTTGGAGTCAAATGGACTCTAGTTCTATCTGGTCTCTCCACTTAGCAGCAATGTGGGGTGAATATGACAATACCTGCTTGCGGGGTCCTTGTATTTGAGATACCCTTACAGGTACAGCACTGTGCACTGTATCTGGGACATCTCGGGTGCCAGATACATTTGCTGCAGTCATTATTAACCTCTGTCTGATGCTTGGACTCTTAACAAAACTTTTTTTCTCTCCCAATGTAGTAATACAATTTCGCACCCAACTGCAGTTCCACGGTGCTTCGATGCCTTCGTTTCTGAGACCTAACTTGGAAGCTTTAAGGGGTCTCAACAGTAAGAATTACTAGTTCGCTGCATGTTTTCCATGTGTCATGTGCTCTCCTGTGTTATTGCAATGAACCGAGCAACACGAGGTGCAGTAGGTACAATTTTAAGCTCTATTTTTTAAAATAAATTTATTTATTTAGTTTTGGCTGCGTTGGGTAAGCTCTATTTTATGGATGAAGGCGTGGCAGCTCAGAGAGGTTAGGTCACTTGCTCCAGGTCACAGGGAAGTCAGCGGCAGGAGCAGGACTCCCCAGCCCAGCTTGCACCAGAGCCCAGGGTCTTGACCACGCGCCCACCGCTTCCCTGCTGGCAGCAGCCGCACTCCTGTGTGCGTGAAAAGTCCATGTCTCAGAACGCCCACCACGACTATTGATTTGCATGACATTCCGGGTAATTTGACTTGTAGTCCTTCTTGCTTTAATTTTATCAGGGTTTTCCTTTCCAGCTGGGCCACCAGCCCACGTGTCCCCCCACCTCTGCGTCACGCAGGTTCACCTGCCTCGTGTTACCTAAGAAGGTGCATTCGGAGAGTCGTCCAAGCGTCCAGAGCTGCAGAAACGTCCCGACTGGTACCTCTAGTGACACCTCCCATGAACCGCATGTCTGTTATCAGGGGTTCCTTGGGGGCACAAAAGGATGCGTTTGTTCCAGGTGAGGGCTGGCTGGGGACCACGTGTCTCATCTCCAGGGATGTCATGGCACACGCACGGTAACACCAGAAAAGCTGGCACTCACTCACCTTTTCAGGGACGGGAGTTACACAAACGCAGGGAAGAAACAGATTAAATCCTTTCTCTCAACACATTGATAACTTTGAGAGACGTTAAAAGCTACCCCTTAATGGTAGATTTCTGTCCACAGTACACCAAAGACTTTCTAAATTATAAATATTCTAGCTCAATAGGTAACATAAACATTAATAATTACACATTTTCCTTTTTAAAAATAGAAAATCAAAGTTACAGAATTTTTGAAAATTCTGCTTGTCTTTCTCAGCACTGTGGTGTATTTTCCTTACTTCTGAAAGACTGAATTGTCCTTTACTTCCTCTCTTTTAAAGTTATAATATTCGAGGTTCTCCCTTAGGGATCTTGTTAAATCTTTTACTCCTTAGAAACTCCATTTTCAAAAACCATTCTATTTCTTCAATACTCTTCCTATTAAGGAAACTTCTCTGTTCTCACTCCAATTGGTTTCACTTTTTGTTCCATGTCAATAAATGAAGAATACTTGGTCAGTAAACTGTGATTCTCTTTCAGAGTTTCCCTCACCTCCAAGCCCTGTGGGAACCTACCACCCACTCACCCACGAGGGGGCTGCCCTTCCAGTGTCACAGCTTGGGGAGCGGCCGGCTCTTCGTAACCACAAGCCTGAGAAACAGGAAAAGGAGGGCCTGTCCCTGAAACGCACACTTTGGTGGGCCGAGCACAAGTTCCCAGAGCTGAAGAGACCTGGGGCGAGCCCAGCGAAACCAGGCTGGAGGGGTGTGTCTCAGCTCACTGACAGAGCAACGGGGCTGCAGCTCTGCCGGGACGTGACACGGCCCCAGGGGTGCAAGTCTGGGTCAGGGGGTAGGGCCTGGTGCCCGTGGACGCAGGGTCCCGTCCTTGGAGAATCCAGTCTCAGTGCCTCCTCGGCAGATCCCCTCGAATTATTTTTCTTCCCCGGATTCCTGGCCTAATAGATCTAGAAAGAACACCAAAGGAACGTAAGATCTTCTTTGTCAACTTTACACCTATTTACTAAAAACAAACAACAAAAATAAAAATCAAACACACGCAAAGCCCTCCTATACCTTGGACACAAGTTCCATGTCTTAGAATCTTTCATAAAGTGATAGCTAGTGACATAAACAAAGACTTAGCCACAGGAGATCCCTGTGATGTGTCTATGATACCGGTGTTCACAATGACATGAGAAGTTGTTTAAGGTTACGGATTAAATGGAGAAAAACTCCACATCGTCATCTGTGTAGAGCAGCACCTAATCTTGCTTGTTTACAGAAAGTACGGGGAGGAAATTTACCAAATTTTTAGCAAGTAGCTATCTCTAAGTAATGGGATTATAAACGATTTTTTTTTCTTTTTACTTTAGAGCTTCCTATATGTTCTATAACAGAATAGATCACTTTAATAATCAGGAAATAACTGTAAATTTTAAAATTAAGTTTTTAAACTGTGAGTTTACACATGAGAGGGAACCATTTTCTTTGGAAGCATCAGTCCAAGACTAAGGATGGCCGCGTACGCTGTGCGGTAGCCAGCCTCGCAGTGTGGTTAATTATGGTCGTGTGGGTATCACACCCTCTGGGTGAGGGAGAGACACACGCAGAGACAGAGGTAGAGAGAAAGAGAGAGAGAGAGAGAGAGAGAGAGAGAGGGAGAGAGAGAGAAGAAAACGCAGACAGTGCTGACCAGGGGAGGCTGAGGAGGGGGCGGTCCCACCACCCGCCAGGGAGCGCGCCCTGCAGAGTCGTGTCTTCTGATCGGGGAAAATGATCAGACAAGCCACAGAAAGTAGTTGTTGTGTGACACAGTTTATGTTTAAAAATATATGTGTAGGGCTTCCCTGGTGGCGCAGTGGTTGAGAGTCTGCCTGCCAATGCGGGGGACACGGGTTCGAGCCCTGGTCTGGGAAGATCCCACATGCCGCGGAGCAGCTAGGCCCGTGAGCCACAACTACTGAGCCTGCGCGTCTGGAGCCTGTGCTCCGCAACAAGAGAGGCCGCGATGGTGAGAGGCCCGCGCACCGCGATGAAGAGTGGCCCCCGCTCGCCGCCACTAGAGAAAGCCCTCGCACAGAAACGAAGACCCAACACAGCCAAATAAATAAATAAATAATAATTAAAAGGTGTTAAAAAAAAAAAAAAAAAGATCAAAACCAGGCAAAACTAAACTGTGGTATTATAAGTTAAGAGAGGAGTTACCTTTAAAAAAAAAAAAATGTGTATATATATATATGTGTGTATATAACTGGTGGTGATGTAACAGCTGATTTCTCTTCTTATCACGCTTCTCTGTGTTTTCCATTTGTTATGCATTGAGATTATATAAGATTGGCAATGAGATAAAATTTAAGAGTACTCTGTAGAAAATGGAAAATCGTGTTTAGGAAAAGGAGAAACTATTTCTTTTAATCCCTCAAGTTGCGCATTATCGGAGTGATGGTGTGAATATTGCGGGGGGGGGGTGTGTGTGAGAGCAGAACGAGGGGGCAGCCGAGGAGGGCGTGGTGGGGACGAACGAGGTGGCCGCGCTGACTGCCTTCCAGCCCCGAGCTCTCCCGGGAGGGCGAGGAGCAGGATGGAGCCTCAGGACCACGGCATCGCGACCACGTGTCCATGCTTGGGGAGGAGAGCGAGCCTGGGGCTCAGGTGTCCTGACAAGGGCGTTGTGGAGAATCACACCGTTAGCGAAGTTGTCCTTAAAGCAAATTTGAGCGGGGGGCGGTGGTGGGATGAATTGGGAGATTGGGATTGACGTATATACACTAATTTGTATAAAATAGATAACTAATAAGAACCTGCTGTGTAGCACAGGGAACTCCACTTCGCTGTACAGTGGAGACTAACACAACATTGTAAAACAACTATACCACCCCCCCCAAAAAAACCCCAGCAAATTTGAGAAGTTTTGATGCGTGGTAACAGTCATCTTTCTCCTGAAAGTTAGCTGACCTCCTTTTAGCTCAGTGTAGAAATCCGTGATGTACACACACACAGACACACATGTATGCATATTCTATACATATCTAGCAATTCATCATTGAAAGAGGACATTTTAAAAATGTATTTTAGTGAAGTATTGAAGTAAATCAACTGATTTACAATGTTGTTATTTTCTGCTCTACAGCAAAGTGATTCAGTCATACATATATGCATTCTTTTTCATATTCTTTTCCATTGTGGTTTATCACAGGATATTGCCCTGTACTGTACAGTAAGACCTTGTTGTTTATCCATTCTATGTATACTAGCTTGCATCTGCTGACCCCAAACTCCCAATCCATCCCCCCGCCCCACTTGGCAACCGCAACCACAAGTCTGTTCTCTATGTCTGTGAGTCTGTTTGTTTCATGGATAAGTTCATTTGGATTGTGTTTTAGATTCCACATATAAGTCATATCGCGTGGTATTCGCCTTTCTCAGTCTGGCGTACTTCACTTAGTGTGATCATCTCCAGGTCCACCCACGTTGCTGCATAAATAAGGACTAAGATTCCACTGCTTCCCAAACGTGGTCAAGGCAGGGGGCTACTTGCCACCTTATAAACCGTTCGCAGCTGCACCCTGCTTGCCTGTCTTCCAGATTCCGAGCTCCCGCGTGTATCCTCAGTCTGAAAGGAGAAAGGGGGCCCGCGTCCTGGTGTTGCTCACGCCTGTTTCCCCAGTGAAGACACTTTTGGTGAGTTTCCCCCCAGACGTGAGGTCTCCTCCAGCAAGTGCAGAGCCCTGGAGGTGATGTCCCTCCTCCCTGCCTTTCCTCGACGTGGCACGGCTTCCAGTGACCTTCGTTTCATTTACGGCATGGAAATTTCAACAGCGGCATGAAGGTCACTGCTGAAACCTGCCTCCTGCAGGGATCCTGGCCGGGACAGCGGGTGGCACTCAGCTGGTCACACCCCACGCCGACCCGACCTGCTGGGAGCCCGTCCCCCATGGACCGTCTCTACTCGCTGGTGCTAGCTCCACAGAAGGGCGTCTGTGATTTCCCATGATGCGACAGAAGGAAAATTTTTAAACAAAAGTACAAAATATTCAAAAGCAAATTTATCATATTCTACATATTTGACTTTATTTCTTTACTACTTATTCCCTTCCCCTGAACTTTCAACTTTCTAATTCTGCATCAAGATGAGATTGTTTTAATTTTTGTAACCTGAGAGTATGTGGCGGTATCTAATTTAGAAAATGCTCTTGGATACTTTTACTTATTCTTCCAAGAGAAAGTCACAAAAACTTCTTCAAGCTCTAGGCGCCGTCGTGCGTGTCTCCCCGCCACACGCAGACGCTCCTGCCCTCACTTCCCTTCAAGGACTCGCTTCAACTGTCACTTCTCAAGAAGGCCTTCGGGGACCAGCCTTCTAAAATAGCACTGCCATCATCACCACTCACTCACTACCACCGGGTGACCCAGGTGTGTCACCTGGATCAGATGCAGCTCCACCCCTAGGGCCAGAGCGGGACTGGGCGTGTGGCAGTGATCCACCGATTTCTTTTTAATTAATTAATTAATATTTGGCTGCGTTGGGTCTTCGTTGCTGCGCGCGGGCTTTCTCTAATTGCGGCAAGCAGGGGCTACTCTTCGTTGTGGTGCACGGGCTTCTCATTGCGGTGGCTTCTCTTGTTGTGGAGCATGGGCTCTAGAGCGCAGGCTCAGTAGTTGTGGCTCACAGGCTTAGTTGCTCCGCGGCATGTGGGATCTTCCCAGACCAGGGCTCGAACCCGTGTTGCCTGCATTGGCAGGCGGATTCTCAACCACTGCACCACCAGGGAAGTCCCCACCGATTTCTTGAATAAACAAATGAATGAATAAATAACATAATTACAAATTCTCAGTTTCACAAAAAATATAAGGAATGCCATATTTTGATACAAGTTGATTTCTCCAGGAGCAATGAAACTAAAAAGAACACCTTTGAAAACCAGTCCTGTGCTGGTCACCTTTACTTAACTTCTGTGCTGTGCTGTCACCTTAACTTCTGTCCTCATCTTCCTCTTGTGTATCCACTCAGGAAGGTCTGTGTAGGGGATTTTCATCATTCTGAGTTTGAAACTCAGTTCATTTACACCTGTACTGAAAAAAAAAAAGAAGAAAAAAATTAAAGGGCTTTTTTTTTTTTTTTTTAAACTAGGAAGTGCATTTGCACACTGTGTTGGAGTTTAAGTACCATTATTCAACTTTTGCTGAAATTTTACTTTTGTAAGATTAAAAATTTTTCTGCAACAATAAATGATGCTCAAAGTGATTTCTTAGGCATGAAACACTGATGACTGATTTCTTAGGCATGAAACACTCATTCCTTCCTTTGGTGCTATTCACATCCTAGGATTATTCTGAGGTTGCTAAATTTCCTTGACACGAACCATAAACTCAGACTGGTGCCCAGGACCGTCGCGCACTGCCCCAGGCGGGAACTTCCAACCTCTGAGACTGCTTCCAGCCTCTTTCTCTGAAACGACCTCTTTTCCTGGAAATGACATAGCTCCTTTCTATAAGGTCCCCCTCCCAGGCCGGAGGTGAAAATCAGCCAAGAGAGTGAAGAGTCAGCAAGTCTCCTGGAGAGTCAGCCCACGTGGGAGAGAGCAGAGGCCCCTCGGGAAGAGGAAGGGCAGGACTCTGGCCCGGGCCGTTGCCTGGCTCTGGCCGTTGCCTGGCTCTGGCGACTTCTGAGAGTCTGTGGGGAAGTTGCTAACCAAGGCTGAGAGAGGTGGGCAGCCCTCCCAGCACGGGACCGGCGGGCGGTCCACAGCTGGGCCTGAGCTGTGGTTCCACGTCCCCGGCTGCACTTTCCAGGCACTGGGCCTCCCCCTGCGCCTGGCCGCCTTGGGATGTTTCTCCTTCCCTGAGCCTGCTGCCACTCAAGTACACATTGTATTGAATTATATATCACGTCGCTCTTTACAAATGCGTGTCCCCATTGGTCTTCCTCACTGGTATATAAATCGCTTAAAGCTGGGAAGTATTATAAGAATTATAAGTATTTGTAGTCTCAGCACAGAATGAGCAACGCAATACATTCTGAATTTTTCTGAATAAAAAAGAATTTAATTTTGCCCAGAAGATGTCTGCCCCCCGGCTCTCAAAGCCCACTTACCTGCCCCTTGTCGCTGCCCACCGGCAGGATTCTGCCCCCTCCGCTGGGCCCACGCCGCTTCAGACTTGCTTTGTGGAGCACATTACAGCCATTTGTGTCCCTGGAGACCCTCTTGATCAGTCTTACGGCCCTGGCATCCCTCCGCCTGGAGTGATGGAGACCCTAGGCTCTTCAGCGTTTGGGTTGCATTCAGTCGGATGTCTCCCACCACCAGAGTTACGCTTTCACCCTTTGGTAACGTTTGTCACAGACATTGTTTATCCTATTTGCCCTGTGTGGCGACCGCCCAGCACGCAGTAGGCCTCTGCCTATTTTCTGGATTGACAGTGGGCGGGAGCTGCACCACCCGGGCAGGGACAGAGGAGGCAGACCGCACAGGATGTCCACTCACCGTTCCAGCAGCCCTGGACACAGTGCTTCGTGCAGGGCGGGTCCTGGGGTGCCGGCTCGCCGGGGGCCACCGTCCAGCTGTGGGTGTGACTTCCACAGGCCGGTCCCCGAGCCGGCTTGGTGTAGACGCGGGAACCCTCTCTTGTCTGGTCCGAGGGTGAGTCTGGGGTCTTCCTTTGGCAGCTGCAGAGCCCAGCTGAAGGGGGCAGGACCAGAAGCCGGCATGCTGGTCACCTAGCGATGCAGGCTGCTCTCCTCACAAAGGGGGTCGTCCCCTCAGGGGCAGGGCCAGGGTTCAGGAGCCCGTCCAGGGTATGGACGCCCTGGAGGCGGTTCCTCTTTCCAGGAGACCCACGCAGGCCGAGGGCTTGGTGGCCCGTCAACGACACACCTGCAGACTCAGAGGAGAGGCGGTATGCTCCTCTGGTGGGCCTCCCGGGGTCTCCTGGGGATGTACCCTAGTGGGGCCTCAAAATACATTATTTCTACATAAAAACAGTTGAGTTTCCAAAATGAATCTTTATTATTCGTTGAAGCCACGTTTACAACAGAGAACCGGTTGGACCCACCGTCCAGGAAGGCTGAATGTTGCCCCCAGGGTCTCACCCCCTCTTCTAGGGCCCGTGGGCCACGCCTGTGGACTTCAGGGCTTAACCCAAGGGAACCGTCTGGCATCTCAAAGCAGGAGCCTCACTGCAGAATCTCTGTACTCAGCACCTTCGGCCTCCAGCGTGTTATTGCCTCTATTGATTACTGTTTAATGTTTCCCTGCTATCTACTTGATTATAGGCGCTGTTATAACCGCTCAGGACCAATAAACTGCTTCACGTAGCTATATGAAAACTGCATGACACGACAGCTGTAGATGTTGGCTAAGTTGTATCAAGCAAAAGGGAACCATTGCAGATTTTCTAATTAGCAAACCGAGAATAACAGTAATTCATTGTCTGTAGCCTGGAAGGCATTTCTCTTTTTCGGTTTGACGTGTTCGCTTGTTCATTATTTATCGTTATCCTCCAGCCACGTGTGCTGGTAAATTTTGTAAACATGAAGTGTAATTAAGTTCTTCCCCTGACTGTCTTCAGGCGCATCGCACGAAGGGCGGGTTTGGGGAGGATTTCAGTGACGAGCACGCCGGGGCGGGCGCTGCAGACTCGAGTACGGGTATTTGGGCTGCATTGTCCAGGTGAGCGATTTACACCTCTTGAGTTTGAACAACAATTTAAAATTTTCCCGTCAATTTGAGATGGTCGCGTGGGCTTCCAGGATGTCAAGCTAAGTGCCCGCCTGGGCATCAGGGCTGCGAAAGGAGGCGACTGTCCAGAGAAGGGCACCTGAACAATAAGGAAAATGCAGGGAGCACTTCTCTGATGACAAGGATCGTTGTTTTCCAGAATGAGAGAGCACATTCCTCCTCCAACTGTGTCTTTTCCACATTCAGCTTCCTTTTGATAAGTTCTCGTCGGGCTCAGTTCTCTCCGTGGCTTGCGTTCTCTACGAGACCCTGGGCCTCCTCAGACACGGAAAGGCTTCAGGATGGCTCAGTGCCCCCTGGCCACTGACCACATGCAGTTTGGACTTCGTGGTCAGAAAACCGACTCAGAGGTGCATCCATGCGCCGGGGCAGTACTGACCCAGGGCCGCCCTCCACCTCGGCTCCACGCTGAAGCCCACGCCCTTGGGGCTTTCTCCCATCAGTTACGTGGACCTCACAGGCGCCCACCATTTACAGCTTCCGTCTAACCTCACCTTCAAGTGCGCAGGCCTGCTCCTTGCGGCCGGAGGCTCTTATCTTGCATGCTCTCCTCTGATAGGATTGGGAGGAAGCTGGATTCATTATGATGTTTAAATCTAGGAGTTTGGTGGAGTCCAAGGAAGCTCTGAACCCATAATAGAAGTTTCACTATTTTGATTACCCCTCAGTCCCATCTGTAAGACCCACACCCCAGGTGGTCGATAGATAAAGGACCCCATCTACCAAGCCTGAGGGAGGGAGACAGGGAAAACAGCATGATTAAGCGAATGTGGAAGTCTTTCCTGGCCCTCAAAGATCTTCCCACCCTGTGACCATGCCCCTGACATTTTGCCAGTTAACATTCATTGAAAACCAAAACTTGTACAGCGCCTGGTTCATTGGAAGGATGGTAAATATTGATTGTGAATGGACTTTTACTTATTACCGTCGTCACTTCTGTACTGCTTGAAGGACTTACATGAACAAGATACTTTTATAATAAAAACTTGAGAGAGACACATATAAGCGCATAAAATGAATCTATGGTTTGGGGAGCTGTTGCCTTGGAGGAAGTGGTGGGAATGGGTCCCCAGGGGTCCGTACTGGTGGTCGTCTGTTTCTTGTTCTAGGTGCTGGTTACATGGGTGTGTTCAGTGTGCGAAAATTTATCAAACTGTACACATACACCTTTTCTGTCTTTATGTTACAATTCAGTAAAAACTTCCAAAAACTTAAGAGCATCTATCTCAGTTGAAGAGCATTTGGAATTATCACTATCTCCCCTTTTAGTAGCTAACACCCTCAACCAGGAGTTATGAAGCCAGGTTCTAGTACCATTTTTTTCTAGTACCTGGGGTATGTGACCCAGGCCATGTCACTAATCTTACTGACTAGTCTTGCTTTTCTCATTAATATCACAGGAAGAATTTAAACTGGAATCATCTTAATGCCCTGTCCTTCCCAACTCCCACAGATTTCAACCGTGTAATTGAAATGGAGCAGGACCTATGGTCTATGCCCCCCATGTCCTCCGCCTGCCTTTTGTCTGTGAAAAAACTTTAGCTTAAGAATAAGTTTAATTAGAGAAGTGAGAAAATGCAGAAGCAAAGTAAAGCAGCCCAATTGGACTACATAATAATAGTTTGGTCATTAAGCAAAGCCAAGGACCTTTAGTTCCTTCTCAAGGGCTATAGATCATATTCTGAGCCATGTCCCTTGAGCTTTTTAATAGATACGGAACCCCCTACCAGGTGGAAGAAGTGAACTACACGATGACCAGACTGTAGCCATGACGTAAGCCGCCACAACTCTGAGAACTGGCCTCAAGGAAATGGGAACAAACGGACCCTGGGACTGAAGACTAACTGTACCTAAAACAATCAAGATGTTGCTGGTCAGAGCACCGCACGACCAATTTCAAGACGACCGTCAGGGCTGCCTGTGCCGTTTCTGCACGTAGCCCCCTCCCTCCTCCTAGACACCCCTGAAACTCCCCTTTTAAAAGCTCTCACCCACTGATGGTCTGGGGTGGGGGGAGTCAGTCTTTGACAGGGGTCTGCCCTCCCCCCTGGTTCCTGGCATCCAAAATAAAGCAAGCTTTCCTTTCCATCAAACTTGCCTCTTTACTGGCTTTTGAGCGGCGAGCAGCTGGACCCCACTTTCAGTAACCCCATGACCCTTGACCCCAAGGCCATGCTTGGGCCGTTGCCTCTTTTCCGGAGAAGCCCTCTAGGAAGAGGTGGAAGCACCCACGGTCCACACTTCTCTTTTCTCTTTGAGCCACTAGGTTCACATCTTCCTCCCAAACTCCCCTGTGCTGCTCTGGTCATGAATACCAGCGACCTCATCGTCGCCAAACCAGTGACCCACCCTCCGTCCTCGTCCGACCATCGCACGGGCAGCCGTGGACGTGGCGCGGCCCGGTCTCTCGGAACACTTTCTCCGTCTGGGCTCTGTGGTGTCCCTCTCAGCGCCGTCATTTATCTCACTGGTCGCTTTTCCCCAGCTCCTCCTGCTGACCTTCAAAGCCTGGAAAATGCAGGGTTTCAGACCCCGGATCTTTGCTTTCCTCCATCTCCGCTCACTCAGAGTTGGTCTCTCTTGCTGTGCCACGACTTTAAATCTCATCTCTATGGTGATAACTTCCGTGTCTATCTCTCTCCGTGTGGTACCCCCTCAACAAAACCACCTGAATGTCTAATAACGTATCAAAACTAACATACTCAAAACCAGACTCTTGATTTTTCACCCTGTGAACTTGCCCCTCTGCCAGCCTTCCCCATCTAAGGGGCCACTTCACTCTCAGTTCTTGTTAAGCTGGACTTCTGGAGTTTTCCTTGCTCCCTGCCTCTACATCACCACATCCTGTAGACTCTGCCTTAAAGCATATCCCAGATCAGACCACTTTCACCCCTCCACGGCCACCAGCCCACCTTGGTGCCAGCCATGCCGTTTCTTGCCCCATCAAATCAGTAGTTTCCTAATTAACTCTGTCCCACCCTTGTGCTGTGTCTTCTCCACCCACAGCCAGTGAGCCTTTCACAATTGTCATATTATGTCACTCCTCTGATCAGTGCTCTCCAGTGGGTTCTGTACTGGGTGAAATAATGTCCCCCCCCCCCAAATTCATATCCTTCCCAGAACCTCAGAACGTGACCTTCTTTGGAAGTAGGATAATTGTAGATGTAATCTGCAATCTGCTATGATGAGATCATACTGGAAAAGGGTGCACCCTTAATCCAATATATGGGTCTCCTTATAAGAAAGGAAGAGACACAGAGACAGACAGACACAGGGAAGGGAATGTGAGGTGAAGACAAGACACATGGAGGACGGTCATGTGATGTCAGAGGCAGAGACTGAACGGATGAAGCTACAAGCCAAGGGACATCCAGGGCCGCCAGCACCAGAAGCCGGAAAATGCAAGAAGGGCTGTCCCTCAGAGCCTCAGAGGAAGCGCGGCCCTGCCGACATCTGATCGCAGACTTCTGCCCTCCAGAACCATGAGTAGACACGTTCCTGCTGTCTTAGCCTCCCACGTTCGTGATACCTGTTACAGCAGCCATGGGAAAGGAATCCAGTCTCCCTTGGTGCTCAGAGTACAGTCCTAAGTCGCACCTTGGTCTGTAGGCCCTAGTGATCTGGTCCCTGCTCCTTTCTGGCCTCATGTCTGACTGCCCTCCACCCTCCCCATACACACACATGGATGACACACCCACACAGACACACACGCACAGACACACACACACAGATGACACGCACACACAGACACACACACACAGATGACACACACACACACACACAGATACACATGCACAGACACACGCACGGGTGACACACACACAGACACACACACACACAGATGACACACACACAAACACACATGCACACACACACAGATGACACACACACACAGATACACATGCACAGACACACGCATGGGTGACACACACACAGACACACACACACACAGATGACACACACAGACACACACAGACATACCCACAGACACACACACACACACAGACACACACAGACAGACACAGACACACAGACACACACACACACACTGCAGACACACAGACACACACACACACACACTGCAGACACCCTGCCCCCAGGCTGTCTCTGGCTACTGGTGGCTCCCCTTGATCTGACTGGGCTCTGTTCTCCTGGGCACCTTGTGATCCTCCCCTTCAGGACCTCGTCACAGAGCTGGACACACGCATCCGACACAGGAGAGCGGCTTCCCTCCCCCACTGCAGGAACAGCCGTCCTGACACCCCATCTCACTTCACTGCTCCTCACAGCGCCTTCACCCAATGGCTTATCATTCATGTCTCGAGAGCGACACCTTGCTGTTTTGTTTACTGCTGTGTCGACCAGACCTAGAACAATGGTACTTAGCAAGTGCTTAATAAGTACTTGTGGAATAAGTGGATAAATACATTTGAATTTGCTTACTAGATAACTTCCTTGTGTGACAAGATCGTTCAAGGCAAAACAACCCTGCTTGGAATTTGTAGGGTCAAGAAAGGAAGCTAAATGGCTAGGATTAAGCCTCAGGACAGGTTGCTGGCACAGCGGAGATCAAGACTGCCTTCTAGGAGATGTGGTTATATATATACAAAGGAATGTTAGCCATAAAAAAAAGAATGAAATCATGCCATTTGCAGCAACATGGGTGGACCTAGAGATGATCATACTAAGTGAAGTAAATCAGACAGAGAAAGACAAATACCATCTGATATCACTTATATATGGGCTCTAAACAATAATACAAATGAACTTATTTACAAAGCAGAAACAGACTCACAGACTTAGAAAACAAACTTATGGTTACCAGAGGGGAAAGGCGGGGGGGAGTTAGGGGTAAGGGATTGACATATATACGTCACTATATATTAAATAGGTAAGCAACAAGGATTTACTGTATAGCTCAGGGAACTATATTCAATATCTTCTAATAAACTAAAGGACAAGAATCTAAAAAGGATATATATATATATATATATATATATATATACCTGAATTACTTTGCTGTACACCTGAAACTAACACAACATTGTAAATCAACTATAGTTCAATCAAAAAAAAAAAAAAGACTGCTTTCCAGGAAACTGTGCTGCAGAGCTGGAGGGGCGGGTGGGACAGCGAGGGGGCTGAGGAGAGAGCGGCAGAGGGGAGGGGCTGGGGGCAAAGACCTTCAAACGGTGGCACTGGGGTTCCTCACGTCCTTGGAACCTCCCACAGACCTACATTAAATGTAAACCCTCCCACACCTGGTTTTCTTTAAGGACGTTTCCCTCGCCTCAGAATTTCATCGATGGAATGCGTGTTTCCCTGAGTGTGTCCACCAGTGAATCCTTGTGGATCTCACGGCCACAGATTAAAATCTCCACTCGGGTCCCTGATCACACTCCAAGGCGGTAGGTGCAGGGAAACAGAAACCCCACAGGACTGGAGATTGGGAGGAAAGAACTGGTCTCTGATTAAGGGCTGCTCCATACAATATGAAAACATCCTGAGGGCTGACATGGATGGAGCCTCGTAGGAGAATGACTTGCTTTTGAATTCCTAGGTAAGAGGCTTCCCCTCCCAAAGCAGCCTGGTGGGGAGGCTTGTGGTTTTTTGCTTTATATTTGTAAGGAGCTCGGGGAGGAGAGGTGCAGGAGCACCGCACTGAGAGTCGGACCGATGTTCTAACGGAAATAACAAGCGGCTCACGGAGCCAGAGGAAGGCGGGCCAGGAGCATCGCCTGTGGCTGGAGCGTCGCCCCGGGGACTCAGGTGAACGACCGGCGGAGGACCGCCCGCCCGCGCGCCCTGTTCCGCCCGCCCCACCCGCCAGGGGGCGCCGTGCACCCGTCGTGCCCGCTCCCGCGGCCCGGGTGATGCGGCACCGCCCGCCCGGTCCCCGCGGCCCCCGCACACGCGCTCCTCTCCCACCTGCCGCCCCTCCAGGGTGCTGAGCCCCAGCGGGAGGAAGGGACAAAGAGGGAAACGAACCGACTGCTGCTCCGGACCCAGGTTCCTCCAGCTGTGGGATCTGCCCACGTTCCCACCCTCACGCTGGGGAGGGGACAGACAAGGGGACAGCTTGTTATCCCGGGAGGAGCCTCAAGGGCCGGCGAGGGAGAAAGGGCAGAACCCTCTGGGGAAGCCATGGAAGGGCACCTGAGCCAGCCAGGCTGCTGCCTGGGGGAGGTTAGTGCAGTTTTAAAAGACTTCCCCTAAGGAAAGACATCTAAGGGGAATTTTGAGCACTAAAGTAGCCCAGCAGTGGAGGAGGAAAGGAATTTTAATAAAGCCAGCAATACCCACTTAGATGCAGAGATGATTATATTACAAGTAATACACACATAAATTTATATTATATTGGGGGAAGTGTATATTATATCTCGGGGAGAAAAGGGATGGCGGGGGACAAGGACGAGAGAGGACCGAATCCTGGGGGGTCCTGTGTACCAGGCTAAGGCGCTGGATTTCACCCTGAAGGAAAAGGACCATGGCTGGTGGATTGCGAGCCGGGGAAGCAGCATGTGACGCTGGCACTTTGGAAGATTGTTGTTGGGTCATGAAGCACCAGAGACCAAGGAGAGAGGGGCTGGAAGCTTTCCCAGAAGCCAAGCCCACAGGGGCTGGCGACCGAGGGAGGCGAGGTGGGGGCTGTGTGTGGATTACGGCTGGGGCAGCTGGCGCCTGGCAGGGGCGGCTCCCCACGGCAGGTGATGCTGGAAGCAGAGGAGTGTCCGGGGCCTGGCGGGAGAGAGCCGAGAGCCGAGGCCCAGAGCCCCCGGAGCTCACGAGTATTGTCTGCCCATGGCTGAGTTGGGGGGCAGAGGCCCGCAGGGGGGGCCGGGACCCCCGGAGTGGGTGGCTGGAGACCGGGGGGAGCAAGCTGCTGCAGCAGCAGAGAAATAACATGATTTTAAAACCAGGGGAGCCTCACACCGGCTACACTTTCAAACACTTGGGGAGCTTTTAAAAATGCTGGTGTCCGGGCTCTACGCCAGGCTGGACCCCTGGGTCAGAGGTCGGGAGAGACAACCCCAAACGCCCCCCAACCGCGAGGATGAAACGAGCTAACACACGCAGAAGGCTCATGGCTGGTCAAGGGCTCAGCGAGGGGGTGGTGACGGCCCTGTGAGCGACCACCGCGTCGCCTGGGCTGGGGGCGCCCCTGCAGCTCACGAGACGCTCCCCCCAACAGGCTGCTTTACCCAGACGCTTAGCCGAGCATCTGGAGGCCAGCAGACGAAGCACCGCCCGTGAATGTGTCCCAGCTGGTCTGCCTGCAGAGCCTCACCTCCCCACGGCACGTGAGGGGGCAGACGTGCCCTTGAGCGGAGACGGAGCCCTGGAGGCATACTTTGCAACTAGATTGATACGTCAAATATTTAATCCTGGTATTTGAAAGAGAAAACCAGGAAGCTTGGGCCCCCGTGAGCTGGAGCGGAGGTAATTTGATGGAGCAGTAGGAAGCGCGTGGGGAGGTGGGAAATGGGAGATGAACACAGATGAGGGGCAGGAGGGGAGGCCTGGAGAGGGCCGTGCGGCTGGGGGAGGGGGAGGTTCTGAGAGCAGGTCTGGAGGGGGCTGGAGGTGGGGCTCAGGGATGCGGAGGAAAGCTGCGACCCGGGCCTGGAAAGGGACTCGGGAAGAAACACCATCTTCGTTTTTGATCTGAATGTGAAACTGGAAAAGATTGCCAAACACCTTAGTCCTTTTTAACCCTCACATTCTATGTGATTTATTTTGTCATCATCTCTGACTAGTAAAATGGTTTGTGTACTTTACTCCTTGACTACATAAACCCTGTTGGAGCGGTGCTAGTCCGTTCTGGGTGAGGCTGAGGGTATGGGTCACCTAAGGCCCAAAGCCTGGCCTTGAGTAGAACTTTCCAGGCTCCTGGAGGGCACAGCGGGAAGTGACTGACCTTTCTCACTGAAAGCCGCCCTCCTGGCCCTGCAGCATCCCTGGCCCCGCCTGTCCACAGAGTCACCGCCCGGCAGAAGTCCCTGAGCTACTGTCAATGGTCACCAGGACCAACCTGCCAGAAAATACCCGGTCGTCTGTCAGAGGCAGCATTCATGGGCTCGTCCACGTTCCTCACCTGCAACCCACATGAATATTCCCTTACATCTTCGGACCTCGAAAACTATTCTCTTAGGACCTAGAAAATTATTCTCTTTTGAAACACTGGCAAGCCTCCTTGTATCAGATAATGATTGTTAGGCCATCTGTGTTCTTTTTTATCGCCTGGGCTGCCAGTAAACTCAGCACTCGTTTTAGACAATGATCGTGAGTCCGGCCGCATAAGCCTGGATTACTGCCATGCTCACTTTCTCCTTCTTATTTTATGCTTTTAACTTTGCTATTTCTACATTTAACATTTTAGTTTAGATATACCTTTAATTTTTAGGAAATTTTTAACAATATATTGTGACATACTTTCATACATTATATTTTATAAACCTTGCCCTCATTAATTACTCTGAGCAAGTAGTAAGATTACGCCTTTGTTCCTGAGCCCTGGGAGGTGGGTCAAGAGATTTACGATTGTTGGATCCAATCCAGTCGAGGCTTGTAATAACTCCACCGGAGTTCAGAGATAGACAAAACCATTGCATTTTAACCTTAGTCTGGGGTGTTCATTCTCCTCACTCCACTGTGTACAGCCCTTCACAGTGTTTTATAATAACACACTGTCTTCTTAAAAAATTCGAAGCATTTTATTTTTTTACATATATATATTCCCTCTCTCTCTCTCTTTCTCTCTCTCTCTCTCTCTCTATACTCTTTTTCAGATTCTTTTCCCTTAGAGGTTATTATAAAATATTGAGTATATTTCCCTGTGCTCTACAATAGGTCCTTGTTGTTTATTTTATATATAGTAGTGTGTCTATGTTAATCCCAAACTCCTACTTTATCTCCCCCGCCCCTTTCCCCTTTTAATAACACACTGTCTTAATGATTCCTTATGAAGCAGGAATAGTCCCATTGTGCAAATGGAATACTAAGAACAAGATTAAATCACTTGCTTTCGGCTACAATTCAGCCTTCCCAGAGCAACACTGACGTGGTGCAGGGACCCACCGCTCACCCTCCGCACCCGCTCCGGCCCAGCTGGAGACAAGAGCCCCGAGGACTTTGCCTCTCTGCCCCGTCGTACCAGGGCACCTGGGCACACGCCCAAGTTCAAAGGATGAAGAGGAAAGAAACGGCCCGAATGCCGTAGGCAACCTTCCAGGAGCGCCAACGTGCCGGCCCCGCAGCCGGTTGGCAGATGGGAAAGTGTTATCCGGCTGCCCTGCGGCTGCTCTCCAGACGCCCACACCTGCGTCCAGCTGGACCTGAAGCCCTCCCTTTCCCGGAGGGGCTTGGGCTTCGGGCACGTGTTTCTTTGGGCATCAGCAGCAGCAAACAAATCAAGGTGCTCAGCCGTCTGTTCAGAGCCTGGTGACGCCTTGGCCTCGAGTGGGCTCTTAGGGCAGCGGAATCTGCCTGAGGACCACGCGGAGATGCAGTGCCCTCCATTTGGCTTCTCTGCCTGGAACTGGGAGAAGGGACAGCCTCAGGCCAGACATTCAAGTCCGGGCCTCTGCCCACGTCCCCCTCATTTCTGGGTGCCTGCTGGCTCTCTGCAGGCAGAGGACCCCCAGCACCGGAACCCGGGCTCAGGAGGACTGAGCACTCCCAGCAACAGTACTGAGTGTCTGGCTCTTGCCTCCTAAGCCAGGTCGGCTCATCCTCGGGGCGAACGCAGGTGCTCAACAGCACGCGGTCCTGCGGCGGGTCACACCGGCGCTGACAGTCACCGAGGGCGCCTCCCCAGCCTCCAAAAAATAAAATAAATAACGTAAACCTGGGACTGCCTGGGGTGCCCCTGTCTCTGGGCTCTGATGCTGGGACACTGTGGGACAGTGTGCACCCCTGCTGGCCCCTCGGCCTAGGGCATACTCCTGGTGCCATTGTGTCTCAGGGCCAAGGTCTGAGGGATTCCTGAGTCAGGCAGGGCACCTCAGGTTCAGATGCTGTGAGCTGGGTGAGCAGCCAAAGCTCAGCTCCGAATCAGGCTGTGGGCAGCCTGACCTGCGTGCAGGCCCACGCGGTTTATGCACAGAGGCTCAGCGCTCCAGGTCGGCGGGTGCTACGTGCTGTCCAGCCCTCGCCGAGGGCCTTCTGCAGAGATGCTCACTGAGCATGACTCGCTGTGAAATGACCCGAGCTCCGCACTGGGGGAATGCAAAGGGGTCAGGCATCCTGCGGACAGACACAGCACAAGCTGGCCAGCAATACTGGCAGAAAAGGGGAAACAATGCTATGAGATCTCAAGAACGTAAAGGCTCAGTGTGGTGTTAAGAAGACTATAGTTGTGGTCCGTTCAGACCGTGAACTTGAGAGCCCTCAGAAGGAGCTGGGCTGTGGGATGGAGGGGGTCGGTCCTGGGCGGAGGGGAGGGTCTGGCGCCGGCAGAAAGGACTGGAAGTTGGGAGCCGTGAAGGGCAGGCAGGACGTGAGGGGGAGCGGCTGACTTTGTGTGTGGCCTGGAGGAGACCGGCCGGAGGACGGAGGGGAAGCACAGCACCTGAGCTGTCTGACGGATGGGCGGGGCAAGAGGGTGCCACGTGGACAGGACCGCCCAGCCTGGACGGCGGGGGGCGCAGAGCGTGGCCCGTCCCGGAGCCGGGGGTCCTGGGCGAATCCCAGCGGGGGCAGGTGGCACCTGAGAGGCCTGATGTGTCTACTGACAGCAGCTGAAATGTTTATTTATTTGATTAACACCTGTCTTCTCTCTTGGCTGAAACTGAAAGCTGCAGGAAGGAAGGACCGCGTGTGTATCGGCTCAGCTGTACATCTGGGGCATCTGGGGCTCGGTTGGTACTGAGTGAGTGAGTGAATGAACGACTGAGGAAGGGCCAGGCTTTGGCTGGAAGCTCGTGGACAGGCCGAGGATGGGTTCATCCTTCTTTGAATTATTGCTACATTTTCTTCACTCAACAAACCTCCATTAGGCGCCCACTAGTATTACATAGTGGACACCGGGAGGCTTGAGGTCCGGCAGGGGGGAGATGCTCATACAAAATACCGAGGTCAGAAAGTGTGTGTTCACGGGCCACGAGCATAGCCCAGACAAGCTCGATGGATAGGGGCTGAGGGCAGGAGAGCGTTCAAGGTCAACGAGGCAGGTGAGCAAAGCCGTAGAGGCAAGAGTGCCCCTGAGAGCGGCCAGGTAGCCTCCTGGAGGGCGCTGGGCTGGGCTGAAGGACGCACCTCGGAAACACCGGCCACAGGGGGCTGGTGTTTAAACAGCGGGCTAACTGACAGGTCCGTGAAAGGAGAAAAGAGGAAACACGGGGAACACTGTCCGAGAGGTGCCAGAGGGTTGGGATGCCTCAGAAAGAAAGCGGGGCTCAAAGAAGCCATGACCGCGTTACCAGGTGTTCCTGAGCCGTCAAAGACGGTGAGGAAGGAGCAAGACGGAGGGACGTAGGTACTGCTGGTGAGTGGGCAGAAGGCATGCGACCGGCATGCCCCACCTCCAGGCTCATCGTGTTATCAGCCTCACATGTCGTATCCTTTTGGAGATTACTTCTATACATTCTTTTTTAAAAAAAATTTATTTATCTATCATTTATTTTTACTTGCACTGGGCCTTTGTTGCTGTGCGCAGGCTTTCTCTAGTTGCGGTGAGCGGGGGCTACTCTTCATTGCGGTGTGCAGGCTTCTCATTGCGGTGGCTTCTCTTGTTGCGGAGCATGGGCTCTGGACATGCGGACTTCAGTAGTTGTGGCACGCAGGCTCAGTAGTTGTGGCTCACGGGCTCTAGAGCACAGGCTCAGTAGTTGTGGCGCACGGGCCTAGTTGCTCCGCGGCATGTGAGATCTTCCCAGACCAGGGCTCGAACCCGTGTCCCCTGCATTGGCAGGCAGATTCTTAGCCACTGCGCCACCAGGGAAGCCCTGGAAATTACTTTTGCCTGTTGTCTCCAATGGTCTACAACAGGGTAATGTGATGACTTGTGTGTGTGTGTGTCCAAAGTATGTGGACAAGAGTCAAGTCCATAGGGTAATTGCATTTATTTAGAAACTCATACTCTATAAGTGTCAAGAGACATAAACCCTAGTGTGGCTTTGTCACTTGCTGACTCTGAGAGGTAGTCACTGACTTGCCTGGACCTCAGTTTCCCTGTTTGTAAAATGATGGTGTTGGGCTGCATTTTTAAAGCAGCCTTCCAATTCTTAACAACAACAACAAAAACAAGCATAAGCTGTTACCCCCACGATTCTAGGCAAGTTCCGAGTGGCTGATTGTACCCTGAGTTTATTTCTTTCACATATACTCTGGATCTCTATGGATGAGAGGGTGGACTGAAAAATTTGATAAAATAGAAAAAAAATTCATGTAAAAAATGAAATATCGTTGAAGTAGTCGTAAAGAATCAACTATAAACTCTGAGGCATCTTCAGGTAAAACTCTCCCGCCGATACGCTCTGGGTTCATCCACCATGGGGTTTGTTGCTTCACATTTTTGTCTGTGTTACTCCTTCCTCAGCTGGTTTTGTCTGCTCTTCGGTGAGCAGCCTGGCCACCTTCTTGGACCCCAGATACTCGACAGTTCCATACGCCGCCATGGCCAGACTCAGGACGCCCAGGAGGACGTAGAGTTTGACGCTGACACACAGAAACGTGCTGTATCCGAATGCAATGACGTAGCCCAGGGCTTCCCACAGGCGGTAACTGGCAAAGGCGGCCTCCTTGTTCTTCTCAAACAGGACCCCGAAAAGAGCTGCAGGGGAGAGACGGGTGAAAACGTGGCTGTAAAACCGCAAACGACCTTTCTGATTATTGCCGAAAATATGCAGCTTCCCCACGGCCCAGTTTTCCCAATAAAACCAGGACCTTCCTTTGTAAAAACTGGAATTATTTCACGCTGTGGATGGCAGCAAGGCAGGTGACGTTCTCTAGCAGTGAAGAACCATCATATATACCAGAAACAGAACGGATGAAAGTTAGCCCTGTAGGGATGTGGCCCAAGCCCGAGCTTCGCAGGTAAGAAAAGCAAGGCCGAGAGATGGGACCCGTGTCGGTGAAGGCGAGATGCCCCAGAGTGAAGACAAACAAAGGCCGTAGTCGTGAGGGGGAAGGCCATTCATTCCTGCACTTAAGGGAAGTGCATAGTACATAAGTGATTCAACCGTGGGGTTTTTGGTGCCTGCCGCAGGGTAAGGGGATTACCACCGTGTGGGCCTTTCCTTCCCATCCTGGAGGCTTTAGGGGTAAGAGCGTTCAGCCAGCTGAAGCCTTCAAGTGAGACTGCCCCACACCGAGTTCCTGATGAAGAGACTCAAACCCCCTTGGGTGGTTGTCTGAAGGTTTGGGAGAGAAATGACCTGAGTCTGTGATTGGGGCTGAACTGTGTCCCTCAAATCCACATGTGCTAGTTCTGACCCCCGGGACCTCAGAGTGTGACTGTATTTGGAGCTGGGCCTTTAGAGAGGTGATCAAGTTAAAGGAGATCATCAGGGTGGGTCCTAATCCCGTGTGACTGGTGTCCATATAAGAAGAAGAGGTCAGGACACAGACATGCACAGAGGGATGGCCACATGAGGACGCGGGGAGGAGACGGCCGAGTACACGCCCAGGAGAGAGGCCTCAGGGGAACAGCCCTGCCACGCCTGGATCTCAGACCTCAAGTCTCCATTTCTGCTGTATTTTATCACGGCAGCCTTAGCAAACTAGTACAGTCTGATAATGCTTCTAGGTGAAGGTAAATGACTTTCTGTTCCTGTTTGCAGTGTGGTAAAGTTTTGCCAAACGAGAATCAACCCCATCCCCAGGACGTGAGCGAGGCGGCAGTGTGTCTGGAAGGTGGACATTTAGGCAGGGAAAGTTTTCAACAGGGGGACCGGCCTGAGCGTCCCGGCCGAGGTCCTGCTGCACTCTCCAGAGCTGCCTGGTCACCACGCCTGCCATTTTGGCTGATGGACTTGCCCTGCCTCCCCCTGTCCTCTGCTAGGCCGTGGGTTCCCTGAGGCAGGAACCCATCTTATCTGGAATGATAATTCCAGCACAACCCAGTGTCAGCGAAAATCCTTATTGAATGACTGAGTGGACGCATGGGTGGACGGTGACTCATGAAGTGGCAAAACGCCGAGCCCGGTCCTGCAGTGTCAGCACACCCTGCGGGTCAGCAAGCCTCTCAAAGGATAGACAGTAACCCAAGGAAACGGTGGGCGGTCCTGGGGGGAGAGCTGCTGCTTCCTCTTCTCCCCTTCCCCTTACAACCCAAAAGCCCACGCTGGTGAGGCAGTCCAGGTAACATAGGACACGCGACCACACACAGCACGGCACGGGCCAAGGCACCCCCTTTGCACGTGGGTCAGATGATGCGTGAACCAAAATGTCAAGCGTGGGCTCCGGCGCGGTGGGGATGAGCAGACAGCCCGGAGCCCAGCGGGACCAGACAGAATCTGCCCCTGGAGTCCTTCATTCCCGGGGCAGGTGCAGTCTGCAGAGCGGTGGACGTGTCCTCAGAACCGTCCCGCCTGCAGGGCGGGCAGCTGTGGCGGGGAGAGCTGATGGCGGAACTTTCACGCACATATTCATTTTTCAGCTTTCATTCTGTTCCTTTAACTTTGCCCCTTTCCTTCTACCCCTCCCCTTCTCCCCGAGTTTAGAACAGGAGAGGAGAGGCTTGTAGGGGGGAGGGGCCCCTCCAGCACCGGGGGGAAAGGTCTGAGGGCGTGAGGGCGGCAGCAAGGTCTCCTGCAGCCTTGCCTGGAAATGTCAACGCCCAGGAGACGCCCCTTGGCATTTGGTTACTCAGATGTTCATCTGCGCAGGAACCACCCAGGACGGGGGTCCATCAGGCAGATATAAGATATTACGTAAGATACACATTTTAAACAACACATGCCTATTTGGGGAAACTGGAGGCTGTTGGGAACATTCAGAAGGAGGTGTGCTTCTTGTGTGGGGTCTGCAAAGCGCCCTCCCTAATGGAAGTTAACGCACAAAGGGAACCTAATAACCACACCCTGGGACTTAACTTCTGAGATTACTTAAAGGTCTCTTGTCTTTCTTTGGAGGGTGACTCTAAAATAGGACCCCAAAACAAGATGCTAGAGAAGAAACTCCAAGGTGAGACACTATGGCTACAAGTGGTGGATTATGTCCTGTTCTCTGGCAAAAAGGTCCACTGCTCCCTTAGCAGGTTGTGGTACCTGACAAATGCACCCTGATGCTTTGAAAATCCAGTAACACAGCCAACTCTAGCTTTAAGTCAACGTTTTTGGTCTATAGGTTGGTGTGTTTAGGCGATTTCAAGGTTAAGTTTAGGTCGTGACAATCATAAACCACTGTGCTCCAGGATAAGGGGACCCACTGCCCACTCTCTCCTGGGCAAGTTCTGGTTCAAGTCCAGTTCAGCCTTTTAAGTGGCTATGGGCTCCTTAGCTTCCTGAGGGTTTCCCATAAACTTAAACTTTCTGGGCCCCCAGAGCCTTAAATGCCAAATGAAGAGCTTGCCATTCTCTGAGTCTGATTCTGAAATGTGACCCCGGTGAGGGGACCCACCAGCCGGGAAGAGAGGTCCAGGGTGACTGTGAGCTCGCATCCTTGCGTGCAGAGCAGCTCAGCAGTTTGGGAGGCAGGAGGAGCCCTCACCGGGAGGACCTGGAACCCAGAAGTCTGTGGGAAGCTGGCTGTGCCTCTGGATGAACGACAGAGACGGAAGGAGACGTGTGACAGCTGGACAAGAGGGAAGGACTCCTCCCTTGCCGCCTCCTCAGATGGCTGTGTCCAGGAGAGGCTGGATCGAGGGCGGCAGGAGGCTGATGTCAGCAGCCAGAATTGCCGTCTAAGAAAACGCAGAGGAAGGGAATCTGGGGGACTCCATTTGCCCCCGTTTGGGAATATGGCCCAGCCTGAGGAGTAGATGGCAGAGCCAGTCATAATTAAACAAAGTCAGGCTTTTGGGGAAATTACTCATGATCCGTTTCCTATTTTAATCCAAACGTAAAGAAAGCAGCACATTCATTGTGTCAAATTCCAACAGTTAAGGACACGGAGGGCAGAGGGGAAAGACATTAAAAAGAAAAGTAGTCTCAAAGCAATAGTTCAACAATTCTGAAATTACATGTGACCTAGGACTGAACAAATAAGCAATGTGGTATACAGAGTGGAAACTGGGTTTCTCACTGTCAAAGGAAGAAGTTACAGATCAGCAGTGGGGTAAGGGGGTGAGAAGGGGGTGCTAGAATGAGCCCGTGTGCTGGGACATCAGTGTGAGTTCAGCCTTATTTTATAGATAGATGATAGATAGATAGATAGATATGCAGATACAGAAGTAAATAGATGTGTGTGCATATATGTGGGCCAGCAAGCATACGCCCATCTCCTCACTCTGTCCACCGAGAGCGCCTAGAAACAGTGTCGTCTCAGTAGCAATGAGCACACCCAGCACTCAGATCTTACTTCCTAACACCGTTCCCCAATAAAACACACCCAGGCTTCTTGGAGAAATGGCTAATCTAGGGCGGGCACAGGAGTTACCACATGAGCCAAGACTATTCTGGAGTGCCTAACAGTGAGGAAGTACTAAAAAAAAAAAAAAATTGGTAGTGGTGGGGAGGGGGGGAGAGTCGAAAGGACACGGGTGCCAACGGGAAAGACCCCAATCGCCAAAGTTGGAACAATTAGAGCAAAGGAGTGAGTAACGTAGCATTAGATTGTAACCCAAAGGATGCCATAAATACATGAGCCCATACTGATGTAGACAAACTTTTGAGTAAATAGTTAAATAAACTGGGGAGAAGGGACAAATGTTCGTCCTAGAAGAATTATACCTAATGCACGTACACATTCCCCTTCCAGGAGGTGAGGGATAATTACTTCCCCCTGAATTGTAGCCTTGGTGACTGGCGTCCAAAGAACTGACAGTGGAAGGGAAGAGTAGCCCTCTGCGTGGGAGGAGCCAGACCCTGGCTTGACCAGCGATCAAGGTCCACAGCATCAGTGACCAGTTATGTGCTGTCCTGTGTCCCCCGATCAATGTGATGAGAAAGGCACTTCACTCCGGGGTCTTCCTCCCCAAGACCCTTAGCTCTAGCCTAATTATGAGAAAACATCAGATGAACCTAAATTAAGGGACAGTCTACAAAACACCTGACCAGTATTCTCCAAAAGTCAAGGTCGTCAAAAACAAAGAAAAATGAGAAACTGGCACAGACCAGACAAAGGCGGTGTGATGGCTACGTGTCACGTGGTGCCTGCCTGGGAGCTCACAGAGGATGGTGGGGGGGAAAGCTGGAGAAATTTGAATAAAGTCTGAAGTTTCGTTATGTACCAACATTAATTTCTTGGTTTTGACAAATGTACTGCAGTTTTGTAAGATGTTCGAATTAAGGGAAACAGAGTGAACAGTATATGGGAACTCTGTACTGTCTTGGCAACTTTTCTGTTGATCTAAGATTATTCCAAAAGAAAAAGGAAAAAAAAGCCTGCTCGCAGCCTGACCTGGGAAAGGCAGCAGGTGCAAGTGACCAGATGCTGACCCCTGTCCTTGGATGACAGGATGTGAGTGAGTCTTGTTTGGTTGGAAAAGATGGGATACATGAACTGGACATGTAAGAGAAGACAGATTTTTTGAGTTTATCAACCTGAAAACAGCCTCTTTGGTGGCTGACAGGGCAGAAGAGTATTTTTAGGCCAGACATTCTGAATCTCAAGTGCAGGCATTGGCTCGCAAGGGTTGCCATGGCAACGGTACCCATCTCTCGTGAACTGTCAGGGCGGATAAACAGAAAGCCGCCCAGATCACGGGCTCCAACGGCCGGAGGGATCCCTGGAGCCCAGTGGGAACACGAGCAGCGAGAAACACGGTTCTGCCCCAGGACGGAGGGGCTTGGATGCTTCCCACCCCTGATTTGCCTCTAAACTGGAGAACTGTAACATCAGTTTTTCAACTGAGAGGTGATGACTGAAAAGGAGGGTTAAATTGTACTGACTTGTATCCAGTCTCATTAACTAGGAAAGTATGTGGCTCACGTATCTTCTTAGAAGAGAGGCACGTTCAGGGAGAATAGGATTAGAAATCCAACTTGCTATTGAAAAAGCAAAAATGAGAGAGAGCTGATCTTGGGAGGTGGCAAAAGCTACACAAAATTTCCAGTTTTTGAAAATACAGAGACGGTATGGATGGACCACGCTGCAGGGTGGCGAGCCCGAGAGAGCCTGGTGGAGCCAGCCTGCAAGGAACTTGGTCATTAAAATATCCCTCCTAGCCAAGACGATTGCCAGTATAGACGCCAAAAGAAGTTCTCAAATCGTACACGAAAAGAACAATCTTCCCAAGCAACTGATTTTTCCTTGAAACAAATTACTTTTGATCTGAACAAAAAGACAGAAATAATTCATTTTAAATTAGCATTCCTTATTCAAGGAGGTCTTTATCCAAGTTATTCACTGGACCTCATGTAACTCTGCACAATTTTGACAAAGGCTCTGCCTGACGGTCTCTCATGTCTGTGGAAAGAAAAGGAGAGTTAAAGCAATTACTCCTATATCTCAGGGAGAAAGAAAACCAAACATTTTATTTGCCATCATTTGAAACACCTGAGGAATTATTGTATGGACTCTTGCGTGGCTGCTGACTTCTAATGTGTAAATACTGTAAAAAATTCAAGTGAACTCAGAGATGTCAGCTAATTAGAAAGCAAGACGGCAGAAGCATTTGGACTGTTCAGTAAAATAGTGGGGGTCTTTCACACCTCCTCTGGGATGTTGAAAGCAATTCTCTCCTGACGCTCCCTGGGGAAAATGCCTAAGATTCCTACGGGGGAAGTTGTGACCTACACTCCTTTAGAAGGCTACACTGCCAAGAAAAGCTAACGTGGTGTCTGTGTACCTCTCCTCTACCGATTCAGTATTTCTTCTGTTGAGCAACATTGCAGCCCAGCCTGAGACTAGTTTGTCATTGCTTCCAGCAACTGACCTTTGTCCAAACACACCAGATTATGGCACTGAGCCTAACACACCTTTGTCACCGGGTTCAGAACTTCAGGAGAGCCTCCTGCCAAGATTGTGAAACCCAAGCCCCTTGGTTCCAACAGCACTGGGTTTGTTCAGTGATGTTTTCAGCTGTTTCATAAGCCGGCAACAACTGAGATCGTAAGCAGGGGCCGTCCTGGAGTACTGAGTCCACCATGGGTGAGGCCACGTGCACTTGTCCTCTTTGGGTGTAGGGACAGCGGCCAGGCCTCCCGTCCCTGGAAACGCTGGCCTGTGGCTGGCTTGTGGATTGGCCTGACCCAGTTTCCAGTCCCAGGTGTTTCCCCGATAAGGGCTGAAGGGTGGGTGGTGCTTCCGAGGGAAGAGGCTCTCTTCTGAGCCAAATCCACCTCGGGCCCCGGGCTCACGCATCTGCAGGATGCTGGCTGTGTAGACGGCTCACCTCCTGGGGCCTCCGACACCCTCCCCCGGGCCAGGGCCATAGGTGGTTCGGGAAACTCAGGGCCAAGGGTTCCCGCCCTCAGCCCTCGTCCCGTTAGGTCACACAGAACACAAGCCGCCCTCCCTGTCCTCCACGGGCCGTCCGCCAGCCCCCTACTCCCCTCCCTCCCGTGGTCTCCCTCCCAGACCCACTCAGCTACGGTTCATCCTCTGGCAGGACACACCGCCAACCCGCCACCCCAGGGCGCCTCCTGACGCGCGGGGAGCCGGCGATCACAGGAGGCCTCCCCGGGCCTCGGCTGGGCGTCTCCTCCCGGGCTGCGGCCGCTGCCTTCCCATCCGCCGGGGCGACCCGGACTCCCACCCGCTGCAGCCCTCGCAGCCCAGGGAAGAGCTCCCTCCGCGCACCGTCTGGACCCTGGGCCTCCGCCCCAGGCCTGGCTCCGGCCGTCCAGCTCCCCGCGTGCTCGGGGCTGCCGGGGCCTCTTCCCCTGATGCCCCCCGCCTGCCTCTCCCGTGTCCCTCACGTCCACAGCCTGGCCTCCGAGGCCTTTGTCGAACGTCTGCTGGCCGTCCCACCCGCCGCTGTGTCGGGGTGCAGGGCCCCCGAGGGCGCCGGACAGCACTGGCCACGCTCAGCGCTCTCGGCGGCCTGAGGGCAGCTCTCCCGTTCCCCGCGCTGGCGGGGCCGCCCTGCCCTCAGCGGCTCTGCCCGCCTCGCCTCTCACCCGCCCTCTCTGCAGCATCGGCCGAGGCTGCGGCTGCACCTCTGGGCCCGAGTCCCGCTCTGCCCCAGGCCCGGGCCTCTGCAGGCGGCCGCGCTTCTGCAGGGAGCGGTGCGCTGAGGGCGATGCCGCCCGGCTGGGCTACGTCGGGGGACGAATCCTCGCAGGACTGACGGCCGCCTCATGGTGAGGACGGTCCGTTAGGTCGTCGCTGGCTGTGGCTCCTCTAGGAAGCCACATGTCTCAGGCGTGAACTTAGCTCCTTTCCCCGTGGTGACAAAGGGGCCCGTATCCTTCCTTCTGACTGCCTTCCCCCCTCCCCTCCCGGCCAGGGGCCTCCCTCCCCCGGCTTCTCGGCCTCCTCTCCTGGCTCCTGCCCTCCCCCATCTCCTCTCCTCACAGCCCTTCCCTCTGAATCTAAAATCCTAAGAGAGGGAGTTCCCGGGCGGTCCGGTGGTGAGGACCCGGCGCTTTCACCGCGGCCGCCCAGGTTCAATCCCTGGTCGGGGAACTAAGATCCCGCATGCCGTGCGGCGCAGCCTGAAATAATGAAACAATCTTAAGTGATACGCGCCCCAAACAGCCCCTTCTCAGTGCTGGGTCCCCCCGCCGGAGTCCTCTCTCTGTGTCGTGTTCAAGCTCAAGCCAAGCCCCTCAGTGGACGCGTCCAGCCCTGCCGGTCTGTGGGCTCGTCTGCCGCCTTCAGCCTGGGGATCCCGATGCCCAGCCTGGCCCCGGGACCACTGAGTCCCTGCGTCCAGAAGCTCCGCCCCTCGGCCTCCTTCCCACCCCGGGCGCTGCCCTCCACCTCCCCGTGGGTCCGCACCGTCCCCTGCGTCACGGCAGCAGTGACCCCTAAACCCTTGCCGCTGCTTCCACCATTGCTGAGCGAATGAAAGTGGACCCTGCAGCGGTACGTCGGGCCAGCCAGCCTCTCCTCTCAGTGTCCCCGCGAGACACATGCTGAAACCCCAAGGCGATGGCCTCCGGGAGGGGCGAGGTCGTGGGTGTGGCCCTCAGGGAGGGGTCAGTGCCCTTGCGAAGGGGCCCCAGATCCGCCCCTCGCCCCTGCCTCTGCGTGAGGACACGGCAAGAGAGAGCCTCTGTGGACCAGCCCTCCGGACACCGAAGCTGCGGTGCCTTCACCCTGGACGTCCAGCCCCAGAGCTCCGGGCAGCACATGTCTGCTGTTCACAAGCCCCCCCCCCATCTGTGGAGCCCCGTTATGGCACCAAAGCGGCAGAGACGGCTCCCTTCCGGCCTCCCCACCTCCCTGCCTCCCCCAGGCTCCCCGCAGCCTGGAGGACTATCTCGGGCCTGGCCCCCAGCATGAAGCCTCTGCTGACCCCTCCGCCTTTAACTCCGTTCTCCCGAAGACTGACACCCACCCCGAGCCCCAGAGCCACTGCAGGGACGTTGTCACGGTAACCTGTAGGCGCTTCCACCTGTCCCCCACCTCAGCTGAGAGCGGCAGAGGGCCATCCTCCCCAGACACCAGGACGGAGAACACGGGGAGGACACAGCTCAGAGCAGCTCTTCCGGGGGAAGCACGAAGGAACGATCATTTCAGGAAAGAAAGTTGCACGCTTGGTACCTTTTCTCGTGGACATCATGGATCTGAGTAGATGCTCAGAGAAAGCGCTGCAAATCCCCAGTGTGGACCTGGAGCCCTCCCGCCTGTGTGGTCCCCGCTCCACTGCCCTTATCGCACATGTCACCACGTCCCCCTGGGGGGCCCTCCACCCACCACGTGTCCCCCATGACTGGCCAAGGCGGGGCCCCCTGAGCAGCAGTGGATCTGTGCCGGGCACTCACCATTGTTCTGTGTCTGCCAGACGGCGTCGGCCATGCCCCAGAGGCCGGGAAATGCGAAGAACAAAGGCAGCTGGCGGGGGTGAGGCTTCCACAGCAGGAGGGCGATGAAGCAGGACAGCTGGGTCACGGCACCTGTGAGCAGCGGGGAAGGGGCTTCTCTCAGACACTCCGTGCCACAGGACGAGTCTTCTGATCATCTGCTCCCAGGCTGGAATGATGTTTCCTAAACTAATCCAGACTGATTTCTTCAGGTGGGTTTGACGAGGCACACGGAGGCTGCAGGTGAAATGCAGGGCACACCTGGCTCGTGTGCGACTCCGCCCACCTCTGGCCTCCGCGTCATCGGGTGGGGGGCCTCGGGGTGTGTGATTCCGCCCACCTCTGGCCTCCGCGTCATCGGGTGGGGGGCCTCGGGGTGTGCGATCCCGCCCACCTCTGGCCTCCGCGTCATCGGGTGGGGGGCCTCGGGGTGTGCGATCCCGCCCACCTCTGGCCTCCGCGTCATCGGGTGGGGGGCCTCGGGGTGACACAGCTGTGTCTTAGAGGAAAGTGTCGCCTTGCTGGGCAGAGGGGGCCCCAGATTATGGGGGTTCAGAGTGGGAGAGAGAAGCGCTTCTCATTAGGAGTGAGTGGTGGGACCCCTGCTTCTCACTGAGTAGGGGGCATGAGGAGGGGACGGGAAGGGGTGCCCCCAGCCTGGGAGCTGGGGCTTCCAAAAAGGACAAGGAGGGAGAGGCTGGGGGAGAACTTCCTCATTCCTCCTGACTTTCTCATAATGGGTCCTAAGTCCTGGCCTCGTGATTCTGCAGACACTGTGGTGTCCCTCGAATGTGGGAACAGAGCAGCTTATGACCCTCAGGGACTGCCAAGGAGCAGAAAGAGCAGGTGCATCCTGGGTTCCCCGAGGCTGTGTGACCTTGGGCAAGTTACTATGCTTCTCTGTTCTCTCCTCAATATAAAGCAAATTACTTGGCCCCCAGTGAGCACTGACCAATGGTTAATGTGTTCCCTCCCTCTTGCTGCATCACCACAGACCCTTTGGGCCTTGACTGGGCCACCAGGTAGCTGTCTCCTTAACACCCTCATTTCTCCTTATTCACTCTGTCTCCGATTCTTCTTGCTCCCTCAAGAAAAACAGAAGGTGATGCCCGTTTAGAAGACCAGCTTCATCCACCACGTGAACACAGATCTCCTCCTTCTGGAAGGCTCCCTGTCTCCTGCCTGACCCCATGGCCCCCACGGCGGGTGTGGGCCCCCCTTTCTGTGCCTCCACCAAACCCCGTCCTTACCCCAACCCTGGCCCTCATCGCACACGCTCTCAGCGCCCGCAGTGGAGCCAGACCTGCCCCAGGACTGCGTCCACGGTCCACCTACCCAGCGCGAAGAGAGCGATCCTGCCCGTGTACTGGGCCAGCTTCCCGTACAGCACGGAGCACAGCGCGTTGACAGCTGAGAAGCAGATCATCACGTAGCCCACGAACTGGATCCCCAGGGCGCAGGTGGCGTAGGACTGGGGGAGAAGCACAGACCGGTCACCTGCGCTGCCTCGGGCCTGCTCCAGGGCTGAGCTCTGAAGTTGCAGTTTGGGGGTTCACTTTGATCCAGGAATACAGCCCATGCTAAAACGCTTTCTGCCCTGTGACCTGGCCTGCTAAGCTGTCCCAAAAGCTTGTCCGGGCCTCCAGCTCCCAGGGTGGAAAACACTGCTGGTGCTTGTAAGGAAAACCCTCTTCTGAGTAAGAACTAACAGGGAACGCTGTGGATGGACGTCTGGCAAACTTCTCCCCGTGTATCTGTACCATATGTTATTTATACAGGGGCGAATTTGAACTCTTTTTGCTGGTGTGGGTCATTTCCCATCCTGCCTGTAAGACAGCTCGGTGAGGACAGAGCTGGGGAATGAACAGGCAGAGCTCAGGGGATTTTTAGGGCCTTGAAACTCCTCTGGATGATACCATAATGATGGCTTCATGTCATTATGCATCTGTCCAAACCCTGAGAATGTAGAGCACCAAGAATGAGCCCTCAGGTAGACTGTGGACTCGGGGTGATGACGATGTATCCATGTAGGTTCCTCAGTTGTGACAAACGGACCCTCTGGAGGCGGACAGCGGGCGAGGATGTGCCCGTGTGGGGGCAGAGGGTGTGCGGGAACTCTCGTCCTTTCCGCTCACTTTTGCTGTGAACCTAAAACTGCTCTAAGAAAATTAAGTCTTAATAAAAAAGAAGAAGACAGAAGGAACAGGAAGGGAATCTCCATAGAGATGAGAAGAAGAGAAAGTGCCCCTGCCCCAGACTCGGGGGCGGGGCTGGGGACAGACAGGAGACTGGCTAGGAGGCCCCTTGCATCTGGAGAGCGGGGGGACTCTTTGTCATTCTGTCTTCATTCTTTGAAACTCCAAGACCCCAACAGGACTGTCCTAAGAGTAGGGTTGCCAAAGAAACTCTTGGGTGTCCAAATACTCAGGGCCACACTTACACTGAGAGATATTTGTGGTTTATCTGAAATTCAGATTTTTACCCTGCCTTCTATCTTGCCCGTTTGGCAACCCTTCCCGGGAGGGAGCTGAGGTGGGGATGGAACAGGAAGTTTCCTGGATGAGGAGGGTGGTCCTCCAGGGCGGAGCCCCTCGGACACAGGCTGACGGGTCCAGCCTTGACCCTGGCTGTCTCCAGCTCCCACCAGGCCCAGCTCCTCTCCAACACTCTCTGGGAAAAAGGACCCTAACTCTAACATCTCCATCTGTGGCTTCCCTTCCACGGAATCCCAGAAGGTTCTTCAGGACAGGATCCCACCTGGGCAGGGGAACTAGGGAGACAGAGGCTCAGGGAGAGACCCTTGATGGAAGGTGGTCGGCCAGACATGGGTCACGCTTGGTGTCCAGCGTTGGGGCACCACTCCAGCCACCCCCAAAGAGGGCGCCCCTTTGGGCACAAAGCGGGCAGGCAGTGCAGGGGTCAGGCGGGCATCCAGGGAAAGAGTATCTGAGTAGCCAGGGTGACCAGGCTGAGACCAACCTCCGTTTCTAGATTGGAACGCATCATTTAAAAACTAGGTAATGCGCAGAAGACCTAAACAGACATTTCTCCAAAGAAGACGTACAGATGGCCAAGAGGCACATGAAAAGATGCTCGACATCGCTAATTATTACAATTGTAATTATAATTACAATGAGATATCACCTCACACCAGTCAGAATAGCCATCTCAAAAAGTCTACAGACAACAAATGCTAGAGAGGGTGTGGAGAAAAGGGACCCTCTTGCACTGCTGGTGGGAATGTAAATTGATAGAGCCACTATGGAGACCAGTATGGAAGTTCCTTAAGAAACTAAAAATGGAGTTACCATATGATCCTGCAATCCCACTACTGGGCATATATCCAGAGAAAAACATGGTAGGAAAGGGCACATGCACCCTAATGTTCATTACATCCCTGTTTACAATAGCGAAGACATGGAAGCAACCTGCTGATGTCCATAACAGATGAATGGATAAAGAAGATGTGGTACATATATACAATGCAATACTACTCAGCCATTAAAAAGAATGAAATAATGCCATTTGCAGCAACATGGATGGACCTAGAGA
This sequence comes from Balaenoptera borealis, assembly GCF_965194805.1. Classification (NCBI taxonomy): domain Eukaryota; kingdom Metazoa; phylum Chordata; class Mammalia; order Artiodactyla; family Balaenopteridae; genus Balaenoptera; species Balaenoptera borealis. The sequence continues at coordinate 2,206,995 of NC_138873.1, read as the reverse complement.
TTATCATACTAAGTGAAGTAAGTCAAAGACAAATATCATATGATATTGTGTATGTGCGATATCTAAAAAAAGGATACAAATGAACTTATTTACAAAACAGAAACGGACTCACAGACTTAGAGAACGAACTTATGGTTACCAGGGGGGAAGGGTTGGGGAGAGTGATAGACCGAGAGTTTGGGACCTACATGTACACACTGCTGTATTTAAAGTGGAAAACCAACAAGGACCTACTGTATAGCACAGGCAACTCTGCTCAATATTCTGTAATAACCTAAATGGGAAACGAATTTGAAAAAGAATAGATATGTGTTTATGTATAACTGAATCACTTTGCTGTACACCTGAAACTAACACAACATTGTAAACCAACTATATTCCAATATAAAATAAAAATTTGTTAAAAACTAGGTAATAAGGAATTTCAGTGTTATTCGTGGATTTCATGGTTTTCCCTATTTTTCACTCTAAAATGAGGACACAGGGTGAGATGCAGGCAAATAAATGCGATGACTCGCGAGCAGTTTTGGTCCTTTCCCTGAAAACACATCTCAAGTGAGCGGTGTTCCCGGGCTGGCCCCAGCCCAGGTGGGCTGATGTCCTAACCACACGGCGGCTCTCCTGAGGCCGGAAGGACCCCGCGCAGCCCTGGACCCCGCGCCGCCCCCGCCGGCCGCCTCTCCTACCCGCGTGTAGTCGCCGGCCAGGAAGGCCTGCTGGAAGCCGCTGTACAGCGGCAGCAGGACCAGGAGACACAGGCGCTTGTCTCTAAACAGCTTGACCGTCGACAGCAAAGTGGACCAGAACGGTGGCGCTTGTTTCTCTCCCTCACTTTTCTGCTCAGCGTCTTTTACGGGTTCCAGAAACGCGGCGGTGAGCAGGACCGCCAGGAAGCCGCTGCCTGAAAGGACAGGGAGGGGACAGGCTGCTGCGACGGGCGCCAGCGGCACCGCACACGCGCGCGGACTCGGCTCCTCACCTCCTCCTCCTCTCGAAAAGGAGGGTCGGTTTCAAATCCACATTTACGGGCGACGGAGGCAGGCTGAGCCCCTGCCCCCTGATGTGGACTTGGGGGCCACACACGTTGCCTCGATCCTCGTGTGCTGGTTCTGTGACTGTCGGGCTGTCTCACCCACAGAGCAGGTGATGGGAAACCCACACACCCGGGGAGAGACCCCCGAGGTCCTCAGGGCCCTTAACCATGGACCATTTCTCTCGTCAGAATCCTCAAAGTAATTTCTACCAACAGCTAGGCTCCCTTCCCAGGGTTATGGGTCCCGCCCGGAAAGTGACCATCGGCTTCTCTTCATGTTCATCCCAAATCTATTCATCCAAACGTCCTGTGGTAGGAGCTGCATGTATTAGGGTATCTCCCAACCCCAGTGGGATGATGCGTTTGGAGAAAGGAAAGGAGCTCTTTGCATATGGAGATGGGAAGTTTCCCCCCAAGACAAATGGCTAAAAGGAAAAGCCAGGTGCAGAACTGGGAGTCTACTGTGCTCCCATTTGATTTGGAGAAGGAGGGGCATAAAGACGTATTTGTTTAAACGTGCGGTAAGTGTGTCTAAGAATTAAAGACTATGCGGGTTGTCTATGGCTGCAGGAAAGCTGGGTGGCGGTGAGAGGGGGATTTTCCCTTTTACAATATTTGTATTTGGGACCACTTGAACAGGGGATCTATCAAAAAGTGACTCAAGACAACTATTCCTTTCACCCTTGAGGGGATATCCTGTACTTTCATGATTCCGGAAGGTGATGACGAGATCTCTTTCTCTGCCATGAACCCACCTTCCTGTCTCTCGAGGGAGAACGAATGTCTGTTTAATCTTCCTGTTCTTTACGTGGACACCTTTTCGCTCCCTCACTGAGGCTGAGGACCCTTTATCATTTCTTATGTCTCTACTGTTCTTCCATCTACAATGATAATGATAGACACGGTTTGGGATCCACAGATGAATTAAGGATCGGTGGTGGTCTTTCCTCTCCCTGGTGGGATTGGGACCCTTCAGAACAGTTTTTATCGCTTATTGCTGTCCTTGACCCATCACCCTTTAAAGAGGATTTGAGCCACTTTGTGTCTTTACTGGCCCCCAACCTTGCCTACTATTCTTCCATCTCTTGTAGCCACAGATGCCCAAGGCAGCAGGCTCGCCCCTCACTGTGGTGTAGCTGCCTGAGCCGTACTGAAACCGTGAGGCTTACAAAGTCAGCCCTCCTCCAAATTGCCTGAGAAATGGTAAAACCAGTCCCCACACGCATCCCAGAGAAGTCCGTAGTCAATAAACACATTTCCACGCAGAGGAGTACTACTTTACATCTAAGCTTTATCTCTGTAATTCAGCTACTTTTCCTCCTGGCTAAACATTGGTCCCCTCCCCCATTTCATGGGAACTCAACCTTGTGACCAAGTTTATTAGGCCGGGCTCTTGTCCGCAGAAATTTCACAATGGCACTGATGTGCTCTGGGGTCATGACTCCCACCTAACTGTCAAAGCAAGTCAGCGCACGCAGGCGCTCCTCCAAACCGGCCCGTCAGCTGACTGCGAGTGCCCACCACCTGCCGCAGCTCCTTCCCCGGCCTGAGCTCGGAGCAGCCCCAGGACACAGCTTCCCCGGGACAGGGGCTGAGATGCAGCGGCGGGGGCCGGGGGTAGGACTAGAAGCGACACGTTCACCAGGACACAGATGCGTGTCCAGAGGGTCCCTCGGTCCAGGGCCGTCCGCAGGGGCGTGGACAGGGCAATGGCTGGTGGTAGGGCTAAGACACTGCATCGTGAGGACCGAGCTCAGGCATCCTAGAAAATTACTCCAGGGAGATGGTGCTGTCTTTGCTTTGGTCTGTTTTTCTCCTTTCTTATTTTAGTTCTGTTTTTTATTATATTCTTTTTTCTTTGGGGTAACATGGCCTTGCTTGAAGGAAGAAGGGTGTGAAGCCCTGCGAACCAGGATCCAGATACTAAGAGAGTGTCCCCGTATGACGTATGCATGGTTCCTGCTTTACATAAACGTCTGGACTTAGGCGGCTGGATTCTCTGTGAACCAGGACCTCTGTGGAAGGTCCCTAACCACCCAGGGGACACACTGTTCTGCCCTCACATCAGGCTGAATGTTTCCCAAACAGAATGTCGGCCCATCCTCTCCCATATCCCGTGTCCAGTGCGTGGGTAAGTCCTGCTAGTTGTCGCTCTGACTCTCTTGCGCCGCCCCTCCCTCACTCTGCATGCCGTTCTCACTCCCCTGCCTCCTCTGGGTCACTGTGTCGCCCCTGCACTGGTTTCTCTGTCCGCTGTTTTTCTCACGCCCACACTAAACTAACAGGAGACTCTGTCTACAAGACAAACAAGTGGGCATCCAGACTCAAGGCCACAGCTGGTCACGCCCGTCTCTGGCTCCTCTGCCCCCTCCAGGCCCCTGTCCTCCAGCCACTCTGGCTCCCTCTGGGGTTTCTCTGCTTTCAGTGTCGTTCACGTCCCCTGCTCCGCCTGGTGAACCCCTACTCACCTTTCAAGACCTGGCTTGGGTACCACCTCCCCATCAAAGCTGCCCTAGAACGCAATTTCCCCAGAAGACGTAACTACATGTCAACTGGGAACTTTGTTCAAAACACGTGTCCTATCAAATTTTGGTTAGTTGAAGGCACTTCTGGACTCTAAGGTCACTGAAAGTCAGGGTCTTGTCTGGCTGGTTTCTGGGCCACAGAAGGTCTAGCACATTGCTCGGCGTCTGCCAGAGCTCTCTCTGCCTTGTAGCCTAAAGGGCTCACTTGGCGCCTCTGACTTGCAAGCGACCTTGAAAGAGACCCGCGTGTTGGTGGCAGCTTATCTCACAGGGGAGACAAACTGACCATGCACGTGGCCTCTGGACCTTTGATTCCCGGTGGAGTCCTGCACTCAGTCCCACCAAATCCGACACCTATCAGACTCTTGATCTTTAAGAAGGACACAGTCCAAGACCTTTACAGAGTCTAGAATTCAAGAATGACAAAGAATACCCTTAAATTTTCTTCAAATGGTAACAACAACAACAAAAAAACTAGTCTAAAGGTGCTCCCATCAAAGTGGTGATACATCTGTAAGAGTAAAGTCATTTAGAAAGCTATTAACATAAACATTTTCCATTCAGATGAGCGTCTAAGGATAAGAGCATCCTAGGAATTCACTCCCTTGGGCAACCATCTTTCATGAACTTCCAATGTCCTGTGCCTGCCGCTGCCCGGTGACCAGCAGTGGGAGCCCCGAGGCCTCGCCGATGCCCGAGGGTGGGTGCTGGGGGGACCCGTGCCCAAACCCAGCCTCTCAGCAGAAGCCGTTCAAACGTACTCCTCAGAAAAAGGTGATAACACCGGGATTTGGGACTTCCCAAATCCACCTGGACGTACTTAGAACACAAGTAGCCAACCCACCAAGGCCGTGGTCCACTTGATGGGGCCGCCGTAGCCCCGCGTGACCATTGAGCACTTGGAACGTGGCTGCTGTGACCTCAGAACAGTAATTTTACTTTGGTTAATTAGAATTTAAGTAAGTGCACGTAATGGCTACTGGCCTGGGTGGTGCAGGCGTGAAGTGATTCTATCATCACAGGACACCTCGGTCAGCAGAGGCTGCTGCATTCGATTTCATGTGGAAAAGGCTGAGTACAACCCAGCCGAACGCATTTTGTGGGGCTTTTGCAGACGAAGAGAGATTATTCATACTGTGAGCAGGTGGTCTTTTCAACCCAGGAAGGCGACGGGCTTGCTTTGCCTGGATTCCTGGTGCCGAGCACGTACCCGTGTAGATGCCCAGCAGGGTGTAGATCAGCTCCTGGGAGGGACGGTTTGTGCTGTTGGTGGATGCCGTGGCTCCCAGGCAGTCACTGGCCCCGCAGGACTCGAGCTGCTCCTCTGGGATGGCCCCTGTGAGCGAGGAAGCAAAGAGGTGCTTTGAGGACACGGGTGACTTGACAGGAGACGGTACACAAGGAAGAAGACGCCCAGGGAAAAGGAGCCTGGACACACAGAGGACAAGACATCACCGTAGGTCAGAGTCACGAGACAAGGGCTCGTTTGACCCAGTGTCTCAGAATGCTTTTCCCATTGGGCACGTGTCTGTGTACTTGATTTTAAGACACTTTGGACCAATGTGCAATAAATGTTGGTGACTTGTTACATTACATTCTTGACGTAATTGGACCTTGTCCACTTTTCAGAATTAATTAAGAACTAGAATACATTAGACTGGGTGTCAGGCCCACTGGGTTCTCTCTCAGATTCATCTGGAACCAGTCCCATGACCTCCGGCAGGTTATTGCATAACTTCTCTGAATGTTACTTTCTTCTCCATTAAAAGAATAAAATTTGAACGATCAATGACCCTCAGTAGATCCACATCAGAATCTCAGGAGAGAGAGGATGGATGTCATGGAGGAAAGAATACTCAGTATTTCATTGTTTCCATCATACAGATTTTATCACATAAAATGCTGCAAAATCCCCTTGGCCAGTGAGATGTGCAGCTGTCGGATGAGAAGGCTAGAAACCTACAAAGGTTGAGAAAACTTGCAGTGTTCTCACAGTGCCTTCCAGCCCTCACATTCTGTGTCCTACGATCAGGCAGAGACTGAAGCTCACTTGTCTGTATGTTTTTAAAAGTAAACCCGTTCGCTCCTTCACCACGGTCATGTCAGAGACTGAACCTTCACCCCAGCTTCTGTTGGCTGATTGCTGACGGTTACGCCAACACTGAGTAACGATTGGTATCTATCAACTGTAAAGGTTCCCTTCTGTGGATGCACTTAGCAAGTGATGACATCACATGAGCAAAAAGGGGAGACAGATTTTTTATTACAGTTTCCCAAACGTGGGACTTTACATAGGTTAACAGGACCAGGGCAGAGAGAGAGAGACATGATCCTGATAATAGCAGGAGAGTTAGAACATTTTTCCCCATTAATAAATTTCCTGTGAGAACTGAAGATATTTATTTCCTCTGCCCTTGGTCTAAGTCCTCAGACATCAAAGGGTGCAGGCATAAAGCAGATCCACACTTTGTAACCCTGTCTGAGTGTGGCCGGGCAGACGGATGAATTAAAGCATCAGTCACCAAATGTTCAAATCTGTTAAGTGATAAGTGGTCCTTTGTGTAACATGGAAAATGCTGGTGAATGGATCAATTCAGTGGCAAAATAAATCCATGGGACCCGTTCTTAGTCTAGAAGGATAGTAAAGGACTCCGTGAACCTGAGTTCCACAGGCGGTGGCCCTCAGTTTCCCCAGGGCACCTCAGGCTCCCCTGTGCTCAGGGGAGGCCAGGGTTGGAATCGCTGGGGCACGCGTGGACAAGGCGGACCCTCAGACCCACCCAGACTGTCTGGGGAAGAGCCAGGGGCCAGGTGACCCTGAGGCACAGGCAGCCTGAGAGCCACGTCTTGCGGCCTCACGGGCCCACCCGCTCAAGTCCTGAACGAGGACGTGTGTAGAGGGACCAGGGGCCCTCCGCGGTCACCACTTCCTTCCCGTTACCTTGAGTGGGCGTCTGGCCGAACACCAGAGACGAGATCAGGTTGCCCCACACACCAGACGACTGGAATATGAGGAAGAAGATGCCAAAATACTGGCTGACCACGTCTTTGCCGACCTTTCCTGTCTTCTCTGCGTGTGTGTTTCCCATGATGGTGAGGTAGGTGCCCTGCGCGGACCACAGCGGGGCTGCTCCAAGTCCCAGCAGGATGGAAGTGGGGATCAGCGTGTACCTGAGAAATGAAACGCGGGCATGGGGTGCCTCGGGCCCTTCGCTCTTCCCTCCATTCGGGGAGAAGGAAGCTCCTTGCCTGGCCCAGTGAAGCACTGCCGTGTCATTGGTGGTGCTCTGCTTGACAGAGTCGCCCCTTAGCCTCAGATGAACGTGAAAATCTGCGTCTTTTCTGGTTCAGGATCATTTGTAAGAGTGAAATTCGGTGCCAGTGCAGTTTCTTTGTGTTTGGACGTAGCTACAATGAGCTGGGGTTACAAATAAGGCTGGACGGGTTCTAGGTATTTCTAACGGCAGTACATTAGAGACGATTTATTATCTATCAATCTATCTACCTATCTACTTATCTATCTACCTATCCATCTAGCTGTCGCTCTCCTCCATGAGGATTCTGTATGAGAACTCTACGGTAACAGGAAAAAGAATAATGTGAAGCCATCCTATCAATACATCCTGGATGGCAGCGGGGTGTCCCTCAAAGAGATGCTTGATAAGTGTATGGCTGGGAACGAGGGCATGTGGCCCTTGCCCTCAGAGCTTGGTCCCCGAGGGTCCCTTTCTGTCAGGGAGCAGGTAGAGCTCAGGCCCGGCCCGGGGCACTGGTTCCAGCCCTGCTGCGTCCACTCCCTGGGATGGGGTGAGGGTGTGGCGTTTGGTTCACAGGTCCCATTCTGCTAAGTCCCCCTGAAATTCACCCTCCGCATCTTAGGCAGATTCTCCCCTCGTTGCTGGGCCATAAAAGTGCCCTGGCCCAGGAGGGAAGCTGGAGGCCTCAGGAGAGGCCGGGATGGGCAATCGGGGTTGCATGGGCCCAGCAGAGGGGACAGAGGCACCTTGGTGGGAAAATACGGGAAGAAGGCCACGCTACGGTCCCGTCCCAGAAGCCGAGAGGGGAATTTCGGGGAGCACCTGAACGTGGGCGTACCAGCTGGCGTAGAAGTTGCCCAGGGAGAAGGCCACGTAGCAGCACATGGAGATGACGATGGTCCACTTGCAGCCGAGCTTCGCGATGAGGACGGGCGGCAGGAGCAGGGAGGACAGGAGCATCGCGCCATAGAGCGTGCTGAGCGCCGCCACCCCCAGGCCCTCCTCGCTGTACAGGCTGCTCTGTGGGGACAAGGCCAGCCCGGTCAGGGGCCCGGCGGCCAGGGCTAGGTGCTCTGGGTCATCTCCAGGTCCTGGAGACCCCCAGCAACAGGCTGCCTGGGCGGGCGTCCTCTCCTCCAGCTGAGGGATGGGAGGGGAGGAGACTGCGGAGAACTCTGGTCAAGGGGAATCAGCAAGTGGAGACGAGGGGGGAGCAGCCAGTGTGGCCGGCCTGGGGCAGAGGGGCCCTCACGCTTCCTGCTTCCCGCAGCCGCTGCCTCATCCCCACGCTTCCTGCTTCCCGCAGCCGCTGCCTCATCCCCACGCTTCCTGCTTCCCGCAGCCGCTGCCTCATCCCCACGCTTCCTGCTTCCCGCAGCCGCTGCCTCATCCCCACGCTTCCTGCTTCCCGCAGCCCGTGCCTCATCCCCACGCTTCCTGCTTCCCGCAGCCGCTGCCTCATCCCCACGCTTCCTGCTTCCCGCAGCCCGTGCCTCATCCCCACGCTTCCTGCTTCCCGCAGCCGCTGCCTCATCCCCACGCTTCCTGCTTCCCGCAGCCGCTGCCTCATCCCCACGCTTCCTGCTTCCCGCAGCCGCTGCCTCATCCCCACGCTTCCTGCTTCCCGCAGCCGCTGCCTCATCCCCACGCTTCCTGCTTCCCGCAGCCGCTGCCTCATCCCCACGCTTCCTGCTTCCCGCAGCCCCTGCCTCATCCCCACGCTTCCTGCTTCCCGCAGCCGCTGCCTCATCCCCACGCTTCCTGCTTCCCGCAGCCGCTGCCTCATCCCCACGCTTCCTGCTTCCCGCAGCCCCTGCCTCATCCCCACGCTTCCTGCTTCCCGCAGCCCCTGCCTCATCCCCACGCTTCCTGCTTCCCGCAGCCCCTGCCTCATCCCCACGCTTCCTGCTTCCCGCAGCCGCTGCCTCATCCCCACGCTTCCTGCTTCCCGCAGCCGCTGCCTCATCCCCACGCTTCCTGCTTCCCGCAGCCCCTGCCTCATCCCCACGCTTCCTGCTTCCCGCAGCCGCTGCCTCATCCCCACGCTTCCTGCTTCCCGCAGCCGCTGCCTCATCCCCACGCTTCCTGCTTCCCGCAGCCCGTGCCTCATCCCCACGCTTCCTGCTTCCCGCAGCCGCTGCCTCATCCCCACGCTTCCTGCTTCCCGCAGCCGCTGCCTCATCCCCACGCTTCCTGCTTCCCGCAGCCGCTGCCTCATCCCCACGCTTCCTGCTTCCCGCAGCCGCTGCCTCATCCCCACGCTTCCTGCTTCCCGCAGCCGCTGCCTCATCCCCACGCTTCCTGCTTCCCGCAGCCCCTGCCTCATCCCCACGCTTCCTGCTTCCCGCAGCCGCTGCCTCATCCCCACGCTTCCTGCTTCCCGCAGCCGCTGCCTCATCCCCACGCTTCCTGCTTCCCGCAGCCGCTGCCTCATCCCCACGCTTCCTGCTTCCCGCAGCCGCTGCCTCATCCCCACGCTTCCTGCTTCCCGCAGCCGCTGCCTCATCCCCACGCTTCCTGCTTCCCGCAGCCCGTGCCTCATCCCCACGCTTCCTGCTTCCCGCAGCCGCTGCCTCATCCCCACGCTTCCTGCTTCCCGCAGCCGCTGCCTCATCCCCACGCTTCCTGCTTCCCGCAGCCCCTGCCTCATCCCCACGCTTCCTGCTTCCCGCAGCCGCTGCCTCATCCCCACGCTTCCTGCTTCCCGCAGCCGCTGCCTCATCCCCACGCTTCCTGCTTCCCGCAGCCGCTGCCTCATCCCCACGCTTCCTGCTTCCCGCAGCCGCTGCCTCATCCCCACGCTTCCTGCTTCCCGCAGCCCCTGCCTCATCCCCACGCTTCCTGCTTCCCGCAGCCGCTGCCTCATCCCCACGCTTCCTGCTTCCCGCAGCCGCTGCCTCATCCCCACGCTTCCTGCTTCCCGCAGCCGCTGCCTCATCCCCACGCTTCCTGCTTCCCGCAGCCGCTGCCTCATCCCCACGCTTCCTGCTTCCCGCAGCCGCTGCCTCATCCCCACGCTTCCTGCTTCCCGCAGCCCCTGCCTCATCCCCACGCTTCCTGCTTCCCGCAGCCGCTGCCTCATCCCCACGCTTCCTGCTTCCCGCAGCCGCTGCCTCATCCCCACGCTTCCTGCTTCCCGCAGCCGCTGCCTCATCCCCACGCTTCCTGCTTCCCACAGCCGCTGCCTCATCCCCACGCTTCCTGCCTCCCGCAGCCCCTGCCTCATCCCCACGCTTCCTGCCTCCCGCAGCCCCTGCCTCATCCCCACGCTTCCTGCTTCCCGCAGCCGCTGCCTCATCCCCACGCTTCCTGCTTCCCGCAGCCGCTGCCTCATCCCCACGCTTCCTGCTTCCCGCAGCCCCTGCCTCATCCCCACGCTTCCTGCTTCCCGCAGCCGCTGCCTCATCCCCACGCTTCCTGCTTCCCGCAGCCGCTGCCTCATCCCTGAGAAGGCGGGGTGCCAGGGCAACCAGGGAGCTGCGCGTCTCCAGGCTCCGCGGAGACCAAGGTTCCCGCTGTGCCTGAGGCAGAGCAAGCAGCTCCAGCTTAACGCTGTGTCAACACAATGCACATTATTCTTGTTTTTGTCATTTGTCACTTGGTGCCTAGCATAGCTTGGTGTGAAGCGAACAAAGGGTCAAATAGGTAACCAGAGCCAGCTCAGGCAAAGGCAATGGCAGCGGTGACATTTGGCTTTTGCTGTGAAAGAAAAACCTATTAGCATGATTGCTTCCTCCATTTATTTCACTTGTAAAGGGAAAGGAGGGGGAGGAGAAGGGGGGGAGGAGGGAGAGACAGGAGGGGGAGGATGGGAAGGAGGGAAGGGGAGGGGGAGGGGGAGGGGAGGAGAGAAAGCGAGGAGGGGGAGGATGAGGATGGGGGAGGAGGGAGAGGGGAGGAAGAATAGCAGGAAGAAGAGGGGGAGGGGGAGGAGAGGAGGGGTAGAGGAGGGGGCGGGGAAGAAGACAAGTGCTTCCCTTCGCAGCCAGACCTTCTTTCACAAGGGTCCCGCCATCTGTTTCCTTGGCTTCCACATCCAGCTCAGCCCGACCCTGTGGTCACTTGTGCAGGGGGTCCCTGCTGTGCTGCAGACAACTGACCAGACACCAGAGGAGAAAACTTCGCAGAGAGGGTCTCTTCCCTTGCAGAAGCCAGAGCCCAAAACTCAGAAAACCACCACTGTTTGAGAGTCGACAAAGTGCAGACACCGAAATAAGAGCTTTTACGTTCCTTCTCCTTTATGGCTGAGACAGGTGTTACTACCTCCACGGAGGGAAGAAACACACCACGTAGGACCATACACTCAGCTAATTAGTCCAGATGACCCCAAAGCCAGGACTTTAACACCTGGACTATTATCGTTCCTTCCTGCCTGGTCCCCCAACAACACAACAGAAGATCCCACCCATCAGCCGGGGGCCTCTCTGAAGCCCTCCCCGCCCATCCCTTTCCTGTCTCCTGGAGACTCCAAACTGCATAGGCTGTGTTCTCACCCCAGGATTTTCTCTCCCTTTCCACCCCTCAACATACTCTGACCATCCTCATCCTCTTTCCAGATGGTGCCCTTTCTTCAAGTGCATGCCAAGGGTCTCCAGGGGTCTTGAGCGCAGGGAACGTTCTGCTTTTTCTGAATCTCACCCAGTGCCTTGCCCCAAACAGGTACTTAGTCATGTTTGCTGATTAATTGAAACTGAGAAGAAGAACATCTGGTCCCATGACAATTCTAAAGTCTGCTTGGAAGACAGAAGTCGAACAGTCTGCCTGAAGTGGGGTTATCTGGAAATTTCTGCTCCTAACTCCAGTTGCTAGGAGTGTGCAATGTGGGAACAGGTCCAGCCGGGGCCCTTTGTTTGCTTAATACTCATGAATTAGGGAGCTTGCCTCTTTGTGTGCTAATGAGAGGCTGGCAGCACGCTCTGCTCTGCAATTTCCTTTCCGCCCACAGCCCTGCTGCCAGCCGGCGGCGAGGCACATTTGTTACTTATAATGGAGTTCCGCTGCCCACCGCTGGAAGGGAAGGCGGATTTCAATCTCCAGAGTGGGAACCAAATTTCAAAACCAAATGTCTTTTTTTTTCAAGTGAATGACCATGTTCAAATACCTGTCTCTCCATGTGTTAGGAGAGCCAACCTGCAAAATCCATGCCCGAGGAGAAGCCCATGGGAGTGACCTGTATGTAAACAACGAGGACGGTCCCTCAACTCACTCAGCAAGCCGATCGACTGATGACTGTAAGCCCTGACCAACAGAGGCTTACCTGTGGCTCCTGGGACACAAAAGGGAAAGACAACGGCCACCACCCAGGAGCGGGGGATGGGCAGGACTTCCAGGGCCACTGACGCCTCCAGCCGGCCACTGCAGTGTGACAGTGAGTGCTGCAGGGGGAAGCTCAGGGGCCGAGCTCCTGGGAGGGCACGAAGTCCAGTCCAGAGGCGTCAGAAGACTTTCTGGAAGGAGTGAAGGCCTCGCAAGACCTGCGGGATGTGGCGGTGACCAGGGAAAGGTCGGGAGGTGTGGGTGAGGAGGGACGTTTAGGGGATGTGTTTACAGAGGCCCCATCCTGAGAGGAAGGACCCCAAGGAGCATTCAGCTGCTTTGGTCACAGCTGTTGAGCTCTTCTGGTGAGGTGAGGCTGGCCAGCCAGCCAGACTAGACCAACAGGAGCCCCAGACGCCATACTGGGGAATGGATTGGACCCACTGGATCCAGTGCTGAGCACTGTCTGAGGCAGGGGATACGGTGACGGATGGAGTGGTGAGGGCCTGGCCTCATGGAGCTCACAGGCACCGCGTGGTGTGCGCCACAGGACCCGGCGTGCACACGGGGCGCCTCAGCCAGACGTGGGACCCAGGGCACGGGAAGGCGGAGAAGGAAGTGTGACATGCACACCGAGATCTGAATAATAAACAGGAGATCGTCTGCTGTGGGGAAGGCGGTAGATGCGTGTCAGCGTCCTGGGCAAGTGCACGACCAAATCCAGACCGGGGCTGGCACTCTGGGGATGCCTATGACCACCTTGGCCGCCTCGCTGGGGCCTGAGAATGAAGCCAAGCAGATGGAAGCAGAAGGAAGTGATGGAGACTGGCAGGTCCCTTCAACATGGCTGGGATCCAGCCATCCCTAAGGCCACGTCCCTCCTCCCTGCCCTTACCTGCTGTTTCCGAAGCCAGTCCTGACTGACAGAGTCAAACCATGTTTACATGTCCTGGATCAGTGGGCAAGGAAATGCGGCCAGATAAGGGCGGGGACGGAGCAGGGGGGAGTGGTGGGTGGGATAGCTCCACGGCAGGGTAGGAGGGCTGGTTCTCTGACATCTCCGGTCTTCTGAGGAGGAAGAAGCCACCCCAGTGACAGCAATGCCCAGCCCAGGAGCCCTGGGGAAGACGTGGAGGCCAATGTGCCTTCCCCTCAGCTGCACTGCTCTCTCCACTCAGATGCGACTCCGAGAGTTTCCTGAGTGAGGCTTCTGCGTTGTGTGTGACCTCAGCGTCCCACAGTCATAGCCTGAGAGAAGGGACTCCTGGCAGCTCCTAGGGTCCCCCCACTCCCTCCCCCGGCTTCCAAGGGGGCCAGTTTGCTGTCATTCAGCTGCAGCTGTCAGATCACAACCACTTCCTGAGAATTCTGACCCCATCAGTCACGCCCGAACCCAGGGGAGCTGCCCCACCTGGTGACAGCAGGACTTCCTCCGGTGGGGCAAGCTTCTGTAGGGACAGTGTCACTGATGGGTCCATGGTCTCGCTAAGTGCTCCTTCCAGAAAGCACACACTACGTTCAACGTGAGCTCAAGGCAGCATGACAAAACAGGTGTTTCACACACATTAGCATTTTACAACATCACAACGTTCTGAGCAATGTCTACAAAGTCATGGGCTATCCTGGCAAGCAAGAAGACTGTGCTCCCCCTTCAACTTGATTCTGGGAATCACCATGGGCTATGATTTCATTCTCTGTGACCCTAATCAGAAAAAAGACTGAATAGGGCTTCATTGAGGAAAACATGCACTTGGAATTCAGGGCTGAATCTGAGCTACCTCGCCAACCTACAAGTCCAAAGAGTTTGTACTGTAACAATGAAGACAGAAAATTTGAATCTCTCCTCTCTTGTCCTGCACCTCCAACTCTGAGCCCCCTGCACGTGCTTTTCTTGTTCAGCTCTGTGCACACAGTAGGCGCCTACTTCTTGTCGCTGACTGACAGACCTTCCAGGACCACACTAACTTGTCATCAGAAACCTTGCAGATACTTCACTGTGTGGCAGCCCCCAGGCCACAGAGCATGAAGCTGGTGAAGAAGGCACAAGAGCGTGATGACAGGCTGCTTCCTGACCAGCCCTGGGGCTTCCTTGGGGTTTCGTTCACGGTTAAAGATCAGACTTAATGTGGAACTTCCCCGGGGGAAGATCTAGCAGGAATCTACGTGGTATCACGGCCTCTGATGAATTCATTACTGCCCCTGACCACAGATTCACAGTGATTCGTCTTGTGTCTCCTTTTACCCACACAAAGGCAAAGCGGATTTTATCACTAACCCAAGACCAGCTCTCCTTGTCCGAGGGTCAAACACCCACGGTTGTGCAATCCCGCTGAACTGGGAGTCGGGGCTGCACTTAAAAACCACTGTTTGTTTTAGAGGATTTTGGAGGGTGAAACTCCACGTTCCTCGCTGTCTGTGCCATGGGAATTCTTGGAGTCCCAGAGACGTTCAGAAGGTAAGATCACATGACAACTGTACACACCTACCTGCAGACTCTGCAGACCTCCGTAGGCAGTAAAGAGAAGTAGAAATCCAAAGGAAAGCACCAGGATGTTCTTCAGGCTTCTTTCCATCGTGCTGCCTAAAAGCTTCAAGCACCAATAGATTTGTAGTTCCCTAAAAGAAACCAAATAGGGCTCAGGAAAAGCAGTCGGTACCTAGAAGTCACATTCTGTCTTGGAGTCTGAGTTAGACGTGTATTTAGTCACTAAGGCTGCTGAGCGTTAATGAACTTGACAGTTACTGAAGCACCCGGGGCTGTTACTCATTCACCTTCTCTGGAACCCACAGTAATCACTTTCTAACTGGGCAAAAATTAGGACTCTTATCAGCTCATATGGACTGGAAATTTTTTCTACTGATTTCTGATAGATATGGTCCTTATAGGAAAGTGGTGCTTTTCATATTATATATTATTATATAATCGCATATATTATATAATTATATATATTACATAGTATTACATGTGTATATCTTTATATATATATATATATATATATATATATATATATATATATATACATACATATAAATGGTACCTTCCTCATTAAGAGAAATTGTCAGTGGTGCAGAACTTGGAATGTACTTCAGTCTTAAAGAACAAAGTATAAATGTCAGCTTCAAGATCTATAGTTCAACTTCTGAAAAAGAGTTAACATGATTATAAGATCCAAGGGCCAAAGTATTAGTAAGTCAAAGACTATGATTTTACAACACTGCAATAATTTAAAAAAAATTATATAACACTTTATAATTTGCAAAGCACTTTTACATGCTGTCCTACTACAGTGCTGTGATAATTATCATTAGAATTTAGACCCATTACCAGACAGGAAACAGCTTCAGAAGACTTTGGAGGCTTTGGATTTCAGGTTTACAGCAGTGCCGTCCAAGAGAACTTTCTGCACTATCCAATACAGTAGCCACTAGTTATACGTGGCTTTTGAGCACTTGAAACGTGGCTAGTGCAACTGAGGAACTGAATGCGCAATTGCACTTAATTTTAATTGATTAAAATTTAAATTTAAATAGCTACCTGTGGCCAGTGGCTATCGTATTGGACAGGACCAGTCTAGAGTTTAAACATACCCCACATCTCACAGCCAATAAGCAAGCGAAATCATTTGCCTTTACAATTGTTAGGTCAGTTGCTTTATTCCACTGTTGGTAAAATTTGGAGTTTGGAGATTGTTTCCAAAGTTCTGTGAAATCAGTTATTTTCAGCTAGTTGGGATCAATAAGGCAAACCTTACAGTGTAGGTAAATGTCACACAGGGTGGTGACACAGCTCAGGGAAGCAAACCTTACCATTTGAATAGCATGATAAAGTTCTTGCCCTTGCAGCTTAACTTATCCCTATGAAAATCACATTTTGGGGAAAATAAGAGTTTGGGGGATTGACTAAACATGTATTTTCACACTTACAGAGACATGTGAGCAACACAGTCTAGGGAAAGGAATGATAACCATGGACACGAATGAGATCTGGAAGTTCTAACCCTAATCCTGTAACTTCTTAGCTGGACTATCTCAGGTGGATCACATGACTTTCCAAACCTCAGTTTCCTCTTGAAAAAGGAGGGTTGCAAAATTTCAAGAAGTTAACCATTGGGAAAGCCCTTGGAACAGCCCTGGCACATAGAAATCACCAGTGAATGTAAATCAGCTAAGATGATGTTAACTTTCAGTGGAATGGAAGAAGGCTGAGGCAGAGCAGGGAGGGGTTTAAGCCATTAAAAGGATTTTTTTTTTTTAAAAATCAGTCAGAGACTATTTTTTTTTAAATTTTTATTTATTTATTTATTTATTTATTTATTTATTTATTTATTTATTTTTGTCTGTGTTGGGTCTTCGTTTCTGTGCAAGGACTTTCTCTAGTTGCGGGGAGCGGGGGCCACTCTTCATCGCAGAGCGCGGGCCTCTCACTGTCGCGGCCTCTCTTGTTGCGGAGCACAGGCTCCAGACGCGCAGGTTCAGTAGTTGTGGCTCACGGGCCCAGTTGCTCCGCGGCATGTGGGATCTTCCTGGACCAGGGCCCGAAGCCGTGTCCCCCGCATTGGCAGGCGGATTCTCAACCACTGCGCCACCAGGGAAGCCCCAGACTATTCTTAATTATGAGATGACTCTGGACTCTTCTCAACCCAGAGGTGGCACCGAGGAATCTGCGTGACAACCTCCGCCCCTCCCCGAGACACCCTCGCCTCCCGTCAGCGCCCCATGCATTTGCCGTCCCATCTTTCGCTGCTTCTGGAAGCTCGAGGTCCCTGTCCTCTGGCCTGTCCCTTCTCTCCAAGCCTGCTGTTCGTTTGCAGGGACGCTGTCTGAGCTGGGGGTTCCCACTGCCCTGAGTTCCGCATCCCTGAGTTCTCTGTGTAGACACGCCACACACGCCTTAGTAACTTCTGTTTGCTTTTCTCCTGTTGCTCTCTCTCAAGTCAGCCTAATTTGCAGCCTCTGCAGTGACCCTAAGATGGGTGAGACCTGAGGTGCCCTGGGAGGTGGTGAGTGGCCACCAGGTGTCAGGAAAGTCCATGCCTGGGGGCTCGTACTTGGAGACTGACCTGCATTCTCTGGGCAACCTTGAGAATCGCCTGGAGAATGGAGGGCTGTGAAGAGGCCACACCCCATTAGACAGACAGACAGAAAGACAGACAGAAAGCCAGCGGAGCCCAATGTCCCTGAAGCAGCCAGCTGCCTCCACAGGGACCGAGGCTCCCCCGGGCCAGCAGCTGTCCCAGGTGGCCGGGTAACAGGGGGCCCCAGAGACGCCTCGCAGTGTTCCAGCAGGATGACCAGCAGTGCGGTGAGAAGTGAGGGGAGAGACTCCAGGTGCCTCCAAGGGCAGCATCCTGAACAAAGCAGGCTGTGCCGAGGGCCTGCACCAAGGACCCCTGTGCCACGCTTGCTGGGTCCTCTGTGGTTGGAGAACTGGGGCCTGGCCTATTGCGGACAACGTGCTGGGATCATCGGCTGGGTCTGGGGGCAGCGTGTGTGGGAGACCCACTTCTCTCTCCACTGAGAGATGCTTTCTCCAGGTGCTAAGGGAACGGTCCTGACCAAGCAATTTTCACCGACAGCATGAGCTTAGCAGGAGCGTACTTCACAGACGTTTCATCACATCCTTACTGAGCGCAGCAAGGCCCTCTGCTTGGCGGTTTTGCTGTTGGGTTTGAGGATGAGAAACAAAGCCCGAGGCTGGGGAGGTGCCTGAAGCAGGGTGGGAGGTAATGGAGCCTGGATCCCAGCCCTTCTCTAGATGGGTGCAGATCTGGTAAGACCATCATTTCAGGAAATATCAACTGTCACCCAAGGAGATTTTACAAGAGGTGACGGGAATCATCATTTCCCACGTAGACCTGTAGCTGACGTGTGACTGAGAAGGGAAGGGCCCCCATGTGCGACGTGGGAACATGGGCAGCGGAAAGAAATCACCGCGCCTGCAGCCAAGGTGACCCGCTGTCATTGCACACACGTGGATGCTTTGGCTGGGAGGATGGAGAGCCAATGGCTCTGATCTGTTAAAATACAAAAATAGACTGAGTAATGCGAAGATCCAATTGGCTTTATTCAATGATTCATGTATCTGGCAGCACCCCATAGAGCAACGAGAAGGGAGCTCTGAGGAATGGACCCAAAAGAAAGGGTTTTACAGGGGGGTGGGGTGAGGGGGGCAGGAAGTTGTCAGCAAGAGGAGGAACAGGATTGTTCCAGGCCAGGCCGCCTTCTTCTGGGGGAAGGGAAGGCAGGGGTCTAATCACACCAATGACCTCACCGGAGCTGATCAGGCATTTCCAACAGTCTATTTAAAGGTCCCGTTTCTGGGAGAGCTTGAAACTGCAATGAACAGAAATCAGCAGAAGTTGCTGTCCTGGGGGGGCAAATGACTCCATTTTGGGCTTGTTCTTTCTTTTTAATAGATCTTTCTATTAAAGATAGAAAGATGGTGGTGCCTGAGTCTGCACCACCAAATCGAAGGAGGGTTTGCATAGCGCACGTCTGAGTCTTTGACATGTCAAGTCAGAAGAAATCTTTGTCCTGCATCACACTCCAAAGGTTCTGGTTGCATGTTGGTCCTTGCAGTCGCCAGAACCTGGTGCAAGATCAGAGCCAAAGCCGTCCCAGCCAGCCTGGCAAGGAAGCATCTCCAGGTGTGGACTCCTGCCTTCACACACCTGGACTAGGTAGGGCTGCTCTGTGGCTTGGCGGCCAAGGGTCTGGACCACTGCTTTGTTCCTCACATGCCCGAAGGGGTCAGCTGTCACAGGTGACAATCCCTGACCCCTGAGGGCAGGAACTGCGGGAAGGAAAGGACACACACATGCACACATGCACATGCCGAGTAAACATCGGTGCTTGCTGTCTGCCTCTACGATGATTAAATCACAAGCTGCTGTGACCGCTGACCTTCAACACCCCCTGCAAGGAGTGACTAGCAGAAACCTTCTGCAAAAATGTGTGCTCGATTGCCTGTACCCACCTGCCCCAAAATCACATGTACACTGACCTTCCCCGCTACCTCTTTGGAGCAGCTCCCCAGAGCTATCTGAAGTGCTGTCTCTCGGGCTATAGTCCTCATTTTGCCCCAGATAAACCCTAACTCACAACTCTCACGCTGTGCATTTGTTTTCATTGACACGTACACACACATGCGTGCACATACGTGCATGTACACACTCACACACACACACACACACACAGTTTCTCTTTGCAAACTGTGTAGCCGTCCTCAGCCCCATCTCTGCGTGGGGAAGCCCCAGACCCGCAACCTCCCTTCACTTTCTCTGCCAAACGCTGGTCCTGTCTCCCCACTACCCCTTGCCCTTGGCTGGCTGCCCCCCTTGGAAACCTCCTAAGTCTGCCATTTCTGGGAAGCAAGTCACCGGTATTCTGGTCTGCAGCCCGCGAGACTCTCTTTCCCTTCATACGCGAGATGAATTATTAGTGGGGTTTCTAAGGCCTCCAGGGCATGGCTTTTGCCCCACGAGGTGAGGAAGCCCGCGGATCGCTCCGTTGTGGGGACGGATGGCAGGCAGAGAGCCCTTCCTCTTGGCCGTCCTGTCTGAGATTTCATGGCGGATCAGGGCCACGGGCAGAAGTAAAGGCCAGCGGGTGGGTCTGGGGACTGCGTATTTTGAAATCACATGATTGGGAGAAGAAGTGGGTCCCCTGCCAGCTTCTCAGGTGACTCATCACCTCTGAGCGGCAGGTACGAAACAGCAGCAGGCGTGACTCCGCTGAGACGGTGTCAGGCCACTGGGGAGGGGCCCCTCGGGGGTCCCCCCCCACCCCTGTGCACGGAGGTCAGAGGTGTGAGTGTAAGAGTGTCACGTGAAGCAGACAGCCAGTGCCTGGTTCACAGCGGCGGCTTGTGGGAGGGCCTCGTGAGTGTGTGTGTGTGTGCACGCGTGTGAGACACAGGTGGTGTGTAATGTACGAGCTGCATTTCCTGTGGCCCATTTTGCCCCTGCTTCTGGGGAACCTAGTTGGGCCCGGTGGTGCCCTTGGTAAAGGAGCTTCCTGCCCAGGCCAAGCCCTTTAATCACCTTCTTCTGCTGACTCAGAGCATCTCGGTGTCCACCTGAAAGGGGCGCCTGCAGCTCCTTCTTTGCTCTGATCTCTGAAACCCCAATTCCATCTGCTCTGTGCTCCCCATGTGAGGAATATCATCCAGCCATGACAAGGAAGGAGCTCCTGTCGTTTGCGTGGATGGGCCAGAGGGGGTCTGGTGGAATGAGCCAGACACAGAAAGGCAAACGCTGCCTGCCTCGCCTGCGTTGCATCAAAACCAGCCCAGCTGCCAGACCAGAGCAGGATGGTTGCCACCGGCGGCTGGGGCAGGGAATGGGGAGATGTCGGTCGGAGGGCACAAACCTCCAGTTAAAAGGTGAGGACGCCCTGGGATCAGATGCCAGCATGGGGCCTGTAGTTAGTAATACGTTTTTGTGTACTTGAAATTTGCTCAGAGGGTAGATTTAAGTGTTCTCATCATGAGAAAAAAAAAAGTATCTATGTGGGGTGAGGACGTGTCAGTGACCTTGGTGTGGTAAACAGCTCACACGTATTCCTACTCAAAACCACACATTGTACACCTTACATATGTAAGTTTCATTTGTCACTTACATCCCAATCAAGCTGGGCAAAAGAAATTAACTTTTTTAAAAAGGTGGGTCCTGCTCTGTGGGTGCCCCCAGGGCCGGGACTTAGGGAGAGGCTGGCGTCTGGCACCCAGAGACAGGCTGCAGGGCTGACCTCAGGACCAGGACTCCGCCGGCCCTGGAGGGGCCCCAGCTTCCTGCCTGGAGCCTGCGCTCGGCGCATTTCTGCCCGGGTATGCAGCAGGCAGACACACAATTATGAGCTCTTCGGGAGTGATACCAGCCTTGTTCCTACTGGGAGCGACTCCGTCATCCTGACGACTGTGGGACTGGAGCCCTCTTGACATTAGGCATCGGTGTGATAGACACGTTTGTCCCGGTGTCCTGATTTTGATCCACTTGGTGTACCAAATGCACCTGGTGGGGTGGAGGGGATGTTACTTGGAAAGAATGACAACGGCAGATGGCAGGAGACAGGGTGTAGCCCGCTGCCGAGTCGTGGCACTTCCCTCACTGTATATCTTGGGCAGTTGTGAAGATTTTGGGGCCACACAAATGAGCAAAGGGATGGAGACGCCTCAGAGAAAGGCAGCGAAGATAATTAGAGAGATGAGAGCCTGTCTTAAAAGTAGGAAAACAAATACTTATCAAGCATCTGCCGAGGCCAGACAGATGCTTGATAAATATTTGGTTTGTCAAATATTTGGGGGTGGTCAAGGCACACCCCCAAATTTCATGTCCTGTGATCTTGGTGTGAACACAGCAAGGCAGGCAGTGTTATTTCTCACTCTGTGTAGACAAGAAATCCAGGGCTTGGAGGTGGGGTAGCAGGCCTGTGTTTCTCAGAATAGTACTAGCTGACCCAACACATAAACCCCCAATTCT
The DNA here is from genome assembly GCF_965194805.1 of Balaenoptera borealis. Classification (NCBI taxonomy): domain Eukaryota; kingdom Metazoa; phylum Chordata; class Mammalia; order Artiodactyla; family Balaenopteridae; genus Balaenoptera; species Balaenoptera borealis. Next base: position 2,185,445 of record NC_138873.1, on the reverse strand, counting down.
GTAGCTTAATCTCAGAAAGTTAATTTTTGCTTAGAAAACATTGGGTGGGTAAGTGACCTTTTCCGTGGTTATGCTGGGTCCCTCCGTGTCCCCACCCTTCTGTCCCCGCGGGCCATGGAATCCTCCCCATTCAGCTAGAGGAGGAGTAAGGAGAGAGGCCCCACCTAGGTCAGAAGCATCCAGAGCCAGGGCTCATCTGCCCCCTCCCCACGGGCCAGAATCAGTCACGTGGCCACGCCTGCCAGGCGGGGAAGCTGGAAAGGTCCTGGGCTCAGTAAACCCCGCCAGGCTGTCAGGGCCGCCGCCAGCCTCGCTCAGCGGAGTCCAAGCCGGGCTTTCTCTCACACTTTTCCAAACCCCAGGGCCTCCCAACAAAGTGGGGAGAATTCAAGAATGAAAAAGAAGATGCCCATGGAAGGGAAGGAAGGCAGGAGGCTTCTCCATCCTTCATTCTTAGTTAGGGACCAGGAGCCTCACCACACCAATCTGCCTCCTGTCTCTCCCCCTCCGGCCCCTCCTGCAGGAGCGGGCATCCCATCTCACACTGATCAGGCCCTTTGGTGAGACGTCATCTAAAAACCACCAGGGCAGAACGGAAGGTGGCAGTAAATGAAAAGATAGTTTTCCTAACTTAGCAGAAAAACCTGAAACAGAAAAGAATATAAAGCTGCTTTCTGAAAGTGAGCAATAAATAGCTGCAGCACGTCTTCAAAGCTGCAGCTTTCAAAAAAACACAGCAGTGGCCAGGAAGGCCTTCCTTTGATCTTGGAATTCCCAGCAATGGCCAGGGTTCCCTTCACACCACACATACAAGGGCTCAGAAGCATTCAGCTCTCCAAGAGGACCCTGGAAAGCTGCAGTTGCAGGTTTGAAAATTTCTGTTTCTCTTCCTTCCTTCAATTCTTTTCCTTTGCTTTTCTTGAAAAAGAAAAGGGAAGAATGGAAGCAATTGCTTGGCTGATGAAAGCAAAGCGAGCCTCTGCTCCGTGTTACTCTCCCAGGTAATTTGGAGGAAGCAGGGTATTCGCCAGAGCCCCAGGGATTGTCTTTATTCCCCGATTTTGTGGGCTGCGGGAGGAGGAGACCACGCTTCCCTCCCTCTTTGCCGTGTCGCCGGGAAGCCGTGGAGGAGGAGGGGAGGGGGTGTGAGCAGCTTCGGGACCCCCCAGGTCAACTTCAGTGTCTCCATGGGGCTTGAATCCAGCACGAGGCTCTTCAGAGTCGTGCCACCGTTGAGACATCCGTGGTGGGAAGTGAAGGAAAATCTCCGCAGGCCACGTTCTGGCCTCTGAGTCTGCTCACTTAGCAGCGTGGACCCAGAGAAAAGAGACTCTGAAGGCAGGGCCCCTACGGCTGGCTGTGGTCCAGGGACGGCCAGGAAGCCTCTGGCCTGAGGTTAGGGACACACAGTTCCCTCCCCTGCCAAGGGTCTGAGCCTGGGGCGATTCTCTCAGGGCCTGATGATCACTGCTTTAATCCCATGCTTGGATCAAAAATCATTATTTCAGACTTAATAAGCCTGGGCTCAGCTTATTAACATGCCATTTAGTTGTGAAAGGCAGAATCCAGTAGCCATCTGTGAGCTGTAATTTCAGGGGCACCAGAAAATTCCCCACTTATTCCTGAATCTTTCTTTGTCATGTCTTCTGAAATCTCCCCACTAGAAATAGATTATCTTAAGAACTTTAAGCATTTCAGTCTTTAAGAGCCTTGATAAAAAGCCCACACCCCGGGAACAGTAACCCCGTGAACCATTGTTCATAAACGCAGTTTTATTTTATCAGACGCCACACCTCCCCCACTGCAGCGAATATTTTGTGATGCTCCTTTATGATCTTCAAATGGAATTCACAGGTAGCACAACCTTTTAAAAAGCAATATAAGGCCCTCACCTTTACATGAAGGAGAAGTAAAAAGAAAGCAATTGTGATGGTAAATTTTGTGTCACCTTGATTGGCACAGGGCGCCGGATTAGACAGGACTCTGGACGTGTGTGAGGGTGTTTCCGGGCGAGATGAGCATTTGAATCGGTGGACGCAGTAAAGCAGGTCGCCCTGCCCAGCGTGGGTGGGCAGCATCCCGTCTGCTGAGGCCCCAGTGGGACAAAAGGTGCAGGAGGAGAATCTTCCCAGTTTTCCTGCCTCACTGATGCGCCGGACTGTCTCATTCATCTTCTCCTGCCCTCCAGCTGGGATTTACACCATCAGCTCTGCTGGTTCTCAAGCTTTCAGACCGAGATCGAATCACACCACCTGCTCTCCTGGTCTCAGCTTGCAGACGGCCTGTGTGGGGCTTCTCAGCCTCCAAAACCTCGTGAACCAATTCCTCTCATAAATATATGTATTTTATATATATATATATATATACAATTGGTTCTGTTCCTCTGCAGGACGCTGACTAATACAGAAATTTAATAACATAACATGTACTTTGGTATCTGAGTGCTTGGGTGCAGTAGCCGAGAAGATAACGATGGCGTCGTCTGTTGCTGGCTAACCACTCACTAATATTAGGATCCCCATGGATGCAGTCAAGTTGCAGACTGACACCGAGAAACCTCGAGTGAATCGATTAACACCAGTTATTGAGAAATTCAAGCAGAGCCAAGTGCGATCTGCCTGCAAGTCAGAGGGTTGTGTGTGTTTCAGGTAAATTCAGTGCTTGTTGAGACTTGGCCTGAAGACGGGTGTTAACAGTAAAGCAGGCTTAGACTGTGTTCCTGTGATTAGAAGTAGGTTTTCCCCCAGCAGGAAGGTCCCCTTCATTTCAGGGTGTTTAGCACCCTGCTGCCAGCCCCTGAGGGTCAGTTGTCTTGGTGATAAAGGAGACAACACGATATGTTGAGAATGTCCCCTAGGGGGCGATGTCACACAGGTTGAGAAGCGCTGTGATGAGTACCATATGATGAAAGGATGGTTCTCAAGAGAAAAGAATGAGGGAGGAGCAGAGGTCAGCTTGGGGGGCTGGAGAGGGGAGACTGTGCTTCAGAGGAAGGTGGGCGGACGCCTCCGGGGGACGTGGGGTTAAGGGTCCCATGCATCATGTTATGGAAGCTACGCCCTAGTTAAGCTCCTGACATCAAAGGGGGTGATTGCAGGACGATACCCACTGCACACTGGAACCCGTGACTGAGATGGACCTGCACGTACGCCCTCCTCTCTCCATCTGCCCACACAGCATCCAAACTGCCAATCAGGCACCTGGAAAACTCCTGATGAGGGGAGTTTTCATGTTAAACGGTATTTTAAGGTTCAGGGAGAAACGGCAGGAGAGGTCTGTCCAGCCCTCTATTGGGAGATGTAAGGGACCTGGAATCATGTCCGGGGCAGGCTTGCGTTCAGACCCCTGGGGAGCCCAACCCCTTTCCTTCAGTCTTCAGGATAAGGTTCTTTCTCAAACATCTGCAAGACCAAAAGCATTAATTAGCTTCATCTCTTCCAAAGACCCAAATAGAATGTTACAGCAGGCTATAGATGCCAGCTACTTTCAAATTCTAATTTAGAAAAACGAAAACTGAGACCATAAAGAACAAAAGCAGGGAACTAGCAGTTTTAATAAAAATCTACTAAGTATCAGGTGCTTTCTATACACTTTTCTATCCCATCTAATCATCAAAATTTCCCTTCTGTAGGGACCAAGGGAGTTAAGTAACTTCTCCAGAGGTCACAGCCAGGGAACTGCCCGCGGGTGGAAGGGCATATGCTAAACTGTTGACTTCTCAGTGCTGTTTATATTAGTTCCTATTTCCCGGAGTTAAAAGAGATATTTAACAAGAAATAAGAATGTATTTTCAGGCAGAGAATCTTACCTAGTCTGCTATTGATATTTTGCAACAGAGTAGCAGTGAAGTTTGCTCTCCATTCATTACATTAAAACAAGTAAACTGCCGGCTTATCTTCACTTAGTTTTGCAGCAAGCATAGAGGCAGCTTGGCAGAGGTGAGGTCTTGCTGAGGGCTCCCCCTTCCTCAACCAGGGGAGGGGAACCGAGTAGCAAGCCCGCCCCCTGAGGCTGCCCCACCGCCAGGGCTGACATGCTCAGAGAGGTCAGCAAGTAAGCTTCCCCAGGCTCAGTGTCCAGTGCAGAGACCCCTCCAATACTACCACCTGTATGCTGATCTTTGAAGTGGGGTTTCAAGCTGTGTTCCAGAAAGTCAGATTTGACCTGAAAAAAAAAAAGGCTTATTCAGAAGCAGATTCTTATAACCAACCTGGGAGTCTACTGGGGTCATTGCTAAGAGAACAAGCAGAAAAGTGTTTGGATGATAAATGTTGTCATTGTTTGAAACCTGGTCGCATCAGAAGAAGTAACTTCAAATGCTTGAACTATGTTCTTGTTGAAAAAGTAAAGTTGGGTGGAAAACTGTGAGTCCTCTTTTTGGTAACAGTGGCTGTAGGGGAAGAGCTGCTTGGACCACACCGCCTTCCGGTGAAAGTGTACCTCTATTGCAGGCGAGATGTCCAGGTCATAAATAGTCCCTTGAGGGACAAACCTGTGAGTTCCTTGCTACACTAGAGAAAAATGACCATGCCGGTACTTTACTCAGACATAAACATGAACTATTACTCAGGTGTTAAAAAATGAAATGTTGCCATTTGCAACAACATGAGAGGATCTAGAGAGAATTATGCTAATTGAAATAAGTCAGACAGAGAAAGACAGCTACCATATGGTCTCACTTATATGTGGCATCTAAGAATCAAACAAACAAAACAAAAGCAGACTCATAGTTGCCGAGAACAAATGGGTGGCTGCCAGAGGGGAGGGTTGGAAGTGAAGTAGGTGAAGGAGACTAAGAGGAACAAACCTCCAGTTATAAAATAAATAAGCCATCTAATACACAGCGTAAATAATATGGTCAATAATATTGTAATAACTTTGTATGGGGACAGAAGTTTACTAGATTTATTGTGGTGGTCATTTCAAAATGTGTGTGAATGTCAAATCACTATGAACTATACCTGAAACCAACATAATATTGTATGCCAACTATAACTCAATAATAAAAAATAGCACTATATATCAGAACCCCAGAATATTAAAAAAATGCACACTTCTATCATTATTGCTATAAAGTTTTTTTTGGTAAATGTAAGTATTTGATAGTTATTTAAAACTCCTCAATAATCATGCCCTCTTTGGATGACTCTCTGAAGTGGATTACAATCTTAAATATGAGAAATACTAAGGAAGAGAATTATTAACAGAAAAAAATCTTAACCTGATGGGTTTCATCATCTTCTAGTTAAAGGGTCTACTCCTGAAATTTTGGGCAAGATCTGAAGGAAGACACAGTGAGGAAGATGGGAATGTGGAAGGTACTAAAAGTGCCTGGTGCTTGTATATATTGTGCCAGCTCTGCCTGTTTACCCTAGTTCTGGCTCTCACTGTCCAATTCTGGAATTTTAAAAATAATACAAAGTGAAGAAGATTCATGGACGTATTAAGTAATATGTACCTCCCCAAGGGAAAGAAACATCTTATTTTCTGGCCAATTTTCAAGTAACTAAAGTATCAGAAACCTGCATGTATTAGTTGACACTCACTTTTTTCCACACCCTCGTGCTCACCCGTGGGGTCAGGGAAGATGGGACAGGGAGTACTTCTCCCCTTTCTGTATTAGTCACCTGCTGCTGCATGACAAATTACCCCAAATTTTGCAGCTTAAATAAATCAGTGCTTACCGTCTCAGTGTTGGTGGGTGAGGAATTTGGAAGTGGCTTGGTGTGTGGCTCAGTGTCTCCGCTGAGGCTGCAGTCAAGGTGTTGGCCGGGGGCCCTTCACCTGAAGGTGCGACAGGGGCTGGAGGGTCCACTTCCAAGATGGTACCTCACATGGCTTCCATTCCTCACACACGGGCCTCCCCATCGGGATGCTTGGGTATCTTCGTGACATGGCACTGGCCTGCCCCCAAGTGAGTGTTCCCAGAAAGAGCGAGGAGGAAGTCACGTGCCTTTGTGATCCGTCAGGGGACCGATATGCAGTCACCTCCACCATATTCCACATGTGAAAAGCAAACCACCAAGTGCAGCTCACACCAAGAGGAGCGAACATGCTTTAAAACCAACACCTTTCTTGAACACTCTGCTATAGAATTTCTGTTTTTTTTCATTCTTAGTGTAATTACCTCTTAGAGAAAATGAATGAGACCTGGCTATACCACGTGAATTCATGTATTTGGCTTCTTTCCATTTCATGAATAAGCCAGGTTAGGGGATTAGGAACTAGACCTTGAAACTACAGGTCTCATGGCTAAGATTTCCCAGCCTTTGAAATGTTGAGAAGTGTTTTCAGGAAAGGAATATCCCTAGAGTCCTTGTTGATCAATTTGGGGTATTTTGGGGTCTTTGTCTCATAGCATTCTCAATACTTAAGGAAAGATTTGTTTGGTTACTTTGGAATAGAGGCCGATTCATTTTCCAAATATTTACAGTTCCTCACTGTATCTGAATATCAAAGCTTATGCAGTCCACACCTATAAATTGTGGTTTACTTTAGGAAATGGGCCTGAGTAGTAGTATAGCTTGATTTCTAATTCCCAACCTTAAAACAACTCTCATAACCATCAAAATGATATGATTGATTCTAGAAAGAGAAACAACTGGACCTGAGGTTTACCCACTGGAGCCTCTGCCATTCTGGGGGGGGGGTCATTCTTGGAGTCACAACTGATCTGAGTCTATAATCATGCCCTATAAATTAATCTATCATTTGATAACGTACGTAATTGTACAAATGTATTGAGTGGCTTTGGCAAAGAATCTGTACTCATAAAATGCCCTATCTACTCCATTTACATTTACCACAATCCTATTCATATAGATAATTGCATATCTTCCAGCAAAAAATAAAATTATACCTCAGCGCATTTGCTAACCCACCAAAGACGACATATAACTCCTTAAAATGATCAGACCAGGGCATAGCCACATCTGAAAGGCAAATGTGAAAGCCAATTGAGTTGGAATTTGAATAATTAAAGCTTTCTGGTTTCTTTAAACAACATAAAAATATAAGAAGCTAATTATTTCAAGTAATTAACACATCCGAAATCAAGTGCAAGGGCAGTTTGTATGGAGACCAGGAGAAACTGTGTAATCAAGGAACTGAGAAAATGCCGTCATGTTCTGTGTGGGTCCGCTAACCCCACATAGGAAGTGGTGCTGAGGCATCCTCTCGAGCACCACACCTCCTCGCTACCTTTACCCGCAGCTCACTGCTTCCAAAGTAACCTGGTCCCAACCTGCTTTAGGATCTGTTTTCAGTTTTTAAAGTTGTATTTTTGGCTTCCTCTCTGAAGCTGGAAATTTACCTGGTGAATGGAAGGGTCAGACCTTACTCATCAGCCAGAATGTATTTACATTTAAAGGCATTTTTAAGGTGGTTTACCATTAGCAGTACAACAGAAAATGTCCTTGACATGTATGAGGAATTCAGCCGGAGAGACACAGGATGGAAAGGCAGGAGAGGAGGGGAGGGGAAGAGAGACCTGCAGGAGAGCTGTGTAATCACGCAGGCAGGGATTGGGCACCCCATGTCCGTAGTGTCCTCTGATCAGAGGCCTGCGACCCTGTCTCTCAATCAAGAGCAAGGAGAACGCAGACAAAGGCAGAGTTCAGGGCCGGAAGCAGAGCATCAGCTGACAGAAACACCTTCTCCCCTTGGGCCTGGACACCAGAGTATCAACATGGCCCTTGGGAGACAAACATGTTAATAACTTCCTCGAGGCTGCTGTGTTTCAAGGTTAATGTCTCCTGATAGATGTCTTGATCCCTTCCTAAAGAATTAAAGCGAGAAGAAGAGCAATGTGGGTATTAGGGCATCATCTTAGCACCTCAAACACCTTGTGTTGGCTTCCAATTTGTACCTTTTAATGAAGGCGCATGGTGAAGTGTTTGGCTCTCTGTTTTTACTACCACCCTGCCCTGGGGATGAGGTGGGTCTGTGGTATAGGCAAACCCATATTTCTACCCTGCGGTTCATGGCCCTGTGACCCCCTCCTCTGAGATACCTAGCAGTTAAGTGACTCACAAGATACATCAGGCAGGGTCCCGAGTGACCACAGATGGGAATAAGCAAGTGCTGTTGGCATGAGCTTTGTCAGCCTGACTCGGCCTTCTAGAATCCATAAGCCTGGATAGGCTAGCCTGTTCGGTGTGAATGAAAGTTGCCCAGGTTATACAGCTGAAAGAGTGCAATAACCAAAGAGCACTGACCTAGGAGCCAAGAGGCCTGGTTGTCACAGGAATGATGACGTGGCCTTGAACAAGCCACTCACCTCTGTGACACTCAGTTTCCTCCTCTGTGAAATAGGGACGTTATCACTTTTCCAGGTGTGGGAGGTTGGATAATTAGTCCCCATTCTACTGTCACCTATAAAAGAGCTTTACACCTCATGACTTTGCAGGGCCTCCCAGGAGGGTCTGACTATGTGTCCCGACCCACTGGTATTGGGCATGGCCATGGGGCTTGCCTGCCAGGGATGTGGGCACAGGTGTCAGTGTGGCGGGTTTGGGAGGAGGCTTCAGTGGTCCCCACTGTCTCGAGCTCTAGCAAGAAAGGAACGCACCCCGGTCAGCTGCGGTCCTTCAGCTGCAGCCCCAGAATAGCATGTGGGACAGAAAGAAATTAAACCCACAGCTTGGAGCCAAGCTACCCAGACAACCAGCTGAGCCCAGTATAGACCAATTGAGCCACTGGTGACCTAGACACTCATGAGAGTGAAAAACAATGCTTGTTCTTAGAAACCACTGAGTTTTGGGATGGCTTGTTACCCAGCATTACTATGATAATTGTTGACTAATATACCCACATATTTGTTGTGAGTTTCTCCTAAATCAATGAATGTAAAAATGCTTTGTAATCTGCTTAAAAAAAAGATACGCATCTGGAATGAATCGTCTATAAAGGCAGAAACTTTTGTTACTATACCTAGAAGAGCTCCTGGTACAAAACAGTAACTCAATAAATACAGTATTGATTGAGCTGAAGAATGGATGGATGGATGGATGGATTGTTTGATAGAAAATAAACGTGTATTAACATTGGCACTTCTACCATAGGCACTGTTTTCTTGGATTTAAGTAATTCACTTCTGTTAATATAAATACCCCTGAGAAAGATAAATTGTTTTCCATAACACTTCAGTTTGAGGGTGTTCAATGCTAGATACCTGTAGTGATTATAGAAATTGTAGAAAACCAGAGGTGAAGAGCCAGGGTCTAAAAATGGATTTCCTACTTTGATCCATGAATAATTTGTTTATTTTGACAAAACTTTGGGAGTTTTGCTAAAACTAGCATTCTGCCCCCAAAACATGTCTTTCATAAAGTATAGGCACACAGATACAGACCCAAACATGTACACTAATATTGCCCTGTATACATTTATTGATACATAGGCTGTATTTGTGAGTGTATGTCTATCCATCTGCCTGTCTATCCATCTGCCTATCCACCCATCTATCTATCATCTATCATCTATCTATCTATCTATCTATCTATCTATCATCTATCTATCATCTATCATCTATCTATCTATCATCTATCTATCTGTCTATCATCTATCATCTATCTATCTATCTATCATCTATCTATCTATCTATCATCTATCTATCATCTATCATCTATCTATCTATCTATCTATCTATCTATCTATCTATCTATCTATCTATCTATCTATCTATCTTCTATCTCTCTATGCAGAGATTTGTTGGAACCACCAGGGAACTCATGTGCTCTGGGAGGCTAGAGACAGAACTGCGAGGGGATTATTCCAATTGCTCTGAATCTAAGCACAAAATGTATGTGTTTCAAGAAGGCAGGACTCAGAAATACGGGCTAGAAGCTTTGCTTCTCTCATTGGTGGTGGGACCTTGGGCAAAGCATAAAATAAGGCAGTTTGGGTTAGATAAACTCCAGGTTCTCCGAAATTTATTCTCTGTAGCTTTTAAAGGGAAAAGAAGGTGTGTTTACTGATCACTTGGTGATCATACTGGGTTAGTGCACAGTTCCTGGAAAGAGTCGTCTGGAAATGTTTAATTTCCCAGTCTGCTGTCAGGATGGCTGTCACATCTACATCACTCCCTCATCCCACTGCCCTGGTGCCCGGGGTAGTGTTAACATGGTTTATTCAAGCATATTTGCTAAGAAACCTACAGTTCTCAGAGGAAGGACTGAGTACAGCATGTTGTTTAAGTGATTAAGAGAGATTTGCACCTCGGCATAAGAACCTGAGTAACACACATGCAGACAGAATACATCGCTTCTGGCTTCTGGGTGTCTGTTTTGTTTTGTTTTTCCTGCTATTTTTTTATGATGGTCAAAAGTTTCTCTAAACTTGGATGTTCCTGGGGCCAAATGCTGCCATCTGGATGCCTTTTGCAAACTCCCATTAACCTTTACCACGTGACAAACGGTGTCTGCACTGACTCAGTCACTCTCCAAAGGCGAACAGGTGGAGGCCCAACTCCTCCGGGCTGTTTGCGAGGATCCAGGGGCCGTTTGTTCCCTCACTGGGCCAACAAGGACTGTTTGGAGACCTCCCCAGTGGGGTTCCTGCCCTGCCTCAATCCCACCCCACCCCTGCAAACCCATGTTTATGTATATTTCAGTGTGGAGCCCCGGGCTATTCATTCTAACTGTCCTCTCGCCGAGAATCCCTGTGCCACTGTTGTTGGTGGCAGATAGGACATCATGACCCAAGCGCAGGCCCAGCGTTTGTGAAGAAGACTGGGCTGTAGGGTATCCTCTTGGACCAGAACTTGCCCCGAAACCGCGAGCTCCAGAGCCCTCCCTGCCCCGGCCTGGACACTGGCCCTCACCTGGGCAGCTGAGCCCGCCACGCCAGCTGCACTTTCTGAATTCTGGGAGCAACTATTGTCTGTGTCACTGGCCAGACACTGTGTTTTGGGGGCACAAGAACTCATGGTTTGCATTCAAAAGCTCTGCTGAAGTGTGGTCACAGGAGAGACATTTGTTGTTCGGGTCTTGTTCTCATTCTGTGGGTCTTCAAACAATCCCCAGGGCATCGCCTCTCTCTGCAGATGGGGAAATGGTGGCCACGAGGTTAAGTGACCGACAGGAGGTACGTGTGGCATCAGCACAGACCTGGGATGGACTGAGCTCTCCTCTCAGGCTTCGCTGCTGTGTCTTTGCTTCTCAGTAAAGACCTTTATTCTCTGAATATCGCTCAGAAGATCCTCGGCCCAGAGCTCTGTTTGGCCCTATTAGTCTTCCAAGTTGGTGGGAGGACTGCAGAAAAGAGATGGCACTTTTTTTCCAGGAAGGATGGTCAAAGTCCCACCCAATCCCGATTTCTACCAGACAGTCGTGGCTACGTGCACGCTGCACTCAGGGCGTCGCCACGAACTCGAAGAGGACGGCCCATCCCCCATTTCGGTCCAGTGACACTCGGCACGGGGCGTGTCACCCACTCTCCCTGCAGAGGGTCTCGCCCGGTGGGAAGAGAGGCTGGCCTGAGCGGCCCCGACCCACGGCCACGTGGGTGACGTGTGGGAAGAGGGCCACGGCGGCCCGGCACCCGCGGTCCAGGACCAGCCCCGAGGGCCAGAAGCGTCTTTCCCGTGTCCGGCGTGAGGCTCTCAGCGCAGAGGGCCTGAGCGGCGGCCGAGCCCACATTCCTTTACCTCCTGGGCAGTTTGCTGGGACGGCTGCTTGCGGCGGGGGTGGGGGGGGACCGCTGAGTCTTCGCCAGCCTGGATTCCTCCCCTTCCCCACTGCCCAGGGCTCAGGGAGCAGGGAGCTGGGGGAAGCGGCAGTGGGCTGGGAAGGAAGTGTTCCGGAAGATGGACAGAGCCGGGCTCGCGTGGGGCTACGACTGCTTCTACCCCCTCCCTCCCTGGCTTCCCACAGGTCCACACAGCGGGCCCAGGAGTGACGGCCCTGACGCACGGGAGCCCTTTCTTGTCTTGCTTTTTCCGTTTAAAATGTCAAGCTTGTCATTATCCAGCTGGATCTCCCGCTCCCCGCCCCTTCGTGGCTGCTTATTGAAGAGCGAAGTGAATTCTGATTCTCGCTGCGTCACCATTAGAAAGGAGCAAGTGACCTCATTATCTCCCAGGGACCTTGGGGAGCACGGCCACCCAGGGGAAGGGGTGCTAAAGTGGAGGGGCCGCCCGCCCGGGCTTCACACCCGGCTGGAGTTTGATGAGTGTTTATGGAATGGGATAGAGTCAGGGAAGCGGATAAGGCTGTGCCCGGTGCATCGTTTCTGGTCTAACAGTGCCGGGCAAGGCCGCGGCCTCTGGGGCCTGACGGCACCCGGGCTCTCTTCTGTGGCCGCAGCCGGGGGCCGAGGGTGCGGGCCGGACACAGGCCTTGGGCTCTGGGCCAGCTCAGGGCCCCGCTAGACAGGGGTTTTCCACAGGAAACTCCCCGCCGTGCCTCAGCCAAGGAGCCCCTGTGCCGCTGTGAGCAGGAGATGGTAATAGCGTCTGCCCACGTGTTTGGAGGACGAAATGGGTTAAAACACGTGAGGGTGTTAGAACAGCGCCTGGGTCGTAGAGCCGCCAACCTCTCCAGCCCCGCATGGTCCTCTGATGTGGCGTTGCCTCTGTCTCTCTCCCTCTGGTCCCTCTGGTCCCAGCAGATGCCCCACAAATAAGGCTCTCCTTGCCACCCCCCTGCCATGCCTGCCTTAGCCCGGCCACCAGCCCATCAGACCTGAGCCCGGCCAGGCCTCAGTCTTAGCCCTACAAGTGGCCCTGAATTGCAGGAGCAGCGTAGGGGCGGTCAGATAGCCGTCACCTCAACAGCGAGACCGTTGTCACCCTGGCGTGCAGGCCGTCACACAAGTGACGTTATTTATCTCCCAGGAGCGCCGTGGGTGGTATCATCACACCCAGTTAGAGGTGAAAACTAGGACCCAGAGAGGCCGCACAGCAGGGCGGGATTTGAAGCCCGGCTCTCCCAGCCCCAAGGCCTGTGTTGGCCCCTGGCACCGTGACCATGGCCCCCATGAGGGGCAGGGATCCAGAGGGCTCCTGGGGACGGGACTCCATTCCCTGGCCCGACGCTCCTCGTGGTGCTAAAACCTTTCCCTTCCCTCCAGGCCCATGCCGGCCCCCGGGCCCCAGGAGTGAAGCATGTGCCCTACTGTGTGCAGGTGCTTGCTGCACTGGCAGGGGAGGGGGAGGGCATATTTGGTGCCCAGATGTGCCCCAAAGCAAATTTCTCCCCACTTTTCTTCTGGCTGGCCCATCAAAGTCTTTTTTTCTTATTTTTTATTTTTTTTTAATATTTGTGTGTTTATTTGGCTGCATCAGGTCTTAGTTGCGGCACTTGGGATCTTTTAGTTGCGGCGTGCGGGATCTAGTTCCCTGACCAGGATCCGAACCTGGGCCCCCTGCATTGGGAGCGTGCAGTCTTAGCCACTGGGCCACCAGGGGCGTCCCCAAAGCCTTCTTTTACACTCAGATTTTCTCCCGTCAGGAAGAAACCGGAAATCTGCACTCTGAGGGGTCTTGTAGAAGGCGTGACGCTCTCGGAGCCAGGCTCCGGCGTCTGCAGGCAGACGTGCCGCCGGACGGAGTTGTGTAGGGAGGGCATTGGGTGCAGGCGGACCAAATTATTTATAGTGACAAATCTCCTCCAACCCCCTCCCTCATCTTCCCAGTTCCACTGTCCCAAGACAACTAGTATTATTATTATAACAATTCTTAATTGTTCTATAATTGTATAGAATTATAAGGAAAGGCGTTAGAAAAATAATGACACTAGTGCAGTCTCTACAAAGTGTTTTAAAATAATACGGTAAGAGATCAACTGTGGATCAAAACTAAGTACGTATTGCCTGAAAATTCCCTCTGTCCCACACCAGGCCAACCTGTCTTTGCCAGGAAGAAAAAAGAAGGAAGGAAGGAAGGGAGGAGTGCCCACCTCCCGTGCACCCCACGGGGGATGCCCATGGGCCACACCAGGAGAGGCCATGAGGCCACCTAAACAGCACACACTCACTTCTCAGATCTCCTCTCTAGGATCACGCTGGCTCCTGGTGTGACCCAGAGACTGGGCTCGGGGCCGTGGGGAGCGTCTCAGGACCCTCTAGCATCTATCACCTCCAGCCCCCTCCAGCTCCCCTGCCCAACCTCCTGGCATACAGGATCCATCTACTCTTAGGTGGGTGGGCATGGGCATGGGGGGGCAGGAAAACTGAGGTCTATTCAGTGTCCTAAATATTTCATCTTTGCCTAGGATCACGGTTTCTTCCAACTCAAGAGCCGATAATTGTCCTATTTTGTTCTCCACCTTTTGCAGCATTATCTCCCTCCTGAAGCATAATCGACCAGGACAAGGGGCAGGCGCTTTGGGAACAGGAAATCTGGGGACACATATCAGTTAACGTTCTCAGGTATCTTCCTGCTCGACCCGTATTTGACCTGTCGTGGACTCGAGGTAAACTGATGGTCCCAGAGCCCCACGGCCGGCCCATTGTGCTGGACCCCGGGCCTGCCGAGTCCTGGCCCCGTCCTCTTTCCCAGAACCTCGTACAGTTTAGGGGTTCAGGGGAGCATCGGGCACATGAGAAGCAGTGGGAAAATTTGCTCGGGCAGAAGGTCATTTCACCCTAGAGAATCCCCTGCACTGGGGACCGGTCAGTTCTGGAAAGCAGGCTGCCTCATCTTAGCTTTGCTTGAGGCAGATTGGGTTTAACTTTACAGGTGAGGGCAGCATCCGGCTGAGTCTGGTCTCCTTGAGCAAAGGAGGAACCAGTGGGCCCACTGACTGGACTTCTGACCAAGGCGTAACCTGGCTCTTCGTTCCCAGGAGGACCAGAAACGCCAAGCTGGTCACCTCTGGGTTTGCTATCTTTTGTCCTTTTGTGGAAAGTTCTAGGTATGCCTATGTCTGAAATCAGCAACCTCTGTCACAGGCTGAATTGTATCCCCAAAATTCATGTGTTGGAGTCCTAGCCCCCAGTACCTCACAATGTGGCTCTATTTGGGAAAAGGGTCTTTAAAGAGGTGATTATGAGGTCATGTGGGTGGGCCCTAGCCCAGTGTGACTGGTGGTCTTATAAGGAGAGGAGGTTGGGGCACAGACATGCAGAGTGGATGACCGGGTGAGGATAGGGGGAGAAGACCTCAGGAGGAACCAGCCTTGGTCTTGGACTTCCAGCTTCCAGGACTGTGAGGAAATAAAATGTCTGTTGTGTAAGTGGCCTGGTCTGTGGTACTTTGTTGTGACAGCCCCAAGCAAACCAGTACAACCACATATAGACTCAACTAATATTTATGGCACCCCTAGTATATGTGAAGCATTGCACTAGGTGTTTTCAGAGTCCTTAACTTGCCAAACCAAAGGATCCTGCAATAATGTGACCAGACAGGGATGGTGGGGGGAGAAAAGAGCTCTTCCCCACTTTCCTGACCCTTGGGCTGCTCTAGGTCCTACGAGAGAGAATCCAGAGATTCACTTTCAAGCCATGGGGTCTTTAAACAATGCAGCAAGCTTCCGTCCTGGGGTTTGGAGGCGAGGAGAGGGAACCAGGAACTTGGATACAGAAAGTAGAGGCATTCCAGTTCCAAGAAGACGGCAAGCCCTGTCGGGGAATGGCACCATCTGAAATGGAAATGAGGGAAAGTGAAAACTGGGTTTTGAGATAAAGCATCTTTAGAAGAGACCCATCCAAGCGATGAGAGGATACCATGATGCTGATTCGCTCAAGGTCCTTCCAGAGTCCAAGTAAGAAACTGGAGTGCATGCTTGGGACTATCTTACAACTTGATCGAGGAGAGCAGGCTCCAGTCTCCGATGTTATAACCCGACTGTCTGAGGAAACAGTGTTGGTGGCGGCCTGACAGGCTTTAAAAGGCTCGGTGCAAACACCAGGGGAACCCCAGGAGGCGGAGCCCTGGGGGCTGGTGGGCTGCAGTGCCCCTGAGAGGTCAGCGGGCAGAGGTGACCCTGGGTGGGAAAGAGCCGCAGGAGCTCCAGGGCCTTCAATCTCCTCCTGTGGTTCCAAACAACCCCCCTCTTTAGAATCTGATTTCCAAGAACCCTGATCCTGGGAATGAGGCATCCTGGGTGAGGGAAACAAATATCACCATCACGGCAGAGTTAAAAATCACCATTCTGATTTGTGTCTCCATCCTACGTTTTCATGAAATGAACCATTTCTGCAGAGCCTGGACACCTGCAGTTCAAAAGCAAAATCACTACGCTGGTATAGGTAGCCCCACAAAGAAATCAGCTCCTTGAGTGGCCCTGCTGGGGGCCAGAAATGTCTCAGAAACCTGAAAATGATGAGAACCTCTAAATTTAGGGCCTGGAAACTGAGGGCCTTTACACAACAGCAAAAACAGCATAAAGATCAACCTTGGCATTGCTGCCTTTGCAATGATAAAGGACTTTCTTCTTTAATCTCCCTTCTGGGCCTAGTTTAAAAAAATCCAGGAAGGTAAACTAAGACTCTTGGGAAATGTCTGCGGGGAAGCGGGGAGACGCCAGCGGACGGAGATGAGGAGGGTAGCGGCTCACAGCCAACAGTGAACCGCTGCGCGCACATCTGGTAACTGTGTGACGACAAGCTGGCGAACAGCTGGGGAGACGTGCTTCAGATCTGAGATGAGATGAGGGATTTAGCCTTTCAGGCAGTGAGCCGCACTGCGTGTCTACCTGCCAGGGGAGCAGACAGCCAAGGGAGGAAGAACGGAGCTGTCAGCCCCGTTAGCACCACCCGGGGTCAGTACAAATCCCTTTCAACACATTATGACAGCTTTCTGACGTGTGATTGGAAGCAACCAGTAATCTGAGGCTCAGAACCTGTCTTCAGAAAGGTGTGGCATTTGGATTTTCTGCTCGCAGAGATGACTGATCACCGACTGAAATCGATTCTGGTCCAGTTCTTCGCAGCCTTAAAAACTGTGAGACTGAAAAATGTCACAGGAGCGGTTTTCCTCTGGAGCTTACAGCTGGCAGGGCCGAGAGTGCTGTGGTCTCTTTTCAGCAAAGAAAAATTCTCTTGTTAGGGAAAAACAATAATTCGAAACCATTCCCTCTTTTGACATCGACAGAATATTTTACCTTAAAGATGTTGTGATTCGTCACAGGTTTTCCCTGCATCTCCATGCCTGCTACCCTTCTCCGTGTACATCCCATATTTAAAAAAAATATACAGCAGCAAGAGTGGTTTGTTAAAGTTTCAGGATTTGGGCAAACCTGTTGTTCAACATGACCATTATTAAAAATGAAGTTACATAAACTTTCAAATATATAAATTATGTTTTTAAAAGGTAATAAATACTCAAAGCTCATCACTTCCTACCAGTTTTTCTACACTCTACAAGTTCTCTACTTTTGAGTTTTTACTCATCGCTTGTACCCAGGTGGTGGAGAAACTTTGTCATCATGAGCTACCATGGTGATATTCTGTGTATGCTTGGTTTGAAACAAGCCATCGTGGAAGGGTTTACACCCCAGGAATTGGCGAACACTACAAATTGGGGCTTGATTTATTATTTTGTTGATTGTCTAGACTGAAGAAAGTAAAGGAGAAAATGTTACCAATGCAGATACCATGTGTTGTGTCTACTGCTGAAGCTGAAAGATGTTTCAGCTTAATGCATATAATATATATTATATATTATTCTTACTATATTTTAGATGTGGGTGAAAATAGTTTGAGTAAATCACAGATCAGATTAGCAACAATAAATTTATTGGGCGAAGAGTTAACAGACTGGCATGTAATTTTTTTTGTCAAATCATAGTCTAAAAAAAAAAATCAGTAAAATCATCCTGTGAGGATCCGTTGGCTACATGGAATTCATGGTAAAACAGTACCGTCTAACTTACTATTACGCGTGCTACATACCTCTACATCAGTAAATCTCATGGTAAACTTAGGCGTGTGTGCATATGCACACTTTCCGGGGGCGGGGAAGCCACTGTTAACTGTACATTAGTCCATCACTGTATACATAACTACACAGACTGAAAATGCATATGTAACTCAAACTCCTTGAATCCCAGACACAAATGCCCATGAAGACGTAGCACAGAAGACACAGAGAGGGTGGAACACTGCTGACCTTGGGCCCACTCTCCTGAGATCTCTCAGGTCTGTGACTCAGGCTGCACCCAGAGATTCTGATTCAGTACATCTGGGGGCCTTGAAGTCCCAGTGCTTAGGGATCACCAGGTATTCTGATGCGCGTCTAGTTTGGGAAACGCTGGTCCCAGCAGAGACATTACAAGATGCTTTCCTTCGCTGGCTCATGTGGAGCGAGGTCCTCCTTAGCACAGGGCGTGCTGTAATCTCTGTCCTTGGTAGGAATGGCGGCTTCATCCCACCGTCTGAGGGTGTCTAAGTGGAACAAAGCATCCCCCATCACAGGCTAACCTTAGAGTGAGCGTGTTAGTCAGGGTTCCCCAGAGAAACAGAGCCAGCAGGAGATTACATACCTGAAAGGAGAATTATTACAGGAATGAGCTTCCGCGATCGCGGTGGCAGGGAAGCCCCACAATCTGCCGTCTGCAGGCTGAGACCCAGCCTGAGACCAGACGCCTGAGGACCAGGGGAGCCCGAGGGCGGGAGATGAACCAGATGGCCTGCCTGTCACTGAGGCAGGAAAAGGGAGGATTCTCCTTCCTATAGCTTTTGTCCTACTGGGGCCTCGGCAGACGGGACGCTGCCCACCCACGCTGGGCAGGGCGACCTGCTTCCCTGAATCCACAGATTCAAATGCTCATCTCGCCCGGAAACACCCCCACACACACCCAGAGTGCTGTCTAATCCGGCGCCTGGCGGCCAGTCACGTTGACCTGAAATTAACCATCGTGGAGAGTAATTGCAACAGTCAGATTAAGCCACTAAGGTTTTCCAAGATGGAAAATAACATTTAGAAGGGGTGCAAACTAAGCCTTTGCCCATGGCCAAGTTTCCATTTAAATTAATGTAAAGCAAGTGATTGAACTCAAATTTGATGAACTTTCCCATCTCCCAGTGATTAATTTTTTCTCCATCATTTCTCTGCATCCCAGCCCAGGGCTGGAGCAGGAAGTGAGGCCTTGCGTTAAGCAGGTCTCAGAGCACCGGGCTATACCTCCCCCGGGGGGCCGAGCCCACAGCTGGTCCCCAGAAGATCTCCCGGTTAGCACAAGTCCCCACATCAAAATGTCCAAGTCCTGAGACTTTGGGTTTCCCAAGCCAAAAGCACTTTAATAGAATTGTATTTCAAAACTCACATTCTCTCTAAAGAACATCGAACTAAAAATCAAAAATTAAAATATTTTAAAAAATCGTCTAAGAGAGAGGCAGTGCGTGTGAACAAAAATCAAATGCACTGAAAAGTAAAGTGGACAGTCCCCGCAGTCTGCCCTCCCTCCTCCCCCTGCCCCTCCTCCTGTGTCCTGGGCTCCCAGGGGCTTGGTGACGGTGACAGTGACAGCTGGCTCCTAGGGGACGGGGTGTGCGGTGCTGGCTGAGCCAGCGAGGCAGCCAGGGGTGCAGGGAACAAGCTGGACATCGTGGGGGAGGCATATTCTGATCCAAACTCCCCTCTTCTCCTCCTCCCTTTTGAGGGGAGCTTGTCCTTCTGAGCCCTCGGAGGGCTGTGCCAGAGCAAGGGGAGAGCGTAGCACGTGAAGTTCCTTTTGGGAGAAGCTTCCTGGTCATCTTGTGCAGAGAAGGAGGTGGCATGGGCACCATCTGCTGCCTCCCCCGCCCCACTGCTGTCCTGTCCTGACAGGAGGCTGAGGGGGATCCAGGGTGCCCAAGGGAGCGTGTACCCGCCACGAGAGGGGCCAGGTCCTGCTTCCCGCTCCAGGCCTGCACCTGGGACCCGGGCACTCAGAGCCAGGGGGAAGTGCATCATCGAGGGATGACCACCAGCACACCACTCAAATCGTCCGGGCCACTGGGAAAGTCTTAATGTTCCCTTTGCTTTTCTCTTTCTGAGACTCCAGCTAGCTGCTCAGAGACACAGTCAGGACTTTTTCCCGAGGTCTTTTCTGCTGAATCCACGATCAGGAACGACCGAGAAGCAGTCTCGGGCCTGCAATCCTCTAAACCTGGGCCTCCATAAAATTCCAGGAATGAAGGAATTTGGAGGAACTCGGAAGAGCTCCCCATGGGCAACGATGGCTCGGGTACTGCCTTGCATTCTCATGGGGGTAAGGGGAAGAAAGTAACTTTTTGGCATTTTTTTGGAGCCAGCACATAGCTAGGTGGTGTCCTATGTAAGTGGACTTCGTAAACCACGCACGAGAGATGCCCTGTAGCCTCTCGCAGAGGAGTCCTTCCAAGGAGTTTGGACGACTCACTCGTGCCTTTGGAGCTACAGTCACATCATCTTCCCTGTGTGACCTGGCCCTGCCCGCCTGCCCAGGGGGATCTGAGGCACGGCCGCTGGGACCCGATGGATGCAGTGGAGGAAGCAAACTCACAACGTGCACTTGTCACAGAGGCCAGAGCATTTGTCGGTTTCCTCTGCTTGCCCCGTCTGAAGTTCTGCTAATGTAAATGTAATGTGCGCCACGACTGACCCTGGCAACTGTGGAGGAAGAATTGAAGCATTCTGAGGGACAGGCAGACGGGAAATATGAGATAGAGAGAGAACAGAAATTCTACTCCTTTGTGAACTGCAATCCTTCTTGGGGAGCCTGGGACAGGAACGGTCCCTTCCAGCTGCATACTCAGCTTTTACAAGCAGATTCCACCCTAGAAATGGGGACAGGAGGAGGAAATCAGATGTTAAGATGATCAGAGGATCACTGTGGAAAATGATGGGGATGGTCGCTCTTAATTTTTCTTGAAAGAAGGCAACAGAATATTTTAAAGTTTCATAATCTTCAATCATAACAAGTAAAACTACATGGAAAATGTTCATTTTAGAGGTGTTCATAGTAAAGAAAAAATTGGAAACTGACTAAATACCAGAAAAGGGAGGTGGAGGTGGTTGTATAATTTAGAGTTCTCAGTCCATGTTCAGCTGTTATAAACTGCCTTACGCAGGCGGTGCTTCAGGGTGGAAACCGTTTTGATGTAAGAAGTGCTAAGATGTTGTGTGTGTGGCCAGTTATGATGTGAGGCTGTGTGGCCAGATGGCGTGGATGGGTTTTGGGAGCCCACACCTGCTCGGTACCCAGTGGGCTGTGAGCAGTGTGTACCCGGTAGGGAGGGCGGAGGTGGGTTTTCCTTGAAGGGAACGACTTTTTCCATCTGTCAGTCATCGTAGGAATTGGCCGAGTCTGATTCTTACTGTTGAGAAGAGGAGAAGGCCAGAAATGGGTATCCTTGATCAAAGAGAAGCATTATTTCACGTGGGCAGGAAGGGGTGGTGACGATTTGGACCAATAACGTTAGTTTCCGGCCCAGCTGAAAGAGTGCAAGGCTCTCGGCACGCCTCAGCACAATCCCGGGAGCCTCCTTCGGGCCGTGAAGACTCACGTTACTCATGGGACGGCTCAGATCGGACAACGCGGGGAGTCACACGTGCCCCTCACGCGATGGGTAGCAGGGCGTGACCGGTCACAGGGCACAGCCCGCAGGGGCTCGCTCAGATGTTACAAGCTGCTCCTGTCTGCTGAGATACATCATTGGCCCTCCCAGCCTTTTACTGATTCTCTGTTTTCCTACAAGAGTGGTGAGGTTTCTCGCATCATAACTGCCTATTACCAGACTAAACACACACTTGCTCTGAAGGGCACCTGTCAGCCGACCTGGAAGAAGGTGACGGTTCCAGGTGACCCCTCTCAGACATCCCACCCCACACCAGCTCCTCTGCCAACTTTCGCAACGTACCTGCGGTGAGCTGAGTGTCTGTGTCCCCCAGGTCCATATGCTGAAACCTAACCACTGCCCTGCCCCAACCTGATGGTGTGAGGAGGTGGGCCTCTGGGAGGTGATGAGGTCATGAGGGTGGAGCCCCCATGATGGGATCAGTGCCCTAATAAGAGACCCAGAGAACCTCCCACCACTCCAGCCACGTGAGGACACAGTGAGAAGACCCCATCCATGAACCAGGAAGCGGACCCACCAGACAGTGAAAGTGCCAGGGCCTTCACCCTGGACCTCAGCCTCCAGAACTGTGAGAAATAAATGTCTATTGTTCATAAGCCTCCCAGTCTCTGTATTTTTGTTTTAGCAGCCCAAATAGACTAAAACAGTTACTTATTTGGAGAATGAAAAGCTTTTTCCAAAACCCCTACTTAGTTTTGAAAGATGTGTCTGCCCCTTACTTTTGCCTATATTACCTAGAAAAAAATTATCAAGTACGTAACTAATTTAGCATATTAGCAACTATTTTATCTTACAAACGAATGATTTTTACTTTATCATTATCATTAATTACATCATTTAAATAATAGATCTCATTCTGTTGATCTCACAATAAATTTGTTCTGAGCTTCTTAAAATTACCTTATTGTAAATGTGGAGGCACATTTACATATTATTTTACTATTTGAACTTACACTTAAAATAATTAGCCAGATTATTTCATGTCATACAGACTCACCTAATTCTTTAGCTTTTTTTTTAATCTTCATAAAGAACAAACAAGTTACTTGCACTATTTTAACATGTACAAACTGTTATCATTTTCTTTAGGCTTTATTTACTGACATATCATTTTAAAATAGGAAATATTTCCTTATGATGATTGCTGTTTATACAGAATCTTTAACTTGGTTTCAGCTCTGAGTTGTTATTAATTTTGAGCCTTTCATTAAAAGGCCCCATTTGAAACGAGCACGGAAGTTTACTGTTATATAGAGCATCTATTGCATTAACATTCAACTATCAGCAAGCTAGCAGCTCGGTGAAATGAACAAATAAGTAATGAAAGACACAAACACCTATTGCAAAAAAAAAAAAAAGAAGCTGTAAAATGCTTGTTTTTGAGGCATTTGTTCTTGTCTTCCTTGATGGTCATTAGCACTTAGGCTCTAAAATATTTCCTGTGGGATGGAGAATTTTGCTCTGTTCTCCTGCACGTCTTTATTTCTGGCTGTTTTCAAGGAGGCTCCATGGGCTTCTGGAAAGAAGCTGAATTAAGACACACAGACCGTTCCTTCCACACTCCTCTGGTTCCTCTCCTCTTGATTTCTTTTCCTAAATAAAAGCCAGTTATCTGATTTTAAAGAACATCATATTCTTTCTCTTTTTAAAAGCCTTTAACAGCTTCTTTCCCAGGGCATTTTGGGATGAAACACATCCCAGGAACTCAAATGAAGGAGCTCTTGGGACAGGGGCTGCCCTCCTCTTTCTGGAGAGTGGCAGCTGGGAGACCCTTGGGAGCGGACCATGGCCATTTGAGGCAGGCCTGGGGACCCACCGGTGCTGGACCCCACTTTGCTGTGCGCTGGCAGCCCTGCCGAGCACAGAAGGGCCTGTGAGTGCAATCCTGACGCAGAGCACGGGGAGGGACGAACTGGTGCTCCAGCAGGTGAGATGTCGATCCTCTCCCGTGATGAGAAAAAGGCAAACGGACAAGCCACGAGAACGGGGAGTGGCAGAAATGCACGTGTTCGATGGAGTCACACTGGCGGATTAAGATGCTGCCCCGGTGACCGGCAGCCCCTCCTGGTAAAGACCCCAGGGGACAGCGGGCGTCCCCCCAGCCGGGTGTCCAGCTGTGCTCTTCAGCAAAAGGGTTCCGTGGACCTGGTGGGGACAGCCAGGGGCAGCAACAGCGGGGGTTGGTGAGGATGCCAGATCCCAAAAGCAGGGGGCGGGGGGCTGCCCCAGTGCAGCAGGGCCAGGGATGGGGGCAGGGGACCACCTCCCCTCCACTCGGTCCTGTGGGCCACCAGGTGGAGCCCCTCCTCCTCCCTGGGTGACGGGCACCTCAGCCCCTGCGGGGCACCGAGTCCCACTGGTGTCCCAATGTGCTGGCATCACTGCTGGCCCAAGGCTGCAGGTACTCTGCCAGAAGACAGTCTCTGGGGCATTGAGGCCAAGGGCCAAGCTGGGGCAGGACCCTGGGTGCTCCCTCCCCACCCCGCCCAGGGGTCCCAGCTGTGTTGTCCAGCCAGCATCCCAAACAAGCTGTGTTGCTACCATCGACGATGATGTGACCGGATTGCGACCCATGGACAGCGCTCTTAGAAAGCTGCCTGTGGCGCCTCCACGGGAGTTCAGACCCCAGGGGTCCCTCCTCACAGCAGCCTCGCGGTGGCCTCCCGTTTCCAGGCTGCAGACCCTTATCACAGCCCCGAGACGAGAGCTCGGCTTCGAGGGGTCTGGGGAGCAGTGGAGCCAGTGCAGGTGCCCTGCTTTCTAGACCCTGGAAGGAGCTGACCAGGAAGGGTCCCTGGCGTCTGGTGTCCTCACCCGGGGCCCCTGCAGCCGTCCCCTCCCTGGGGAGCCCGCCTGCCCCCGAGCCCGCCCAGGAGCTGGCCAGAGCCCCTCTGTCCCCTGGGAGGCACTCTTCCCAGGGACCTGAGTCCCTCCAGCCCAAGCAGATGTGAATCCCAGTGAATTCTCTGGGTTCCAGTGGAGACTATCCTTCACCTCCCCAATATTTACTTACTGATGGACATTTTCTCAAAGCAAATGCATTAGACTCTTAACAGTACTTACAGAAGGAGGACGTCATTGGCTTCTTCCATTCACATCTTTATTTTCCCAATGTGCTTTTTACTGTTGTGTTAACTTTGCAATGAAAAAAAAAAAAGGTGAGAAGAGGCTTTCCTCATGCTAATTAAGGGATCCACGTGACCACTTGACCCCGCTCTTTAGACCTTGCACCGTCCCCAGGCTCTTGGTGGCCTCCTGTCACATGGGAGCAGGACAGAGTGGGCCGTGGCTCCGAGGTCCCACTGCCCAGGTGGCTGCAGCCACACCGGACATTTTTAGTCAAAGGGGAACATCCAGAAACATCTTCAAACCTGCTTTGACCTACATCTTAATAAAACTCACCAAGCGTGAGCAGATTTATTTTTTATGAGAAGGTTTTGAATGTCCTCCTCTGAGACCTTAAGATTTTTATCTAAATAAGCTCTTCAAACAATTTCTTACAGGAAAACACATTTTCTCACCGAACTCTATGTTTGTGCCCATTTCTATAATTCCTACCAAATGAAAGTTACAAAAATTCAATGTAATACCCACAAAACACTTAGAATCATGGCTGACACTTCTGTAAACAGTGCTGTTTTGATTATTTTTCCTTCACTTACTACCCTTACTTTCACTGCCTTCCCTGTCTTCGGCCCCAGCTATTCTGTTTTATACCCTTAGATATGTGTGAGCCCTTCAAAGTGTAATATATTGTATCTCGTGGTCATGTTGTTATATTTACATAAATGGTATTGTACTTTAAGTATCAATCGGCATCTCACTTTTTCCCACTCATGCTGTGTTTTAAAATCTCTCGAGGGATGGATTGGGAGTTTGGGATTAGCAGGTGCAAACTACTGTATCTAGAATGGATAAGCAACAAGGTCCTACTGTATAGCACAGAAAACTATATTGAGTATCCTGTGATAAACCATAATGGAAAAGAATATGAAAAAGAATGCATATATATGTATGACTGAATCACTGTGCTGTACACCAGAAATTAACACAACATTGTAAACCAACTATACTTCAATAAAATAGGTTTAAAAAAAGACTTCTCTGTGTTGCTGTCTGTAAACGTAACTCATCCCAGGCTCCCCTGTAACATGCCCATCGTTTGCACGCGCCGTGATTTCCCCTATGTCCCCCTGAGGATGGACACCTAATCGCCCAGCTTCCTGCTAACGGGGGCGTCCTTGCAGAGGTAGACGAGGCTCCCCTGGGGTCTATACCGGGAGGGGCTGCCGGTCACCAGCTTAGCATCTTAATCCACTGGTGTGACTCCATCAAACTCCTGTATTTCTGCCCGTCCCCGTTCTCATGGGTTGTCCATCTGCTTTTTTCTGATCATGGGAGAGGTTGAACATCTCACCTGCTGGTAGCGGCTGACGTTGCCTCCAATTTGTTTAAATTTTGTAGAATTTGCCTATTTTTCTCTTGAGTTGCTGATCTTATTTTTGATTAGCAAGTGTTCCCAGTCTATTGAGAATATTAGTTCCCTGCTGTTTTAGGTACTGCAAGCATCTGCTATTTATTTGCTAATTTTGTCCCTGCATCCTTTGTAATTATGATGTCATCATGCCATCGACTTACCACCTGTGGTTTGGAACTTGGGGATCTTATGTAAAATCTCTTTCCCCCCAAGTTTCTAGTTGCACTTGCCCATAATTCCTTCTGGAGGATTTAGAGTGTCTCCCTTCACATTCGTGTCTTGGGTCCATTTGAAGTTGACTTTTGTGTACGGGCTCAGGAAGGGATGGACCTAGTTTTTTTCTCTACCCATGTGCCTTTTTTCCGAACACCATCTACTAAATGACCATTCTTTCCCCGCTGATGTGTGATAATTCTGTGTCGATCAACACAAAGTTCCCACGTGTGCTCGTGTCTGGACTTCACGTGTCTCCTAGGGTCACTGCTCACCCTTCCTGCCCCGGTAGCCACGGAGCAGGGCACTGCCCTGTGGGGTCAGCTCCTCCTCCTTTTCCCCTTAAAACTGCTTTAACTCTTCATAGAATTTCCTTCTTTTAGTGTAGAGAATATGCGCTCATAATAAAAAAGAAACGTATGGTCTTTGAAAAATTGAAAAAAAAATTTTAAGTCTTCTGTATATTTCTTCATCCAACAACACTTTCACTGCTCAGTATTAACTTCCAGTAACCGATCTCTCTCTGTGTCTCTCTGTCTCTGTCTCTGTCTTCACCTCTCTCTCTCGTTCTCCGTTCAAGGTATCCATTCAATTATTTGTTTGTTTGTTTGGGGTCTTACACAGTATTTTCTGTAACTTGCTTTGGTTTTAACTTTGCAGCCCATCGTGGGATCCTGCAACTAGAGTCCACAGGGAACCGTTCCTCCGCCGGAGCAGCTGCACCTACTTCATCGTCTGCAGCAGCAACGATTCCTTGGCCATCGCCTTGTGACGGGCATTTGGACGGTTTCCCACACTTTGTTATTGCAGCTAACCCTGCCCATACCTCCTTGGCCGCTCAGAGAGACTCTCAGGCAGACGACAGCGTTAGCACTTGGCGAGTCCTCTGTCTCCATAGCACCGAGTGAGGGAAAGAGGCCGTTGAGCCCGTGCGTGAGAACCCGACTGGGCTGGAGAGAGGGGACCCCGCGCCCCTCCACGGCTACATACGTGACAAGCGACCCGAGGCTGCAGTCAAGGCCCCCACCAGGCTCTCCTCTCCCTTTCCCAAACAGCCACTTTCTTACAGCAAAACTCCAACAGGCAAAATGGTAGCCTCTTTTCCCTGAGTGATAATCGACCTCAGAAAAGCCTGTCTCAAGGTACAAAAAGATCTTGAGAAAACCCAGAGATGGGCATTCCAATGCGCCAAATTCCATCTAGAAATGTGGTATGTAAAACAACTGTCTCTTTTCAGTTAAATCTTGCGTAACCACGCATTCACACACACAATGTGTTTTATGTTGTACGTGAGAGAATTGCTTTATAAATGTGGAATGTGGAAGGATTTTATAACTATTCATCAAAATTTAAAAGTCATAAAAGGTGAGATTGATAAGTTTGACCACACAGAAAACGTTAAAACCTTCATGGTAAAAGAAAAATGGCCTGTATCAAGTAAGAGACAAAATAACAACAGAAAAAATATCTGTGTTTTACGTCACAGTCAAAGGACTAACCTCCCAAATATATAAGACCAAAATTGATACAGGGAAGGAAGGAAGGAAGGAAGGGGAGGAGGAAAGAAGGAAGGAAGGAAGGAAGGGACCCCAACAATTTAATGGAAGAAATGGGTACCAGATATGAAAAATGATTCACAGAAAAGGAAATACAAGTGGCTCCTACATTTATGAAGAGATGTTCAAAGTACAGACTACATTTCACTGAATGATTTGCTCTATCAGATTGGACCAAATTGATGACCCCCTACTGGGGAGACCGTGAGGACGGCTCTTTCCCACTTCCCTGGCGGATGTGTAAATTGGTGCAAACCTTTGAGGAGTAATTTGCCTTGTCTCTCAAGATTACAAATGCACATGCCTTTTGACCCAGAAATTCTACTTAAGGGATTTTTAAAGATACAATTGTTCACGTGCAAAATTATGCACATACAATAATTTCTCTTTGCAACGGAACTTATAACAGTAAAAGATTGGGAACAACCTACATGTCCATCCATTGAGGACTAATTAATAAAGCACTGGCCCCTCTTCAGAGGCAGCTATTTTCACCTCTCGTTACTGTTTCTTCTGAGAGGACTAATTAATAAAGCACCGCCCCTCTTCAGAGGCAGCTATTTTCAACTCTCGTTACTGTTTCTGCTGGTGGTTTTCCCCATTTTTCTAAGTAGCAAGCCTTGTCTTGTTTCTCATATTTCTCAATCGGTGTGTTTACTCTAGGTGTTTGGTAAGCAGTTTTTATCAAAATAAAAAACAGCTCCCTTCCATTTTTTTAGTTTTAATTACAAACTGCTATGGGATATTATCAAATGCTCTTTCTTGCATTTCTTTAGATAATCACATGACTTTTCTTCTTTAGTTCATTAATGTGATTTATTAAATTGATAAGTTTTCTAATGTAGAACCGTCACTGCAATGCCACTGCATTGTCCCTGCATTGTTGCTGCATTGTCACTGTGCTGCCACCGCAATACCACTGCATGGTCACTGCATTGCCACTGAATTGTTACTGCATAGTCACTGCAATACCACTGCATTGCCACTGCATTGCCACTGAATTGTTACTGCATAGTCACTGCAATGCCACTGCATTGTCACTGCACTGTTGCTGCATTGTCACTGTGCTGCCACTGCAATGCCACTGCATTGTCACTGCGCTGTCACTGCAATACCACTGCATGGTCACTGCATTGCCACTGAATTGTTACTGCATAGTCACTGCAATACCACTGCATTGCCACTGCATTGTTGCTGCACTGCCACTCGTTGCCCCCAGTCGAGCTGGTGCCGTTCTTTCCACGTCCAGGAGCAACGGGTCAGGAGACAAGAAGGGCACACACAGGAGGAGCATCTCTTGTCATCCCAGGCTGGTGACACATGTGCCCTGATGTAGACTGCCATCCCCTGAGGGGGTCCATCATCTCCTGCTCTCCGAGGTGTCTCATCTTTAGATACATCCATCTGTTAACGTGTGGTTGGCTCTGGGCCATCAATTTTCCTCTGGCTTCTGTGGCATCTCAGGTCTGGGATGGAAGCTGGGAGCAGCTGAGCCTGTTACCATCCGGTTCTTGTGTGTTATTCCACCTAATCCTCATGGCAGTGCTGTAAGATAAGTAGCACTAATCCCATTCTTCAGATGAGAAAGTTAAGATTCAACATTAATTTGTTCAAGCCCACGTTTCCTGTTATATGAGGAGGTTGTCACAGAATCCACGTTCACACCGTTCTCCTTCAGAAGAATTTGTGAAAATAAACCTTACTCATGACTTTGCCACATCAGAAGGTTAAAATTATTTAAATGTAGCTACAACCTTTGTGGAAGAAATCTGAGGCTAAAAGAAGAAAATGATGAGGCTACGATGAGATTACAAATCAGTGCAAATTACACATTATCCTGAATAACCTTGGATAGCCTGAGAAGGTGACTGTCTCTGGTCACATTTAGTTCTGATTTTAGTTTTGTGTTAACACCATCTGTGATCGGCATGAATCAGAGCCCCCTGGAGTGGCACAGGCTGCAGCAGACGTCTGGTGCAGCTTCCCCAGTTCTTTAGGTCTACACGACACGTTGGGTACACCCAGGTGACACGCTCTGGGGGGCTTGGCGTCAGGTGGGCGTGCAGATGAGGACCCCAGGACTGAGGGTCTGTGTAGCCTGCGCCTGCGGAGCGGCGCTGGGGGTGAGGCCACTGAGCCTGGCGGGGAGGATTTCCGTGGAGGTGAGGCTCGGGCAGGCCTGGTGAAGCTGGGCTCGCAGGACGGATGGGGACGGCTGGCAGGTCACAGGCTGAGGAAGGGAGGGGCCTGGGCGAGGCAGCTGAAGGCCCCACTACCTGGAGGAGCCCACGCTCCGGTGGGCGGCCTGGTCATTCACTGGACAGGTCAGTGGGGGTCGGGTGGGAGCTTGAGGAGAACGACGGGGGGTGGAGGGGCTGCAGGGGGGAGGGCTTGGGAAGCCGCCCAAGGGCAGGCGCAGCTCCTGACCGGCAGGGTCAAGGCAGCCCTGTGCCTCGGGCCTCAGCTTCCCTGCAGGGGCCGGGACCGTGGCTCCCATCAGCTCTGGGCGTGGCCTCGCTCTGGGCTGCAGCAGGACACTCGGGCCTGTCCAGGCTGCTCCAAGAGGCCGCTTCAAGGGAGTGAAAGGATTTCCAGGTCCGGGGATGTGCGGAGAAAGTCGGGAGAGACTAAAGAATGAGGAGAAACCCCTGAGAACTCGGGGGAGACGTTGGACAGGAGGCTGTGATCAGGGTGGACGTTTGTCCACGAGGAAGTGGAGCCCAGAGAGGACGTGTGCTTGTCCGCAGTGACCAGTCGTCCAGCAAAGAGCCAGGAGGAGGACCCGCTGGCCTCGGTGAAGAGCTTGGCCCAGGCTCCTCTGCGTGGAGGCAAAGCTTCCTTCCCGCCTCCAAATAAAGCAGGTAAAATCCACTGACTCACTGGGCTGAGCTGGGAGACCATCACATACTTCAGTCTCATTCTCAGTCCTGCATGGCCCTGTCTGCTCTCGTCCACCCCTGCGTCGCCCCTCCGCCCGCCTCCCCCTTCCCACGCTGGTGTCCACCTTGGCCCCAGATACGCAGAGATCTTCCTGCCCTGGTCACCTCCTGTCTACCTGACCACAGAGGCCGGGCAGGCTTCTAGTCTGGAGATTTCTGGCAGGAGAAGTGACTGGAGTCACCCACCCTGGCTGTGTTTTGGGAAGGAGCCAGGTGGGGACAGCAGGTGGGGACAGCCCCCCATCCCCTGGTCCAGCCTCCCTGAGCTGGACCGGCCAATACTTCCTCCAGGCACCCTGGCCTCCTTTTGCTTCCTGTCCTCCTGCTGACGGGGGTCCCCACCCCTCACAGCGTCGCTGTGCAGGGCCCCAGAGAACCTGTGTGCCTTTGCATCCTTAGTGCGCATTTGCCAGGGGCCCCTGATCACTCCTATTCCGTCTGTGGTTCTTACACTGGCTTCGTGTGTTCAGAGCCACGGAGACTGGGTCCTGAGTGATCACACGGGGGCGTGTGATCCACTCCGAGGCTTCTGTGCCCTGCGTGTCCCCCCGCCCGCCCTGGAGTCACCTGGGCCATGCAGGGCTAGCACACACCGGCCTTTTCCAAAGCTCCTGGTGACAAGGGCACCCAGTCTGCCCCAAGTGCGGGGTGATGGCAGAACCACAAACCCTCCACGTGAAAGGCTTTTGAAGCCAAGCAGAGGCTGGGGTTATGTCAGGGCCTCGGATTTGCCTTGATTCCTGCCCGTCCAGGAGGGATTCATGGTCCTGAACGATGTTCTTCCAAACGTCTCCAGGGCCAGAGCTGTGGAAGCTGGAGTTCCCGTCACTCCCGACTACGTCGTTCCTTCCAGAGCACCTGGCTTGTGCTGGACGGCGTGTGGCCTTCCCAGGCCGCTGAGAAGGAGCCCACAGGGAGCAGGGACCCTTCGCACCTTGAACTTCTTCCCTCTGGTCCTGGAGCAGGAGGGCTGGGGTGGGGGAGGGCCATACCCACACGGGGAGGTCGGGGTGGGGATGTGGGGTGGAATCATGGCCCATCCTGCGCGGTGGTGAAAGGCACAGCGAGCCGGGGGCGGGGCTCGGGAGGTGTGGTGACGGGGGATATTTGCAACGGACCGAGAGGCACGAGCGGCTCCCTGCTTTAACCTGGAGCGACCTCGGCTGGCTCCGGCCGTCCCCCTGGTGTCCCCACGGTTGAGGGCAGCGGTGCGGCCCCCTGGAGCTCCTTCACGGAGGCAAAGCTGAGCATCGTTGGGACACATTTCAACTTTCCTAAGACTGACAAGAGTCAGGGTTCCCGGTCAGGCCTGTGAAGTCGTCCTGCGGGGTGAGCAGAAAGAGGGGCTTTGCTGGGGTGCTGGGGTCCCGGAGGCTGAACACGGGGGCTCTTCCTCACAGGAAGGAGTGCCGCCCCTCTGCGCTGCGGAAAGTCCCTGGTGGAAACTGGAGGAATTTTAAAAAAGTACTTAGCCTCCCTTTTTTGAACACAAACAATCCCTCTCTGCGCTGTAATTTCCTCTTTTCCATTTAAAATAAAGTAAATGAAAGATAAAAATAAACACATCCTTGTAAAAAAGACTAGGAATTATAAGATAAAATATAACAAAAGATCAAGTAAACTACAATAAAAGGCCAAGTAGGTAAGCATAATAAAATTATTTTGTTTGTTAAAAATAAAACAAAATAAAAACTTGGGGAGTAACATTTGTCTAAACCCAAATGGTTTAAAACAGTTGGTAAATGTTCTAAAGCAGCAATGTCCAGTATAATAGAATATCCAGTGGAAACTTAATGCAAGCCACATACATAACTGTATACTTTCTAGGCGTCACATTAAAAAAAGTAAAAAGAAACAGCTGAAATTAATTTTAATGGTATATTTTATACAACTCAATATATCCAAAGTCATCATTTCAACATGTAACCACTATGAAACTTATGATGAGGGCTTCCCTGCTAGCGCAGTGGTTAAGAATCCGCCTGCCAATGCAGGGGACACGGGTTCAAGCCCTGGTCAGGGAGGATCCCACATCCTGCGGAGCAACTAAGCCCGTGTGCCACAACTACTGAGCCTGTGCTCTAGAGCCCGCGAGTCACAACTACTGAAGCCCGCACCACAACTACTGAAGCCTGTGCTCCGCAACAAGAGAAGCCACCGCAAGGAGAAGCCCGCGCACCACAATGAAGAGTAGCCCCCACTCGCCGCAACTAGAGAAAGCCTGCGTGCAGCAACGAAGACCCAACACAGCCAAAAATACATAAATAAATTAAATAAATACATTATAAATAATAAATAAATAAAAGAAACTTGTGATGAGATGGTTTCCTTTTTTTGTTGTATCTTTCTAACCCAGTGTGTATTTTACGCTCACGACTTGTCACAGTTTGGACGAGCCACTTTCAGGCGCCCTGAGCCCTGTGTGGCTGAAGAGCGGCCCCCCGGTTGGACAGCTCAGTCTCAGCACTGAAGGCGGAGGCTCGGTCCACACGGCGTATTGGAAGCTCTTCAGCACCGACCAGAGCTTTGGACCACAGGGGCATCCGGCAGGGGGAGCCGTCAGGAAGAGGGTCTGTCCTTCCTAACTCAGCCCTGGCCTGTGGGACTCAGCCCCCCAGCAGCAGCAAAAGAGGCGACTGGGTCCCCAGCTCTAGATGCAGTGGGCAGTCTGATTTTGCGGGTCGCCATTTGCATTTCTTGGATTACCAGCGAAGTGAAATGATTCTCCCTGGTTTATAGGTTATTTTTGTTCCTGCTTTTACACTTAGAACCAGATTATGGAATTAGAAGACTGTCATATACAACTCAGTTAACATTAAGACGGGCGGAGGGAGAGAGCGACCGGGAAGAGAGAGGAACTGTACAACATCCAAACAGCCGTACTCCACGTCTGCAGTTACCGTTCCAGCGCTGCCCCGTCCGTGCCCGCGCCCACTTGCTCAGCCAGGGGACTCTGGACGTCCCCCCCCAAAGGAAGATCATCTTTCCCTGCCCCGTTGGGGTTGATTTTGCCCAGGAGACTTGCTTTGCTCTGAACGTCTTCTGCTGCCAGGAGGAGGACAGGGGGCAATAGCTGCTCACAGACGGAGAGGCACGTGAGCAGAGACCCCCTCTGACCCCAGCCCTGCAGCTGGAGGCCGCACTGACCCGTGAGCAGTGTGGGCAACGCGTGCGCATGGCTGAAGCCGCAGAGTATGGGGAGGCTGGTTCCAAAGCTTTAGCGTGGCACTGACTGACTAGCCCAGCTTGCGCCAGGCCTGGGAGGCCGTAACCAAGTGTATGACACAGGAAAATTCCCGAACCGCGCCCAAGGGGCAGGAAGACTACACATATAAATGCAATCTGGTCAGTGCTCCTAATTCCCTGTAGAAGAAAATGCTACCATTCCCATACAGAGGAAGGGGATTGATGGAGGAGAGAGAATCAGACTGACCCCGAGGCCCTTACTGTGACACTAAACTTAAAAAGCAGTTAGTATGTATAGGGATTTTGAGAGAAAGAATATTACACTTTTACACTCAGCCAAACTGTTGTTTAACTTTGAGAGCAAAAGGCAGATATCCTACCACCCATGCACTCTTTCGGAAAACAAAGAAATTAACTCAATGAAATACACCACCCACACCAAAAACGAAAGAAAGCTCCCCAGAGATCTAGAGTCTAAGCCCAAAAACCCTTACTTTTCCACCGCGCAGACTTTTCAAAAGTATGTTCCAAGAAACATTAGTCTCACAAGACGTTCATAAAACTAGGATTTATTGGTTTAATAAGTTTGGGAGACGTACGCTTTCATCGCAGGAACAGCTAACACTGCGTGTGCACACCTCCAGGGGGCCCCGGTATCCAGTCACTTAGCCCTCAGACTGCTCCCTGGTGCGGGCACTATGCTTCCGGCCGCGCCACAGGTGAGGACGGGTGTTATCAAGATGCTGAGTGAGGTGGCCGGTGGGGGAGTCAGGAGCTCCGGTGCATCCTACACGGCCTTCCGACAAACAACCACCGTCCTGCAGGCATCGCCCCAGCCCTGTGCATCCGCATTGCTGTGCTTTCGTCTGCAGGAGGGAAGCTTAAGGAGCCACAAACCAAAATGGAATGTCCACCTGTTGTCCCCATCTGCCCAGCGCCCACCTGGGGGTGGTTGGGGGGTGTCCTTCCCAGCTGCATGTATGATGCCTGAGTGTCGTCAGCCCAGGTCCCTGTTTGTGGGTCCAGGGTCGAGGATGGGATGTTGTTCTCTTGGCTTCAGCACCAGGACTGGAGGGGGCAGTGCCACAAGCGGGGTGATGAGTAAACTTTCCTGAGTGTCGCCGTAAAGACTCTTTCTTTTCTCCTGAGACCGTGAACAAGGTGAGAACGTGTGTTCCCACCACTTCTATTCAACACTGCGCAAGCCAGTGAAATAAGCCAAGAATGGAAATAGAAGACACACATATTGGTCAGGCAGAATAAAATCTGTCTTTATTTGCAAATGACATGACTAAGTATGTAGAAAATTCTAAGGAATCGCCAAAAAAGCTTCCAGAGCGATCAATTTAACAAAATTGTAGGATACTAACAACATCAACAACAAAATCCATTATATTTCCATATACTAGCAATGCAAAAAATGGAAAATGAAA
This sequence comes from Balaenoptera borealis, assembly GCF_965194805.1. Lineage (NCBI taxonomy): Eukaryota > Metazoa > Chordata > Mammalia > Artiodactyla > Balaenopteridae > Balaenoptera > Balaenoptera borealis. The sequence continues at coordinate 2,150,158 of NC_138873.1, read as the reverse complement.
AAATTTTAAAAACCTTGTATAAAAGTATAAAAAGCATGCTTAAGGAGAAATTTAACAAAATAAGTATAAGATCTAAAAAAAAAAAAACACACTGGAAATAGGATACATTGCTGAGAGGAATGGTAGATGACCTGAATAAACGAAGAAATACGGATTAAATAAGTTAATATTGCTAAAATGTTAATTCTTCTCAATTGATCTGTAGATTCGATGCAATCCACACCACACACACCACATAAAGAAGCAAGTGTGTGTGTGTGTCTGAGCTACAGAACCCCCTGGGCACCCGTCTGAGGACATGGGTCCAGCAGACAATTGGGAACCACAGGTGACTCTGAGGGACATGGAGAGTTTTAAGTAAAACTAAAACAATCAGAAATGGGGACATCGTGTTCCTTGTACTGAATTCTTTTGTTTGTTTGTTTTAAATAAATTTTATTTATTTATTTATTTTTGGCTGAGTTGGGTCTTCGTTGCTGTGTGTAGACTTTCCCTAGTCGCGGCGAGCGGGGGCTACTCTTCGCTGCGGTGCTCGGGCTTCTCTTGTTTATGGAGCGCGGGCTCTAGTCACGCGGGCTTCAGTAGTTGTGGCATGTGGGCTCAGTAGTTGTGGCTCGCGGGCCTAGTTGCTCCGCAGCATGTGGGATCTTCCCGGACCAGGGCTCGAACCCATGTCCCCTGCATTGGCAGGTGGATTCTTAACCACTGTGCCACCAGGGAAGTCCCCTGAATTCTTAAAATGAGAAACATAAACAGCCTTGTCTTTACGTGACGTTAGAATTACCATAGAATTTCAAAACAGAGATTTCTTTTTTTTATGTCCTTTCTCCTGCTTCCCTTCACACTATCCTGCCCAGTTCTTTGCATTGCAGAGGTTGGAGATGGTAACAGAAAAGCGACGACAGAACCAGCCGGAGCTCTGCCTTCGACCAGTCGGTGCCTCCAGGGAGAGCTGAAGAAGGACTGAAAAGAACACGCCAGACTCAGCCCCTCAGCGGCGGGGTCTACGGGACTGGGAATCACAGCTCCATCAGCCAGGCCTGCTGGCAAGGAAACAGGGACAAAGCTGCCCTGTGAATCCCATGAGATAGCGTGACCCGAACGGGACCCGGGGGAAAAGTGCTGATGACTTCAGCACCTACGGAAGAGGCAGGCTTATCCCACGTGGGCAGAGAAGGCTGCGTTCCGGTCCACACACACCAAAGGCTGTTGCAAGAGGTGAAGCGCCGTGAATTAATAGCGCTACACTTCCACTTATCTTGCTGTTCTGAGAGGTTAAATTCTTACTTTCTCCCTTTCTTGACCATCTGAGGAATTTTAGCTCTGCCTTATGTAAATATTATGCACAACTGGGTATTCCTAATTAGACCAACCTCTGTCTCTCCACCCCTCCTCTCCAGGGCCACCTTTTCTTTCAGGGAAGCACAAAGCTCTGAATCAGCTGCTCTGAATTATGCATGCGTCCGCCGGGAGGTCCAGCCAGGCCTGGGCTCTCAGACAAAGGGGTACAGCCGGGCTAGCATCCCACTTTTGTTTGTGCCTTCCATCTTTTGTGAAGTGGCATGGGAAAAACCCTAACAAGGCTGCTCGACTGCTGCAGAAATTCTTGTCAGATACCGAGGCAGACCCCCTTCCACCTGGTGAGCTCCAGAGAGCACGCAGCCCCCAGCCCTCGCGCGCCCCTGCTACGGCCTTATTTCATTTCCTAGGCAACGGAAAGCCAGAGGGAAACAAGGTACCACGGGAGATGAATCTGATGCAAGAAAAGAAAGATTAGAAGAGCTGAATCGGGAGGCTCTCTGCCAGCCCGTCCTGTCTGGGAGGAGAGGGAGGGAAGGGCCTCCCTCCTGCCAAGTCAGGAAGATGGGGCCGCAGCCAATGGACCACCCTTCAAGGTCATGTATGCTGCACCCCACCCCTTTTTCTAAATGCTCCTTGAATGATGAGCTTAATTTTAACCCTGAGTCACTGTAGTTTCACCAGCTATGGTTGACTAAAGCAATAAAATTATTGAAACTGACAGCGAGGCAGAATCCTTCAAAAACATGAAAACTGTCTGTGAGATAAATGCAGGAAAACATAACATGCAGTCATGGGGACCCACCACTAAATAATAATACGCAGTGTACAAACACAAATTGAAATAAATTTTGAGCAAGTTAAGAAGCTCAGCATTCACTGGGTGCTTCGTGGAGGTTGTTAAGTGCTGAAATTCAGATAAAAATCACTGTGCTGCTGTGTCTGTCAGCCCTGCCCCACCCCCTCCGTGGGGTAGAAGGTCCCTTTGTCTGCTTCCTGTGTCGTCACTTCACATTCTGACTCAGGATTCTGCCCTGATCGTCCGCGTTTCCTCCTGAGACAGCCTCTCTTTCAAAATGCACAGCGATTCCTGACAGGCAAGAAATAGATATTGAAAAACAAGTCGTGTTTTGGATTAGTGTGGCTTTGAGGTACCAGACGAATGGATTATTTCCTGCCTGGCCTGGAACCCTTGGTGTCTGGGGTGGGAGTGTTTTCAGGGCAGGGAAACGATAGCAGACAAAGCCCCAGAGGAGGGGAGGACCATGATATCTGCTCCATGAAATGAGTCAGAAAGCAGGGCTAAGGGAGCCACTTTGCATGCGTGTCATTTAGAAAATACACACATATTATGTATTTTAAGGCACTTGGACATTTTTGTTACACAGGTAGATAATTGTTATAATCTGAAAGATGGCTTTCCATTGGGGAGGAAAAGGGTTTGAGTCCTTTCAACAACTCCTGGACCTCATGTCAATAGAAGGAACAAAGAAATCACAAACGTACAGCAGCTCAAGCCTGTGGAAGGTTTTCACACCCTCCTTATAAACGTCTTATTAACTGCAAGCCCCATGAGGCCAAGGACTGTGTCTGTGTGTTGTCATTATGTAATAGGGAAGAACCTTTGTATTCTATGACAACTTAATCACTAAAGGGATAAGGGATGTCACTTATAAGCTTAAATTATACATAATGGCCCATCTCTGGGAACCCTGCCTCCCAGGTAATGAGCGTTAGGTTAAAATACCTTTGTTCAGCTCACAGGAAACATCCTGACCAGCCCACCTGTGAATGGCTGCAGGAAGGAAGAAATTAATACAGCCCCTCTGGAGGCTGCCTGGAACCAGGACTTTACTTCCTCCCCTTTTAGTATAAAAGAAGTCTGAATGCTAATCCAGGCGAGGTGGTTCTTTGGGACACGAGTCCACCCTCTTCTCCATCTGCTGACTTTCCAAATAAAGTTGCTGTTTCTTGCCCTGACTGCTCATCTCTTGGTTGACTGGCCTGTCATGCGGTGAGCAAGACGAGCTTGGACTTGGTAACAGTTATGTACCCAGCCTAGCATGGAGTAAACTCAGTATCGGTCATACAAAAAATGATGGCATCTCTGGTATTAATTTTCCAGACTTCGCTCTTTCCAGCTACACTTTCACCTCTGGCCATTCAAAGGACACCAGATTCTGAAATGTGCTCTGCACCCCTGCCCTCCACAGCATAATGCTTGTCGAGTGATTGAATGTTCCGGTCCAGACGGATAAGCAGAGGGAGGTCCTGAGTCTCACCTGTGAGTGAGGAGAAGAGATGTCCAGTCCTACAGGGCTGCAGGCAGAATCAAGTCATCCTCTGAGGCCAGGAGTTCTGCTCTCAAAATCCCCACAAGAAAGGACAAGCTTGGGTCCCGTGACATCAATCTAAGGAGCACCTACCAGACTGTTTCCAGCATCATCAATAGCTTCTTATAAATCTGGAGATTGGGATTGACATATATACACTAATATGTGTAAAATGGATAACTAATAAGAACCTGCTGTATAAAAAAATAAATAAAATAAAATTCAAAAAAAAAATCTATTGATAATGAGTTCTTCTTAGTCTTTCCTGAACCTGTTTAAGGAGTCAGCTCTTCAATTTCATGGGGTATCTCTCGAGAGCAAAAAGACAGTGTGGATGTCAGAGTCTCTACATCTTACAGGAATTATCTTACATTTTTAAAAGGGGGGAGCCTGTCTACCTCAATCATATTTTGATAGTGTACCTCTCCTTTTGTGAAAGTAAAATCTTACATTCATTCTATCTGCATATAGAATTTTTGGTTTCTCTTCAATTTTTGATTACTATCTGCTCACTCCAGAGTTCAATAATCCTGCTATTACCCCCTCCCCTCCCACTATCCCCTCCATCTGGAACTACCCTCTTCTCCAGATCTCAGGGGGACGTCACTTCTTCCACAGTGTGGATTCCTTTCCACGTGTGTTTTTCGAGAATCTCCTCCATGGGATCTAGGATTCGACACAGTTGTAGAGACCACGCTGGCTCTGAGGATGGACTTAATGTCAGCACCTAGCACAGAGCCCAAAACATGAGAAATGCTAGCACATATTTGAAGAAAAAATTGCTACAAATTTTCCTTCTGCACAACTGGAGGGTAGATTTTTGTTTGGTTTTCTTGTTTGTGGCACATACCTCTAAAAAATTAGCTGGACCTTTGCTTGGTGTTTAGATGTATGGTGTAGCTTCCACTTGCTTTTAATAAAGTGTTTTAGATGGTCACAGGTTCCCTGGGAGCTTTTGGTTTTAAATATTTTACCGCGATTTTCCCCAACAATTAACTGAGATTCATTGCCCCTCACGTGCACCCTTACGAATTTTCCTTCGGCTTCCGTTCAACTTCTTTTTGAAGATGACAGCTCAGAGCACCTTAATTATCGGTGATTCTATTTCTCTTCGTGCAGATTTCATCATTCTTTGGAAATATCAATTGTATGTCATGGGCAAATCCAATATTTTCTTGATGTCTCAGCAATCCAGAAGCGCTCTAGCCCTGCTGTGTTGATGACGGTCCTCATGCTGGCGCAGGAGAGGCGGGAACGGTGATCTGGAGACACCAAAACACCAGTTTGGCCTTGAGAGAAGAATTCCCAACAGGTCAACACCCACTTACATCACCCAGGTCTCGGCAGAAGGGCCAAGTGGACCCAGGCCTCTCCCACGGCCCAGCACCCCGACCCCGAGACCCTGACAGGGAAGGCAAGCTGGGCGGCTGGTTTGCAGGTTTCCATCACGTCCTTGTACTGGGCTGCACTTTGCCGAGGAGGGTGGGCGCGGGGCGATGAGGAAAGAGGTAGGAGGTCTACGGGGATAAGCTGGGAGCTCTGAGTCAGTGTGAAACCCAGCTGTGGACATAGCTGACCAAGCATTGTGCTTTGGAAAGCAGGGCTGTGCGGAACGAAAGCTTGCCCTGAGAGGGCTGGGGAAAGTAGTCCCTGACCGATTATTGGGCTGCCTGAACTTTATCATCTTTGGAAACATTGCGATGTTCTGGAGTGGTCTGCACCTCTAACATTTGATCAATGGAATCACACCTGAAAGAATGACTGGTCCTATTTACATGTATATTACATTTAAAAGATTATATAATGAAAGTACTCATTATTGACAAGAAGTGATTTAAAGTTTTTACAAGAAAAAAGTGGTAAGTGGTACAACTGAGTAAAGCAAACATGTGTGTGTTCACATATATATATGTGTATATATGCATGCACACACACACACACACACACATGCATCTGTTAATATATATTTGCTGAAGAAAAGAGCATAACGTAACGTGAGGCTCCAAGAACTGTTAACTTCACAGCACAGATGGGAAATCCAAAATCCCACGTTCTCACTGTGTTATATTAGAAGCACAGTCATGGCTCTCTGGCTGATAATATCAAATAATCTGCTTAGCTCACAAGCATTTCTGTGGGTGTCAGGAAAATGCCCTTCCAGACCAGCCTGTACGGAGTAGGAGCCCATTTCCACTGGGGTTACTTTGTGGGGTCACTGTACGTTGAGCCCTCCGTCTGAAGATGGACGGTAAGGAAATGTAATCTACAAAGGTCTTGTGTTACAGGAATTCATTGGTTCTTCGGAAATAAATCCACCCAGCTTCTGGTCCCAACACTATTATTTTTGTGGAAATTTAAGCAAGTCTTTGATATCTATTTACTAAAGTAAAGATACTACCAGCTCTACCTAACTCATTGTTGTTGAGAATTAGCTGGGAAACTATAAGGGAAAGCCTCTTGGAAAAAGTATAGACACAACCCCACAAATTTATTATGGGTGATGGTGGCAGTGGGTACGGTCAGAGAGCGCTGACACCTGCAAAAAAGGAAGTCACGCTCCTCAGAGACCCGAAGCATGTGAAGCTTGGCCAGACCCTGTGACTCTCCCGTGACTGAACATGCTGGTCCACTGGTCCACTAGGAACTGGTGTCTCATTATCTGAACTGGAGAAGTGGGGCATCTGAGCAGAAGCGCTCTCGAGCGCAGCACTTCGCCCCAGTGCCATCTGGCGTTGCGAGCGCCTGTGTGAATTGGCTGAGTGCCTTGTACTCTATGGGGTGGTTGCTCATCCTCGGCGCCCCTCATCATCCCTGGCTGGTGACAGAGACTCTGCCTGTGTTGAATCGAGTCGTGTCCTGCCCATGAGGACAAGAGGCCTCCACGGAGGAGAAGACACGGATGAACACAAGGCCAAGGGCTGCGTCCCAGACCCTCCTCTCGAGAACAGCCCTCTAAACCCCGCGCAGTGGCAGCAGAAGGGACAGTTCCAAGGCAGGGCCTGTGTCGATGTCTCTGGAGCCTTTGTCCCTGTAAGACCCAGGTGTCCTCGGGGTGAGTTCCAGTTGTTGGTAATGTTTAGAACACAAGGCACTTTTCCCCATGAAAGCCAGGGTGACCTCAGGCAGGAGCCCCAAATGGCGTCCTTGCCCCATGCAAGGAGCAGGTGCTGGGAAGAAGGGGGTGGAAAAGAGGGGACAGTCGAGACGAGCGAGGGGACACCTCTGCGGGAGACATACCAAGAGTCCACACCTCCCAGCTACAGGTTCCCGGGACTCCGGCTGTGGCCCTGCGGCCCTGGGAGCAGCCATGTCTGTCCCCAGGGTCACTGGTCCTCCCCCACCTGCCACAGGTAGGCCGCTCCCCCATTCAGAGCCTCACCCCGAGACCCTGGGTGCCCACTGTGAGCCCACTGACAGCACCGGGGACTCAGGATTCATCGTCAGAGCCCTGAGGACACTGCATTGGGATGCACGAGCTCTGACAACTTTCCTCATTCTCTGAGTCATTGGGGATCTCTCACCTGCTCCTCTTCCTCAGCCCCAGGCATTTGTAACAGGTTGGCTTATGTTCCCCCAAAAGATGTGCCCAAGTCCTAACCCCTAGTACCTGTGACTCTGACCTCATTTGGAAATAGTGCCTTCGCAGAGGTTGTTAAGTTAAAGATGCCAAGGTGAAGTCCTCCCAGATTTGGGGTGGGCTCTTAATCCAGCAGCCGGTGTCCTTATAAGAAAAAGGAGAGGATGATTCGAGGCAGAGACACAGGGAAGAAGGCCCTGTGGAGATGCAGACAGACACTGGATTGATGCTGTCCCAGGCCAGGGACGGCGGCCACTGCCAGGAACTGGATGAGGCGGAGGGCTCCTCCCCTGGAGCTTCTGGAAGGAGCTTGGCCCTGCTGACACCCTGACTTCAGACTCCTGGCCTCCAGAACCATGATGGGTACGATTCTGTGGCAAGCCACACAGTGTGTGGTCATTGTGACGGCCGCCCTGGGCAGGAGCTGGGAAGGCCTGCAGCCACACGGCGGGTGTCCCGGCCACACCCTCCTCTTCTGCCCCCTATGCTTTCCTCACTAACGTGGATGAGCTTGCACTCGCATGTGTACACTTACAACACGTGTGTACACACAGACACTTAACATCCAGGAGTTGGTACCTCGGAACCTCAGGTGGTCCCGCGAAGTGCGCTATCTTGCAGAACCACCACTTTACCCCTCATCGAGTGGCTGTCCTGGCTGGCCTTTTCCTGTAAGTTTCCGGATGGGATCAGGCACGAGCCCTCTGTGACCCGTGAATGTCAAGGAACACACAGTGCTCCCGAAGGCTGTCCTTGAGGACCTGAGGCGAAGGGGGTGCACCCTCCCCCTGACTCTGGGCCGTTTCACTTTGTCTTCTCGGTGGCCTGTCATCTCACTTTGGAATGCAGCATCTGTTCAATCTTGGCGACGCACAAAATTCCTATTTTAACATTTTATTGCTCATTAAATAGGGGAAGGCTGGTTCCTCACAGCAAAATGTTTGCTCTTCCAAATAAGAGGGACTTGATACCCAGAAGACAAAGTCCAAAGATGTGACCTAGATGCGGAGATGAGGCTTTCCTCGCTCTTTGTGTTTGTCACCAGAATTGCCGATAAATATCCCCAAAGCTCTGGCACTGCATTGCCCTGATTGGAAACCCCAGGCTCAGTTAAGGGGTCAGAGCCACGGGAGGAAGTTTGAAGTTCAAAGGCAAAGTGTGGGGAGAGGGAGAAAGCGGCTAATTGGGCAGGAAGGAAGGAGGGCTGGCTTGTCCCCTCCCCGAGGAGCCGGTCCTTCCTGCGTGAGGGGTCCCAAAGTCGAAAGCCAGGTTCAGACCCTTCCTGCTGTGAAAATAGCAGTTCTTACAGGTATTAGGGAAAATCTGTGCAGAGCCATGATGTGTGTTTTAGAGCCCCCAGAGGAGGAAAAATGCAGTTTGGGGAGGACGGCCAGGGTTTGGGGAATGTAGTTAAGGGAAGAATTCCATGAGCAAATCTGGCTAAGTTACCAAGTCCACAGAAAGGTGATTGGAGCCAATTCAATAATATTCCGGAACAACAGACACGCAAGTCACTGAAAAACGTAGATCTTCTATGTCTAAAGTTTAATTCAGAGCCTGGGCTATAATAAACAAAGCTAGAATGAATGAAAACCTTTTTTCAGATATATTTTCAAAACAGGAGTGGAGGGCTTCCCTGGTGGCGCAGTGGTTGAGAATCTGCCTGCCAATGCAGGGGACACGGGTTCAAGCCCTGGTCTGGGAAGATCCCACATGCCACGGAGCAACTAGGCCCGTGAGCCACAATTACTGAGCCTGTGTGTCTGGAGCCTGTGCTCCGCAACAAGAGAGGCCGCGATAATGAGAGGCCCGCGCACTGCGATGAAGAGTGGCCCCCACTTGCCACAACTAGAGAAAGCCCTCACACAGAAATGAAGACCCAACACAGCCATAAATAATAAATAAATAAAATAAATAAATAAAAAAAAAACAAAAAAAAAAAAACAGGAGTGGATGTCAATGAACAAATCACTGTCAGCCATGCCGGGTCTTCATAACAATGAAGGAAACAATGGATTTTTAGGCCAGTTCACAGGAAAGCGGTTAAGCTCCTGACTAATTGATGGCTTTTTGAGCATTCGACCTGCCCAATGACCTATGAAGCAGCGACTTTGCTGAAAAAGGAGGCCAACCAAAGAAGGCAGTTAAAAATAGAGTGTCAAGCTCTATTAACTCAGCCTTGAGGAGATGGGAATTATAGTTTGGGAACTCGAGATTGAAGGAGAACTTATGGAGGGCTAGAAACTTCCAATTCAGAAAAAAAGGAACGCTTCCTGGCATGGGATGAAGTTCCTATCGGCACAGGCTGTGCTCACTCACCCGAGGGCACCACTCGGAGATCCGGCCAGTCCTGACCTACCCCAGGACGTCTGGTTCAGTCTGAACAGGGGCTGACAGGATGAGCGTGGGGAAGAGAGGGGCAAAGACCACCAGCAGCTGACTCTAAATTGGGATGAAGAGGGTCTGGGCTCTGCTTCTTAGAGCATGGCCAGAAGCAGGGGCAGGTGCCCAGAGACGGCCACCAGGGCTGGAGCAGAGCCCCAGCCTGGCTCTCTGTGCCCCTTTCCCCCCAGGCACCAGCACCTTCCTCCAGGCCTCAAGAAATAACCCAAGATTGTCAGAGTGAGATGAGCTGCGGCCTAGAGGGGCAGACCCGGCTCAGATCTGCACGAGACACTTGCTACCTGTGTGGCCTTGGGCATAGTCTCTGAGCTGCAGGGATGTCACCCATGAAAAGAGATTAACTTCAGCCTGTGTCACTGGGCATTGGCTGGGAATTCACACCACGAGCCCTAAAGCCCCACACAGATTCTAACCACAGGAATTTCACTGTGGCATGAATGTGTATCAGTCAGCTCAGGCTGTTGCTGCCGTAACAAAATACTACGGACAGAGGGGGGAGTGGGGGGGTGCTCAAACAACAGAAACTTATTTCCTCACAGTCTGGAGGCTGGACGTCCAAGAGCCGGGTGTTGGCAAGACCCTCTTCCCCCGGTGTCTTCACGTCACCCTCCCTCTGTGTCCAAATGTCCCCTTTTTAAAGGGCCATCAGCCTTACTGGATCAGGGCTGCCCGATCACCTCGCTTAGCCTGACTACTGTGTAAAGACCCTCCCTCCAAATAAGGTCACCTTCTGAGGCTCTGGGGGTTAGGATTTCAACACAGGGGTTTTGGAGGGTACAAATCAACCCATAGAAGAATAAATGTGCCTCAAATTCATGATAGTATTTTTTATTGAAGAACCAGAAACATTGTCCAGCTTTACAGTAACAGGTCTCAATCTTGGTTACTGTTAGAATAATTGGGGGAGAGTTTATCATCTTGAGGCCCAGGCTACACCCCAGATCAGGTAAGTCAGAACCCTTAGGGGTGGGATCTGGGCACTGGTGCATTCTAACACTTGCTGGTACCAAGTTTGAGAACTACTGCCTTAAACAGACTGGAGGGATGGGGTTGATTCCATTTCGATGGGGCAGACCTTGCTTCCCTGAGGATTTCTGTTCTCCTTTGGAAGTTTAGGAGGCATCCGATTCTTGAGTAGGCTCTAGGTGAGTCAAAAATTTGGAGTAGAAGCTAGGGAATAGTCTCTGTGGTTAAAAGAAGAAAACAAATGCTCAGTAGAGCACAGCCCTCAGAGGAGGTGCTCACTCCAGGGCCCACGAGCACGGAAGGGGCCGTCCATGCAGAGAAGATGCAGGACGGGGTCCGGATGCCTATGGAACAAACTCGCATGTCCTGTCTCGTCAGCAAAGCCTCGAGATCTTTGGGAGGCTCTCTCTCTGGTAACGCGCATTGAGATGCCGCTGCTTATGGACCAAGGAGGTGAGAGGCCTTAGCAGGATGCCTGTGGGCTGTGCCAGCCTCTGGGGCCAGAGCGAGGCCACCCCAGGAGGGTTCCTGGAAAAGGCAGGCTGTTCATCACAGCAGAACCTGGAACTGGGTTTTGAAAACCCAGATGCTGAGACATTTTCCAGTTTCTGGGCTCCTTAGCCCTACCTTGATTTTTAGTAATTCTTTTTGAAAGTTTCAGTGATGTCCAGGGGAGCAAAGAGGCCCTTCTGCTCACCCTTGGACCTGGGAAGTACCGCATGCTTGGTGGGGTCTCAGGGCGGATACAGTAACATCAGCGGGAACCCCTCATTGGAGGCGAAACCCAGAGGACCAAGGTGGGCTGCTCGCCCAGTCACCCCTCCTCAGCGAGCCCTCCTCTTCGCCTTCCTTCCTCCCTTCACCCATTCATTGTCCCCACAGTCGCGGACAACCCTCAGTGTGCCCGGACCTGCCCCGCACCCGGATGAGGCGCGAGGGGGACGGACCAGCTCCTCGCCTGGCTGGAGCTTGTAACTTATGGGAGCAAATTAACGATCACTGTGCATCAGCTTCAGGGGGTGAGAAATGCTATAAGAAAAATACAGCCAGGTAGGGGGATAGAAGGAGCACAGGTGGGCACTGGAAGGTACTATTCCACCCAGGGAACCAGGGAGAACGGAGCAAAAAAGTGATGGAGCTGAAGGCTGCACTTTTCTTCTTCCTGAGACGCATGCTGGCGTTTCCTTAGCTTCGCAGTTTACGGAGACCCTCCCTGTCCAGCCGGTCCGCTGTCTGAGATCACGCCCACAGTGGCCCCTGAGTGGGGCGAGCCGGCGTTGCTGTTTCTGTTCTTCAGGTGACGAGTCTGCCATGGGATGGAGGAGCTGGACTGACGCCTGGCTGCCCCCATGGTCCCTCACGCTTTGCCCAGCCCTGCTGTCCGTGTCTCCAGTGGCAACCAAATGGAGAGGAAAGGAGGAAGCAGCCCACGTCGGGGACCTTGCTTGTGGAGAGCAGGCAGGCTGTGCCAAACCATTTCCACCTTTGCTTCTCCCAGCATCTCCTGGGCACGGTGCCCAGACGCCTCAAGCTTGGAAGTGGCTTCCCATGGCCTTCCTGAGAGCCGGCAGACTTCTCTGCTTGCCACTCAGTTCTGGCATCAGTGTGATTTGTTTTCTTTTGTCTTGTGTGCTTTTAAGTGGAATTCAAGTTCGTATAATGGAATTAACCATTGTCCTTGGTTCGTGACATTTTCTCATCTTTGGTTCATACCTGACTCTCCGGCCATCTTGTATTTTATTTATTTCATTTATTCATTTATTTGTTTTTAGTTATATGATGACAACCCAAGACGCACACCACTGGGGCAGAGAGCTTCCACACTGAGAGCTCCCGTCTCTGTGCCCCTCCCACCCCCCTCTGCTCTCCATCCTCCCAACCCCCCAACAGGTCACCCCCAACAGGTAACGCTGTCCTGAATCTGTGTCTGTGGTTCTCCTGGTACATTTATCCTGCAGTGTTAGCAGGATGTGTTTGTGTGTGTGTGTGTGTGTGTGTGTGTGTAACCCTAAGGAGGAATATTTGGCTCAGATTTGGCTGCTTTTGTTCTCTGTTTTAAAAGCTATTCTTTAAGCCACTACTTATCAAAGTTTAGTCTCTGAACTGCAGCATCTGGGAACTTGGAACTATTTAGAAACTCCTGCAATGCGTGCAAATTCTTGACTCGCCTCTTCCCCACCCCTCCTCCAACCTATTGAATCAGAAACTGATTCGAGTTTCTCTGATTACTAATGAGGCCGGCAACCTCTCAATGTCCTTATTGGATGTTTGTGATCTTTCTTCTCTGAAATGTCTAGTGGATTTTTGCCCTTTTTTTTCTACTGGGTTGTTTATCATTTTCTTACTGATTTTAGTTCTTTATATATTTTTGACACTAATTCTTTCGGTTTAAGTGCGTAGAGAATATTTTCTCCCATTTATAGTCTGTGTTTTTTTTCTCTATGTTGCTTCACGATGAATGGAATTTCTAACTGTCATCTAATTAAATGTATTTTTTTGTTATTGTGGTTAACTTTTTGAGTCTTATATAAGAATTCTTACCTCACTCCAGGATAGGAAGAAAGAATACACCTGTATTTTCCACTAAACTTTTAAAGGGTTTTCTTTTGACATATGAGTACTAAGACTGTCTGGAATTGCTTTGTATGTGGGATAAAGTAGAGATCCGAGGTCATTAATTTTTCCATATGAATAATCACTGTTTCAGGCTCCTCTTCTTCCCTCTGAGACACGAGGACCCTAAGCTCCTATAGGTGTGGGTCTGTTCATTCCATTCGATGTCTGTGTTCTTATATCATCAGCAACTGTGTCCTTTTCAATAGCTTCATAATGAACACTGATGTCCGGTAGTCCGGTACCCTCTCCCTACATGTGTTGGCTATTCCTGGACCTTTGATATTTCATAATGTTTTTTAGAATCAGCTTATAAAGACCTGCGAAAAACCCTGCTGGGAGTTTCATTGGGCTTGCATTAAACTGATAGATCAATTTTAGGAGAATTACCATTTCCAGAATTATGCCCCAAACTTCCTACAGAAACCCTACTTTTCAGGTCAGTGGATCATCCCCATTTTCAAGCTTTTGCTCACGTCACTTCTCCAATTTCTCAAAGTCTGGCCTCAGCTGAGAGCACAGCACTCCTCCTTTCCGCATCTTCACCCTCGCAGCCCAGCTCGGCCTCCTTCCCGTACTTTCTCTCAGGGCTCCGGCCCACGGGACTTCTCCATCCTAATAATACAGAGCAGTGTTGGCAGCGGAAACTCTGTTAAATGTTAGCTATTATGGTTAGTACGTAAATAGTTTCCTGATTCACTTTGAGATTTTATTTTAGAAAGGCAACTTATTTCCTTTTACCTTAAACATTTCCCCCAAATTACTATAATTATTAAAATAGTCTCTTATTTTCTGTAACCATAGCAAAGAGGAGGCATAGCAGTGACTTCTGAGAAGTTTCCCTCAATGTTCCCCTCCCAGGTGTCCTCCTGCCGCTTGCTAAAGCTTTATCCCAACTCTGGCCCATGGAATGTCTCAGATCATCACCGTCAGAGGTTCTGAATGTGTTTGAGATGAGAATCTGGTTCATAAACAACCAGCCTCTTTCTAGTGTGTCCCCTCTATGCGACATAGAAAGTAATTGGAGCAAACAATTCCATGGTTCAGTTTAGCTTCAATAAAGACACCGTAAAGGTGACCCATAATTTTTGTTTCTGCTTGTGACAGTCATAATTAATAAATATTCTGCTCTGGAGTCACTGGTTTTGTTTCCAAAACAAACACACCTACCTTCTGAATGTCATTATAACTGATCTATGTAGCATCATCTGAAGTCATAAACATTAAAGCCAATAGCCAAATTTTAAGGCATCAGAAGGCTTAGCAAGCATCTGTGTTTTTGAGATGCAGTTAGTGGGCCACAACTGAAGCACCAACGTCATTCAGTTTTCTTCAATTTAGAAATAAATTATTTTGGGGAAAAGAGAGTTGTGGATTAAAGACAATTACTGAGATTCTTAAGACTTGAATGTTCACGGTGGTTCATGTAGTTAAAAAAGAAATCTCAGGTTTGGATCCTTATTAAATTTCACGTCAACAAGAATGGTGTTTAGTAAAAAGTCATCCTAAATGCTACACAGATCACTAATTGTCAAGCAGTCAGGATTCGTTAAATACTGTAATACTAAACTAAAAATTGTTTAATCTCATAGTGTTTTATGATTTGGAAACTATATCACAATCTCAAAAATGTAACTCAATTTGGTAAATATTCACTGAGGGGCATGTCAGGCCGGCTCTGGGTTGTGAAGACACACAGATGAACGTAGCCAGTCCTCCCTTCAAGCTTCACAGCAAAATGCCTCTGAGGCCTCCTTACTGACATCAACCATCATCGTACAACAGTTAAAAATATCCCTGCTCTTTCTTTCTGATGGTTTGGATTCTGCACCAACAAGAGTATTGATCAGCAATGAGTCTTTTTTTTTTTTTGGAGTTCCCTGTGCTATACAACAGGCTCTTATTAGTTGTCTGTTTTATACATATTAGTGTATATATGTCAATCCCAATCTCCCAATTCATCACACCACGCCAGCAATGAGTCTTGATTTATGGAGCACATTGCTTATCTGTCGTGCCTTGGTTATTTACCTTAAAGATAAGGAGAATCAGTCTGACCTTGGAGAGAGAATCAGGTAAGAATGTCGAGCACTCTTCCCATCTTAAAAAACTATTCGGACCCCGTGCTTGTGTCGGGATGGACCGTCAGTCCTCTGTCAGCTGCAGTCTCATGGACCAGTCAGCAGACGCAGCCCTCCCTTTCCCAGAGGTGATGGTTGGAGCAGGACAAGGAATCCAGATGCAAAACAAGGAGCCACGGCAGGAAAGGTGCTGCTGAGCAAGAGAATAAAAAAGATGGACTGCAGAAATGTCTCTATCCAAAAGCCATGTCCGTCTACTCTTGGGCAATAAGAACCTTATATTCTGCTCCAGAAACCACAGAATTTGGGCATAAATTCGGTGGGGCAGTCAGGCTGACTCAGTCTCAGGTGTGAAATTCCCATTGCATTGAGACGGCAACCACTTTACAATGGTCTCGATGTTTTACCGAAAGGAACAACAGCTATTGCTGTATCTGTGGAGATATACATCCCATCTCTTCTGGATTTTCAATATTTGGTTTGTTTTCAGACCAATCCTTGAACACAATTCTTGAGTTTTGGGTTTGGACAGTATATTCTTGGAACATCACATGTTAAAGACACAGTTGCCCTGTGGTAACATTTGATGATGAAAGCGCAGGAGAAAAAGTCCAACACAGGGGTGCCTCCTTTTCAAGGAATGTACATTGAAGGGCAGGGCACAAGTGAATTAGGAGGTGACTATTAAATCCACGATAAAAAAAAAGGGTATTTGCCCTTCAGAAGAATCCTATACAGGTTTCTAGTGTAAGGTACCACTTTGTGTCCAAAATATCATTTGATTTACAAAAAGAAGAGGGACATTTGGGGAGCTTGTAAGTACAGAACCAGACCCTTCTGCAATGAGGTCGATTGTGCATGCAGGAAAGGGCCTCTCCTTTTTGTTGATTTCCTGGAATTCTGGGTTAATTTTTCAGAATGACAAAAACATAGCAGCAACTCTTAGAACATATGAAATAGAGTTTGCTGCTAACAATGAAAAATGTTTAAACAAGACCTTTGTTTCTATGAAACGTAGTGAAGAAATTCAAGTATAACCAAGGGACATACATTCCTAAAAAAAAATCTGGTGGTGGGGCACGCAAATGAGACTATTTAAATCCATTTATAAAAAAGGACAAATAATTCTACAAAGTGTTCTAGGAGTGATGATCATTACTTTTTAGTTGACTTATTAAATACCAATCCCAGGAGAAACTGTTTTAATAATGTAGCCTTTATCAGCGATCATCTCCGAGGCTTTTTACAACTTTGCCGTTCAAAGTCCACATATGAACTGATCTCCTGTTTGAGAAGTTTGATCACCTATTTCATTACTGTCATATAAATGTCCTCAAGAAATAGCTGTTAGGGGAAATGGTGATTTAACTACTGTTTTGGATAAAAACCCGTAAAAGTTCCAGTTGTTTTGAAAAAATCTTAACCACAATTCCTTCTTTAAAAAGTGGGCCACGTGATCCTTAATGTACTGGATTGTTATTTGTTTAAGATTTCACTGCGGAGTTTGGCTAGTGATGATAAAAAGCCATCACTTGTTTTGATAAGACTGATCTACATCCAAAGGAAATGAAATACATTTCCTGAGCTTTGAGAACCAGAAGCCGCCATTGCTTGCCACCTTTGATTAAATTAAGGCACTGAGAATAGACAGAACTGAGAAGAAGGAAGCTAAAACAATGAACTTCAAACAACCAAGCCCTACAGATTCCTTTCCTTGAGGGAATCAGTCATAACAAGGAACCCAAATACTTGTCCATCAAAATATTCATTTTTATTCAGTTCTCGCCCTGAGTCCAAAAATAAAAACACAGACATAAGACAGTTCGTTGGATACAACGGCCAGAGAAGTACAGAACATTTCTGAATGCACGTGGATGGGCAACGTAGGAGTGACATTAAATCTGTTGATATAGCATCTTTCCCCAGCTTGTTCAAGAATTTCTTTAAATGTATTAATGTATTAAATACACAGTGGTGTGGAGAAGGAGAAAGCTGGAGTCAAAGGCAGTTCTGGTCCCAGAGGGGAAGCAAAACAGAAACAGAGCCTGAACTCTGGTCCCCAGGGTGGAAGTTTAGGGCATAATTGCCCTCGCTGGGGACCCTGGAGAACAGCGCCGGGAGAGAGGGCTGGTCAAGGCTGCAGCACGCCGTTGTAGATGCTGGCAAACACTTCAGGGATGCGGGCTTCTGCAGGAATTACTATAATCAATACCTTTGATTATGGAATGCAATTTCCCCGAGAGCTCAGAGAACTACCACCAATTTTGTTTCTATTCATCCTCGCGATGGGTTTAGGAGCTTCTTAGAGGCAGGTATTTTTGTGCCTCCATTTTTCATTTATTGAAAAAAAAGCTCACAGGAGTTAAATGTAACCCTACACAATACAGTGAATCATCTGAAATAAAAATCTATCCCCTGACCGATTTCTATTTTTCTAGTGCCTAAATTTCCCACTCGTAGAATAAATGTGAAATGAGAGGTAGGGTCTCCAGCTTTAGTAAATGAAAAATACAGGATGCTCAGTTAAATATGAATTTCAGGTAAACAACAAATATTGATACGTTTAGTGTAAATATGTCCTTTGCAATATTCGGTACATACTTACGTATTGTCCATCTGAAATCCACATTTAGTTGGGTGTCTTATATTTTATCTGGAAACCGTAACCAGAGGAAGAAACTCTCTGTATCCAAGAGAAAACTAGGATGTTCTGTGTCCTTATCACAGAGAACTGACTCCTTCTACCAAACCCCTGCCTCAAAGCTCCTTGCACTTTCCTGGGACTGTGGCTTTTCTCCTTGGATGTCACCTGGATGGTGGGTGCTGCCTCTCTGTGACCTCCGTCTCACGGGACGTCTGTGTGCCGCCGGCGGCTGCCACGTCCCAGCCCTCCCCAGGGGCTGAATAAAAACGTGTGTGAATAAGTGAACTACCAAACTAACAAGTGAGCAAAAACCCAAAATGGCAAAATTCTTGGACACACTCCACTGCATCTGGGACACCATCAGTTAAAATAATCACCACTGTTTTTCATTCCACAAGAAAGGAAAAAATGCTGCCAACTAAACTATTACACAATGAATTCTTATCACTCAGAATCGTACATGTGTTGAGTTATTTTAGCCATAGATATTTACTATCATGTATTTCTTTTATGTGTGAAAATGAAGAGAAACATATAAGCATCATAAATGGTTAAGATGTTTTTAAAACGTCTTCAAATGCAGCGTCTAACGTTCCTGAGTCATGTTTTGGCTCAACTCTCCCGTGTCCGGGCTTTTTCACGAGGGATTAACTTCTGAGCCATTAAGAGCAAGGGTGGGAGAGCTCTTCTCAAAGTGGGCTCCACGGCTGTCCTTAGAATTTTTGCAAGATGCTAACACCCATTCTGTAAATTTTGATGGTGGCCCTTTTTAATCTTAAAAAAAAAAAAAAAAAGAGCACAAAAGAATCCAGAAAACAACTAAATCACTTCCTGCCTCAAACAATCCGAGTTATCGGATGGTGGAAGGTCCAGGGATTGTGGGACCATTCCAACCCTGGCAGCAGGAATGTCAAGTTGATGCTGTCTAGAGGGGGTATTTTCAGTTACACAAGTTCTCACACATGCTGCAAAACTGCATCGCAGTGTCAGGCCAACAGGACTGCAATTCATCAGAAGACTCGTCCTCATACTAGAGAAGTTAAAATGTGAAGAAAAATAAAACACCACGCATGGTTGATGAATGACCTAGAATTACCAGTGGGGACCCTCTGCGGCATCTTCTGTGAACGTGTTGGCAAACGCACAACCTCTGTTAGGAAATGCAAGTGTCATCCGGCCCTCGTGACAAGGCAGTAACGCCTAAAGTGACCTGTGGTGGAAATAAGAAACGGTGAAGAACCATTTAAATGGTAGAAGCATAAACACATCTGCTGAGTGAAAGTTCAGTAGTGTTTCTGACGTCACCGACCAGTGAGTTGGAGGCATGGGATGGTGGAAAGAGTCAGGGTGAGACCTGGGCTCTGACCTATATCTGGGCAGCCTTAGGCAGGTTCCTTGACCTTTCCGGTTCCAGTTTTCACATGGGCAGCACAAGACTCTCAAGTTTACCCCACATTCCACGCTCTATCCTTTGTTTTCGGACAGACCCCTGTGGCTACTTGTGGTTGGATTTGCTCAATCCATTGCTTGTTGCTCTTTGTTAAAATAATACAACAAACCCTCTCTATACAGGATCTGTTACAAACCAATAATGGCAACCCAAGCCCTCTGACGTGTGAGCTGCTTTGAAAGTTGGGGGTGCCCTCTGAGATGCTTTTATGACATTTGAAAGAACCTTAGATTTCCTCTAGTTCAACCTTTAGAAAGTTAGAACATTTCTGCAATGCTTCAGCCTTTGCACACCTACTCCACTGACTGTGCCCGTAGGGGCGCCCATGTCTTAGCAAGGCAACCAGGTCAATCAACGACTCCAGCAGCTAGAAAATTCTTCCTTGTGCAGTTGTCCCAAACAATTGGAATAGAAGTCCAGAAATAGATCCAATAAGGGAGGAAAGTGCAGCATATATCCAGACAAAAGGCTGATGTCCTTAACGTATGAAGAACACTAACAAAGCAATAAGACAACAAATAATTTAGCAGTAAAATGGGCAAAGAACATGAACAGATAGCTTACCCAAAAAGAAAATACCTTTGGTTCTCAACTGTATAAAGTTACTCTGAAGCTGATGCAAAATTAAACTACAGCGAGGTAGCATTTTCAGCTCTCAGGTAGACAAAGACCAAACAGCTCAGTAAGGGCTGCTGGTCAGGCCGAGAGGAAAGAGCCTCCTTATCCATCATGGGGAGCAACTCACACAAGGGGAAATTTGGCATATCTGTCAAAATATAGAAGCACATATGTTTTACCTACCAATTTCACTTCTAGAATAATAAATTACGGCAGCAATTCTCAACCTTTTTGGTTTCAGGACCACCTTAGACTCTAAAAATTACTGAGGATCCCCAAAGCTACTAATATTTACCATATTAAAAATTTAGTAAGAAAAAAAAGAAAAAAAATTTTAAACTGAGACATCTAAAAGATATCTATTGTACTATAAAATAACAATATAAGCCCACAGTAGGATAACATAAGTAGCACATTTTTTTTTTAAACATATTTTATTTATTTATTTATTTTGGCTGTGTTGGGTCTTCGTTTCTGTGCGAGGGCTTTCTCCAGTTGCGGCGAGCGGGGGCCACTCTTCATCGCAGTGCGCGGGCCTCTCACTATCGCGGCCTCTCTTGTTGCGGAGCACAGGCTCCAGACGCGCAGGCTCAGTAGTTGTGGCTCACGGGCCCAGTTGCTCCGCGGCATGTGGGATCCTCCCAGACCAGGGCTCGAACCCGTGTCCCCTGCATTGGCAGGCGGACTCCCAACCACTGCACCACCAGGGAAACCCCGTAGCACATTTCTATTAAAAATATTTTTTTAATTAGTGAAGAGAATTTTTTAAATTAGTGAAAAACATTTTTAAAAATTATCAAAAACTATCTTTAAAAATTAGTGAAATGAAAATTCTACACTTGTGCAGGTTTCTTCAACATCTGGCCTGAGAGAAGGGGTCCGGACCCCACATATGCTTGTGCATTGCAGAGGAATCTGGCCTCACTCCGGAGGGGAGCTGGAAAAGGAGGCCCCGTGCAAGCCTCTGGGCAGGGGCGGTCTCGGACCTGCAGGGGCCACACCTTGAGAAGCCGGGTGTCCCAGACAATCCCACGTGTGTGAAAGGACTCACATGCTAGCTTATTCACTGAGGTGTGGTCTGTACCTGCAAAGGACTGAACAATCACGGTGTCCTTGAGGACGGACGGGGGGATTCTGTGCCACCACTGAAACGAATGGGGTGTTGTCTGTGCTTCTATGGACCAGCTAGCTCCGAAGCCTTCAGTGTCATCATGTGGAAATGAAAGGTGTGCTGTGAAGTAAAAAATCAGTTGCAGAGGAATTTGCATATTTTCTTGTTTACATACAATATACACGAAATATATCTGGAAGGAAGTGCAATAAAACATTACTTCCGGCTGCTTTCCCAGAAAGGACTAGGAGGGGCACACAGGGTATCAGCAGGCGTGCTTTTCGTCATGTCTGTGTCCTTTGTATCTTTTGACTTTTGTATATGTGCCTGTATTATCTGGCAAAAAAATTAATTAATTTATGTAAACACAAACTTTTAAGCTATTTTGCAAGGGTTTTCTGAGAATGAAATGAACCAGTGCATGGAAAAAAGCGTAACCCACTGTAGATATTCAGTAAGTGACAGCTGTTAAAAATAACATTATACAATATAATAACTCAAGGTTTTGTTATATCCACTTCTGGATCCCCCTTATGAGCACTGACCCACCCCTCCACCTGTCTCTCCAGAGCAGTGATTGTCCCAGGTCCGATCAGAAAGCGGTCAGCTTGGGCTTCCCTGGTGGCGCAGTGGTTGAGAATCCGCCTGCCAATGCAGGGGACACGGGTTCGAGCCCTGGTCTGGGAGGATCCCACATGCCGCGGAGCAACTGGGCCCGTGAGCCACAACTACTGAGCCTGCGCGTCTGGAGCCTGTGCTCCGCAACAAGAGAGGCCGCGATGGTGAGAGGCCCGCGCACCGCGATGAAGAGTGGCCCCCGCTTGCCACAACTGGAGAAAGCCCTCGCACAGAAACGAAGACCCAACACAGCCATAAGTAAATAAATAAATAAATAAATAAATAAACCAAAAAAAAAGAAACCCCCAAAAAACCCTAGTTTAAAAAAAAAAAAAAAAAGAAAGCAGTAAGCTTTTATTTTCAAGTGTTTTAACATTTCATGTAAACATTGTTTGGTAACCAAATCATTCTTGGAACCATAACTTTTCTTTTCCCCTCGGCCCTGATTAATCCCCATTAGAGAGAAACTTCCGAAAAGCCTAGGTCGTTATATCCGTCCTGCTTGGGACCAGGAAGTGAGGGAATCGTGGATTCTCCGCATTTGGGGTATGTTCCTTTTTCTCCACAGATTCATTTCCATCCCAGTTTTGTTTTTAATACCTCTCACATGTGCTCATCCTAGATTTGCATTTAGAAGCCAGCCCACTGATAAATATTCCTTGCTTGATGCGTAGGAATTCATTATTCTGTTTCACTCGGTCCTGGACTTGTAAGATTTTAGGCAGAACCAATATTTCTTCCTCCATGATACCCAACAATCACAATCTAAATGTAAGATTCAATTTAGGAAAAATGTCCCACCCACCAGAAATTCAAAATTACTTTGCTCTGAATTTTTAAACAGCTAGTGTAAAAATAAGCATTTGACCACCACTACCATTGGCTATGATGTGTTGGACAACCCTGGTCCAAACTCACGTCATCCTTCATCAAGCTGTCAGACCATTCCCTGTCTTTTCCCAGTTGCTGTGATAATTACTACATCTTCCCTAGAGTAGGGTTGACTGTATCTGGTCTTGGAGTCAAAGCCAGTCTGTTACCGACTTGTTAAAGCCACGCCCTCACGCCCTGAGCCCCACGGGATGTTTGCTGAGATTTCTGCTCTGTTCCCCTCTGGGGTGCGTTCATTCATTCATTCATTCATTCCTAAAGCTATTGAACATCTACTGCGTAAGTATTAAGAGTAGAACAGTGATGAGTAGACGTTTGGGTCAAAGACATGACCCAAAGGCAAGCTCAGAAACCATTTCTTTCTTTCTTCTGTTTTTAAAGAGTAGGTTTAATTTAATTAATTTATTTATATTTTCTACTGGCCGTGCCTCGAGGTTTGTGGGATCTTAGTTCCCTGATCAGGGGTTGAGCCCGCGCCCTTGGCAGTGAAATTGAGGAGTCCTAACCACTGGACCAACAGGGAGTTCCCCAGAAACCATGTCAATTTACATTCCCCTCTGAATGCCCACCTCCTGGTTGGGGGAAAGAAAGCAGAACAAGGTGCTAAAGCCCTTTCTTATGCCTCTAGTGACAATCACACGAATTACAAACTTTCCTTTAATGCTACTTTCGATTTAAAAATAAATTAAGTACTGTTATTTAAAAGTGAAAGCGGGGGAGGGATAAATTAGGAGTTTAGGATTAACATATACACACTGATACATATAAAATAGATAATTAACAAGGACCTACTGTATAGCACAGGGAACTCTACTTAATATTCTGTAATAACCTATATGGGAAAAGAATGTGAAAAAGAATGGATATAGGTATATGTATAACTGAATCACCTTACTGTACACCTGAAACTAACACAACATTGTAAATCAAGTATACTCTAATATAAATAAAAATTAAATTAAAAAAATAATTTAAAAAAAAGTGAAAGATATTTCTAGAATTTGATTTTGAGAGCTGTATATGATTCACTTCCAACACGAATCAATGGGAGGACTGATTTTTCTCACTCTCACAGATTTTCCCCTGCTCCACTGAGTAGGAAGTTGGAGGGTGACAAGCATTTAGAATGCCCGTTAATGATTAATTACTGAGCGTGGGAGAAAGGATTTGGAACTCAAAGGAAAGAACGTGAGCAGCCCTGGAAATATTCCATTTGTAAATGTCAATCGATAACTTTACAAAACTCTGCCGATGCCATTTTGAAGTTGTCAGCCCTGAAAATTGGATGAGGGAATCTGACACTTTATGAAAGAATTCACTCTTTTAACTGATCAAAACTAGATTTGTTTTTAACTTTTGGGAATGTATCTGTTACATAAAACAGGGTATCCTGTAGCCAGATTTGAGGGGACCACCGAAAGAAATGCTTTGGCATGTGCAGAGATTGCCTGCATAAATTTCAGCACAAAGAGGGCTTCTCTCCTCGGCTGAAGATTTAGTTGTTCCGGGCCCCTGATCCTCGGAAGGTGGGCACGGTAGCCTGGAGGCGGCAGCTCTCTTCTATGGCTAGAAGGTGCTTTAATGTATACCCTCTCCCTGACCCCCACCACCTCGGTAAGTCCTTAGATGTGTCACCTAGAGCCTCCCGCTGTTGACACAGAAAATAAGGAAATTGCTTTTCCCCAGGACCTCAGAGCAAAGATGTGATGGAGCGGTTGGTCACCTGGGGGGTGACCGGGCGCTTTCTCCATTGTTGGCACCTCCTGGTAGGCAAATAGCTTCGGTTAACAGCTGACAAAAATAAAAAATCAGCATGTCCAGAATCAGGGAGGCACCTTACGTATTTACCCCTGATTCCACAGGGACAGTGGCCCATCCCAACTAACTTGCTTGGCTGCAGAAACCAAGTGTCACTCAGGCACCAAACCAGTTTGACGGTCCGTGCAGGTTGGTGTCATCCAGGTGAAATATCCCAACACCCCGCGATATTGAAATTCGGAAAACTGGGGCCAGGACATTAGCTTCTTCAGAATCAGACTTCCTTCACCCTAATGATTGTCAAATACTTCATGGCAACCTTCCTTCTAGAATCCCGCCTGAGGGTCTCTGATTTAGTAGGAGGTTCAAGGGTTGCCCTGTTCTACCGTCTGCTCTGACAGCACTTCCTTCCTACCTGTGTTCTGGCATTTATCACTTTATTCTGCAGCTACGGTTTTTACATCCAATCCCCTCTTCTACCCCCTTTTCCATTAAGCTGTTATCCCCTTGCAGGCAGAGACAGTGGCAGTATTTTCATTTGAATCCAAATACCTAATATAATGCCTGGTACACTGAAAAATGCTCTGAAAATGTTGGTGCTATATTTCAAAAAGTTTGAGAAGATTCCCAGAAGACATTTTTCAGAGACCTTAGACAGCCTCTTGAATAACAGGGAAGTAAAAGATAGGATTTCCATTATTTATTAAATTAATGTTTCATTGCTGCTTAAATCACTGTAACTAAGATAAGGTATATACATTCTGTGATATCTTGTTTCCAAAAATAAAACAAAACTGTCTCTCCCTTTCTGGGGGGCGGTTATTCCTTTGAACCTTTGAAGCCATTGATCATTGGCTTTGGAGCACACTGGAAAAGTTATTTCCATGGAGATGGAGTTTTCTAGACTGTCAAATAGTTAGCGACTTCCAAAGCTAAGATATAAGACATGTTTACTTGTTAAGTCTGTGAATTTTTTTTAACCTCTGACATTTTTACCTTAAGTGGGTGGAACTATGCTTGGCTACAAAATACCAGGTGTCACTTAGGCACTAAATGCTACTATTCCACAAAAATATCAACAACCAAAGGACACAGCACATGCCTCTGGTGGCAGAGAACCCTGCTGGTGAGGTGTGGTCAGGCTCCTGTTCCAGAGGCCTTCTCTAGAGACATCAGGTGCCTCTGGATTTGACCTTGGAGGCTTACATCAAAGCAGCAGTCGACAAGGCCATCTCCTCTCTGCCCCTCCACTGCTGAGGGGGCCGCCCCAGCCAAAGGCAAGGGAGCCCCTTCACTGGTTGAACCGACCAGGACTGCTGGTTGAACCGACCGGGACTGCTGGTTACTGAGATCCAGCTTAACTGACTTTAGCAAAAAGAGTGGAATGCTTTAGCTTCATAATTGAGAGTCTGGATATATTTGGGTCCATGAGCTCAAATGATGCCTTCAGGACCCAGTTTTTCTCCTTTACTTCTCTTGAGTCTGTTTCTCCCTCTTCTTAAGCAAGTTACCTCCTCTTGATGTCCTCCCAGACTCCAGGCTCTCCTCCTTCATCTCCTTGCTGACTGCTCCAGACAAAGTCCCAGGGCAAAAGCTGATTGGACCGCTTGGTCACATGACCATTTCTGACCCAAGAATGTGGTCGGGGGTAGAAGGCATGCACTAGCAGGCCTGGTCTGTGTGTCCACTCCCAGAGCTGGGAGGACACAACCCTCCCCTTCACAAACCGATGATACCCCAGAGGGGATCATGGCAGTTAGAGAATCTGGGAATTGCTTCCAGGCAGGCAAAAAGGCCATCACCCAGCACGTTAGCTGGGTGCCTTGTGAGCTAACAACTCAGAGGGTGTCACATGTGACGGCAGGTTTTATAGGTCAGTGTTAGTGCTTATTCCTCCTAACTTACTATAGTTATGAGCTGTATTATCTTAGGGAAGCATTAGCTTAGATTTATTTCACAAATGTGAAGAACTATCTTTTGGACAATCTGATCCTTCCTCATTGATTTTATTGCTGTGCAACATAATAAAATTTCTAATAAAGCAACTAGAGTAAATTCACTTATCTTTCATTATTTCTTCTTCCATTTTTCTTTTTTTTCCCCATTTTGTCCCCTAATTCACCCTCTTTCTCTGCCTCCAAGTATCTAAAGAATTCTAGTAATAGTGGTAGCCTGCCTCAAGTTTTTATTGGAATAAGGAAGAGGATGGATGAATGGATAGACGGATAAATAGATGGAGGGATGGATGATGGAAGAATGGAGGCAGGGAGGGAAGAAAAGAGGGAAGGAAGGAGGAAGGGATGGATGGAGAGAGGGGTGGATGGATGGATGGAAGGATGATGAAAGAATGGAGGGAGGGGGAGGGAGAGAAAGAGGGAGGGAAGGAGGAAGGGATGGATGGGGACATGGATGGAGAGCTGGGTGGGTGGAGGGATGGATGAAGGGATGGATAGTCAAACAGCCACTGAGAATAACTAATTGTTTAATATTTCCGTCAGTGATGCACTGCTCGGTCAATGAATGAACAAGCCTAACAAGTCTGGCTGAAAGGCCTGGCTTGTCTCTATGGCACGGGAGGGTCAGAGCAGAGTCTGCTCATTGTTAGTGATGGGTCTCAGATAAGGAAGGTTCCTCCCTGAGGCCACGGTTGCACTCTTCAAGTCTGTTTTCTCTAGTACTTTCTGTGGCAAGAGAGACAGTTTCTTTTAAAAGCAAAACATGACTTTAGAATTATCTGTGTGTGTATGCGCTTTGTCCCTGTGCAAATGTAGTATTTGGCAGCCAAGGCCAGTTTAGAGCAAAGAATCTTCCATGATTCCTTTCTTAATGAAGGAATGTAAGTTGCACGGTAAACTGAAACATACTATCTTTAGACACTGACCCCTCTTCCAAGACTTCACTCTGGCAGCCTTGACCCACAAAAGGAAACAGCAAAATACTGAAGCAGGAATTTCGAAATCCAGATGCGAGACCACCGTCTGCGTGAAAAATCCCTGAGAGTCTGCAGTCAGTGTGTCCCAGCGACGGGACGGCGTGGACCAGCCCACGGCGCGCCCTCCGTCCTCCTGGTCTGAGGGCGCAGGCCCCGCAGGACGGGTGGTCAGAGGCCTGCTCTGCAGCGGCATCTGTGCTGTGCGTAAGCAAGCTGGTTCCGGGAGGGAGGCGCTGGGAAGCAGAATGCTGTCCAGGCAGCCTCAGTGATGGATTTCTTTTCTGATGCTTTTTGTTCAGTAACAAAACAAAGCCTGTTTTCTGCCAGAGCCTCCCACTCCCCTGGATGCTGAAGGAGTGGATCTTACAGACTCCCGCAGGGCTGCTGGGTGACCCTACTCATCACACTCCGCTTCGGAGCAGCGAGCTCCTTTCCTAGGGGGAGACAGTGACATGTGAGGGGAGGCTGCCGGACGTGCAGACTGGGGGCGATTCTTCTTCTCGCCCAGTAATTAATCCCACACGGGGCACCTGGGCCACGCGGCTGCTGCTCCGGCCTTCAGATGTCTATTTCCACTTGCGTTTCATGTCCTCTCTTTCTTTCTACCACTCTGGACCTTGCCTGATGGGAAAAGAAAGGGTGAGGCTCTTTAAATATTTTCTGCGTGTTCCACTACCCCCCGCCCACTTGATGACAGAGAAAACACCAGCGATTTGAAGGGAGGGGGCCTCTGGCCTAATTTCCACCAGGCAAGCTTCAGGATTCCCAAACCCGTTAATGAAATCCTCCTCGTTATAAAGCAAAGCACACAGACGAGTGTGTCTTCCCATCTGGATCAGAGTATAATTGGGGTTGGCTCTCCTGTCTATGCTTTTACCATCAAAACGTGTAGCCAGGACTAATAATAGGACAAATGGCATAGATGTAAAAGCTGTAAAATCTTTACAACCATTTAAAAATAATAGGGCATGCTCTAAGCCCTGTAAAAATAGTCATTTATGAACTGTACACATTGTTTATGAATCAGGCACCCAAAATGTAAATCTACCAAACAGACATTAACCTAAATTAATGAGCTGGCAAGAATAAATTTCAATTACGCATCGACTCTACTGCCGTTTTTCATTTTTTGCTGACATTTAGGTGGATAATTTTGGAAGTGGATGGTTGCAGGAAATTAAAGCTAATCTTTTCTCCCAATATATTCTCTTATGGAGCAGATCCACTTGAAATAATTTCATTGTTTTTGAGTTCCAAGTTAGAAAATTTTCTCAAAACATATCATTGCAGAGTGGAGATATTTGAAACCTTCAATAAGGACCCAGTTCTGGTTTATCTTTTCTTGGCTCCACTAAGGAAGCCTCTGAGATTCACAGGCTCTATGTGGAATTTCATAACTCCTTCATCTGCTACCTTGAGCTGAGCTTGGTTGTGCTTGTCGACTCAAAGATCATCAAAGCCTCAAAAGCCAGTCTTAGATCGAGGACTCAACTTCCTCTAAATTCCACTGGAGTTTCATCCTCTCAATAATCCTACGAAACATGAAATAGAATTATGTCCATCTTCCAAATGAGGAAACAAGAGGCTCAGAGAAGTTCAGCGCTTTGGTCGTGGTCACGCAGCTCAAAGCAATGGAGTCATAACCTAAGCCCAGGTGGACCTGAGTCCAGGACCCCACACTAACGTGGGGAGGGAGCCGTCCACAGCTGGGCAAGGAGGCGTTCTTGCCTCAAGAGGCGTCCACCCGGTGGCAGCTGCCTGCCCAGCCCGACCAGAAAGGCACCAAGAGGTGGGGCTGAGAGGAAGGAGAAAGCTTGGGAGGGGGAACCAGGGAGACAAAGATTGAAGACCCTGATCTCCTCCGAGTCCCTTGCATACTCTTCCTAGTTGGCTCCCTGTTACTTTTGCAAGGAGGTATTTCCGTTTGGAGTTTGCCTTCAGGGCGCTCATCTGTAGAGTTCTAGG
The DNA here is from genome assembly GCF_965194805.1 of Balaenoptera borealis. Lineage (NCBI taxonomy): Eukaryota > Metazoa > Chordata > Mammalia > Artiodactyla > Balaenopteridae > Balaenoptera > Balaenoptera borealis. The sequence continues at coordinate 2,120,899 of NC_138873.1, read as the reverse complement.
AAGTTTGTTAATTAAAGAAAGGAAATGTGTGAATTTTATTGGGCTCTAGGCAAGGAGCAGAGGATGAAATGCCTGACTTCTTCTATGGTGTATTAACTCTGAAAATGACATCTCTCTAGTATTTTCAAATTCCTCGGAAGTTGATTCCTAAGACCTGGGAGGCTTCTTCCTGGGTGGAGAGTCTCTAAGGAATTCGGAGGCTTGGGAGTTGAGCTGAGAAAGGGCCATGTGTCACCTTCAGGTGCTTCCCCTACCCTGGACTTCCAGCGGGAAGGCAGGAAGCCACTGGTCTCACCCTGGTTGGTTCTGATGGTAGTTCGGGGTGCTTAGCTCTCATCGTTGAAGCTCCTCCTGCTTCAGTTTCTCATTGGCACCTGGAGCAGGCTGGCAGGTTGGGCTGGTTCTTCTCTGGGGTCACAGAGCAGCCCCCTCAGCATTGAGATGCTTGTTGGAAACAGAATCTCCAGACCGGCTGGATTTCTACACCATCTCCAGGTGATCTGTTGCAGGTGAGCATTTGAAAGGCGTCGTCCTAACTTCCTAGGTGTTCTTGAGCCAGGGAGCACTAACTTCGATGTTTCCAGAAGCAAGAGGATCAGAGCATCCTTTCCTAAGAATCACAGGGTTGCCTGCATGGCAACTCCCCATGAGCTGTCCTTGGGCTGGTCTGTAACCTCTCTCCAAAGCTACCTCTCACCGACCCTTCCCATCCAGCATGACCTCCGCTGCTTCCCTTCTTATGCCCCAAAGACAGGTTCCCTCTGCCTGCACGCAGCTCACAGCACCCTCCTCCCTAGTTCATCTTTCTTTCTCCAAACTGTGCACACCTGGGCTGCCCTTGACGGCTGGCTTAGTCCCCACCCCACCCCGCTCTGCTTCTCATCTAGTCAATCAGACCCTGAAGGCAGGGACACTTTTTCTCCTTTTATGCAACTGGACCTTTGCACAAAGCTGGGCGCACAGATTATACTCCACGGAGACCTGTAGACGAGGAATAGGATGTCATCGCAAACCCTGGAACAGGAGGGGCATTAAGCGCTGATACATGGATGTGATTGGATTATTCAGTAGACTCCTCTGTTAACTATTTCCAAATAAAAAAGTGAAAACAGATCTGGAAGATGTTGCAACCGCATAAAATGACTGGGATGGAAATATTGTGGGAATTTAGATACCAACGTTTATGTCCTTTCCTGTATTTAGCTCTGGGGCAGCGTTTGTGACGCTGGCCATTCCTGTTGAGAATGCAGCCTCCTGCGTGGAGTCTCATTTGTTAGCACCAGGCCTGTTCTTTTTTTTTTAACGATTAATAAAAACAACCTCTTTAGTGAAATTTTTCATGCAACTCAAAACCCTAACATCAGATTTTCCTTATTTCTTTAATAAGGACTGGAATCATTTCCAAGAAGATGGACATGTGGTCAGAAACAGGCAGAACCTGCCAAGATGCTTCCTTAGCCTGGGTCCATTTCCAGTTTCTTGCCTGAAGTATGAGGTTTATGTCAAGGTTCATTTTTTTCCCCTAGTGATGTCCAATTGCTCCAGAACTGTTTGTTCAAAAGGCTGTCATTCCCCCACCAAATTGTTTTTGCAGTTTTGCCAAAAATCCATTGGTTTTATTTGTGCGGGTCTATTTCTGAGGTCTCTATTCTGTTTCATTGATCTATTTCTTCTCCAACACCACCTTGTTCTGATTAGTATAGCTATGTAATAAGACTCAACATCAGGTAGATTCCTCCCATTTCAGCCCCCTTTTTCAAAACTGTTTTAGCTATTCTAGGCCTTTTTCTTTTTCAAATAAATTCTAGATTAAGCTTGTTAATGTCTACAAAAAAAAAAAAACTTGCTAGGATTTTCATAGCAACTGTGCTAAATCTACAGATCACTTTGAGAACTGGCATCTTTACTATGTTGACTGTTCCAATCCATGAACATGGTCAATCTCTCCATCTCTTCACATCTCCTCTCATTTTTCTTTCATCAACATTTTGTAATTTTCAACATATAGACACTGTACATGTTTTGTTCGATTTATACCTCAATATACATTTCCTTTGGAGCAGTTGTAGATGGCACTGTTTTCAATTTCAGTTTCTGTGTGATTGCTGTTCACGTATATCAGTTTGATTGACTTGTGTGTGTTGGTCTTATAGCCTGGGTCCTTGCTGCACTTACTCATAAGTTCAGGAGTTTTATTGTAGATTCCTTGGGATTTTCTGCTTAGACAATCATATCATCTGTAAATAGAGCCTGTTTTATTTCTTCCTTTTCTATCTGTATGCTTTTTTTTCTTGCCTTATTGCTCCAGCTACAACGTCCAGTACTGTCTTGAATAACAAGGTAAGTGTGGCCATCACTGCCTTCTTCCTGATCTTGGTGGGAACCATCCATTCCCTCACTCTTAAGCATGGTGTTAGCTGTAGGTTCCATGTAATATTTTGCAAACTGTACAAGTTTCCTCTTGCTTCTGTAACACATCACCACAAATTTAGTGGCTTAAAACAATGCAAATGTATACTCTTACAGTCCTGGAAGTCAGAAATCTAAAATCAAGACGTCCTCGGGCTGCATTCCCTCTGGAAGCTCCAGCAGACAATGCGTCTCCTTGCTTTTCCCAGATTCTGAAAGTCACCTGCATTCCTTGGCTCACAGACCCCTACGTCCTTCCAACATCTTGATTCCATCATCACACCTTTTTCTTTCACTCTAACCCTTCCCTGCTTATAAGGACCCTTGTGATTACATTGGGCCCATCTAGATAATCCAGGACAATGTCTCTATCTCACGGTCCGTAACCTAATTACAAGTGCAAAGCCCCTTTTGCCAGGTGAGGTCACATAACCACAGATTCAGGTATTAGAGTGTTGATCTCCTTGGGGGCCATTATTCTGCCCACAACTCACTGTAATAATTGCCTGTTTACCTACCTTGTGTTATTCTGCATTATGTCCCCTGGCAGAGTCACTGGCGTGCAGTAGGGCTCAATAAATAATTGTTGGCCCACGGAACGGATGCTGAGTAAATCTTTCTCCTTTATCACCCTTGGGAAAGTGTAAAAGTGCACTGCTTTTCAGCGTAGCTACAGGTATTAATTTTTTCTGAACAAATAAAATCACAATATCTGCTCTGATATACATCAGTAGATCTGTGGGGCTCTCAACACAGATTATTTGAAATTAGGCTTCAGAAAAATCCAAACTGTAGGCTTTCCACAGACATTCCCATGGAGCAAACACTCACGGCTCTCCAGAACACCGCCCCCGATTCCTGACCAGACAGGGAAGGACAGAGAACACTCCTCAGGCACTTCCTTCCCTTTGTGAGGCCACCCTTCACGCGGCACCTGCTTTATGTTGTCAAAAGTCAGCAGTCCATCGTTTTCTTTTTTTTTTTATTGGAGTATAGTTGATTTACAATGTTGTGTTACTTTCAGGTATACAACAAAGTGATTCAGTTATACAGACATACATATGTGTCTATTTTTTTTCAGATTCTCTTCCCATATAGGTTATTACAGAGTATTGAGTAGAGTTCCCTGTGCTATACAGTAGGTCCTTGTTGATTATATATTTTATATATAGTAGTGTGTCTCTGTTAATCCCAAACTCCTAACTTATCCCTCCTTCGTTCCCCCCAGTAACCATAAATTTGTTCTCTAAGTCTGTGAGTCTGTTTCTGTTTTGTAAAGAAGTTCATTTGTATCATTTTTTAAGATTCCACATACAAGTGATATCATATGGTATTTGTCTTTCTCTGTCTAACTTACTTCACTCAGTATGATCATCTCTAGGTCCACTCATGTTGCTGCAGATGGCATCCTTTCACTCTTTTTATGGTGAGGAATTCCATCATCTTTACAAAAGAACATTTGTCTCCACCTCTTTTCTCTTGTGCTTCCCCCTTGCCCTTCTGAGCACCTGCTGAGCAAGTAACTCAGGATCCGTCCACCTTCTCACTGAAGGGGACTTGGTTTGTCGGCCTCCAATTTCCCTTGCCTGTTCTCGACTCAGGCTGCAGCCTCCGGAGGTGGGGAGGGATGGAAATGGAGTCTTGTTGGCTTTTCTAAGACTGGTTCACATCCAGTTGTGTAACTGAGGCCGACACTGTTAGATCTGGCCGAGGTTTCATGTCACGGGTGGATGTGACCGGACTGTGGAGCTGTCACCTGAGACTTTCAACAGGAAGGGTGGAGAAAAGGGAATCAAAACGCCAAGACCCACCAGCGAGGGTGGGTGGCCTTGCCCAATACGAGAACTTCCTTGTAATGAGAAAAAAACAACAACAGTTTTTTTGTTTTTTGTTCTGCCTCCCTCCTATTTTTAATGAAAAACCAGTGTTTTTCATTAGGAGCTCCATGGGTGTTTTGGCAGGACTGCCATTCACTCTGCAGAACACCCCGTCTGGCAGGATGTTCAGGGTCCCTGGGGCCTGCATTACCCCCAGTTATGGTAAAAACGAAAACACCCCGAGATGTCTCCAGATGTCCTTACTGGGAACAGACTGCCCTCACTTGAAAACCTAACCATGGGTTATTTGAAAGGCCTGTTCTGGGTTGTCAGTAAAAACCTAGTATCTTCTAAAACCACTTTTTTCCCTAATAAGTGAATAGGAGGGAAGATATTAATTCGGATGCTGATTAACTGACGCACGAACTGTATCCTTTCTATCCTCCAAGTGGTGGCAATTGGCAGAAGGCAGTTCTGGATATTTCCTGCCCTTTGAGGCTAAGTTGACAGACACTCGCCTAGGAGCTGGGAGCCTCTGATAGGCATTCAGTGGCCAGAAATGAAGAGGCTGCTTCAAAGCGCACATCTCTAGAGATTGCTTTTTTGAAAAAAATCACTCATTTTACGTGCTCTTAATAAGAATAAAACTCACACACACACACTTTGAGAAACATACCCAACTCCTTAGGAAATTCTCCTTTGAAACGGCAACAGGAAGGTCGGGATGAGTTAGGCAGCCTAAACCAACACTGTGTGACCAAAGCTGGACAACTGACGAACCTCACTCCCTTGTCCCCAGATTTTTTACTTCGCCACCTGCTCTACTTTTAGGCAGAGGAAGGGTGTATGTGTCATACGTTTCTTTTCACTTCATAAAGGGGCAGCTATTCCACATGGGTCCCCTTGAACCCCGTGCCTGTGAATCAGCTCAGAGGTACAAGGTCCACATCGACGACCCCGGCCCGCCGGCCGCTCCCGCTCCAGCCCATTGTAGACGTCACCCTCCCAACCAGAACCTGTTACCCTTCTTTGGGTTGATGGGGCTTGCACCTCTTTGTTTCTGTAGCTGAGGGAGGGGAAGGCGGGAAGGGCAGGGTCCACGGGTCTCCCTCTCTCCATCCCACCAGGCCAGGTACTTACTACATGCTCGCTGGAGACTCAGGCGGCCTGTGGTTGCAGGCCCAGCAGGGCATGGAATTGTCCAGAAGGCTCTGCTCTGTCCGGGCCCCATCCGGCTGGCTGAGGCCCGGGTGGAGAACGTCAGAAGAAGCACCTTGGTCCCTTCTTTTCAGGGCTCCCCCCGGGTGGCAGTGAGGCTGAGAGCCTTCCTGGGGCAAGGGGACGCTGGGGTGGGCTTGGAACGCTGTGATCTGGACCCAAAGTCACGGCCGCCAGCAGGACTAGCGTGTGCCAGGGTGAGACTGAGGCTACACGGGGAGTGGGAAGGAGAGTCCAGCTCTCCCCTGCAAATCTCCAGTGTTAGAAATAGTCTGACACTTCTACCGAGTCACGGTCACCGGGCACAGCGGCATTAAATGTGGAGGCTACCAGCCATTTCCTGGACTTTCTCCTAGTCTCCAGACTTGGAGCCTTATCAGTTTTTTCCTCTGAGTTTCGTAAATTCATCATGTCCAGGCACTGCTACACCAAACAACGTAGCAACCAACAGTGGGTCCACTTTCTGTTTGAGTGTAAGCCCTGCTCCCTGGTCTGCCTTCTCCAGCGCGCAGCACGTGTTCTCCTTGGGAGCTGGTGAGCTCACCACCAGCACGGCTGCTGTGCCCCTGGGACCCTTGTGCCGTGGGGCTTTCCCTCCCAAGGCGGGGGTGGAGGGGGGCCTCCAAGCCAAGGATCCACTAGCTCACCCCATCCCCTGGTAAGATGTCCCCCGAGCCCGGGGCACCTGTCTCCTCCTCCTCCACGTCCTCTGGGGGATCAGGCCAGAACTGTCAGTGGGCAGCTGGGCAGCAGCTCCCCAGAGCCACGCTCACAGAGGATGTTCGCCAGCCCCCAAGCCCCGTGCCCCTCGGGAGAGGAGGGAACCCGCAGCTGCTTCTTGAAGCCCCCCCCACCAGCTGTCTCCCCAGAGCCCGAGCTTTCAAACGGGGCCAGGGAGGTGGGGGAGGACCCAAGTCCCAGGGCCGGGGAGGCAGGGCCAGAGGAAGAGGAGCTGACAGAGGCGGCCTCCCTCCAAGCCTCCTCCTCTGCAGCCCTCTGCATGACCTGCGGGCAGCCCTGGGCCCCCCGGCCCTGCCAGCGGCAAACAGCAGCCGTCTGGGAGGCGTCTGGGTCCGAGGAGGCCAGGCTGCTCAGTCCCACAGAGCCTCCCCAGCCCGAGTGCGGCGGGCGCTTCCCAGCCCGGGGACCGCAGGGCTTCCCAGCGCCGTCCCCACTGCCACGGGATTCCCCGCCCAGACAGCGCTGTGCCCTTTGGGGAAGAACTTAGATCCAACAAAATTCTCCTTTTCAACTCAAGAGAAAATAAGTACCGGATCCGATCTAACACGAGCCCAAAATGTGCCTCCCCTTATTCTCATGGGGGCTGCAGGGAGGGAGTGGATGGCGGGGTCAGGGCACCCCCCCTCAGGCAGGTGGACTCCACCTCCAGGTGCGTAGCTCCTCACCACGTCACACCTTCCGTGGAACAGTGACCTACACTCTGGAAACGAGCGGCGTCCTCCCCCCAAACCTCAGGACTCACCCTGAGACTGCCTTCCAGACGAAGCACTGCAGAAGCCCTTCCTGCGGCGGCGGCCAGACACCCCGGCTGCTTCCTGCGGAACGTGCTCTCCCACCCGCGGCTCACTCTGTGGAGCTGGGGGCACCCTCTCCCGCACGGTGCTTGGCCACCACGTCTGACTCAGGGGTCTGTCGGTTTCCAGTAGGCCTCACCTCTCACGCCTTCATCCAGTGGGCTGTCTCCGCGGGGAGCCCTGTGTCAGGGGTAAATGTGGGGTGTCCGCCATGCACGGAAGAGTGGAGGGCAGGGGTCCACGTCCTGCTGCGTGTCTGAAGTGACCCTGTGATATCATACTTAAGAGTATTCACTGTGTGCAACAAATCTTCCCAGCCTTGAACCGAAACAGTTATTTCCACTTATTAGTGCTTCTAGCACTTTACCCATCTTTACGCGGCAGGGTGATGGGATCAGCAGAGCAGAAGTCAGGCACCCAAGTTCTTATGTGCACGACGGTACACCTGCCAACCAGGTGAGGATGGGCTGAGGGCGGGAGGGGAGGGAGCAGGAGAGAACGGTGCCCTGTGTCTCACACAACTGGGCCCCAGCACATACACCCTCACATGTGCACATTCAGAGGGGGGGGTGGGCGAGGCCTGGTAGCATCTGTTGATACTGTGTGTTTACTGGATGTTGTTCTTCTGTGGTCCAGGTAAGCATGGTAATTTTGGGGGGACTTCCCCCTTCTTTTTCTTTAATCTTTGCATCCTTTCAACTCTCTGCAAGTGTCCCACAAGTAAGGGGGTGTACCTGGGTAGAGCTCGCAGTAGTTAGCCTGTCACCCCCGTTCCCCTCCACCCCGGCCCCACCCAGCACCTACAGTCCTGCCCGGAGCCCCCCCCCCCCCACAAATCCAAGAGAACGTTTCAAGCAGCCGGTAAGTATGTGTGCACAGGTGCTCCGGGTGAGCCTGGGAGCCCCGCCTGGTGTCCAAGCCCTCATCACTCAGTGCCCTGTTTCCTCAGGAGTGCTGCTTATGGAGACAATCAGATTTCTATGCCATTTGGGAAGGCTCAGGTGCCACTGGCCCTGAAAAGTGGATTTACACTACATGGTTGTCCACGGCAGGACTCAGCCTCCAGCCCCACTCTTAATGGGATTCAGCCCATGCTGTTAAAGCTGCAGCTTGCAGACCTGAGGTGAGCGGTCTCGTAATCCAAGATGCAGGTGTTCTCAAATCAGCAGAAACAGCACAGGGCTTAGAGCCAGAGGTGATGGGTCTAAGTCTTGGACATCCACTCATTCCTTCTGTCTCTTTTCTCACCTACAAAATGAGGGTGGTGATGAACTTATTGGGAAAACTTAGATAGTACTTAAATCCTTGTCCCTAAACATCTCTACAAATGAGGGCCATCAGCCTGGTCCCGACCTGTGTATCCATTTAATTCAAGTGTCAGCTCAACTGATTGGCAACTTCAACATAAGTGACAGTTTGGCCAGCTGTCCTTATATACTGGTAGGGATCCCCCCTTTCTTTTTATAACCTGCAGATTTTCTAAAATGGGTTGTTTCCAAGAGACAACATCCTAGTAACAACATCTGTCACAGAGAAAAGATTATATTCTCACTGGAAACTATATCCCAAGGATTTGTGCCCACAATGTCCAAGCAGTTTGCAAATTGACCCCTAAGAAGTTTCTGGAAGGCTCTGGATTTGGAACTCAGTAAAGGAAAAGGAGACCTTGTCCTGGTACTTTACTTTGAGATCAAGAATTTAAACTTAGGCCAAATGGTTTAGTTGTAAAGCGGGTATAACACCAGCCAGGTGGAAGGCAGGATCAAACAACCAGCTCTGTCCATCTCTTTGGACCAGAAACTTGGCCGTCAGCACTAAAGCCACACCAGCCCAAGTCAGCTGCGGCCACCACGCTGCCCAAACTCCACCCTCTGTCCTCCCGCCTCTGCGTCCCGCTGGCCCTCTCCCCGCTGGTCTCTCCACACAGCTCGTGATGTTTTCAGCTGACCCATTCAGCCCTCACCACTCCACCCAGCACCCTCCAATCTCTAGGCCTTTTCCTCTGGCACCAAGCACAAAACCTGTGAGCTGCTACTTCCAAACTACACATGTGCACTTTCCTTGTGCTTCCCTCCCCACCACCGCATGTCTTGGATTCCCCAGGGCTGAGTCCACTCTCCCGACACGTGCATTCGGACATGACTTTACGATGCTACTGTGACACTTATGCTCACTTTCTTGGAAAACTCTTCATCCAGCAGATACTTGGGGGACACGTGCTGAGCCAGGCGCTTGGTTTGGTGGTAGATAGAAAGATCTAGAAGACAACTCCTGCCTTCAGAGGGCTCACGGGATGGTGGGCTCAGATCTTGGGACACAGTGTCCACTTTCAGCAAGCATCAGATTCCAGAACCTTCCAGACAAGGGGAAAGCAGCAATGACATGCACAGCCTCTTGCAGACGAAAATAAAGCAGGAAACACTGCTCTGGGATTTTGGAGGCAAACTGTCGGCACCTGGAAATTTAAACTAGAGGATGCAGTCCTGGTGCGGCAGGTGACCCAGGGAGTGGCTCACCCTCACAGCACAAGGACGTGGGGAATGGGAGCCAGGAGGCGGAAGGGCCGTGGTGTTAGCTGACGGAGTGGCCGTGGTGACTGGTGTTAGGTGACCACTGAGCAAAGACCCAAATGAACTGGGGAAGTGAGCCGGGGGAGGAGGAAGAGAGCCAAGGCCTCGAGACGGGGCACTAAGTCGGGGCTCTGCTCAGATGGCCACGTCATGCACACTTACCTCTCACTCATCAGCACTGGGCTCCCAGCTGAGCTCAAAGTCGGCAAAGCTGGGGCCCTACCTCTCCTGTGGGACGCACAGGCCAAGTCACGAGATGATGGGTGGGGAATTATGCACCTCTCATGGGAGGAAGCAGTGGCTGGGGAGGATGGTCCAGTCTCCCACGGCGGGCTGGGTTTGGGACGCTTCCTGGAGAGGACCTGGGGCACACGACGGCTAGGCCACCTGTGCCAGCAGGGCCGCCAGGGAGGGCACCACGGGGCCTCCACGCATCTGGGCAAGAGCCCCTGAGCTCGGGGGCCTGGGCTCACGGGAGGCACCATGGCCGCTGCTGCTGGCTGGGCCAGAGCCTGGGGCCGGCTCACCTGGAGCCCAGCACCTGCTTCCTCCACGACTGCAAAATGGGTACAGCCACGTCTAAAAAGATGATGCCAGTGAGCGTTTCATGTGCTTTTCCGGCGTGCCTCACATGCATCCCACGAGACACGAGAAGCCGGACACGCCTGACACCTGGACGCACCTGTGCGGGTGTGCAGGGCCCTCGCTTGGCTGTCACTCGTGGATGAGCTCCTGGGTCTTTGTCTTTCGCATGTTTCCTCGAAATACTAGGTCGGTTAAAGCTGACGCCCTGTCACTTCCCTGAGCATAAGCGCTCTGGACGTACGTATGTACCCGTGTGTGGATCCCCGTCCTGGGAAGCTCCCCGCTGATGCTGTGACCTCACGCCCCTGCACCAGCTGCCTCGTGCTCAGGGGAGGGTCCTCACCCCCGGCCCCGGGCCTAGGGAATGTGGGGTCAGCTCGCAGGTCAGGTCAGCGCCCCAAGCCAAGCCCGGCGCCCCTGTTCCACACCCACCCCCCGCTCTCAGCAAGTGGCCAGGTGGCCGGCAGCATCTCTGTTTGCGTCATGAGGCCACACCGGGCTCCCCCCGTCCTCCCAGCCCAGCGCCCGGCAGAGGCGGGCTGGCTCGATGTGGCTGAAGGAGACCAGGAAATCAGGGTAGACACGCCTGGGGGGGACACGGCAAGCATCACGGTGCCCCTCGAACGGTCCTTCCCGAGGACACTCCCCCAGGCCCCCTGTCAGTCCAGGCCTCCCCTGCCCCCCAGGCTGCCGCCTCGTCTTTCAGTCAGGACCACCAGCAAGAAATGAGAACATGGGGGCTGGGGTGAGGGGCATCTGCGTCTCAGCGGGAGCCGCTGCCCCCCAGGGGCCCCTGCCAGTCAGTGGCTCCCTGGGGCCTGGGTTTCGAGAGCAGGGATCGGGGGTCGGGTCCTACAGGAAAGCCGCAGAGCCCAGGGCTGCCTGCCTCAGCACACTGGGTGCAGGGCCCTCCCCACCCTCCACCTGCCCGGGTCCTGGCATTGTTCTTCCTGAGAAAGGCTGCTTTTCCGGGTTGCGGGCTTCCTCTGGGCCCCCATCGTCACCAGGGCACAGAGTGCTGGAGCAGGGCAGGTCACTGGGGACAAGCACAGCGCTGCCTTCATTGAGCCCAGAGCCAGTGAAGGACCTTCAGAAAGCTCTAGAACAGCCAGGACACAGCTGCTGGAGCCAGGCCTGGTGAAGACCCAGAGCAGTCAGCTCTGAGGCTGAAGGGTAACACAGGTCTCCGGGGCACACGGGGCAATGAAGGCATCATGTCACCCACCCCACAATGGCAAGGTGGCTGGACGTCCGGCACGTGGTCCCGTATGACCATGGGTTTCCCTGGCTTCGTGAGCTTTCTTAAGACTCTCTCTGTCAAGCAGCCTGAGTGGCTCCCACGGCGACGGAGAGAGCCCTGCACGATGCCTGCGTTAGCTGGACGTCACTCAGCAGGGCCCCCCCGTCCAGTAGCGGCAGGAAGAGCAGCCCTGCTCGTTCTTGGGCCGCGGTGGGCTTCGGTCCGGGCTCCTGCCCTGCAGAGGGGGGCTGGGGAGAGGGCCTGGGCCCATCAGGCATCCTCGGGCCCACAAGGCTGCTGGGAGCCCGGCGTTTTAGGTTGGTTTGTGTGTCACAGTCCCGCTGAGATCCCCTCCCCCATCTGCAGTGGCGAATTCCCCACCAACAGAGAGAGGAAGCCTCGCCCGCGAGATAAGGGCTGCCTGATCGCAGCCCGGAACTGAGCAGAGATTTCATCAGCCTGGGAGAAAAATGTTCCCTGATTCTCACCGTGGCCTCTCGCTCGGGGCGCGTGCCGGCCGTCGGGGTCCTGCGGGCCCGCATCCTGGCCCTCAGGCCTCGCTGGCCTGGCTGCGATGTGGGGTGTGAGGTGTGCGGGGCTCCTGGTCGCCGCTGGCCGGCGCTGGAGGCCTCTCGGGGGCCCGGTGACCGCGGTGGGGCGGGGCCTGGCAGGAGGCGGGGCCAGAAGGAGTCACCCGGCGGCCGCGGCGACCACCTGCCGAGACGGCCCCGCCCCCATGACAAAGCGAGGGGGGAGTCCGCCCCCCAGAGCTCGCCTTCCTGAAGAGGCTGCGCGCACAGGGCAGGGAAGGACGGGGCGGAGGGGCCCTGCTCGCTGGGAGGAGCTCGCGCGGGTCACGGCCTCCACACCCCGGCCTGGCAAAGAAACCCAGTGCCGCTTTGGTCTGGTGATTAACAGAGGAAAACAACTGCCCGGAGCCTTGTGATCTGATTTTTACCAAATGTGGTAGGAGAGACGCCCGAGTCACTGGTCTCCATCCTTACGCACTCCCCCAGGAAACTGGAAATGCTGTTGTTCTAACCCATCCCAAAGGATCCAGTGATTTCCTTAACGCCACCCTAACTACAGGGAAACGCGTTCTTACCTCCTTTTTTAGGTCTTTGTAATGTGATAGAGCCACTGGGTCACAGCCCACAGGGGAGGGAACTGCAGGCCCAGTGGGGTCTCCGCCCACCAGCGGGAGGCACTTTGATTTCCCAGGAGGCCCCTCCCACAGGAAGACTCACTTCCCACCTCGGAGGCCCCCAGGCTCCAAAGTTCACAGCAAAGGAGGTTGCTGGGAAGGTGGGGTCCCCGTGCGCCTGCCCTGTTTTTCCCGGGGGGCAAAATAGGGCCAAGGAGCAGCCGACACCCACCTCCTGTCTGACAGCCTGAGGGCCCCTGACCAGCAGCCAAAGGCACCCGCAGTCCCCGATATTACTGGGGGCTTACCTGGCATGGAAGGCTTCTTCTTTTTTTTTTTTCCTATTTTTATTTTTAAGGGTGAATAATATGTCACATGATATATTCACAAATAAGGAGGAAATTGTTTATCAGATCCTAGGTTGCACTTTTTGGTGGGAAAAATAATAACTGTGACCACATGCATCCTTTAGTCTTTTTTTAAAAATAGATTTAAAAATAATTTTATTAAGGCATGTTTTACGTATCATATAATTCACTTATTTCAAGTACATAATTCAATTATTTTTGAGTCACTTTACTAAGTTATGCAACTGTTGCCATAAATTAGTTATGGAACATTTTTATCACCCAGTGAGATCCCTCATGCCCGTTTGTAGTTAATCCCCATCCATCTCTTCTGCCTTTTCCTGACAATTCATCTAAATGGAACCTGCACTCTGCAGTATCTTGTGTCTGGCTTCTTTCACTTGGCCGAATGTTTGAGGGTTTTGCATGTCATAACATGTATCAGTAATTCACTCCTTGTTATTGCTGAATAATATTTCATTGTATGAATATACCACATTTTGTGTATCCATCACTCTTGACGGATAATGTTGATGTTTTCATTTCTCTTGGGTTGATACCTACTCAGTCATGTAGTAAATTTATGTTTAAGTTTTCAAGAAACTGCCAAACTGTTTTCCAAAGTGGCTGCATCATTTACATTCCCACCTTCAATGCGTGAGAATTGCTGTTTCTCCACATCTTCAGCAACATTTGTTCTTGCCTTTTTTTTTTTTTTTTTTTTTTTAAGCCATTCTGGTGGTTTATGAAAGACTATCTCACTGAAGTTTTGATCTGCATTTCTCTTGGGAGTAATGATGGTGTCTCTTTTCATGTGCAGATTGGCCATTCCTGTATTTCTTTGGTAAATATCTATTCAAATCTTATGCCCATTTAATTGGGTTGTTCTTAATGAAGTGTGTGAGTTATTTGTATATTCTGGATCAACTCCTTTATCAGATATGTGTTTTGCAAATATTCTTTCCCAGCTTGTTGTATGTCTTTTCAGTTTCTTAATGGTGTCTTTTGCAGTACAAAGCGGTTGAATTTTGATGAAGTTCAATGTACCAATATTTTTCCTTTTATGTATAATATCATGCTTTTGGTGTATCTAAGAACCCATTGCCTAAACCAGTATCTGGAAGACTTTATCCTGTGTTATCTTCTAAAATCTTTATTGTTTTAGCTCTTACATTTAAGACCCATTTTGTGTTAAATTTTGTGTTATGAGGTATGGGCTCTACATCCATCTTTTTCCATGTGGTATTTATTTGTCTCAGCATCATTTGTTAAAAAGACTCTCCTTTCCTCAATGAATTGCCTTGGCACTTTTGTCAAAAATAATTTGACCATAAATATAAGGATTTATTTATTTCTCAGTTCTTAGTTGTGTCCCATCAATCCAAGTCTCTGTCCTTTTGGCAGTACCGCACTGTCTTGATAACTATAGCTCTATGGTAAGTTTTGATATTGGGAAATAAAAGTCCTTCAGCTTTGTTCTTTTTTTCAACATTATTTTGGTTATTCTAGGTCTTTTGTAGTGCCATATAAATTTAGGATCATCTTGTAAATTTTTTTAAAAAGTCTGCTGAAATTTTTATGGAGATTGCATTATATTTATAGATCAATTTTGGGAGAATTTACATCTTAATAATATTGAGTACTCCAACCCATGAACATGGAAAGTCTTTCTGTTTGTTTAGATCTTCTTTAATTTCCCTGAGAAATGTTTTAATACTATTGATAAATCATTTTTTCTTTAAAAAGAAAAATGTTTTCCCCCAAGATGTGGTCAATGAAGCACCGTGTCCCTGGCAGCTGAGCTGCCTCTGAACATCAGAGCCCTGCTCAGGCTTCTGCAAAGGACACAGGACATGGTGGGCGGATGGCGGGGATGGGGGACGGGGACAAAGGCACGGAGGCGTCAAGAAGGGGGAGCCGGCTGCCGTGGGCTCAGGAAGGAGGTACTTTCAGGATGGACCATGCAAACATCACAGTGATACAGATGGCCTTCAAAGGACTTCCATCAACTGACCATGAGAAGGACGCACTCAGACAGGGCTTCATAGACACTGAAGGCGTCTAAACTCTTTAACCATTTGGCAGGAGAGGGTCAGCTTCAGAAAACTGTGAGTCAAACACCGGGCATGCATTCCTCAAAAGGAACTCTCCTCTTCCACCTCCTCCAATATGTATTGATACCCAGAAAGTGGCCCAAGCTCGGGGTTATCTTTAGAGATTTCAGCATGGGAGGATCTAGAAAAATGTGGAAAAACAAGGGCTGCAATGAAATAGGATTAAAGTGGGAGTGCTGAAATCTTTAACAAATAGCAAATACTGTATGTAAGAAGTATGCTGTATACAGTGGGAAGCATAAAAATATACTGTAAAAGGTGATCTATCCTTAAATCACTAGTTGGAAAGATAAAAATTTATGCTGATAAAACAGTGGAAATAAAAATGGCAGCAGATGACCTAATTCAAAGTCTTGTACTGGTGCTAAATGTGTCATCACCATCACCATCATCACCATCACCATTTTCACCATCATCACCATCACCATCATCACCATCATCATCACCACCATCATCACCATCACCATCATCACCACCATCATCACCATCACCATTTTCACCATCATCACCATCACCATCATCACCATTTTCACCATCATCACCATCACCAACATCACCATCATCATCATCATCACCATCACCATCACCACCATCATCATCACCACCATCATCACCATCATCACCACCACCATCACCATCACCATTTTCACCATCATCACCATCATCACCATCACCATCACCACCATTTTCACCATCATCACCAGCACCACCATCATCACCATCACCATCACCACCACCACCACCATCACTATCACCATCACCACCACCACCACCATCATCATCACCATCACCATCATCACCAGCACCACCATCATCACCATCACCATCACCACCATCATCACCACCGCCATCACCATCACCACCACCACCACCATCACTATCACCATCATCACCACCACCACCATCATCATCACCATCACCATCATCACCAGCACCACCATCATCACCATCACCATCACCACCATCATCACCACCGCCATCACCATCACCACCACCACCACCATCACTATCACCATCATCACCACCACCACCATCATCATCACCACCACCATCATCACCATCACCATCACCATCATCACCATCACCACCACCACCACCATCACCAGCACCACCACCACCACCACCATCACCATCACCATCACCATCATCACCACCACCACCACCAGCACAACCATCATCACCATCACCATCACCACCATCATCACCACCACCACCACCATCATCATCACCATCACCATCACCATCATCACCATCACCACCACCACCACCATCACCATCACCATCATCACCATCACCACCACCACCACCATCACTATCACCAGCACCACCACCACCACCACCACCATCACTATCACCAGCACCACCACCACCACCATCACCATCACCATCACCACCATCATCACCACCGCCATCACCACCACCGCCATCACCACCACCACCATCACCACCACCACCAGCACCAGCACCCGATTAGGGCATGAGCACCTGCTGATGCCAGGCACGATGTGCAGTGCTTTACATGTAATATGTCATTTGGATTTCACAAAGACCATCTACCTTCAGGTGGCCTTTTATATCAATAGATACAGTAATAAAGCCTCAGAGAGTTCACAACTAGACCACAGTCATTATCTGGTGGATGTCAGTTCTGGGACTTGAGCAGAGATTAGACCAACTCCAAAGCCTATATTCCTAACCACTCCGCTTCCCTGCTCCCCACTGCCCCCCAGAGAGCCCATTGCTCAGAGCTGGCAAAAAGAAAGTAATAGGAGAAAGAACTTTTCCTCCAAATATGTAAACAGTGCACATCTGCTTTTTTTCCTACCAATTATTTAATTTTTGGAAAAAATCCATTTGCATCTAAACAATTTATTTTAAAAAATTCTTGTGATTTCATAAGTGGCACGCACAAAAATGAAACGAAAATCAATGAGAAATGATTCATAAAATACTTGAGAAAGACAAAAACAATCAGTTCTGACAAAGCTGGAATTCAAGACTCATTTGCCTGGGTTGTCTTTGTAATTCCACCCCACATAAATCATCCTTGTTTTCTGCCATTGTGGGTTTATCAGAGACAGTCTTGCCCTGTAATTCATTCTGAACACATCAGGCTTTACCTTTGGAAAAGTAATTAAGCACTGCCCAGCTAAAAGAGATAAAGATTTAGCACGCATTCTACATGGAGATTAGAATGTAAACACAGAAATCTCAATTAACCTTCTAATCCGTAGGTCAGAAGGAGGGGCTCCAAGTTATAAGGAAAACGCAATGCCCATTTCCTACAGAACCATACAGCTGGTGACAGAATTCAGGTCACAGTGATTAGTTACCATAACAGGAGGAAAACCAAAGGTCGGGCAGTTCATTTCTGAAGAGACCAGAGCCCACAGCTAACCCCAGATGTTGAGCGTGAGGCAGCGGCGGAGACAGTCCTTCTGACCAGCTGCAAAATAATCTCTGAGTCTCTGAGTCATCCCTCCTAGATGAAAGCGTGCCCTGGAGGGCACAAGGGTGTAAGTAAACAGAGAGGAGCATCCCCAGCCTGGAGGATAACATGTGAGTGAGTTCAGACTCACTTCATGGTGCACAGCATCTGGCCTCAGAACAGCCCCAGGTGTGGGGAGCGAGGAGGGACAGTGGGGCACTGACTCCAGCCTCTGTTTGCACGTCCCAGGCCCTGAGGCACATGATGGACCTGGACCCCCTTCTTTTCACCACTTCTCCCTCTCCCCTGACCGTGCCAATCTTCTGTGTAAAAAGTGAAAATTGTGGTCAAGCCTCTGGATGTTGGGTTGGAAACTTAAGAGTCAAAAGTCTTAAATTTCCAGGTGTTTTTATGAAAACACAACCTTTGCTTGTTCCTCCGTCCTGAAGGTGAGTCCCTGAGAGGAGCTGGATGGAGGCAGCCTGTGTCCCCCGGCGCTCAGTCCTGGGCCCTCAGCCCAGCGGGTCGGCGGGGCAGGGGCACTGCTCCTCTGGGACCATGAGCCCGCCTTTCTGTCCCCCTCAACACACGTAGTCATTTCTCAGCACATAAAGCAGAACTTAATCTTCTAGCATGTTCACAAACCTTAGCGAAGCCACAGACACAGATGCCAGTCAAATACTGTCCCCCCAAATTCATGCCCTTCCCGGGACCTCAGCCTGTGGCCTCATTTGGAATTAGGGTCACTCCAGATGTAACTGGTTAAGTTAAAGTGAGGTCATACAGGAGCAAGAGGGGCCTCTAACCCAACAGGAGTGTTCTTATAAGAAGAGGAGACACACACACACACACACACGGAGAGGCCACGTGAGGACAGGGCAGCGACAGGAGCCATGCGTCTGCAGGCGGGGAGCCCCGAGGATGGACGGGCCCGCCAGGTACAGGAAGCAGGACGTGTCCTCCCTGGAGCCTCCAGAGGGAGCTCGGACCCGCCCACAACTTGATGCCAGACATCCGGCCTCCAAGACTGGGAAAGAATCCATGTCTGTTGTTTGAAACCGCGCAGTTTATAGCACTTGGCAATGGCCATCTCAGGGATCTAACAGGACACCTAGCAGCAGAGTTTCAGAGTTCATCCTGCGGTGAGTCGAGCCACATGTAAGCCACATGTAAGCCGGTGCTGGACCTGGGGAGACCCAGTCCCTCCGCTCAGGCCACCCGGCTGGATTCAGGGACCCTTCTTGCCCGTTGCAATCTCAGAGTGGCTCCCTTCCCGGCCTGCTGCGCCTCCAGACCCCGGGCCTGAATCACAGGCTTTCTCCCCGCTCCACAGCTCTGCAGCTCCTTTCTGACCCCTTCCCGTCATAGGGAAGTGTCTGTCACCGTACACGCCCCTGTAACCTTCCGACTTCCTGCCCCGACCCAGGAACCCCTTGCCAATTAGCTTCTAGTTGATTTTAAAATATCCTTTCAGGAGTCCTCATTTACTGGTAATATTTGGATCCTGGTGCCTGGGCCATGGTAGATGTTATAGCTGTTGAATAAATGAATGAGTGAATAAATAATCCAACGAGTAAATAAAAGAATACTCTTCTCTCTATGAAATAAGCTACAGCTTCCATCGTCACGTGTCATCAGGACAGTCTCCCCCATCCTTCTCTTCCCCCACCTGCCCACCCCGTACTCAGCACAGTTACAGGGCCCCCAGGCCAACCAGCTGCAGGAGCTACACGGAAAGGCAGAGCAAGGGCGTTGGAGGAGGGGAGACCCAGGGGACGGTGACAGCTTGTCCAGAGGGCACCGCAACTCCTTACGCAGGATCACTCACCCTCACAGCTTTTCCAAAAGGACACGGCACCATTGCTGTAAATAAACTGTTTTAATGTCATCTGCTGGAGTCCTGTGCTCTGAAGTGCTTTCTACTGAGGGCCAACCTCAGAGCTATCAGTATCTGGGCATCTGTTTTTCTCAATGGTTTGTTTTCATTCCCTTAGAGACTCTTTGATGGTTAATTTTATGTGTCCACTTGGGTAGACCATGGTACCCAGTGTTTGGTCAGACACCAGTCTATATGTCACGTGAATGTATTTTTAAAGTGTGATTAACAGTTAAGTCCATAGACTCTGAATAATGCAGATGACCGGCCATACTGTAGTGGGCCTCGTCCAAACAGTTGAAGGGCTTAAGAGAAAAAGGACTCAAAAGACGGAATTCTCCTCCGGACGCCTTCAGACTCAACCTGGGACACCTACTCTTCCTGGGTCTGCAGGCCGGCAGCCTGTCCTGCATGTTTCGGACTTGCCAGCCCCAGAGCCCTGTGAGCCAGCCCCTTACAGTAAACCTCTCTCTCTCTCCACACACACAGTTTCTCTGGGGAACCCTCACTAATACAGTCTCCCAGTGTTAATTTCCCCACAGCCCTGGCTCAGCTGGAGGATTTGGAGTAAGGCTACTCACCCCGATTCTCAGTTTGCTCATCTGTAAAATGGGAATGATAATATCTACCAGGCAGGTTAAATGAGATGGAAGATATGAAAGTACTTTGTAACAAACTGTCTCTGCAAAGTTATTACTTCCAACTTGCAACTTCCCAGAACAAATTAAAGGCTGTGCTGCCTTCCTCCAGGGAAGGGCTCTCTGGCACCTACGGTGTCTTCTGACAGCCCCGTGCCGGCCTGCCTGGCTCGCCTCGTCCCCCAGACCTGACATACTCACATCCTATTGTCATCGGGCCCCCCCACAAGTTTCTGTGCATGGGAGACAGTGAATCAAGACGTGGTGGCCCAGTGGGAAGGGCCAGGAATAACTGTGGGTCTATTCAAATGCGCCTGTAACTCGGACATCAGAGGCAAATGTTTCTCAAGCCGCTATCTGTCTCAAGCCGTTTCTCAAGCAAATGTTTCTCCAGCCGTTATCTGTCTGCGAGATGCCATGTCTGACGGGCAACTCCAGGGCTGTCGGACACCCCGCTGGCAGGTAGCTGAAGGCTGAGCTCTGGGGCTCCGTTCCGGGGCTCCTGGATGACCTCCACAGTCACAGTCTGGAGGTGAATGGGGGCCTCCCGTGTGCTCCGCTCGGCCACCAGGACAGCAGTGGTGGGGGCCTGACTCGGCCAGGTGTGCTCATAGCACCCCATCCTGTCCTAGGGACGCCCCAAGAGCAGATGCAGCCCGTCTCTGGCACAGAAGAAACGGGAAAAGCTTCCACATGCACACGGAATCCTCCTTCCCAGGTCACCTCACAGCTCAGCAGCTGCTGGCTTTCTGAGTTAGGGCTGATGAAGAAACAACAGGACATATATTCCTGGGCCTCTGAGGGGGCCTGAATCCTCTCCTCCCACCAGCCCTCGGGTACGCGGTGCCAGAATCACATTACGTCACAGTGGGAAGTGTCCCTGTAAACATCTGGAAAGTTCATTTGAAATTTAGAGAGACATGGTCACAGAGACCTATGTTCAGATGAGACCTTTCCCCAAATATAAATCAATAAAACTCACAAAAGCACTTTGAAAGTGGTGCTTGGAGGCGTGGGTCAAGGGGAGGGAGAAGGGAAGCAGGAAGCTGGCCCTCGCCCACGCCCATGGCAGCCCTGAGGGTTCCATGGCACGGGTTTGAGGAGCACAGTCTGAGAACCAGCTCTAGACCCCCAGGGAGGAGGAGGCGTCTGCGACCCTGTAAGCAGCACAAGGTCACACCGCCCCTGGTTAGGGGCCCGTGGGCCAACACGGGAGCAAAGGTCAGGTGCAGAAAACAAGTCTGACCCATAGCTCCTCCCCCAGACCACCCGCATCCCTCACCCCCAAGCACGACCCCCATTCCACCTCCATTTCTGAAATGGTACCCAGCCCGCGGTGCCCGGAACAAATTTTGCCTACACTTCAAAGCCAACACGGTCAGAAAGTAATCCAGGTCCCCTTTCCTCCCTCGACCTCTGCTCGCCTCCCCTGGAGCCTGGTCCACGGAATCTGCTCTGGGGACGTGTCGTGAGCAGTTACGAGCCCAAGTGTCAAAGCGGCCTCGGCCCCTCTGCTTATCAGCTCTGTGAACGCTGGCAGGTTCCCAACTTCTCCGGACTTCAGTTCCCTCAACCGCAAAAGGCACGGACGCTGCCACGTTTGTAGTGTGAGTGTGAGGACGACTCAAGTATTTATCACGAGCCTGCACGTGCCACGTGCACAGTCGTAGATGCTTAGCAAATGCTCTCTTTTGTGACGCTCCTCCGGCCCCTCTGTGTGTCCCTGGGTTCTGTCAAGTCTTCCTCCCTGTTCTCTGCTCACTCCCTGTTCTCCTCTGTCGCGGCCGCCTCGCTAACCCATGTTCCTAGAACCATCCTGGGCCGAGGCTCTGGAACTGATGGCCTTGCTCCAAGCCCCTCCACTTCCACCAGATCCCCTCACCTCTGTGACCTTCTAGATGCCTCCTTAGCACCTGCTGGTTAGAAAACAACTACCCGACCAGGTATTCAAGAATTTCTAGAATCTGACTTGACCTCGGAGACCATCCTTACTTCCCCGCCCTCACCACTGTGCTGCCTCCAGCGAGGCCAGCCCCCCACTCCCGCGCGGCTCCCCGCCTTTGCTCCCCTACTTCCGACTCTGCAGATTTTGCACCCTCGAGGCCAACCAAGCCTTACTTCAGAACAGCGAGGCATTATGAAACATGGCCCAACATCCAAATTAACACTTGGTCCTTTCTTTACTATTGGCTCTCAGAGAGCATGAAAGGAATCCCAATTCACAGCCGCAGCCCTTCTGAGAAATTCCCTGCCTTGGCCGGTCGCCTTTCATCCTGAAGCCTCCAGCTCTCCTCCTCCCTAAACTCAGTCTCTGGTCCTCCCTGAGACCCCGCTTACCGCCCAGGCAGGCTCCCCTTCCTCCTTCCCTGCCCCCCCATCCCGAGCCTTCCCAGTCTGGAGAGGCTGGAAACACTTGCCCCAGACCCCGGGAGAACCTTCCCCCCATCCCCTGGGGGTCCCCTCCCTCCACGGGGAGAGGGGGGCTTCCTGGGAATTGTCCATCTATCCCCAAATGAGAAATCCGCACGGATAATGTCTAATAAGTAGAATTCTCCACCTCCTGATAAATGTATTGCCTGTAACGCTCCATGTGGACACTGAATCCCACACTGTCTTCAGGTCACGTAACTGGTTCTTGATTATGTCTCACCTTCCCAAGCAGACGATGAGCCCCTGAAACGAGTGGAGGGCCTTGTTTCCCTGGCTGCCCCTTCCCGGCCTCACCCAGCGTGTTGTGGAGACTCCGTGACCCTCATCAGACGGCACAAAGGAAAGCTGTCTGCACCGCGAGACACACGCCTCCCCGTCCCCTTACGCCTCTTCATGAAATCTCAGGGTAAATCACACTGCGGCAGGCACGAATTCCTATCGGATCACAAGGATTCCAGCACGCGTTAGCAGTGACCAGAATATGCTTTGTGATTCCTTCCACCCTGGGGTTCTCAGACTGTCATTAAACACATACAACACAGTGCAGTCGGCCGGGCACTCTGACATCTGCCGAGGATCCCACGCAGGGTGTGAGCTCCAGGAAGCACCGCCGTGCAGAGAGCCGCGTGTGCCCACACAGTCCGAGCCCAGGGCTTGCACGCGGCGCCGTGAACATCTGGTGTCGGAATGCAGCTTCTCCCTGGATGAGTAGCTTTTAAATACCGAGCTATGTTAGGTGTCTCGTGGGAGACAGGGATGCCGTAAATTCGAATTTTTCCAAGGTTACGACTGTGTTACATATCACAGGCCCTCAACACATATTTATTGACTAAGTTATGTTGCAGGAATATTTATAACTGTTAAATGTCTCAAACCAGTCATTTTCCCATGCTTACTATTTTAAAATATAATCTTTCCAACATTCTTTTAAGGGAGGCTGACATTGTGTAATTAAATACAACGTGACATCGTGTAATGCTGATGTTTTCTGGGAAGAATTGTTAAAATGCTATAAAAGGAAAACATTCTGATCTGGAATGAGACAGCGGCAGATCCTTAAACAATGCCCATCCTGTGTCCCAAAGGCAAGCCAACGCATTTACTCTGAGTTTCTTGAGGTCAACAAGCAAGGTTGTCAAAATGATTTTGTAAAAAGTAAATCTGCCCAGGAGGCAGCAGAGTCCCACTCAATGTACATCAAGAAAAGATGTGCTGGCCTCATTCATTTCCTGCGATCACTTGTTGCCTTGGGAGTAACGTGGAGAAATGACAAAGAAGAGAGTGGGTGTTCTGAAAATGTGCTCTCTTCCCCGTGTGCAAACAGTGAATAAGTCCGTGAAAGTACTAACCCTTCAGGTACTTGATATCAAATTCCCCCGCAGCTGAAAGAAGGCATTTACAAGAAGAGTTGAGAAGGAGCGGGAATGGATTCTCTCCAGCTGTTTTGGGACAGAAGAGTCACAGATCCGTAGGACGGAACTGGCCCACCCACTTTGCCTCTGCTTGCCTTCATTGTTGTTTTCAGTGTGCTAAAACATTTCTCGAGTATTTCAATGTTGGATGAATCTGATCAAAAATCTTCACAAGAGCAGGGCTCCCGCCTTCTACCTGGCTCTCTGAGTGAGTGGCATGGCAATCCCCAAGTCTGCTATTTGTTTAAGGGGTTGTTTGAAAGTCTTTAGCTCAGCTTTGCCTCTGTGGCTTGGAAACCCACTGTAGTTTCTCTTGATTGATGTTTACCTGTTGACGTACAGACTGGTTAGACAAGTCCCAGATTCTACTCATTCAAACGTTGCGCTTCAGATGTAAAATGAGGCTTCTGTTCAGCTGTGTCTGTGTCAATAGGAGCTTAGAGCAAGACTAGTGGGAGAATTTTCAAGAAAGATTTGTACACTCTTAAGAAAACTTTGAAAAATTAAAATGTTGCCTGCACACAGTGGGCGGTGGGTGGACAGTGCTATGATGTTTCAAAATATTTTTAACGACAGGTCTACTTCTTTGCATAAATTGCCAAAAGCACTTACTCGTGAGTGAGAAGGAACCGGAGGAAATGGAGACGTGGAGGCCCTCATGGGCTCGTGGGGCTCAGCGTCCATTACTCTCTCCAGGAGGGGCACGAAGAAGCCCTGTCTGGCCTCATTCGGGCTTGAAACCTAGAGCTGTTTGCAGCCTCTTCCAAGGTGGGGTAAGGCTGGGGAGAGTTCTGCAGCCCTTAGGAGGCCTTTTCAGCTCTCCGCTTTTTCTAAGCACAAAGATTCAATGCAGGATGTTGTGTGTCTCTCATCCTGGTTTCACAAATAGTTCACAAGTGGGAAGGTTTTGTATTTCATCAAGTTCAGATTTTATTTTATAGTTTAATTTTCCATTTTTTCTCTGCTTCTGGCACCATCCTCACCCCATAGCGCTGTGCATCTCTCCAAACCCAGCAGGGCTCTGGGAGAAAGTGAAGGGTTCAGTTGCCAACAGTGATGGGCAGACCTGTGTGAGATGGCTCTTCTCATCAGCCCCACCAAGAACAGGTTAAAAAGAAAAAACTGTATCGCATCCCACACCGTTATCCTTACTTATCTGTGTAGATATTTAACCTCATTTTTCTTATTGTAGGCACAGGGCTCTTCACAGCCACAGTGATCAACATCATTATTCAGATGATTGATAATCAATTTTGAGCTGAATAGATGCAAGGACAAAGCCCCAGGGCGGACCACAGTTCTTCTCAGTTGGCGTTGAAACTCCATCAGGCCAGCTATGAATTCACCTAAGTATATTATTTCTGACCTTCTTTTTCTTCCCCTGATCCTTAATGGAGATCAATGCCTGACCGAAGTTAATGCAGGCGGCTTCCCCCACCTAGTAAGACATTATACTCAGGATGAGGCGCAACTTTGGCGTCTTCTTTTAAGTGAGCCAATGCTTGTTACTTTCTTTCCTAGGCAGTCCCCGAACATCTAGACTAAAACCGTCTACCAAAAGACAGTGAGTTCCCTTATCTGTAGTCTCCAAGATGACCCTCATCCCCGTTATGAAAGCTGAGCCATCTGTCTATCACTTTTCTCCTGGTATCTCTCATTCTTCAAGATTCCACAAAGATTCCCTCCAAGAACTTCACAATCTCATTTCCAAGATCTTTTAGATCATCTGAGTCAGACAGCTTATCCTCTGTTACAGAAAGCAGGTATTGTATTATTTTCTGACTATTTGGGATTTCATTTCCCACAGGTAGGGCTGTGTTCATAAAAATATGAACACCATTTTTATATGAAGGAAGTGGAAAATAAAGAAATAACTGATTCATTCTGGTTTCTTCTCCATCTGTTAACATTATACCATCTGCTCCTTGCTTCTTGCACCAAACAAAATGAAGCAAACTAAATCTCAGATGATTCTGGACTAAAGCTCTGTGACCCTAACATCAGATAAAAGGAATGCAGCTGAGGGTTTTATGGATTCCAAAAGAAAAAATATGCTGGGGACCTGGCTTGGGCACAAGGACGGCTTTCTCTTGCTCTCCCCCCAGGCCTGTGCCAGCCAGCAGGTGCTCACAAGAAGGAATGGAATGCCCTCGACAACCACACAGGCAGAAACCCTGCCAGTCCTGCACATCTTCCCCACATGAAGCAGAAGCTGCAAGCTACCACGTGGCAGGAAACCCTGCAAGGCCCCAGGTCCCAGGTCTGCTGCATCTGAACGAGAGGTGAAAGTGAAAGCCACTGCACTGCACAGTCACTAAAAACTCTCCAAAAGGGTAACTGGTCGACTGACAGGTGAAATAAATGGAATGATAAAAAATACTCCAAGAAAGGCAAAAAAAGAGGAAAAAGAAACAAAGGACAAACAGGGCAAGTAAAAAGCATTAGGAAGAGGGTAGATATAAACCCTCCACATTCATAATCATGCAAAACATAAATGGCCTAAATGTTCTGATTAAAAGGCAGAGACTATCAGATGAGATTCAAAAGAGCAAGGCCACCAACATGCTGCCTATCAGAAACCCACACTGGAAAGCAGCTTGTCAGTGTCTCATACCATTAGACAGCTCTTCCTGCAACCCAGTATTCCATGCCTTGGCACCTACCCATGGAAAATGAGAACATATGTGCACACAGTGCTGTATGTTCTGAATAAAGCAGCTTTAGTCATAACAGGCAAAAACTGGAAATGACTGAAATGTCCATCAGCTGTTGAGTGGAAAAACAAATTGAAGCCTCCTTTTCAACATAGTACTGGAAGTCTTTGCTAATGCAATTAGATAAGAAAAGGAAATAAAAGGTATATAGATTGGAAAGGAAGAAATAAAACTGTCTTTGTTTGCAGATGGAATGGTCATCTATGTAGAAAATCCAAAAGAATCATCAAACTCTTGGAACTAATAAGCAACTATAGTAAGATTGCAGGATACAAGCATAAAATATAAGTCAATCACTTTTCTATGTACCAGAAATAAGCAAGTTGAATTTGAAATTAAAAACACAATATCATTTACATTAGCACCCAAAAAATGAAGTATTTAGCTATAAATCTAACAAAATATGAACAAAATCTGTACGAGGAAAACTACAAAACTGATGAAAAAAATCAAAGAAGAACTACTTAAATGGAGAGATATATTCCATGATCATGGAAAGGAAGACTCAATGTGTTCAAGATGTCAGTTCTTCCTAACTTGATCTCTAGATTTAATGCAATCCCAATCAAAATCCTAGGAAGCTATCAATATTTGTTGATATCCACAAATTGATTCTAAAATTTATATGGAAAGGCAAAAGATCCAGAATAGTCAACAAAATACTGAAGGAGAAAAACAAAGTTGGAGAACTGACACTACTCGATTTCAAGACTTCTTATAAAACTACAGTAATCAAGACAGGGTGATAATGCTAAAAGAATAGAAAAATATATTAATAGAACAGAAGAGACCCTGAAATAGACCCACATACATATATGTCAAGCTGATCTTTGACATAGGAGCAAAGGCAAAACAATGGGGCAAACATAGTTTTTTCAACAAATGGTGCTGGAACAGCTGGACATCCACATGCAAAAAAATGAATCTCACCACAAACCTTATACCTTTTACAAAAATTATCTCGAAATGAATCATAGACCTAAAGCAAAACACAAAACTATAAAACTCCCTGAAGATAATATAAGGGAAAACTATGTTATCTTCTAGGATATGGCAATGACTTTGGGGTATGACAATGATTTTTTAGACACAACACCAAAGGCATGATCTATGAGCTAAATACTTGACAAGCTGCACTTCATTAAAATTTTTAAAGTTTAAATGATTTTGCTCTGTGAAAGGCAATGAGAAGAGAATGAAAAGACAAGCCACAAACTGGGAGAAAATATTTGCAAAAGGCACATCTGGTAAGGACTGATATTCAAAATATACAAAGAACTCTTAAAACTAAAAATAAGAAAAACAACCCGATTAGAAAATGGGCCAAATATCTTAACAAATACCTCACTGAAGAAGATATACAGATGGCAAATAAACATATGAACAGATGTTCCACATCATATGTCATCAGAGAAATGCAAATTAAAACAACAGTGAGATACCACTACACACCTGTCAGAATGACCAAACTCCGGAACACTGACGACACCAAACGCTGGTGAGGATGTGAAGCAACAGGAACTCTCAATCACCGTGGTAGGAAGGCAAAATTGTGCAGCCACTTTGGAAGACAATTTGGTTGTTTCTTATGAAACTAAACATACTCTTATCATATGATCTAGCAATCATACTTCTTGGTATTTATCCCCAAAAGTTGAAAACTTATGTCCACACAAAAACTTGCACATGGATATTTGTAGTAGCTTTAGTCACCATTGCCAAAACTCAGAGGCAATCAAGATATCCTTTGGTAGGTGAATGGATAAATAAACTGATATATCCAGACAATGGAATATTATTCAGCACTAAAAAGAAATAAGCTATCAAGCCATGAAAAGACATGGAGGAACCTTAAATACATATTACTAAGTGAAAGAAGCCAACCTGAAAAGGCTACGTTCCAACTACATGACATTCTGGAAAAGGCAAAACTATGGAGATCAGTGGTTGCCTGGGGTTAGGTGGGAAGGATGATTGGCAGAGCACAGAGGGTTTTATCGCAGTGAAAATATTCTGTATAATATAATGATGGATAAATATCATTATATATTTGTCCAAACACATAGAATGTACAACACTAAGAGTGGACCCTAATGTAAGCTATGGGCTTTGGGTGATGATGGCATGTCAGTGTAGGCTCATTAAATATAGTAAATGTACCCTTTAGTGGGGATGTTGACAATGTGGAGGCCATGCCTGTGTGGGGCAGGGGGTATATGGGAAATCACTGTAATTTCCTCTCAGTTTTGCTGTGAGCCTAAAATTGCTCCAAGAGAAATCTTTAAAAAACTTTTGGAGTGATCTATCTTTTGCTATCTTGCTGATGTTCAGCAGACATTTTGTATTGACTGACGCTGTGATGGTCATTTGATGACCTCTCAGATTAGTACACTGTGCACGTTTCTTACTTTACCTTCCCAAGTAAAATCATTTTTCTGCAGAAAAAGTTAACAACTGAACTTTGGTCCATGGCTCCTACCATCAAAAGGGAAAGGGCCCAAGCTATGTGAGGTAGACTCCCCTTAGAATGAAAGCTGGGAACAAGAAGCAGTCTTTAACCACTTGGACTGGGTTTCTAGAAATGCTATTACTGAATATATTCACTTGCCATTGGCGTCAGTGTGAAGTCAAGTGGCATCCTGAATTTTCAAGATGAAAGTCCTTCTTCTCTGGCTGGTCAACCTGGAAGCATGGCTGCTGGAAGAGACCCGTACCTGGGTATCTGGTGCCACAGAGGCAACTGTCAATCACCTCAGATGATCTCATATAACACGCCAGGTGCCTTCACTCTCACCTGGAATACTTCCTTTTGCTTTCTCCCATCCTTCCTCCAAATGCCTGTCTACAGAAAAACTCCACTGATTCAAGGAGATAAACAAATAGAAGGACTTTTAAGGAATCAAGAAGAAGCATCTGTTTTATACACACCAGCTAGTTTAAAATCAAACCTCATGGTCAGGCTCCTGGGGAGAGAGAGACGATTTTTAAATGTCATCAGAGTTTCCGGTCTCATGGATAAGCAGATGTCTTATAAATTCCCTGAAGAAAGGTCAAGCCTGCCACTTTTAGATAAAAAGGAAGGTGCTGCCAAAACACGCTATGTGGTTTGGAAAGAGAATTTCTGGGGTAAGGAGGTCTGTCAGGAGCAAAGAGTATTCCTTATTTCCCTCTTCAAACCAACAGACTTTGGTATAACTAATCCCTCCTAACCAGAAATACATAATTCTCTTCATATAGTGTCCATCAACTCTGCATCTGGTTGAGCTCATTTCCCAATATTGTTTCTAGGATGAAAGAAAAAAGTCTCCAGACAGACCAGAGAAGAATTAGGTCCAATTTTAATCTTTACTTTCCCTGGACTGAAAAATCCATGATTCCAAAATCAACCCAATATTGCAGCCAGGTGCTTATCCTTAATTCTAACTAATTTCCTACCCACACCAAGGAAAAATAAATATATTTTAAAAAGGGAAGTAAGACTTCTAAGTTGACTCTGGCTATGTCAGCTGCTCCTCTGGGTCTTTAATGCATCCCAGGACTCAGATGACAGAGACTTTCAATCCTTTTAATCCATAGAGAGTTTTCCTCACAATGATTTGTTGACAAGGCAATGTCTCTGTACTGCTTAAAGCCAGGGAGAGGGTGTACAATGAAGATCACACACACATGCAGAATCACATCTCACACTGAGGCACTGTCATGGAACGCCCCTCACTTGGCAGCACTTGGGGGTAGGGGGGTGACAGCACCTACCATATCTGAAGCTGAACCTTGAGTTTGGGTAGTAAAATGATGCCATGCTATGCAGAGGTGAGTGCCCCAGAGCAAAGTCCAGTCTGCACGTCTCATGAGAGTCTCTTTTTCAGTAAAAAGTAGTCTTGGAACGTGGGATGGTGGAAAGAGCAATTTATTAGCTACCTGGCTGTGGGCAAATCAGTGAATCTCTCTGAGCTCTGCTTTCTCATCTATAGAATGTCAGTCATCCATCCATCTCATGGGGCTTTGTGAGGGTTCCATGAGATACGGCATAACTTACATCTGTTACGGAGTAGGTTTCCAATTTTAGTTGAACGTGGATCAAACCCCAATCACATTCATACTTTCAAATGAGTCTGTCTTAGTGTAGTAGATTTAAGCAACGTTTTTGTGGTTCCACAGACCGGGCTACCAGTCCAGCTCTGATGCTTATTATATGAGCATTCTTGGGAAAACAAAATTGTGTGCCTCATTTTTTCCTTTTATAAAATGAGAATATCAATAGCTACCTTATCAGGTCAGGAAGATTAGTATGATAAAGGATGTAAGCTTCAACATGGTACATACCAAAGAGTAAAAGCTGAACGTATACTAATTTGCTATGATTATAGGATAACCAAATTATATCTCTATATATCTCTATATAATTATAATTACAGGATGCGCCCCAAAAGGAGCATGACAGGCCTTCATCTCTTCATCTCAGGAAGATGAGAGTATTTAGGTCATCTGGCCACTGGGCTATTCGGTCCTCCAGGAAAGGTAATTTATCCAGTAACCCTTAAAGACACAGAAAAATAACTGAAAAATCTGAGTAGTAACTTTCATTTCCAAAATATTGTGGATAAAATAAGCTGAACCTACTACATATTTATATCAA
The DNA here is from genome assembly GCF_965194805.1 of Balaenoptera borealis. NCBI lineage: Eukaryota > Metazoa > Chordata > Mammalia > Artiodactyla > Balaenopteridae > Balaenoptera > Balaenoptera borealis. The sequence continues at coordinate 2,089,786 of NC_138873.1, read as the reverse complement.
GAAATTCTGAATAAAATGTATCAATCATTCTTTTAAGTATACAGCAAGCAAAGTCTACACAGGTCAGGAATACAGGAGACTGAAAACCAGTGAAGGTGGTCCAGCTGTGGCAGCCCTGGGGGAGGCTATTCAGGGTCTTTTGTGGTTCTATATAAATTTTGGGATTATTTTTTCCACTTCTGTAAAACATGTCATTGGAGTCTGGATAGGAATTGCATTGAATCTGTAGATAATTTGGGAAGTATGGACATTTTAACAATATTAATTCTTCCAATCTATGAATATGGGATTTTCCATTTATTCATTCTTTAATTTTTTAAAAATAGGATTTTAAAAGAGTTCAGCAAGGTTTTTGGATACAAAATCAATATACCCCCAAAAAATCCAATTATAGGATATCCAATTCCAGAAAAAATGGGGTGAGAGGGAGCAGATTTACTGTCCTGCCTGAAACAATCAAAACAAAAATAAAAACAAACAAAATATTTAGAAAACAGTGAACAGTTTTCAAAACTGGCCATAAAGCAGTGAAGCAGTGACCCTGAGAGTTGAGGAACAAATGATGTGAGCCCTATACTTGCCCCAGCTTACTGTGTGAGAGTTCCCAGGCCACGGTGTAGGAAGGGGACCCAGGGAGACCGTGGAGGATTCCTTGAGTGGAAGGGTTGGAGGTGAGAGTACTGTAGAAAAAGGCAGCTGGGATTCAAGGAGAGAGTATCAGAGAGAGAGAAGAACCAACAAACAACCCCAGATATGTGAAGGGTCCCCCTGGAGTATTCAGCAGAGTAATGAGCGGCACATCCATCTAAGGACACTATGTGAGACCAGGGAAAGAATCTTGGGGAAGCATTAGAGGGAAGAGTGGCTGGTGTCTGCACAGAGCCTAGAGGGGTGCCAGACCAGAAAGGGGCATTGGGTAGAAAACACAGAAAGGTTTTGTGATTTTGAAAAAGGATTTTCAAAATCCTTTCAGGTTTTGTTTTTAAAAACAAAACCATGAAAACACAGTTCTGTTTTTAAAAACAAAACCTGAAAGCATCATACTGTTTCCAAGTAACAAAACTATGTCTCAAAACAAAATTCAAGAATATTTATAGGAATATAAAAATATCCAGCATCCAGCAAGGTAAAATGCATGGTGTCTGGCATCCAACCAAAGATAACCAGGCAGGTAAAGAAGCAGGACAATGCAACCATAATGAAGTGAAAATCAGTCAATATAAACAGACCCAGAACTGACACAGCTGTTGGCATTAGCAGACAAGGGCATTAAAACAGTAACTAAAACTGTACTCCACATGCACAAAAAACTAAGTGGAGACGTGGAAGACATAATAAAAATGACCTACATCAAACTTCTAGAGATGAAAACTGTAATGTGAGTTGAAAAATCCACTGGATGGGATTAGTAGAAGATTTGACATTGCAGAAGAAAAGTGAAATGGAAGCTATTAGCAATAGAAACTGTCCAAAATGAAACAGAGAAAGGAAAAATAATTCTAAAAATGAAGAATGTCAGTGAGCAATGGGACAACTTCAAACAACCTAAGATTTGTGTAGCTAGAACGCACGAAGGAGGGGAGAGAGAGAAGCTACAGAAGAGATGTCTGAGGCTACAACGGCTGAAGAGATATATGCACCCCAGGTTCACTGCAGCATTATCCACACTGGCCCAGATATGGAAACAACCAAGTGTCCACTGATGGTGGAGTGGATAAAGAAAATGTAGTATATACAAAAAATGGCATATCAGTCAGCCATAAAAAAGAAGGAAATCCTGCCTTTGTGACAACATGGACGGACCTTGAAGACATTATGCTCCGTGAAATAAGTCAGACGGGGAAAGACAAATACTGTACGATCTGACTTCTATGTGAAATCTGAAAAAAACAAACTCACAGAAACAGGGAACAGATTTGTGGTTGCCAGAGGTGTGGGGTAGAGGGTGGGTGAAATGGGTAAAGGTAGACAAAGGTAGGAACTTCCAGTAATAAAATAAACAATTTCCGGGGATGTAATGTACAGTGTGTTGACTATGGTTAATAATATTGTATTGCATATTTGAAAGTCGCTAAGAGAAGTAAATCTTAAATTTCTCATCACAAACTTTGTAACTGTGTGGTGATGGATGTTAATTAGACTTATTGTGGTAATCCTTTTGCAACACATACAAACAACAAATCATTATGTGGTACACCTGGACAATTACAATGTTGTATGTCAATTATATCTCAACAAAAGTGGGGAAAAAGAAAATCTTATGAATGGAATACAGATGACATCATATCAAAATATGTGAGATGTCACTAAAGCAGGAAGCAGGGGGCAATATATTGCACTAAACACTTATATTTTAAAAAAGAAAGATCTCAAATCAGTGATTGGCTTTCACTTTAATAAACTAAGAAATGAAGAACAAATTAAAGTAAACAGAAGATGGGAAAAATTAACAATCAGAACTGTAGGGGAAGAGAAAGTTTTCCTCAACCCTCTTATGATCTCTGGTTGGGTCTGAAAATTGAACTGACAAAGACAGATTAACAGGAGAAAAGCACGCACATTTTATTGAATGTGAGTGAAGGCCCTGAGAAATGACGAGAGCAGGAAGTCTGCGCCTTCCAGACAAAGAAACAATGAACTCGTGAAGAAGTGACAAGCCAGAGTGCTTTGGGCTTGGAGCAGTAAACTGTGAAGAAGTACTGGGAAGGTAAGGGTGAGTTTGATGCGGTTTGTATACAGCCTTCTTGGCCTTAAACTCCTCAGCTCCGGTGGGAAAGAGGTTCCCCCCACTCCTGGTACAGGGAGGGCACCTCTCACAGGGGAAATTTATCTCCTGCTTTTAGGGAAGAAGGGTGAGGAGGGGGAAGGTCAGAGTGACCTTCCTGCTTCTGCCATATTAAGATACTCAATATGTCAGGGTGCCTTATTTGGGGTGGCATGTCCTGTACCCCATCAGAGCAGAACTCAATGAAACAGAAAACAGGAAAATAATAATCACTGAAACTAAAACCTGGTTCTTTGAGCTGATCAATAAAATCGGTAAACTTTTAGCCAGATTGGATCAGAGAAAAAAGGAGAGAAGGCACAACACAACGACATCACAGTTGAGATGACATCCTACACAGGCCACAGGTAATGAAAGGATGCGGGAGTATGTCAACATGTGTGCCAATAAATTCTGGAATTTATGTGAAATGGACAATTCCTTGAAAGACACAAACTACCAAAGCTCACTCAAGAAATGTAGGCATCTTAAATACCTCTCTCTCTCTCTCTCTCTCTCTATATATATATATAATATGTATATATATTAATAAAAGTGAATCTGTAGTTGAAAACCTTCCCACAAAGGAAAGTGCAGTGTCTTCACTGGTCAGTCCTACCAATATTTAAGAAAGAAATAACACCAGTCATACACAAACTCTTCAAGAATGTTGAAGAAGAAGGAACTCTTGCCAACACATTCTGTGAAGCCATCATCACCCTGATACCAAAACCAGACAAAAATTTGATAAGGAATGACAAAACTTTAGACAGCCTTTGTGATAGTGAGATTGGAAATATGTAAACTTCTTCAGGAGGGAAAAATGGACATCTCTAAGGTGATACATCTACAGTTGAAGACTGTACGGGCAGTGTTACAATGAATGAACCAAAACTGCATAAAGCTAAAAAAAAAATTGAGCTAATATTGAGCTAAATAATATTGAGTTAAAAAAAGTAAATTTCTATAAAATTAGAATTTATACAAAAACTATACATACAGTAGGATGACACAAAGTTTTTAAAACACACAAAATAATTACAGATTGTTTATGCAAACATACATATGTAATAAAGGTATAAAATGCACCGGTGAATGAGAAATACCAAATTCAGAATAATGGTTGCCTTTGGGGAAGCAGGAGAGGAATGGTCTTAGGGAAATATCACATAGCGTGCTTTGGCGGAATATGTGCTGTTTTATTTATGTTTGTAAAGCTGTGAAGCAAATATGGCTAAATGATAAAAACTGACAAAAATTGGTAAATTTAATTGGTAAAAATTGGTGCTTTTACAGCTGTTCTTTATATTATTTCCTACACTTTTCTGTTAGGCTTGAAATAAATACCCCATGATAAAGCCATCATGGTTTGGAAAGTAGGTTAGCAGATGTGTTCTGCAGACTCGCTCCTGGCCTCACAGGTGTGACACCAAGAGGCCGCCGCCACGCACCCAGGAAGCCCCTTTATGTGGCTTGCACCACGGGGCAAAGGTTCTCGCACACCATGCCGGGGTCTATTTACTGAGATGCTCCTGGGTCCAGGTTGACTTTGATTCCCTGATGGGCATCTGCTCTTAAGACCGCTCCCTTCATGACCTTTGCACTGTGCCAGGCTTTCAAAACACTTCCCAGATCACGCCTTTAACTGTGACCCTCGTAAAGGAAAAAGACACAGAGCCACACAACCAAAGTAAACTCATCTGACGCTCTGAGAATTTCTGTTGGAAAAATAGACAGGTTTAGACTCACCAAGGCTGATCTTTAGATGGTTTCAGAAAGAAAGTCTCCCTTGGTGAGAGATGGGCTCGGGTGAGGTGGTGCCCGGGGAGATGGAAGATGTAGCTGATATTTCTGGTGGGATAACCAACCTTCGCATCTTCCGCCCCTAATCATTATCGTAATACTTCTCCTACTTAATCTGGAAGCTGCTTATTTTTGTTTCAGCACGTCTCCTGGCAAAGCTGCACTGAAACACAAGCAGAAGCTTTTGTTAATAAATCTCACATTTCTCTCCATCAATACATGTAAATTACCTCTCCCTCAGGGGCAAAGAGAGGGACTTAGATAAATCTCCCAGAAAAAAAACAGGATGCTGAGATGATTTCCTCTGCTCCCAACAAGATAAAAAATAACAAACATCACACCTTTTCCTTTTTTGCCCAGTAGAAAACAGAGATTCCAGATTGACCTAGTTTCAGCTGCTCCTGAGTCCTTTTACATTCATGTCAAATTGCTTCAGCCTTTGCTCCCAACAGCCAGGATTAAAAATTTAAAACTTCCAACTTCCTTCTTTGTTACCATACTATTATTTTTTAATAAACAGTGTGACTGGGGGCATGCAGCAGAGGCTCGGGACTCCTGGGAGAGGGGGCCAGACCTGCCCTTCTGAGTCACACCCAACATCCGGCCTGGGGCCTGGGGTGTCTTTGGAAGGAGTGTGGTTTTCTGAAGGGAAGGCTCACCCAGGTGTTATTGGTAACAACTACAGAGATATTAGACACGATTTCATATAAGCCCTTCTTACAACTGCTCAAACTTCCTGTCTATAACACTTGGGGGTTCTTTTGAAAAAAACAATCTTAATTTAAATTATAATGTTTATTTTTAAAGTATGTCCGTGCAGAACATGGGGAAGAATACAGAAATCACTTGCAGTAACGGGAACGCTAAGAGACAGTCACCAAAGATACGTATTTTTTTCTTAAAGCCTCTCCCGGCGGTTTCTTCTCCCTTCAGCTTGGTGGGGTCCTCCAGGGCCCTTCGAAGACACTGTTTTTCGTGCTTCCAGTCGCGTGAGAGGGGCACTTCCCGCCCTCGTGAAGTCGGATGTGCCTGCACGTGCCGTCTCTGCATCGTGCTTGGCTTTACACCGAGTCCGCGCTCACGGCCCTCCCTGGAGGGGGGCCCTTGGGCCCAGCAGAGAAAGGGGATCTACAGCTAAGGGAGACCCAAGGTCCGAGCAACTCAGGGCCACCTGCGGTCTTCCAAGCTCAGGGCAGGTGTCCTTACAGGTGAACGGTCCTCAGGGGTCCAGTGTCCACCCAACCTGGGCAGGAAGGGGACGGAATTGCTCGCCCAGCCTGAGATCAGCCCTGGTGTCCACAGTCGGCAGGATTCTGCTTGCTCCCTGTAGGTCCCTCCGGCCATGGCCTTGGGGTCAGGGTCAAGGTCAGGGCCTGGGTTAGGGTCAGGTTTAGGCCCAGGTTTAAGGTTAGGATTTGGAACTGGGCCTTGGAACCGGAGAAAAGAAGGAGGGGCAGAGCCTAGTAATGGTTTCGTGGGAAACACCAGGCTGTCGGGTGAGGTACACGGCTGGGCATCGTTCAGCCAGCTGAGCCAAGAGAAAGGGCTGGATGCACGTGGTCACTGGGGCCTTCGGTGACGGGCCGCCCTGCTGCGGGGACGGGACCGCTCAGCGCCGAGCAGCTCTGACGGGGTCTCACCTGCCAACGGGAGGCGGAGCCGACGGCCATTAACAACGTCTTCCGTCAGTTTCTGCTTTTGCTTAGAAGGTGAAGAAAGAGAAAAATGCCTCGGCTCCTCTGAGAAACGAACACAAGCCCTATTTCCGCTGTTTCTGTTCCTCCATTTAGAAGCCTGCAGCGTTCAGGAGGTAGCTCTGCTTCGGGGCAGCAGGTACGCGGCAGCTTGGGAACTAGCGCTCCGGGTCTGCCCTCCCCTCCCTATGCCCCCACCTTCCCCTCCCCTGCGCCCAGAGTCGCCCTGTGGACCCCGGGGCACGGTGGGACCGCCCAGGCCCCGGTGGGGCAGCGAGGACCGTCCAGTGTCCTGTCTCAGTCCCTTCATCCCTCCAGGAGCCCCTGGAGGACAGCACGGAGGACGCGAGTTTTGTGTTTTGGGGGGTTTTCCTACAGTTAGTGCAGTCCTGGGGTTCCCCCCAGCTGGTCAGGGCAGCCACTGTCGTGGTCCCTTATTTGTGACAGGGCCCCGCTGAGGGGGCCCCTGTCCTGCCCCCGACACCGCCCTCCCACCCCGCCGCCTGAAGGCCCGACTGCTCTCTCCTCCCAGCACCCAAGCCTCAGGGGCAGAGAGACAGGAAAGGCCCTGTGGACGATCTAGGGAGAAGAGACGTCCCCTTAGGATAAAACATGGCACACCTTTCTCAGCTGAGTTAAAACTTAGCTGCAGTCACACTAAATCAAATAAAAATAACAACTGCCAGTTGTTAGTATTTTATTGCGAGCCAGGCCCCAGATAAGGGGTTCCCGTGCTGTGTCATCGAGCCTCACACCTGGATGGACGGCCTGGAAGCTGCCGGCGTCTGAGCCTTTAGGCAGAGGCAGAACTTGAACCCAGACTGTTGAAGTCTGCCCCCTGTGCCCTTAAGGCCTGTGTTTGCTGCCTCAACGAGAAACAGCCCCGGTTTCCAGGTGTGTTCTGAGTTACGCTGTCGGCCAGGTGCAACCACGGGGTGAGGGTCCCGGGCAGCACGAGGCCGGCGACACCCAGCTCCCTCCTCCAAGCCGGGCTCCTCCACCGGTTCCCCAGGAGAGCCAGGCCAGCAGCACCCTCCCGCCCCATCCCCTCCTGCTGTCCATCTTCTGCTGTTTTCCTGTGGTTTTGCAGGTTTTGTTCTATTTTTCAAAACACAGACATCTACATTCTGAACAAATTTCATCAAAAATTGATTCCCAGCAGAGAGAAGATGCAATCAAAATGGAAATGCTTTAAGCTTGCAGGCGGCTTTACATTTTGGAGCAAACAATCATATTTTTCCCTTTAGAATGTGGCCCAGCATCCTGAGAAAACAGGTCACCATGGTGATTGCAGTGTGTCTGCTGCATCCAGAGCTGGGATGACACCAGGTCCTTTCCTAGCTAAACAGTCCACTTTAGAGGACAATTCCTTTCTCATTGTTGCCTGATATCGTGGTGGTATTAACACCCAATGCTCTCCTCACCTTTAATGGTGTTTTAATTTTGGTAGGCTCGATAGAAATCTACTGATGTTTAGAGAAAATATCATCAAAGTGATATTTGTGCAAAATACTTGCTCTGAACAAAAGAATGACTTTCGACTGTCCTTGTTCAGATAGCACGGAATCTGGCTTAAGTTCGGTCAGGGTCCATCAGAGGAAAGAGTTGGCTTTAGCTGTGTCTCCAGCTGCCTGTGTTCTGAGCAGAGGAGGGGGCTCCCAGCCCCGATGCGTTCTGGGCGCCTGGTCCACGCGGCACCTCGGGGCTCCATCGCCCCGCCCGGTGTCTCCCCTCTGCTCACACATGCAGGTGTGGCCAGAGCAGTTCTGCCCGGTTTTCCCGTCAATACCCTACTTTGAAAGCACATCGCTATCCTAGTTGCAGTGGATGGTCGTGCAGTTACTCTTATCCTGAAACTGTGAGTGCCAGTGGGAAGACGGTGTCATTTGTTCAGGAAAACCGACCTGGGCTACGCTGGTTCATCGGGCCTGAGAGCCCCACCTGCTCCCAACAGAGCGGGAAGGACCCTCGGGGCTTTGGACTTGGCACATCCTGGCTTTGGGCAGGGAGCGGCCAGAGAGGAAAGGGAGGCCAGTGGCCTTGAGCTGCTGGAGCATCGTGGCGAGATCGACCGGGCCCTTCCTCGCCAGTCACAGCCTGTCCGCTGGTGTCTTAGGGACAAGTCCCACCACCCTCACCTCTCTCCCCTGGAGCTAAGAGCAGGGCCGGGAGCACAGGTCAGCAGCTGTGGCCCGCGGGCCGGATGTGGTCCAGGCCTCCACCCGCGGGCACAGTTAGGAATGGCATCTACGTTTCTTCTTAAGTTACTACTTCTGTCTGACAGGGAGGGAGGCCCAGAGATCAGAGTGCATATGACTCCACATTTCTTCTCTCCCTGCCTTACTCTTCCTTGTTCAGCACTTGGGTTTCTTACTTAAACCTGGTTTTCCTGGTTCCATCCATCCACATGGGGATGAAAGGGCCGCATTTTTCCAACGTCCGGTGTGCTCATTCCATTTGACTTACTAATGTAAGTGGCCTGGAGTTTTTTTACATATTTAAAAGGTTGGAAAAAATCAAAAGAAGAAGAATATTTCATGACACAGACAAATTATATAAAATTCCAATTTCAGTATCCAGAAATAAAGTTTTATTGGTACATGGCCACAATGACATACGGCTGCATTTGAGCTGCAAACAGCAGACTTGCACAGATGTCACAGGGACCCTGTGGCCCAGATAGCTGACAATGTTTGCCCTCTGGCCCATTTCAGAAAAAAATCTGCCGACCCCGGGCCTGGAGTACGCAGGCATTCCTGTGTAGATGGAAATATCCCAACAGGGTTTGTCCTGGAGTGTTTTCCTGATTGATGGTCACTGTTGATGCCAACTTTTGCTAAATCATTTGACTTTTTTCTTTAATCATTTTAAAAGTAATATACATTTGTTGTAACAGATAAAAAAAAAATAGGAGACATGTATGTTGCAAGTCATTCCTAATAGCCCCTCCCACCCCCCACCAGCCCCGTCCCTCTGGGGTAACCACTGTTCATATGCCAGTGTTTTTCCTGCTCAGACACAGACTGTCATTATCGCTCTTCTTAGGAAAGGGGATTATGCACACACGTAGCTCTGCAACTTGTTTCGTCTCACTAAACACTGGACATCCCTTCAGATCAATTTGGACATCACTGATTCAATATTTTTAATAAATGCATAATATTCCATAGCAGACTTGGAATAATTTATTCAACTCTGCCCCATCAATGAGCATTCAAGGTCATTACCTTTTTTTTTTTTTTTTACAACTTTAAGTTCTGAAAATAACAATTTTTTTGTATTCTGGTGTTTCTATACTAGTGCTTTCATTCTGTAGGATAGATTCCTATAAATGGGATTGGTGAATCAAAGAGAACAGGTATTTCTCACCTTAATACACAGTATATTGCAAGATTTCTTTCCAAAAAGGGTCGTAGCAATTCATGCTGGCTAGTAAGGACACAGGGCAATGGACATCTTTTACCTTGGGGCTTGAATATATTTTTGCCTTAAAAAAAATTCTCTCATAAAATGCAGCTTTTTTTTTTTTTTTTTTTTTTTAAAGATAGATTCACATTTTAAGGCTTAAGGGCTTGAAGAGAGCAGTCTAGGTTAGGGGGCTTATGCTGCATGAGGAAGACTTTCTTGGGATGGAAGACCAGGCCCCAAGCCAGGGCCCATCTGCGCCCACCCCGTGTGGGCCCTCACTGGGTGTCTGCGAGAAGGCGGGGGGAGGGTGTGAAGGGATGTGACAGACATGTGCCCGGACAGGGCTGGGGGCTGGAGAAAGAGGACAGAGCGGAGACGGGCCCTGCCGCCAGGCCCACCCTGGAGACATGCCACCGCAGCTGCTCTGAACCCCACCTGCTGGATGGCAGCCGACGGCTGACCGTCACTGATTCTACTGGGTGTAGAAAGAACACATATTTTGTTTCTAAAATTCAGCAGCTTCTTTAAAAAAAAAAAAAGGAACTCTCCATTTTAACAGCTTCCTCTGCTCAAATAAACTTCAAATGTTTAACTAGCCTGGCCTCGCATTCCTGGGTGGGGTAGGAACAATAATCGTTGTATTTATTTTCTTTTTTTTGTAGAAAAAGGAAGTTACAGAAACCTGAAGTGATCTCATTTCTCTTCAAAGAGCAAATCAGCTTTGCAGGCAGACTCTGGCGCCCACTCTGAAGGAGGTCAGAGAAAGCACGTATCTGTTCCCGGAGCTTGTCCCGCACCTTCGCCTTTGCTCCTTCTCTGAACCCCGACCTGCCCTCCTGCTCCGCTCGCTGCCGGTCCGGCTCCAGCACCGGCTTCCCCGGGGCCCCCCAGACGGAACTCAGGCCCCGAGCCCTGTGTTCCCACCCGGGGCCTCCCCACAGCGGTGTCCCCTCCCCAGTACCCGACCTTGGGAGGGTTCCTTACCCCTCTACTCAATGAACACGGAAATAGTTCCTACGGCAGAGGTGGTTCTAAAAATTAGACGAAAGAATGTGCTTAGACGGTGCTTCCCCAGGAGCGATCGCTAAAAAAAAAATCATTACTCGTGTAATACTGAGGAATAGCTCACACTCACAGCGCATTTCGGGTTGGTGGGCCCTGGGCCCCCCCCGTCCCTGGGGGACGGGCAACAGCACTGAGTCAGACCTGCACGACGGGCCCCTGCCCCCCAGACCTGGGGTCCCCGATGCCCCGCAGGCCTTGTTCAGAGAAGTGGGAACACCCGCTCCATGCACCCTGCTCTCCGAAAGGCCCATCGACATCTGAGTCTGTGCACGGTGGGCTCAGCTTGAGAGGCTGCAGTGACGACAGACCAGGAGGGGACCGGGTTTGTCCGGGTTGTGCCCCAGACCAGCCTGGGATGAAATGCTCTTGTTCCTTCCTCAGCAGGCGGCGTGAGGGCTTCTGTGCCACCTTTCTGAAGACGTGAGAAGCAGTACCCAGAGAACTTGCAGGTTTCAGAGAAGACTGGCCCATCTGCATACGTGTCCATGTTTTCATAATTGACTCTTTTCATTTTCTCAGAACAACTTTGGCCCACAAAAAATTAACCTGCATCCTTTGATCTATTTATTCAACAAATAATCATCACATGCCTACCATGTGGCTGTCAATTTAACTGTAAAACCACACCCCATCCACTGCTCCAGAATAAATAAACAGAGCTTCCCAGGGCTGGCGCTTCTCAGAGGTGCTGATTCTCAGAGGTGGTGAACACCTAGGAGAGGGGCTATTTAGTGCCAGACCCTCTTCCAAATGCACCCCAGGTGTAAATTTATTCGATCCTCGTGACAACCCTGTGAGAAGATTTGAGTACCCCTGTTTCACAGGTGAGGAAACCGAGACACAGAGAGGTGGAGGGGCCTGTCCAGGGTCACCCAGCTGCTAAGTAGCAGAGGCAGGATTTGAACCCAGGCAGTCTGATGCCAGCTCTAAGCTCTTTAATGCTTTGTTACGTGACTCTGCTACAATATACTAGTGGTGAGCGACTGAATGGAGAACCAGGTGGGCCTTAGCTACAAATTACGGTGATGGGTGTGGGACAGAGGGCGAAGACTTCATCCACGTCTACGAGGCCCCGTCAGCTTGGCACTAAACGTGTAAAGGGTGGAGGAGAGAGAGGCGAAGCCCGGGAAGGTGGTGGAGGGACCGTATTGCTGCCCAGCAGTTAGTGTGACAGCCAGCGCCCCTGGACTCCAGGGGACAGAGCTCGCGAAGGAAGGCGGAGTTTGATAAGGGACCCCAGGGGACCAAGCGTGTTCTACGATCAGCACTTCAAATGTAGACACTCGCTTCACTCCAGCCAAGCCTGCTGCTCTGTGCACGCGAGGAAACCTGCTTCTTTTCCCCCTCGGCCACGGCGGTTCCAGGCCAGCAGGAATCTGGCTCCAGATACCATCCGAGAGGTGCATGTGACACCACCGCCGTCCCGCAGCGGCCAGGAGCTCACGGTGCTTTTGTCCAATTTCATCTCAGATGCTATTGTGCTCCTGAACAGTAAAGACGCTTGGTAACAAAAGAACCCAAAGGCTGCACAGATTCAAGCTGAACAGACTCAGATTTGACTTAGTCCCCAAACTTCTCGAGAAGGAAACCAGAAGCTGTGCTGGTGAGGCCCGTCGGGCTGAGATGGTGAAGGAGCCACTGGGGGACCCGCGTGGGGTGAGGGGCGCAACCCACATGTAGCCGGGGGACAGAGAGACCCAGCCAAGGCCAGAGTCACGGTCTCCCCAGTGTGGCCGGGGACAGCCACCCACAAGTGTGAGTTCAAGCGAACAGTCCCAGCCTGCACCCACCTGCCCAGCCGGGGACTCTGGTCTCTCCTGCACATCAAGGTGACGTGGGGCCACCCACTGTTCCCGCCATCCAGGGCCAAGGGCTGACCAGCTCGCCCGTCCTCCCACCACATGGTTTCTGCGCTCGTGTGGCAGACACTTCCCAGAGCTGCCCCTCCTGACAGACCGCCTGCCACTCTCCCGAGTCCTTCCTGACAGAGTGTGCATGCGTGCACTTGTGCGTGCATCTGCGTACATGTGTTCCCGAGTGTACACATGTGTGCGTGCATGCACGTGTGCCTTGCATGTACATGCGTGCACTTGCGTGCTCATGCATGTGTGAGCACGTGTGCACACTACTGAGTATGTGAATGTTCACATGTGTGCCCCAGTCAGCTTCTCTAAGGAGGGGATGGAAGGGCCCCGGGTCACTCACCGCTGGGTGTCCGGCCGGGCAGGCATGGGCCCCTCTCCGGATCTGCTGTGGGCAGAGAAGTGGAGCCCCGAGGTGGCCGGCACATACGACGCCCCCTTGCCCCGTGGTTCAGAGGGGACCACAGGGTGGCACACGATCAACGTTTTCTTTCCGGTATAATACACCGTTCTGTCTTCCACACACTGAACAAAATGGCAAGCGCGCTAGGGTGCACAAACGAGAGAGGAAGGTGGGAATCTTCCCCAGCCACAGAAGCAGGTCGAGGAGAATTAAGGAAAATGCTGCGTTTTGTGGTAAACGGGCTTTATCCAGTCCCTGGGATCAGTTTTCCCCTGAAGTGCAGGAGTCGTGAACAAGGGCCTGTGAATACCTGGAAACCTACCTCCTTCCTGGCACCGAGTGCCGTGGACAGGCCAGCGGTGCCGTCTGCTTGGGGCCACGGGGACGTCACCCCTAAGCCCCTCCTGACGACCAGGCTGAGCCTGGGACCCCAGGAAGCAGCACCACTTGATAAGAACCAGTTATTGGTTCATGCCAAGAACCTCCAACTTCAAATTTATCAAAACTGTTTCAACACAGTTTCAAATCCTTTGTCAGGTGCAGGTGAAGGAAGACCTTTCAAGGTCATGAGTCAGCCCCGAACTCGCCTTTCACTCCCTTTGAAATTTAGGTGAATTCTGAAAAATAAAAAGTATTACGTTCCACAAATCAAAGAAAACTATAACTGTGTTGTCAAAGCGCTGTACATTGTGTGCGTTTTGCCAACGTAACTTTATAACACGTGCGTGGTGTTTCTGAAAATCTGTCAGCCCCCAAGGCAGGGGGTGGTCCGTGAGCTTTTCTCCCCCCGCCTGATAGACGAACACATCACGTTTCATTTTATTTCACAGCACACTTTCCAATGGCCTTGCAGTTGAGAAGCAAACCATCAGATCTGACCTTTTATGTTCCATCGTACCGGGTAAAGACAAGGAGTAAATACTAACGGCTGCGTCCTCTTTCCTTAGCTCTCACGGGTGTCAAGTGCAGGTAACTGCCGAGAGGCTGACATGAAATGCCAATGTTCTTTTTCTCTAAAGAGCTCTGTATTTTATTTTATTTAATAACTTTAAAAATTGGGAAAAGTTTTTAAATTTACCTGAAGCCTCTGTATGAAAGAGTACATTTGCACAATATACAAACGGAAGGAATGATTACTACCTGTTGATTCCACAGCAAGTTCTTGCAACAGGACCAGATCACTGTTGGATATTTCTTTTTTTGGGGGGGGGGGGTTAAGTTTATTGAGGTATAATTCCATACAATAGAAGGCACCCATTTTAAGTGTAGAATTTGACAAATTTTGGCAAATGTTACCTCCATTTGTGACATCCACAATCAAGACCCCTCCTCCCCAAATGCCCCCTGTTCTTTGGAGTCAAATCCATGTTCCGCTGCCCTGGCCCTGGGCAATCGCTAGTCTGATTTCTGTCACTATTAGTTAGTTTTGCCTGTTCTAGAACAATATCATCATATCATTGGAATCATGCAGTCAATATTCTTTTGCGTCTGACTTCTGTACAGCAAAATGTTTCTGAGATTGGTTCATCTTGTACGTGTCAGTGGTTAGTTTCTTTTTACTGTGGAATACATTTTCTTTGTATAGATATACATTAATATGTTATATGTTCTTCTGTTTTTGGACATTTGGGTTGTTTCCAGTTTGGAACTATTATAAATAAAGTCGCTATTAACATTTGTGTACAAATTTTGTATGGACCTGTGTTTTCATTTCTCTTCAGTAACCGACTAGGAGTGGAATTACTGTGTGTTTAACTTCATAAGAAACTGCTGAACACTTTCTCAAAGTAGTTGTGTTATTTTACATCCTTAGTAACAGCGCATGAGCTACGATTATTTCTCCTCCTTGCCAACATTTTAATTTAATCATCTAGAGAGTGTGAGGTGGTATTTCCTTGTGGTTCCCTGATGACTAGTGCCTTCGGGTATCTTTTCATGTGCTTATGAGCCATTCATATATCTTCTTTTGTGAAATTTCTATTCAAATTTTTAGTCTATTATAGGGTTACCCACTTTAATATTATTGAGTTGTTGGAATTCTTTATATATTCTGGTTTTAAATCGTTGGTCAGATAAATGGATTGCCAATATATTTTCCTCCCAATCTGTGACTTGCCTTTTCATCTTAACAGTGTCTTTTGAAGAAGTGAGCTTTTAATTTGGATGAAGTAAAATTTACCAAGTCTTTTCTTTTAGGTTTAGAGAGTTTTGTTTCCTAAGAAAGCATTGCCCTCTCCAATGCTGCAAAGATTTTAATTTTTGTCTTTCAGACACTGCACAGTTTTAGGTTTTATATTTAGGTTTGTGATTCAAGTTAATTTTTGTGTATGATGTGATGTGAGGGCCAGGGAAATATGTGGAGGTCTGGTTGTTTCCAGCAAGAATTGTTGAAAAGAGACTATTTTATCCCCATTGGAGTACACTTATGGAAACTATCAACCATACATGTGTGGGTGTGTTTCTGGAACACTTACTCTCTTCCATGAATTTATACGTTTAAACTGCTAAATTTTATTTTCTAATATTTTGTACATGTTTTTACAAATATGTTCATGACAGATACTGTTCTTGTAATGTTCTCATTTGAGTGTGTGTTATGTTGAGCTTATGACTCAAATTAGGAAGTGTCCCTCCTCCTGAACTTTCTTAACGTGATTGCAGAATTGTTTTTACTTTTTATAGCAAATAAAAAAGAATAAATAAATAGAATAAAGTGAAGCCACCTGGGCCTGGAGTTTTCATTGTGAGAAGGTTTATCATAGTGGATTTTATTTATTTAATAGATAGTGGGCTATATAGGGTTTTGGTCTTTTCTTGAGTCAGCTTTGGAAAGCTATATCTTTTAAAGAATTCATCCATTTCTTTTTATTATTATTATGGTAAAAAAAGACATAACATTATGTATACCGTCTTAACCATTTTTAAGTGTACAGTTCAATAGTGTTAAGTATATTCTCATTGATCTCTGCAACTTTTTAATCTTGTAACACTGAAACTTTACATCAGTTAAACACTAATTCCCCTCCTTCGTCCCCCCAGTCCTCTATAACCACCTTTCTTCTTTCTGTTTCTGTGATTCTGAGTACTTTAGGTATTTCATATGAACAGAACCGTACAGTATTTTTCCTTCTGTAACTGGCTTATTTCACTTAGTATAATGTCACATGTTATAGCATGTGACAAAATTTCCTTATTTTTTTATGGCTGAATAGTATTCCATTCCATATATATCATATATGATACATGTATACCACATCTTCTTTATCCATTTATCAGTTGAGAGCACTTAGGTTGCTTCCACCTTTTGGCTATTTGAATAATGCTGTGGTAAGCATGGTGTGCAAATATTTCTTTGAGATCCTGCTTTGAATTCTTTTGGCTATATACCCGTAAGTGGGATTACTGGGTCAATGGTAGTTCTATTTTTAATTTTTTGAGGCATCTGCATATAGTTTCCGTAATGGCTGCACCATTTTACATTCCCATCCATAGAGTACAAACGTTCCGTCTTGTCCACATCCTTGCTGACACTTTCTGGTTTTTGACAGTGGCCATCCTAGTGGGTGTGAGGAAACATCTCACTGTGGTTTTGATTTGCATTTACCTGATGATTAGTGATGTTTTGCATCTTTTCAGGTGCTTATTGTGTATGTCTTCTTTGGAGAAATGTCTATGCAAGTCCTTTGCCCACTTTTAAACTGTGTTGTTTTGTTATTGCTGCTATTGAATTGTAGAAATTTCTTTATTTTCTGGATTTCAACCCCTTATCAGATATATGAATTGCAATTACTTTCTCCCAGTTCTAGGTTGCCTTTTCACTCTGTTGATTGTTTCTTTGGATATGCAGAAGTTTTTTCAATTTAATGTCATTTCATTTGTCTAGTTTTGAATTTGTTGCCTGTGCTTTTGGCCTCATATCCAAGAAATCATTGCCAAATCCAATGTCCTAAAGCTTTTCCCTTTGTTTTCTTCTAGAAGTTTCATAGTTTTAGGTTACATTTAGGTCTTTGATCCACTCTGAGTTAATTTATGTATGTGGTATAAGTATCCAACATTCTCTTTGTCCGTTTCTTTTAATTTTTCAGTTATACTACCACCTAACCATTTATAATATTCACTTATTTTTCTTTTAATGTTTATAGGGTCTGTAGTAATGCTTTCTCTTTCCTTCCTGATTTTTTATTGCATGTTTTCTCCTTTTCCTTGACCAACTAGAGGTTTATCAATTTTCCACATCTTTTCAAAGAAGAGCTTTCAGTTTTATTGATTTTCTCTGTAGTTTTCCTGTTTTCTATTTCATTGATTCTACTACTTTCTTAATAATTTTCCTTTTTCTTCTTACTTTGGGTTTCATTTGTTCTCATTTTTCTTGCTTTATGTGGTAGAAGAGCATTTAGATCTTTCTTCTCTTCTAATACAAGCATTTAGAGCTATACATTTCCTTGTAAGCACAGTTTTACCTGCATCCCACAGATTTTGATACGTCTGTTTTTATTATCACTCAGTTCAAAATATTTTCTAATTTCCAAGTATTTAGTCTTTCACCAGAGTTTTCCATAAATCCTTTGTTCTTGATTTTTTTAAATTTAATTCTGTCTTTGCCAGAGAACATGCTTTGTATTATTTCACTCATTTTAAAGTTATTGAGATTGTATTATGGCTCAGAATACAGCCTAAATTGGTGAATGTTTCATGTGCACTTGAAAAGAATGAATATCCTGCTATTGTTCAGTGGAGTGTTCTATAAATGGCAATTAGGTAAATTTGTTGGATAGTTTTATTCAAATCTTGTATATACTTAATAGTTTTCTGTCTAGATGTACTAACAATTACAGAGAGGACTGTTGAGATCTCCAATTGTAATTGTGAGTTTGTCTATTTTTCCTATAAGTTCTGTCAGTTTTTGCTTTAAGTGTTCTGAATCTTTATTTTTAGGAGCATACACATTTAGGACAACTATTTGTTTTTGTTGAATTGATTCCTTAATCGTTATGAAATGCTTCTTTCTCTCTTTAGTAATATTATTTATCCTTAAGTCTATTTCATCTAACATTAGTCTAGCCATAATCAACTTTATTTTGATTAGTGTTTCCATAGTATATCCCTTTTCCTTTTCCTCTTAGCTTTCTCTTTTAATTTAATAGATTTAGATTTTTTAAAAAAACATTTTAGAAATATCTTTCCATTGTCTTCCAGCTTGCATTGTTTCTGATGAAAAGTTGTGGAAATTCTTTTTTTTTTCTTCAAGAGTTTCTTGGATATATTTTTTTAAATTTTTATTTTATATTGGAGTATAGTTAATTTACAATGTTGTGTTAGTTTCAGGTGTACAGCAAAGTGATTCAGTTATACACATACATATACAAATTTCTTTTTCAGATTCTTTGTTCTTCTATGTGTAATTTGTCTTTTTTCTTTGGTTGCTTTTAAGGTATTTTTTCTCTATCATTAGTTTTTAGCAATTTGATTATAAGGTGTTTTGTTATGGTTTTATTTTTATTTACACTGTTTGTGTATCTTGAGCTTCCTGGATCTGAGGGTTTCTAGGTTTGATCAATTTGGAAAACTTTCAGTCATTATTTCTTCAAAAACTGTTCTGCCTTTCTTTCTCTATGGGACTTCAGTTTCATGTACATAATATACCCTGATAGTATCCCTTAGGCACTGAGTCTCTATTAATTTTTCTTCCATTGTTTTTCTTACTACACTTCATTTTGTAGAGATTCCATCAGTATATCTTTAAATAGAGTGATTTTTGCTTCCATAGTATTTAATCAGCTATTAAGCCCACCCGGTAAATTGTTCAGTTCAAATAGTGTATTTTTTTTAATTCTAGAAATTTTATTTGGTTCTTTATATAGCTTTCCTTTTTCTTCTAGTTATGTTCAAACTTTCCTTTAAATCCTTAATTATGTTTATAATAGTTGTTTCCAATTCGGTTTGCTAATTCCATCATCCCTCTCATTTCTGGCCGTGTATGTATTGACAAGCTTCTCTCCTGGCTATGAACCACAGTTTCCTACTTCTTCATGCCAAGCGATTTTTTATTAAGTGCTGAACATTATGATGCTATGCTTGTGAAATCTGGATTTGTTGTCTTCCTTTAAAGATTGTTGTACTTTGTTTTGGTAGGTATTTGAGTAACTTGCTTATCAGTTTCATCCTTTTGAGACTTATTTTTTGGCTTTCTTAATAAGTTTTAGAGTAGCTTTTACTCTAGGGCTAGTTTAGCTCTTATCCTAAGGATTACTTACTCTTTTAGGATCGTTATTGAATGTTTCAGGTGTTCAGTGAGGTCTTTCTGGTTTGTCAGGAATACAATGTATTTGTAATTTCTGAGTTTCCCATTTCTATCACCCTGGTAGTTCTTTGACTGTCCTGTTGGAATTTCAGCTATGCACACATAGTTAGTATTCAACAACAAATCTACAGGAATGCTTATATGGATTTCTGAAATTCTTTTTCTACATGGCTTCCTACTCTCTTCTCTGCAAATTCCAGGCACCCCAGCATCACCAAATTCCCATCATTGTCTTCTCAACTTAATGAGGCCACCATGTTCTGCTTGAGCTCCTCCTCTCTGGGATGGAAAAGAAAAGAAAGTACTAAGAAAACCAGAGCAATCTTTGTACTCACCTCATTTTATTCTCTCATGGATCACAGTCCTGTGCTATTTGTTTTCCACTCTCTGGAAACAATTATTTCATATATTTTTAAAGTTTTTAGTTGTTTACTTTGGAAGGGCAAGTCCAGTATCAGTTACTTCATCATGATTGGAAATTTGTTTTTCTGATTTGTTCATTTTTCCAACAAAAGTATATTAGTTTTTAATTAGAAAAGGCACCATATGAATATATATAAGTATACATATATACTTAAAGAACAATCTGTTGCTCTCTTTTTGCAAAATTCATCTGAAATAACTGTTTTGTTTACTCAGCTAGAATATTACCATAAAGAAAAAGGAAATTATTTTTCTTATCTCTTAATATCTTAGATCTTAATATTAGATTCTTTCTTGCTATAACACCTAAGGCCAATCCCTTGACATAGTCTTTCCTCCATAGCTTTGCCATGTAACCCACATATACCCTGGTGTCCCAAGTGGCCTAGTCCCTTCAGGATGTTACAGTTTTTAAAAATTCACCCCTAGAGCCTTGAAGACATGTATATCATCACTATATCCTATTTCCTAAGATTCAGACAGTGGCAGCCATAACAGTATCTGATGTTCTCTTCCATTTGCAGAATTCTCAAATTTTAGTGATAGTCTCCCTTTTCTTATGACTTCTCCTCTGAGCTCTCTTCACCCAGCCTCCTGGCCACAATAACTAATGTGACTGCTGATTCTGCCTGTCAGCTAAACCAATCCACCCTAAGACAGCTGGAGGGCCTAGCAGCTCCATGCCCCCAAAGCACACTAAATCCCACAAAAAAAAGCATTATGAGACACCTGGAATTATACTTTCCCTCTTACTCTGACTGCTTTTCTTATAGGAAATACTCACTGAGTATTTATTACTAAAACTCTCCACCTCACTTCAGACAGATAAGAAATATATTTAAGGCACAGTCAGATATACTATAAAGACAATCTTTCCATAGAGGCAGAGTTGGGGAATTTAGATCACAGACAAACCTGGGTTCTAGAATTCACTTGCAATATAAGCTCAGGCAAGTTATTTCATTACCTGAACCTTTGATTTCTCATCCATAGAATTCAAATAATAATATCTAGATCTAAATATAAGTTTAGACATTAAGTGAGATTCAGTATAGGTCCTAGCAGACAGTAGACACTAGGTAAATATTAACTTCCTTTTTTGGGCAAGAAACTTAATCTTTTGGGGTCTTAGTTTCCTCATTTGTAAAATGAAAACCATAATAACTTCTTTATAGGTTACTATGAAGATTAAGGCTATTTCTTTGTAGGTACAGTATAGCCTCACATGGAGTAACACATGGAAACAGTACATCCAACAAACACTCTCTGTGAGATGACCAAACACAACCTTAGCTTCTGTCTCCTACTGTCCCTTTAAACACTTTTCAGCAGGATAATCATCCTCCGCTCCTGTTGAAAACTCAGACTCGTGAATTCTCTGCTTGCTCTTAGGGAATAGATAGTCCTACAACAGCTCTAAATCACAACACTGTCTCAGTTCAGAAATGTGAATTCCAGTCTAAGATATTCATCAAACCCTAAACTTGATTTAATATCCAGTGTCTTCTCTTCCTCGAGATCCATCTGGAACCCTGCATCTGGCAGAGCAAACTGCACAGTTGCATGTGCAGATAGATAGATAGATAGATAGATAGATAGATAGCTGATAGATAGATAGAGAGAGAGAGAGAGAGATCCTTTAAAAACTCAATCACCAATATATTATTCTGCTGGGAATTAAACATAGAAAAATCCAAATGTTTAAATGGCCAACTACATCCCTGTCTGTTTTCTCAGTCTTTGTATAGATTTTAATACTCACACCTAGGCCTAAAAATTCCACAGAAATATTCATAAAGGAGGAGTTGCTTTGTGGTCATAAGAGAAACACTAACTTTGGGCTTATTCTCAGGAAGAGCCCTGTGTAGTGTAGGAAGCTCTGACTTGGAAAATGAGATTCTTTTTTAAAAATTTTTTTAAATTGTTTTATAACATTACATAAGTTTTCTGTATACAATATTATGTTTTGCCATCAGTATACATTACGGTATGTTCACCACCATCCATCACCATACTGTTGACCCCCTTCTCCTCTGGTGACCACTACCGTGTTCATTGTGAATATGTGTTTGTTTTCATTTTGTTTGGCTGTTCAATTATTTTGTTGGTTTTTTTTTTTTTTTGCTTGTTTGTTTTTTTTTATATTCCACATATGAGCGAAATCATATGGTATTTGTCTATCTCCCCCTGACTTATTTCACTTAGTATAACATCCTCCAAGTCCATCCAGGTTGTCAGAAATGGCAAGATTTTATCTTTTTATGGATGTTTGATAATAGCCATTTTTACAGGCATCAGGTGATATCTCAATGTGGTTTTGATTTGCATTTCCCTAATAATTAGTGATGTTGAATATCTTTTCATGTACCTGTTGGCCATCTGTATATCTTCTTTGGAAAAATGTCTATTCAGCTACTCTGCCCAGTTTTTTTAATTGGGTTACTTTTTGTTGTTGAGTTATATGGATTCTTTATATATTTTAGATATTAACCCCTTATCAGATCATCTCAGTAGATGTAGAGGGAGACCTTGAATGCAGCAGGCACACAGGAGCACGCAGCCACTGGAGACTCTCTGCATGTGATCTTATTCTTGCTGAAAAAAAACATGACCAGAATCTCAGGAACTGGATTATTACAAGTGGAAGGAAACTTACAGGCTATCAAGACAAGCCCTTCACTTCACAGATAAGGCAGCTGAGGTAACTCCCAGGGCCACCAGTGAAACCAGCAGGGCTGGGGGATAAATCTGTCTTTAGGTTCCATTTGAAGCAGGTCATTTAGAAATATCAAGTGGTCTCCACATCTACACCCTTTCTAAGTCAATAAAAACTAAATGAGATTTGTTTCTTTTCTTTTCTTTTAAAATTAGATTCCACATATGGGTGATATCATGTGATATTTGTCTTTCTCTGTCTGACTTACTTCACTTAGTATAATACTGTAAATCACAGGGAACTCTACCCTATATTTTGTGATAACCTATATGAGAAAAGAATCTAAACAAGAATGAATAGATGTACATGTAACTGAATCACTTTGCTGTACACCTGAATACTCCAATTAAAAAAAAAACAAAACTAAATGGGAGTCAGGACTGGTTATTCTGGCACAGTTTTGTATACATTCCATGACTGATTTTTAATATTTGCAAGGCATCCTCCTAGGAATACAAAGATGAATTAGGTATTATCCATGTTAAGGAACTAATGAACTTGACAGGTTGAAATGATGGGACACATTTTAAGAGAAGCTTATTAAAATGTACAGTAAATTCCAAAAGTCTGTGGATCATAATAGGATGGGAAAGATAAGCTTAACAGCAACAAATGTAAGAGACCGAAGGGTATCGGTGGAATGCATGGTCAGTCTCTACCCTAACCAACATATGGCTCCACGCTAATTAAAGGCAGCTCCCCAATTTGCAAGACGTAAAATAAGGTCCACAGAACAAGGAAAGCTACCACCTACCCCCTACTGGTCACATGACTAGAGGTATTTCAGTCTGGAGCACACTTTTTAATACACTGACAAAGCCAACTAGGAGCATATGAGCATATGAGGACTAATAGGGGATTGGAGACCACGTTTTACGGGGAACTCTTGGGAGAACTGGGGTTATTCCTCCATTCCTATATTTGAGGAGGAGTTGTGTGCAGCGGGCATGTTCTGGGTGCATCCAAGGGTCAGAACTTGAACTAAAATAAAACATGCAAATTTCAATGCAACACTTTCACCAAAGTTTTCGTGTCATGTATTTATTAATAATGTCTCCACATATTTCAAAATTCAGAAAATGCCAAGGTTATAAAGTGTCCCTGTCCATCCAGGAGATGAGAATGTCTTGTCTCTTGCATATCCAGTCAAAGAAAGAGGAAGCTTCTAGCAGGGAAATGTTGTCCCAAGATCGGATGGATGGATGGCTGGGCGAGTGCTGTTCCAACTCTACTGGCTGGGATGGTGCTGAGGGCATCAGACAAAAGTGAACAAGTTGATCTCCAGAATCTCAGATTCTGTGGCACTGATTCTCTCCCCACCGTGAGAGGTGGGAGTCCAGACTAGCATGGCAGTGCCCTCGTGACCCTCTGCAATCTCTCACGGCTTCTGCTGGAATCCACACAGGGGGGAGGGGACTGGCTGTGTGTCCTCTAACTCACCTTCCCTCCCCCTTTCAGCATCTTCCTTTCTTCCTAAAGGAGCTCTGTGGCCCCCCAGCGGCTCCATTTCAGTGATTTCCGACTTGGGGGTCCTTGCAGCCCCCCACTTCCCAATCCTGCAGTCTCCATCCTGAGCTTCTGCTTCTACAGTTCTGTTTCTCCCCCGCCCTGGGATCCCTGTTATTTGCAGCCAGCTCTCTCAAGTCAGACAGATTCCAGCTTCCTGAACCTGCTCCCTGCAACATCCTTTTCCTGTCTTCCTGTTATCTTAAGGCAGGTCTCTGAAATCTGAGAGGACAAGGCAGGCTAGAAGGTGTCAGGAGACACAGCCGAACTGGCCATCCCAGCTTGTCCAGACTAGTATTCATTCAAAAAAGCTATTGGAAATAGCCTAGTGTCATGAACTCATGGTGTGTCCCCCTAAAATTCATATGTTGAAACCCAAACCCCCAGAAGGATGCCATTAGGAAGAAGGGCCTTTGGGACGTGATTAGGTCATGGGGGATTAGTGCCCTTATAAGAAGAGACAAGAGAGCTTGAATTCTCTCTCCCTCTTATACTCTCTCCCTCTCTCCACGTGAGGACACGGCAAGAAGATGGCCATCTGAACACCAGGAAGAGTGCTCTCACCAGACACTGCTTCTTCTGGCACCTTGATCTTGGACTTCCCGGTCTCCAGAATATGAGAAATAAATGTTTATTGTTTAAGCCCCCAGTCCGTAGTAATTTGTTATACAGACCAAACTAAGGCACCTAGTACACTGATAAAACCACACGGCCTTATTAAAAGTACCCACAAAGCTATGAGTTTTGAGAAGATATTTTTCATATGGCTTAGTTTAAAATTAAATTTTTTGGAATTCCTTGGTGGTCCAGTGGTTAAGACTCAGGACTTTCAACTGAGGTGGCCCGGGTTCAATCCCTGCTCAGGGAACTAAGATCCTGCAAGCCACGTGGCACAGCTGAAAAAAAAACTTAAATTTTTTAACACAAAGTTTCTACCACGTGGTCAGTAATTCAACATATATTGAATGGCCACCAAAGCCATCTCAGCCTGGTGTCAGTGTCAGCTGCAGGCTGCTCCCAGCCTTCACCCCCGACCCCACTGCTTGCCTCCACCTGGACCAGCTTTGTCCTTGGAGCCCCAGGTGCACAGACGCAGCCAGACTTCCCCACATCCCAGGAGACTGGTGCTCGTTACCCACGTCGTGCGCCAGGGTTTGAACACAGGCCTTGTCAGACCCGCTGCTCTCAGATATGGTGAGTGAGGCTGGGAGGCTCTGGCCCGTTGAGGAGGTGGCCACAGCCCGACATCCTGAAGCGGAGCTGACCGGGGACATTTTCACACCAGCGCAAATGAGTGATTTCTCGCAGCAAGATCAGGATCTTGGAAGAGTGAAGATTCCGACACCAGCTTGGCTGTGCCAGTGGTGGCAGGTTCCTGTCCTTCTGTGCCTCGATTTTTCATCCATCAAATGGGGTCACAGACCTCCGTCAGCCTGCTGCAGGATTAAACAGGGATATGCACGTTCGGTTGAGCATGGTGCCTGGTGCATGGTGAGCACCCAAGAGGTCCGCTATGATGACCATTATCATCTCTTTTTGGAGGTCATTGGGTCCATTGGCCTTATATTTTTGGGGCCCAAATATAAGAGATGAACAAGAAATTTATTGCGATGACTAATACCATTGTTAAAGAGAGAAGTAAACAGGCCGTTTCCCCAGAGGCCCGAGGCAAGACCATGTGAGGCAGGGTGAGCAGAGGTCAGCGTGGCCGGCAGGCGGGCCATGAATACGTTGTCACCACCAGACTGACCTGGAATCATTACTCGTGCTCTTCTCAGTGAAGTGTCTGACTGAGGTGAAAAACTGAAATTAGTTCATTTAGTTTTAACTTCATCCATATACAGCATGAGTAATGAATTAAGGCTCCAGACAGGTTGAAAATATAATCCAGCAGCAGCAAAAATGCAATTCAACCCAGAAAACCACCGGGTAATAACCTGACGGGGGAAAAAACCCACATGGAAGAGTCGGTGGGGGAGGCATGCACATAACAGCAGTATCTAAGGAGAGGGAAGGAGCCCGGATACATTCAGTGTCCTCTGTGCGTCGGGTGTGTGGGCCACAGAGATCACTTCTGCGCATGGCGGCAGCATGCCTCCCCAGGACTGGGCCGATGGTCTGTTATTTCTACCCTCCGGCCTTTGCTCCAGAATCCCTTCACGCCGGGCTCTCGCTCTGCCTCTGTCTCTGTCTCTGTCGCTCTCTGTCTCTGTCCCTGTCGCTCTCTGTCTCTGTCTCTCTGTCTCTGTCTCTGTCGCTCTCTGTCTCTGTTTGTCTCTCTGTCTCTGTCTCTCTGTCTCTGTCTCTGTCGCTCTCTGTCTCTGTCTGTCTCTCTGTCTCTGTCTCTCTGTCTCTGTCTCTGTCACTCTCTGTCTCTCTGTCTCTGTCTCTGTCGCTCTCTGTCTCTGTCTCTGTCTCTCTCTCTTCTGACAGCTCCATTCAGTCCCCACCAGGTGCCAGAGTCAGGCCAGGACCTCCGTCTCCCTCTGGGGGTGGAGGGGGAGCTTCACGTCCTACGCTGGTCAAATCTAACTGCTCCGAGGAAGCAGTTTGAAGGAAACTCAAAAAATGCAAATTAAAAAAAAGAAAGCCAAATGTGATCATTTCTGTGTTTGGTTGGTGGGATGGGCAGAATGGAAAAGAGCAGAATTTTCTGGAAAAGAGACTCGCCTTTAATTTGAGCAAGCACTCCAACAGGCCCACAGTTCTCCAAAAGAAAAAAGTCCCAGGCTACGGACTTTATGGAAAAAAGAGATTTTTTTTTTTTTAAAAAGAGGTCTCAGTTATGAAAAAATAAACTGCTGTGTGCTTGTGTGTGTGTGCAATTTGTGGTGCATATACATGGGATGTATTGACGAATACCCTGTGCCCAAGGAAAACGGCGGGAACGAGAAGGAAGCCCGTTCCCGCCATGAGGAGGGACAGTGAGACTCCCTGGAGTGGCGGCGCCGGCGGGTGTGGACTCCGCATGCTTCCTGTCTTTTCCCTCCCCCACCCTGTCCCCGGGAAGACCTGCTCACACAGCGCCCTGCACGTGGTTCTGGGCAGGGGGCGGCCGGGGGGCTGTCGGTGTCCGGCGCTGGGCAGTGTGGTGGGCACACGACCGGCCCCGAGGGGACTGGGGGCGGGAGCGCAGGTTCAGGGTGTGGGTGGGAGCAGCCAGGAGGGAGGAGGTTGGGGGGTCTCAGGGATCCGCAGAAACATCCGAGGACGGCGGGCACTGGGCACGGAGACTCATCCTCTGCACCGGGCGGCTTGACTCCGCCCGAATCCCCTGTGTGCGCCCTCAGGACACCATGCCCTTCGCAACCTCACCTGGCCGTCAGGTGCAGTGGAAGTGAGGTCCCGCTGGACCAGGGCCACGCGGCGCAGAGCCCAGCTAGCTGGTGGAGCCCCCAGACCAGGGGAGGTGCCCCCTGCCTCTCTGTTGGCCGAGATGCACGAAAGCCCACCTGTGAGCAGGTGTCCCCAGGACGGGAGACGTGGAGTAAGGCGTGCCGACCCGGGTGGTTTGGGACCTGCAGCTGGACTTCCTGCGAACTTGTCTCGCCTCCCAACAGAATGAAAGCCTGCAGCTCCAGTGCAGAAGCCGCCGGCCCCACAGAGCAACGCAGCCCTTGAAGGATGCCTCAGCTGATGGATGGGCGACGGGTGGGCACCACCCTGGGCCTCCAAGAGTGGAATGCATGGCGCTGGTTAATAATTGTTGCAAACTGATCATTATTGAAATTGCTGTGTCAAAATGTTGACGTGATAATACTTTGGACATATTAAGTTAAATAAAATACATTATAGACACTGACCTCACCTGTTTCCTTTTACTTTTTTTTTTAACATCTTTATTGGAGTATAATTGCTTTACAATGGTGTGTTGTTTTCTGCTGTATAACAAAAGTGAATCAGCTATACATAGGCATACATCCCCATATCCCCTCCCTCTTGTGTCTCCCTCCCACCCTCCCTATCCCACCCCTCTAGGTGGTCACAAAGCACCGAGCTGATCTCCCTGTCCTTTTACTTTTTCAACGAGGCTGCTGGAAAGCATGGCTCACACGTGGCTGGCATCACACTGAGGGCAGCACAGCTGTGACCTGCATCTCCTCAGTACCGGCCCCGCTTGGGCTGGGCCCAGAGCAGGTGCCCTGTGAAGACTTCTCGGTGATGGATGAAAGCCCCATTTCAAATGTAGCAGGAAGGAAATCTGGTGCCCCCCTCTCCCCCCCGATGGCCAGCAGGTGTGAGCACTCCTGGCCTCCCTGCAGGCCTTTGAGACCTCTGAGAGGAAGAGGTGGGCCACCGGGGCAGCCCCCGCTGTCCCTCCCGTTGGAAAAGGCACGTCGTCTTCCCCCAGGGCTGACCAGCTCCTCCTGACACCCCGGGGTGCCCATGTAGCGAGGCCCAGCCAGGGGACATGGCTTTCCTCTGGCTTGAAAGCGCAGATGTGATTCAGGAGAGGGCAGCGCTGACCACCTTCGCTTGAACTGGAACCACAGACCAGGGAGCTGTGAGCCGGAGCCACCAGGAAAGCCCTCCCCACGAAGACGCTCCCCACGAAGAGAGCCCGCTGAGGGGAAAACCAGCAGGCAGCGCGGGGCAGGAGCAGGGGAGTGTGGTGGGCCCTGGGGAAGGAGGGAGGTGGTCGTGCTGCCCAGTTTGGGCCAGTGCGCCAGGCCGAGGGACGCCACCCGCCCCCAGACTGCGCAGTGACAGGGCCCCTGGGACCCTCCGTGCCCCTTAAACCAGGGTGACCGGGTTTCACTCATTTGCATCCAAAAGGGTCCCACTAATACGGCCACCCTGAGAAGCTGGAGTAGAGGTGCGGGGGGCAGATACATCACTAGCACTTTTTTCCTGAGAGCAAATGTTTCAAAGGCCTCAGGGGAGACGAGCGGCCTGTATCCAGCGGCTGATCCGGTGGGGTCAGCTCACCCCCATGGGCAGCTCCGAGGTCCTGCTTGCTCAGAACGCCTGCGCGCAGGGGCGCCCGCAGCTGCCCGTCTCCACCGAACCCGCAGCTGGACCGCTCATCTGCTTCTGGTGGACGCCTCTCGGGGCAGGAAACACGAGCTCCCTGGACACTCTCTGGGACGGGGGTGGATGGGGAATGCTTGCAGGGCTGAGAATAACATAAATTAGGGAGGGGAGAACCTATTAGTTAATGTATCGGTGAACTTACATATGGCTACTGAAGAAAAATTAGGCATAATTTAAAAGCACTTTTGCTTGTCTAAATATTCCCTATATACCACCCTCTAACATTCATGGACACACACATACACCACAGATTTGACTGCGGGACCCTGGAGTGAAGGGGGCTTTGGACTACTTAGGGGCTGCACACATCTGGGGAGTCCGTAACCTCCCGGCATCTCCGTGTCCTGGCTGGTGACACAGAGGTGGTGTCAGCCTTGCAGGCAAGCCCCACCGTGACTGAGGAGACGCAGCACGGCGACACTCTGACCGCTGGCCCTGACGTTTCCCCCAAATCGAGCTGTCCATCGTTAGAGCCAGTGGGAGCTGGGGCCCCTGCCAAAGGACACTTTTAGGGAGAACCCGGGTGCCAACAGACCAAGTTTCACCTGAGAACACCTTTCCTTGGCCCGCAGTGAGCCGGGGGCAACCGGGGCCTGTCCCCAGGGAGGCCCCCCGGAGGCGGCCCTCCGCCTCTTGGCAGCAGTGGGGGGGGGCTGGGCCTCGCTCAGGGTCCCCGCTGCCACCTGGGCAGATCTCACCACTTGGGAGAGGTTTACGTGGCAGAGCCGAGCCGGGGTGCCCGGGCCTTCGTGACAGCTGCCTCCCAGTCCCTCCCCGCTGGACAGAGATGCAGCTTCCCCTCGCTGTTCTGATGCGTTTCCAGTGGGGCCTAAGTCCACACGTGCGCTGGGCACTGAAGTGGGTGCGTTGGATGGTGAGCGGACCGGTGGGGTCGTGCTGCAGGGCAATTTCAGGAGGACGGAAGGGACCACGCCGTAGCACCTACTGATGGAGAGTCTCGGGAACAGGGTCCAGTGCTCCCCGCCTTCTGGAAATGGTGACTCAGTCCACTTCGTGTCCCAAGGACCGCGGCTGGGGGCTGCCAGGAAGAAGCAGGAAGGCAGCAGCCCACGAGGGGTCACCACGCCACCCTCGTTAAGCACCAGCTGCGTGCCTGGACCTTGACACAAGTGAGCTCTTTCGATCCCACAGCATCCCTGCAAGACCAGCACCATGGCTCCCACCACCAGGAAGCTGGTGCTTTACAAGGGGAACGGTTCCCCTGTGAACTTGGGGTGATGAGTTCATTCCAGTGGGAAAATGGGGTCCAGGTCCCCTCTTAGCACCTGGGGCCCCGCAGGTGCCATCAGCGTTATTCACACCTGCCGTGGGCGCAGAAAAGCCCTGAGGCTGGTAGGCTTGGCCCCAGTCCAGACCAGCTCCCAGAGGCACTTCGCCCTCCCTCCGGTCCCATCACTTGTTACAAAGCTCTCAGGGCCTGCCCGCTGGACCGCCCCCCCATCCCCCAGAGGGGCACCTTGCACCCAGGCTCCCTTCAGCGCGCTGTGTCCCTAGACAACGTGAATCCCCTACCAGCTGATCACCTGACTTGCGACTGCCCTCAGCGCCAGCCCTGGGTCTTCATGGGCTGCCTGCTCTCGGGATGCACACACCTGGGGCTGCCCACTCCAGGGTCAGAGCGAAGCTGCACGCAGCCCCAGAGGGGGCGATTACCTTTTGTCCCAATGCACAAAAGACTGGACGTGCCTGAGAACTTGCTCCAAAACACACACGGTCCGGGACACTCCACGAGGTTTACACCACCCAAAGGACACGGTACAGTCAAGTCTTGATCCCTGGATTCCTTCTGAGACCTTTGGGAAGGGAAGGGAGACGCGGGGAAGTGGCAGGGGCTGCTGTCCCAGGTCACCAGCCAGGTGACCGCGGACAGGAGACGTCCTCCCGGGGCCTCATCCGTAACTCGGGGGCTGCGACCCTTTCCTTCCACTGAGCACACCAGCAGAAGAGTTTTAGGTCCTGCCCTTGGGGAGAAAGCCCGCTGTGAGCCAGGCTCTGGGGACACAGGAGGGCACCAGAAGTGGCCCGTCCATGAGGGGGTCTCCACAAGCCTCCACACACAGACCGAGAGCTGTTGCCCACCCCATGACACAGCCGCGTCTTCTACCTGCAGGTGCGCGGTACTGCGCGGAGCAGGGCGTTTGGCCAACATAGGTACAGAGAAAAGGACACAGAACAGGTAAGGACATCATTCTCTCCAAGGGCGG
The DNA here is from genome assembly GCF_965194805.1 of Balaenoptera borealis. Classification (NCBI taxonomy): domain Eukaryota; kingdom Metazoa; phylum Chordata; class Mammalia; order Artiodactyla; family Balaenopteridae; genus Balaenoptera; species Balaenoptera borealis. The sequence goes on along the minus strand of NC_138873.1, from coordinate 2,058,582 downwards.
GAAGGGGGGGCCTGGAAGGACACGGGCAGCCCGGACTCACTGCAGGGCCAGCCACCGAACCAGCAGGACCGAGGGGGCGCCCAGCGTGAGGCTGGGAGAGAGAAGCCTGGGACCCTCCTCGGGGTGGGGGAGGGGTGCAGGGGGGCAAAGACGCACCTCGGGTCAGGCAGCTGGGCGCCAGGGAGTCCCGCAGAGAAAGGAATGGTCCTGACCGTCGATCAGAACTAACCCGAAAGAACCCAGGTCCCACGTGGCTCAATCTTGGTTTAAAGTAACATTCGAGCAGCAAAGTCCAGCTGCTGGAAAAATGAAAGTTTTAAACATGCTTAAGTTCTGTGTTTCTGTCTTTCTCTGCCTCCCATCCTCCTCCCCCTCCGGCCAAAACACCTCCACCCACCCCCCAGGGCGAAAATACAAGCAAAATTCTCAGCAGCACTCCTTAAAAATTCTTCTTTGACATTGCTGCCACTCCCCAAGTTTTCACACTCATGGCGCTGCTAAAAATCTTTCTTTTCCCTTCTGCTCTCAGGACTCTCATGGGATCGGGGCGGCCACGTTGTTTCCTGACGGGCCCCCCTGCACCCCTCGCCCCTCCTGGTCCTGTGCTTTCCACGAGGAGGGGCAGTTCCAGGATTGGAGGGTCTGGAACTGACACAATCGGGGGGCTCTTCTTCAGAAAAAGAATGCAAAATATGGGCATGGAAGGAAGTACAAAAGAGAAAAATTATTTGGAATAAGAAGAAATCAGAGCAAATTATAATTATTCAAAAGCTGACAAAAGCAATAAGCATAACAAAAAAGAGAAAACAGAACCCTTTTGCTAATTAAGTCCGTGATGGTGACTAGCATTTTGAAATATCTCCTACGGAGAGAGGAAGGAGGGAATCAAGCCTTTCTTCTAACACATTGTTTGAGTTGTTTCCTTGCCCTCCATCATTTAGAAAGCTTCCTTCCACTTCATGACGTCCTGCAAATATGGACTGCAGTTGAAGGTGGGCGAGCTCTGATTCTGGGCGGCCGGCCTGGGCCAGCTGGCATCGGGGGTCCCTCAGCTCTGCAAGGCTTGAGACTCCGCAGCATGTTCTGACCTCTGGGGGCATCAGAATGGCCTGGAGAGCTTTTCTGCGTCCAGACGGCCAAGCTCTGACCCCACCTGGTGAGGCAGGCTCTCTAGGACTTGCGCATCCACAGCTGAAACCACAAACTTGGGGCCGAGGGCCCACCAGCATGGAGGAGGTATTTCTACCAGGTTCAACGTGTGAGCTCGGGAGAAAATCACTGCCATCCTTCGTGGTCACCAGGCCGGGCTGCAGCTGCACTCCCTCCTTTACACCATCCGTGCAGGGGTTCATAAACGCCCAGCAGTCTCCTCTGGGAGCTTGGGGGCCGGCGGGCCCTTTGACCAGAAGAGGCTGAGGGACTGTTCTAAAAACGAGTTTGGGCATCAGTGCACCTTTATTTAGAATAGGTCATAAACATCAATTCAGGTGACAAGGTTTCTAAATACGCTTTTCTTCACACTTTACCTAGTGTATTCATTTCCCAGGGCTGCTGAAACGACTTCCCATGGGCTGGGGGCTTCAAGCAGTAGAAACATGTTCTCCTGTGTCTGGAGGCTGAGACCAGGTGTCAGCAGGGACTCACGCTTGGCCCTCCGAAGGCGCCCCAGAGAAACCGGGAGAAGATGGCGTTTGCTTATTTCCTGTAATATTGGAAACTCGAGTCAACCCCCCCCCAACACACGTCTCTGTGGAGCGCGGGAAGGGAGACGGGCCGACCGGCGACGGGACTTGTCGAGTCTGAGGATAGCAGGAGAGATGAGGCAGCCTGCGCTGGGCCCGGAGCTGCTCCACTGAACTGAAAACCGTGCAGAGCACGACCTGAGAGCGAGGGGGCGGGGCACCACCCGGCTGGCCCCCCACCGCAGCTCCCTGAGCATCCGAGCTCCCACTTTGGGCAAAAGAAAACCCGAGGGTCATTCTGATTGAAGGCGCAGTTTCAGTACTGTCACCCAAGGGAAGCAGAGTCACAGATGTGTTCCTTACAGATCCCAGATCCCGGGAGGGGTGGGGGAAGGGCAATGGGCTGGGGAGCAGCCCCTAGGCCAGGCCCCCAGCCAGCAGAGGAGACAGCAGGGTGGCAAGGACCTCTCACCTGTGCGGTGATCGGGATGGAGGGCACCCAGTTTTGAGGGCTCAGCTCTAAGCTGTCATTTTGAAGGGCTTCCCGGGAACTGGGGGCAGGACGCCTAAGCTCGGGCCCTGAGTACCCCAACTCGGTGTGAGCAGGGTGGTCACGCTGTGAAGTGCCTCGGCAGGAACTCAGAGGGCTGGTTCCTCATCACACAGCCCGACGAGGCGCCTCATCAGCAGGGCCGTGGCTCCCTGGGGAAGTGGTGGCTCAGGGGGCCCTGGACGCAGGGAGGTGCCCAGAGGACACGCGCCTGGGGCTCTGGGGATCCTGGAGGCAGAGAGTGTGGAACTGAGGGTGGCGCCGGCCAGGCCGTGTGTGTGCCTGACTTGGAGGGAGGCCAGGATGCTGCTGGGCCCCCAGAGACACGGGCCAGCCGGGCGGATAGAGCAAGTCACTGCCGGGGGAAGGTGTCTGGGGACCGTCGAGGGGTCTTCCCTCCCACCCTCAGCGTCACCCTACCCTCCTCCGCCTCCCCCGAGTCCCCGAGTCCCCGGCCTTGGACCGGCCCCGCCCAGCAGGCCTGCGGAGGCTGGGGCTCTGCACCTGCTTTGCAGCATCTCGTGCTGACAGGTGACAGGCACCTGCGCTCCTGAGGAACGAGAGCTCTCCGGAAATAGAGAGCGTTTGGAGCAGGTAAACCTGTTTTCTCAGGCAGGCTTGGTGCCTGCATGTCAGGAGCCGGGCACGGTCCCCCTCGGCCTGACCCACGTACAGCAGGACAGGCCACCACAGACGTTCCTGGGGAGGCTCTAGGGTCTAGAGCAGTGGTCCCCAACCTTTTTGGCACCAGGGACCGGTTTCGTGGCAGACAGTTTTTCTACGGACCGGGGCGGGGCGGGGGATGGGGACGGTACAGGCGGTAAGGAGAGCGATGGGGAGTGATGGGGAGAGATGGGGAAGCAGATGAAGCTTCGCTCGCTCGCCCGCCGCTCCCCTCCTGCCGTGCGGCCCGGGTCCTAACAGGTCTGGACCGGCACTGGCCCGTGGCCCGGGAGGGTGGGCACCCCTGGTCTAGAGCACCTGCGGCCACGAAAACCTTGCGCGAGAGTGAGAGATCCCTCCACGGAGAGGACGGTGGGGACGCGCCGGGGACGTGAGACGTGGGATGACCGTGCCTTCCCTCAAGCCCCTTCCCACCATCACACTTCCCGCGGCCCAAACAGCCCGTGCCCTCCTCCCCCCTCCCCTCCCCCCTCCCCTCCTTCCCTCTCTCCCTCCATTAGGCCCGCAGCCCTGCATTGCACGTCACCTTTCCGAGTCTGTCTTTTCACCTGTTAAATGATAGGAGTGAAAACCTGATAGAACTTTTGTGAATATAAATCAGAAAATGCGAGAAAACTGCTTCCCCCAGTGCGGCCAGGCAGTAAGCACTCAATAAAATGTCTCATACTTTAGAAGAGAGGGAGTTCACCTCGTCGGATCTGAAGGAATTTCCCAGGGTGAGAGTGCTATTTAAAAACAAATATTTTTTTTCTTTTCAAGTTCCAGCATTGAGAATGGTTCCCAGTGCATTTTAGGTGAAAAACAAACAGAAAGGCTAACCTTTTGTGCTGTGGTGTTTGGTTACAGAACAGGGGTGGGTAAAGGCCAAGAGAAACCTGGTCTCAGAAGAGGGACCATTCTGGACGTGTGCACCTGGCTGTCAGCAGCTGACATCCCCAATGGAACAAAGGGATCGTGTTCCCACCGGCCCCGAAGCCCAGAGGGCAGGCACGGAGCCCACATTCGTCCCCAACGGCCCTGCTCCCAGCCCGGTTCAGCTGACACCGGCGTCCGCTGGACACGCTGGGGGACGCGCCCGCCTTGGGGTGGTGTGTGCAGAGCTGTTATCCAAGACCCAGCCCTGCAGGGTCAGGAACAGGACGCTTGGCTTCAGAACCTGCAAGTTTGCATTGAAGGGTGGGACCTGCCGGGGCTGTGACTCAGGAAGGTCAGGGCTGAGGCAGTGAGAACTCCGTGACCCGTTGCCTCTCCCCGAAGAGTCATCGGGCTTGAAAGGAGGCCGGTGGCCTGATGCTGAGGCGGGAGGGGACTGAGCTTTCGGGAAGGAGTAAAACCACCACGCCTCGCTCGGCCAAAAACTCACAAAGAGGGTAAATCAGCGCCCAAGTCCACTGGCCTTCCTCGGCGCAGGGGAGCTCGGTGCATGCCTCCAGCGAGGTATGGGGACAGCCGCGCCTTGGAATGTTCCGTGGGGCGTTGCCCAGCGCCCTGCAGCTGGTGTGTTGACAAGCCTCTGCTGAGAACAGAGGTTCTCTCTGCAGGCCTGTGACTTACACTCAGGGCCAGCAGGACTCTCCAAACAAGGCAGACTTTCATTCTGTTTAATGTGACCCACACGGGGCCCTGTTAGACTCTTTCTTGCTCCCTTAACTATTGTCACAGCCGATGACGGGACACAGTCTAGAGTGGAGATGCCCCATCACAGCCATCCATCGCTTTAGGTTCATCTCTGGAGGATTTCACTTGTAGGATCACTTGCTGGATCGCTGTCCTAGGGCCACCATACCAGGGAAGCACGAACCGGGCGACTTAAAGCACCGCAAGTTTATTCTCTCACAGTCTGGAGGCCAGAGGTCGGCGGTCGAGGGGTCGGCAGGGCCGTGCCCTCTGGGAGGGTCCGGGGGAGGGTGTCCCCGCCTCTCTCCCGCCTCCCGGCGTTGCCGGGGGCAATCGTGGCATTGCTCACGTGCAGCTGCTTCACTCCTCCGTCGCTGGCACCTCATGGCACTTTCCAGGGGCTCTGTCCCCACGTGGCAGCGCCCCCTCCTCATAAGGACACGTGTCACTGTGGATCAGGGCCCACCCTAACGGCCTCATCTTAATTTACATCTACAAAGACCCTATTTCCAAATAAGGTCACTTCACAGGCACAGGCTTAGAACTTAAGCCTATCTTTGGGGGCAGGGGTGGGAGGGCACAATTCACCCCTTAGCAATTCCCAACTTCAAGTCTGAGGTATTTTTTAAAAACAGACAGACCTGATAGCCTAGGTATCATGCTTCCCCTCCTTCGCGCCTGGGTCCCCTTGAACTCACGGGCTTGTGCTCTGTTTACTGTCGCACACCCGCTAAACTCAAGTCCCTGGAGGGCGTGGAGCCCCTCCCCCAGGAAAGTGCCCGCTGATGCACCTGCGGCCGCTGCCCCTCCAAAGTCCCCCCCGCCCTGTGTTCAGAGGGCTCTCCACCTTCTGCTGTGCATGTGTGAATCTGTCATTGAACCACCTACCGGAGGGGCCGCCCTGGTGTCCAAAGTCCCCAGTTCTGTGTCTTCCTCTTGCTTGTTTTCTAAAGGACAGCGTTTGAAGCTCTCAGCGCCACTGGTGACGGGAGGCTCTGGTCCCCACAGCCCTGGGGGAAGTGGGGAGAAAGAGGGATGCTGACGGAGGAGAGGGGGCGGGTGCAAGGCGAGGGGCTGAGTGGGGACAGACCCCTGGGGGGGCACGAGCTGCGGCCTGGAGGAACAAAGAGCACGAGGGGTAAACGTTCGCTTCGCTTTGTGCGCTAGAGAGACCCCCCCCCCCGGTCGCTCACGCATTCACAGGGGGGCAGCTCCCCGCTGCCGCCAGCCGCAGAATTAATGGGACCGATGCCAAGCGCGTGATGAGACACCAATAAATATTCATGCTTTCCATTACCGGGCAGTTTTCATTTGCATGTTACTCTTTAGAAATGATAGCAAAAACACTCACAGTGTAAAAAAAAAAAAGATTGCTTTGGTTGACAATAAAGGGATTTGTCTCTTGGTGGGAGATGAAATATTCACATTAATTTCAAGGATTTTCCTGTGAGTGTGTTGAGGTCTTAGCCTGCTGGATGCAGGACTGTATGCATTGCCCTTTCATATAAAGTCTGTATCCAAAACAACATTGGTATTTTTTTCTTAAAAGCAAGATATACGAGAGAAACTAATTCACAAAGACATTCAGAGCCAAAAATACTAATAATAATACAAGCTGTCAATAAAAAGAGTAGAGAATTAAAGACACATTTTCCCAAGTTAATGTTAAAACAAGCAAGGGGATCCATTGACTAGATGTACTTTGAGTGGCTTAGTCCTTTTCTAGAGCAATAGAACGTAGAGGTCAAGGAGGAAATTGGAAGAAAACTCCATAATCTCATGGAAGAATTATAAAAAGATGTCCCAGAGGGAGGGCTGAATATATTCTTCTATTCAAAACAGTGATCAAGAGAAAGACAAATAAATCATCAGAGAAAGCTGAGCAAATACACATTTTTCTAAAGTGGACACATTTCGAGGGCAGCACACACCCGGGTAACCCTGCCTGTCACTCTGTTCTCTGCAGACGTCCCGCTCAGGGGTGTCCAACCTGAGGCTGGGCAAGATGACCCTCTAGGCGGTGAAAAGAAGACACAGTTACATTTCCAAATCCCCTCCTTTATGACTTCTATCTGGGAGTGTGATCTCTAACACACGTGATTTGTTAGTACAACAGTATGCCCCATAATTCATAGATAAATTGGGAGCTGCCTGCTCAAAGGTTTCTGTTGATGGGGTGTGTGCTTGGACACTCCCCACAAGACTGGACATCGACAGGACATGGAGACGAGGAGACAGTGGGAGGCGAGGTCGTCACGGACCCAGAAGTGTTGACGCAGGAGGCCCTGCCCAAAGCAAGTAAAGGCATCGCTGACCTGACGGTGGGCGTCCACATGCGACCTGAGAAACAGGCTTTACTGTTCAGGAATTTTCATGATGTAGAAAAGAACTTTAAAAAAAAACTCTAAAAGATTTTTTTTTAAACTAAAGTGCATAGGCTTTGAGCTTGAAAGATTTCACGGCTGGTTTAGTATATGAAATAAGTTTTAAAGCTTATTTGTCGATGTAAGACTTTATTTGCATTTAGCATAGACTGTGATTTTATCTACTTCTGACACCAGGTTTCGACAGTGTATAATTTTCAATATACCCTCCCTTCCAAGACACATGTTGACAGAATTTGGGGAGCGAGACATTAGTGCTTCAGATCATTTGTCTGAAAGGTAAAAAAGGTGATTTCGTTCATTTGTGTTTGTTTTTTCAAGAATAGTTTTCTCCAAGGAGCTCGAACCCTGTTACGAGTCTTGGTTTCATGAGGAAGGCAACGGATTTGTTGTCTTTTATTTCGTATTTGGTGTCATTTCTGTGTTTCCTCAGCCTTGGCCAACAGGTGGGGACCGGAGCAGCAGGGCCATGGGAAGAGTAACAGCACCGCCACCTCGGGTTCAGTCCACAACGGAAGCAGACGGAACCCACAGCCCGAACCCCTCTGCTTCCTGGGGGCTGGAGGGCGTCACTCACAGGTGCTTTCAAAGGAGGTTTCCTGCGTATTACTTGGGGTTCCTTTCTCCAGACCCCAGGACAGCCCGAGTCATGATGGGAGAAGGGACAGGACCCCGAGCAGCATTTATGAGTCACGTTCCTCTATGAAATTTGATCTCAGATAAATGGTCTGAAGAACTAATGCCTCACCCGTCAACTTCTGCCGATGTGTATCTTAGAACAGAAAATGTATTACATACTGTCAAAAAGCCAGTGTCAGAAGTAGATAAAAATCAAAGCCTGTGTTAAATGCAAGTAAAGTTTTAAATCTACAATGACTTCTGAACACCAACTTGTGTCCAGCAAGTGTCCTGTGACACCCTCCCGCCTGGGGATGAATTCCTTCTGGAAGCACTGTGGTACTCATGCAAAGACCCCCAGGGGAGGGCCCGGGGGTCTGTGAGTGTCCAAGTTCCCAGGGCATGTTCAGTGTTGGTGTCCTCTCTGCTCAGCACCGGGCCTTGAACTTCCTAATGTCACTGACATCTCATCAAAACTCTCCTGAAAAGTGGGGCGAGGATGCAGCAGGGAACTTGTATTTCCCCGAGGCTCCAGGTGACACGGGACAGAGGCGGCAGCGGTCCCCCCAACCCCCTGCCGACCCCGGCCCTGGTCCTGCGGTGGGTCAGCAGCCTCAGGCTTTAGCCGTGACCTTGTCCCTGCTGGAATCCACTGTGGCCGGGACAGGAGGCCCCAGGGTTCTGATGCTGCAGCCTCTGACCTAGGACAAGACCTCAAACCAGAGTTTACCTGCCCGGCTGCTGGGAGTTCCATAAATGGTCATCGAATCAGAACAAGTTAATCACGGTCGGATGCTCTTTAGATCAACAAATATTCCTCAGAACTACTGTTGCTGAGTTCTTTGGCATTTTCCTTAAGAATCAAGATCTCTTAAAGGGTTAATCCATAATTTCAAAGAATCAGCCAACTGACTCGACACGTGCAGCGATACAAGCGCAGATGCCAAATGCCAACCTGACGATGGAACTCAATCCCCTGGAGAGCTCTGGTGAGTCCTGGGGTCAGGGGCCTGGGAGGGGAGCGAATTCAATTGCTCCTTCTCCAGGTAATAGGAAGTGAGTGGTTAATGGAAACTCCAACGATTGTCCATTCCTCCTTCAGCATTTACTCATCCGAGGGCTTTCAAAGAGGATCATTATAGGCAATCATTGCCCATTAGTTATTCTTCCCCATGTCCCTGCAATACAGCCTCACTGCCAGCCCATTTGCTCAGCTGAGCTAGCCAGAGTGAGGAGAGCTCATCGATTTGCAAAACCAAACAGTAACAGAAATTGGAGTAAAAAAATGCCCTTTCTGTGGCTCCAAAGCTGAATAAGAAAGAACCTGGAAGTCTAAAACTAGAAGTCCTTCCTGTGTGGGGCAGGTGTGCTGCGTGCAGCTAAAAACTACATGGCACCTGCCACCCAATGGTGGCTCCCAGGGGACCACGCAGGTGTGCACGCACACACATGGGCACACACACACACACACACACATCACCTTCATCACCTCCCCACACAGAGGAAACACACATGTGGACACACGTACACACATACACACACCATGCCTCCACCTTCATTTCTCTACACAGAGAAACCACATACTTACACATACACCACCACCACGTTACCTCCCCCATCATCACCACCATCATCATCACTATCACCCTCATCATCGTCATCACCATCATCATCTCTGTCATCCCCACCATCATCACCATCACCAGCATCACCACCACCATCACCATCACCATCCCCACCACCATCACCATCATCACCACCACCACCATCACCATCATCACCTCTATCATCCCCACCATCATCACAATCACCATCCCCACCACCATCACCATCATCACCCCCATCACCATCACCACCACCATCATCACTATCACCCTCATCATCGTCATCACCATCATCACCTCTGTCATCCCCACCATCATCACAATCATCATCATCACCATCACCACCATCATCATCACTATCACCCTCATCATTGTCATCACTATCACCACCCCCGTCACCATCACCATCAGCACCATCATCATTATCATAGTTATCAGCACCACCAATACCACCACCTTGGATCGTTTTCCATTCAGTCATTCAGCTTCCTTATGCACACTTACCCCTCTTGTTCATTCATTTATTTAGCACTAAGTGCTTCCTGTATGTGTTCATCGTTTTGCCAGGCCCTGGAGAAACAGAAATAAATAGCCCATTGTCCCTGTCCTAAGGATCTCACAGACCATAGGAAATGCAGAAAAGTTAACTTTACTGTATACATGCCACCCACCTCTTATACAAGTCACACTCTAAAAAGCAAGGCATATAATACAAGTCTAAAAAGAAGCTTCAATGTTTGAATAAGGAGGGATACCCACTCACTGAGGGGAACCAGACCAGCAAACCAGGAAACATCCCTCATCGCCATCCACTCTATTACGTGGATTTGCACACCTCCAGGGGATGCACTGAGCGAGATCCCAGCACAGTGTCCGGAGTGAAGGGTGCACACGTTCCCTCTGGCCCCCCAGCCTGAGCATGTGCACACCCCCAGGCTGGACGTCTGCAGAGAACAGAGTGGCAGGGAAGCTCATCTGGGTATGTGCTGCCCTCAAAATGTGTCCACGTTAGAAAAAATGGGTATTTGCTCAGCTTTCTCTGATTTATTTTAGTCTTTCTCTTTATCACTATTTTGAATAGAAGAATATATGGCAGGCTCTGGAACCATAGCATTCTGCTTTGGTCTACAGTCAGAAATGCTGCATTAGGTCACACTGCCTTTAAGAGAAAGGGACAAGGACCCCACCCTAAAACGATGTTGATTTTTTTAAAAGCTTTTTCTGGATACATGCATATATCTGTTTAAAAACAGAGAAGGACCTCATGTCCTAGCATTCACTGAGTGTTTATTACATGCTAGCAACCATTTAATCCTTACATAAACTTACGGGCAAGGCACTATTCCTACTTTCACTTTAGCTGAGAAAATTAAGGGTCAGAACAAAGTCAAGATTGCAAATTGTAATCAACTATACTTCAATTTAAAAACAAGATTGCAAATCTTGTGTGTCAGAACCGGGATTTGTACTCTGGTTGTTCTGACCCCAAATCGTGTACTCTTGACAACCATGGAGCAAAAGCTTCTCCTCCCCAGACCCAACCCGTCAACCAAGGCAGCTCCCATCAACATGGTGTTGAACTTCCTCCCAGCTTCTTCCTCTGCCACCCCATCATCTTTTCGGTGAATTCAGCACCAGAATGTAGGATGCAGAGGCGGTTTTTCCCCACCTGGATTCCTGCGTGCTCTCTTCCACCTTCATTTTCCAGCAAGATGCTGCTCGGAGCTGCCACGTTGGAATAGCCATGTGGGCAGTGGACGTCCGGAGATGACCGCAGCTTCTACATAAAGCACCAAATTAAACTCACTGAACCAGGACAGCTGGGCTGAAGCCTGCTGTGAACTACACTGTAAAGAATGAAGCCACAGTGCTAAACGGCGGCTGGTTCGGGACGTCTGGTGCTGAGGCTTCATCACTGTACCTGCGGCCTTCCCTGTCAGGACATCTGTGTCTGCAGTCCAGAGGTGCAGACGCTTTGTCCTCCTCACGGAGCTTAAACGTCTCCACGCAGAGGAGGAAAGGGGTCAGAATGAACACAGCACATCTCAGACCACCCAGGGAGCACTGAATGGAGAAGTCTTCCAAGTCACAAAGTGGGTCTTTAATTTCCGCTCACGTTTATAACAAATATTGAAAATCTCAGCGCCCTTTGCAGTCCCACCAAGTTCTGGTTCCTGGCGTGAGATGCCACCTCAAATCAGGTCACGGGGCGTCCTCACCACAGCCCAGACAGCCGAGCTCTGAGCCAGCCTTGTCCTGGCCACAACTGCCTGCCCCGCTACCTCTCCTAGGAAACCTGGAGAGTGTTGACTGGATTCACTGACTCTTATTAAAAATTGCATTTAAGGGACTTCAATGGCCATCCAGTGGTTAAGACTCCGAGCTTCCAGTACAGGGGGTGTGTGCTTGATCCCTGGTGGGGAAACTAAGATCCCACACACCACACGGCGCAACCAAAAAAAAAACAAACCTGCATTTAAAAGTGAGCTCCCAATACAAGGTTCTTACTATGAATCAGAAAAATGGCACACTTCAAACTTTCACCTGCTTTGATAAGCCTGTTACCATTTAGGCCCCTCTTAGGCAACTCCAGCCAGAAAATAAGAATTAGACCTTACTGGGTGGCCCGTCCGCTCCAAGGGCCAGCCTCTGGCTGCTGTTTTGTATTTTATAGATGTATTTAGTATATAGTATGTTGAGCCTTGAACAACTTGGGGTTATGGGTTGACAATGTGAGTATAACTTTATAGTTGGCCCTCTATATCTGAGGTTGTATACTTACTGGAAAACATCTACGTATGAGTGGACCCTCGCAGTTCAAACCTGTGCTGTTCAAGGATCAACTGTACATGTTTATATTAAAATATCATTTATATATTATTTTAAAATATATAAATACCCCTATACTATATACATGTACATTCAGATTGTATATACATAATAAACACATTTTAAAAATCCATTTTGGGGATGCTGAAGGCCTTGGAGCTATGTGCCGTGTACGTCTCCAGGGCCAGGAGACCTCGGTTCTGGACCTCTCTTGGGCTGGCTGGCTGGGTCACTGGGAGAATCTCATAACTGCTCTTGATTTCTTCTCCAGAAGACAAGGCACCTCCCAGAGAGTGTGTGTTGGGGGGTGTGTCTGCCCCGTATCAAAAACGTATCGCAGAGGGGCCTTTTCTTCTCTCAGCTGAGACCCCGGCTGTGGGCAGCAAGGACACAGGGCCAGGACACAGGGCCAGGACACAGGGCCTGTCAGCCGCCCCCCGAGTCACGGAGCCAACAATGCAAAAGGCTCTGGGCTCCAGAGGGAAGAGAGAAAGGGGGCTGGGAAGACGAGGCCCCATCTCAGATGAACATCCAGATGTTCATCTACCGTCTGGGGCAGTGTCACACTTGCAGGAGCCGGGCCACCGCCCGGAGGAGACCAGGCCGGCGCCTTGGCCACCCTCTGCCCTGTTCCTGGCCTCCACTGCTCACTTAGACGCAGAAGTGTGTCCCCAGCTTCAACGCTGGGCTGCGATTGGGCACCAAGGCGGATCTGTTTTAACCTCACACTTCAAGTTATTTATAGGTTTTAATCACAGCCTTAAATAACAGAGGAAATCATCACACATTACAGTTGTCTGAAGCCATTGAAACATTCTCTCAGCATTTTTTTATTTGCAGCTCGGCCTTCAGACCCTTGAAAGCTGGCGTCCTGGGCGGGTGTTCCTCTGGGCAGGGAGGGATCCTTGCTTCTTCTTCTCTCTCCCTGAAGCCAGCTGCCCACCCCCTCCCTGGGGCCGCCCTCTGTTTAGGCAGTCTCACAGGTCCCCAGACAAATACAATATCACGTTACAAAATTAAAATTACTGTAGTGGTCATTTAGTGTAAATTCTTTTTTCCACCTAGGACACTGTGGAATTATTTTTCTGATTATAAAAATACCCCACACTATCAGTGCCTGAAACAGAAACATGGTTCATGCGCTGATGGGTTTTTTTTGGTTGAATTATTTATTTATCTATTAATTTATTCGGTGGATCCATTTTTAATTGTTTTATTTTGTAATTTCTTTTGGTGCTCAAAATCTTTGTTACTGAGGAGTTTCTGGTGAGCTCCTAGTAGAACTTGCATTGTGGCATCCTTTCAACCATGGGAAACACATTCTTCATCATTTTTTGCTGATGATTTTTTATTTGAATTTTTTAGTAATATTTTCACAGACGTCAACATCTAGACCCAGAAAAGGTCACAGGGCAGTCGGTCACTCTCCCACCCCGTCCCCAGGCACCTGACTTCCTTCTCGAGAGGCACCGGTGGAACCACCTTCTTAGGTATCTTTCAAGAGACATCATGGCATCTAGAATTGCACACACAGGCACATTTTCAAGGAGGACGTGGGAATTGCTGCAGCATCACCGTGGGCGTGGAGCCACGTTCATGACCAAGGGAATCAGGAAGCGGGGATCGCCGAGGGGCTGTCTGTTAGCAGCGCTTGACCGAGCACACTCACTGCCCCTGACCCAAGGCTTCTCCGTTTTCCATCAGAGACTCTGAAATACTGAATCAAATCACTGGCTAGGGAGTGGAATCATCACGACTTGATCCAACCCAATTTCTCTAAGTTTCTGTTAACTTTACTCAAATATGAGAACTCATTATTTTTATTTTTTATCTATTTTCTGTGCTGAAGAAAGTGTTTATTGCAAGGTGTCAAATAAGAAGAATGGGCAACTTATGCTCAAAAGACCTAAAGTCCCTGATGGCTTTCAGGGAAGGTTTTTTTAAAATTAATTAATCAATTATTTAATTGCGGTATCGTTGATTTACAACACTGTGTCAGCTTCAGGTGCATGCAAAGTGACTCAGCTATATATATATATATATATATCTTCCTCCCCAGATACTCTTCCCATACAGATCACTACAAAATACTGAGTACAGATAGCTCATTATTTTTAATTTTTCCACTTGCTTTGAAGTGTCACATTACATATTATCTCATTCATAGTATGTTCAAACTACAGCACAATCTCCAAATTTAGTAGAAATCTGCATGTTTTCTTTTCTTGACTTTTTCTCCTTCAACTCAAATGGCCTGGGGTTGGTTCTAAAGTGTGTAGGTTCATATGACCCCCTAAAATCAGTATTACTTACTTCCAGGTGACTAGAAACAAAAGGGAATTCTAAATTCTACCCAAGAGAACACTAAAGGACATGTACTCAATGAAAAAAATACATATGTGTGTATATCAAGGAAAATGAGCCATTCACACCCACTAGCAGCAAAATGAGTGAATCTCAGAATCATAAAACTGAGCCAAAGAAGCAAGTCGCCAAACATGCACACAGCAGGCCTCCTCCAGAGACATGGGCCATCCCTCAGGGATGCACAGCATATGCAGAAAATTAAACAGAAATGTTAAAAACAAGAGTTTATCCTGAAGGTAAGGCCAGTGGCGTCCTCATGCGGGGTTGTGGAAAGGGACCCCCAGGGCCAGTGTTGTGGGAACAGAGGATGTGGTTTTGCCTAAATTTAGACAAGGTTGATTAATCATTGATTATTCTTTTATTTGGACCTAAATAGACCCACGGCTGGCAGTTCATGTTGAGTTGCCTGGAGCAGATTACATCACCCCCAGTCGATTTGCCCACGTGACCGGTTTCAGGGTCACTGTCTTATTGGAACCACGGAGAGTTTTCATTTTGCTTATTTTTCATTTTGCAACTGACTGTGCATGAGAGAAACACCACGACCAGAGAGGCCTGTGGTCCTGCCCCAGGCTCTTCTGTGGTCGCCTCCGTGAAGGTCACTTGTCTTTCAGGGACAGGACACGATGTCTCCACACTCCTCTATCTGCCTGGGGCCGGTTCGGTCAGCCTCCCATTGGGAGCCCAGCACTCTGAACAGTTTCCCATCTACACCCAATTCCCCCCTGCTTCTGGCTCCATCTCTCTCTCCCAGCCACGGGAGGGCTTAGCTTTTCCTTGCGGGGGGAGGGGAGGAAGGGTTAGATCACACGAACCCGACAGCTTTGAAGACATTTTGGCAAATTTGAATAATTTATTGTGATTAGGAGCTGCACATTCCTCCCTTGTAGCTCAGAAACGCAGAGATTTCAAAGCCATCCAGCATCCCAGCGCCAGTGACACCACCTGTGTCAGAGGAGGAAACCTTCAGGACCTTGGAGAAGCCATACTTTGCCAGGAACAGGAGCGCTCGGTCTCCTCTCCCCTGACTGTTCTGGAAGAGACGACGTGACATGCCAAAGACACACCAAATGTACGGAGGGGCCTGTTAACAAGCCCAGGGCTTACTGTGCATCTAAGTCAATTGAAAGTTGAATTCTGGGATAAACCATTGCCCTAGTCGGGGCAGATGCCTGAGATCTATTTCTGCAAAATCCTGGGAAACCCAGTGCCCACAGTTATGAACGTGTAAGGGCAGCAAAAATGGTTGTAAGATGAAGATACCCACCAATGAAATGACGACTCTGACACCCAGACCTTCCTCTCTGCATAAAGCTACTTCCATCTGTGCCCGGGGTGCCAGCATCTTTGTTGGCCAGTGCGTTACTAAGCCACAGCTTCATCGTGCTGTGTAACGACACCTCCAAAGCTCAGGGCTCACGGCACAGGTGCCCTGCACCTGCTCCAGCCCCGCAGGGGGTCTGGGGCTCAGCTGGTCCCAGCTGGCTTGGCTGGGAGGCCCTGCCTGGTCTTAGGTACAGGCTGCAGGTTGGGTTTGAGTCGGCCCAAGTATCTCATCCTCCCGAGACCAGTGTTCTTGCAATCAATGGCAGGACCACAAGAGCCAAGCCCAGCACACAGCACATGTAAAATTTCTGATGACATCACGTTCACTCACACTCCATTGGCCAAGGCAAGTCACATGACCAAACTCAAAGTCCCCAGGGAGGGGCTTATCTTCTGCCCCAAGGGGAGGGGGTGTCTGCTGAGAAATCCTCCATTCATCATGGGGGCCGTCACCATGGTTCCTCCCTGGTTATCGAACCTTGAACATTTGAATGCAATGCAAGATGACTACAAAATAAAATTACAAATCTTGCAGGATATATTATCCCATGGAATCAATGAAAGTAACGTGGAAGAATTATTTGACTCTCACACAGAGGCACAAGCAGGTGAAGGCCCACTTCAGCTGGCAAAAAGAGAAAAGCAGCTTAAATGATGGCAAACCACAAATTCACAAGAGAACTGTTCAAAGGTCAGGAGAGGCCTTTGGGGAAACTGACCCACACGTTGCAAAAATTACCTTCTTTACGCTTCCGAATGGGAAAGGAGGGATCCCGCTACCTAAAAAAAATTCTATTGAGAAAAATTATACCAGAAGACACCCCACAGCACTTGATTCCTTCCTGTTTTTAATAAGTATTGTCAGAATTGCAATGAAAACCTAAATTCTGCTAAATACGTGAGAAAAGTCATTTATTTGCATGGCTTCCAGTTTTATTTTTCAATATAATGCCCCAAACTGTTTATGCTATTTATTCTGAATTTTTGGTGCCCACTTTAAGCAAATGCCTGGTAAGTGGATAGTGAGGCCCTTCTGAATAGAGATTTGGGGTTTAGGCTCAGAGACTGGGAGACTGGCTCCAGTCTCAATGTCTGTGACAGCCTGGTCACTTTGGATTTGTTGTTTAACCTTCCATGGCTGAGTTTTCTCATCCACTCCTCACTGAAAAGGTCAGGGAGATAATGTATCCAAAGCAAACAATACCTAGCACATAGGGGCACTCAGTAAGTGGTATTATTATCGAGATTATCGCATCGTCCTACTTCTGCTTCTAAAATTGTATTTATTCTCTTTATTATGGTACATATTATTTCAGGTTATCTAATTGCAGTAAAGTTCCTATAACTAAATTGAGCAAAATACACTGAACTCAAACAGTCTACACATTTTCACCTGTTCTTCTGGAATCTATTATGTATTACATAAGCAAAAGAGGATTAAAACTCAGAAGAAATATAATGTTTATGCAAAAATTAACATGTCCTGAAGGGATATAACTAACTATAGTCAAACAGTTCCTGTGCAGCTGGGTGTAAAATTCATGTGTTCAGTGATAATTTAAGTATAAAGTTACATAGAAGACACAATGGGTTGGCGGAACGCACATCCAGAGAGATCCATGTGGAATGTTTCTCCCACCCTCTCTGCACTTCATTCACCTTACGTGTTGCCTCAGTCTGTGCACAGCAGAAGAGGTGTGGGTGACCAGAAAGGGAGGGAGAGAGGGAGGAAGGGGGGGAGCAAGGAGGGGGAGGGGAAGGGGAGGGGAAGGGGGAGGGAGCTCACTGCTTCTTAAAGTTTGTTATTGCAAAGACGACATGAAATATTCTGTATTGTTCAGCATTTGAAATCAAATAAATTAGTCAAAGGCGAAAGCTAGTTATTAGAGAAAAGGTGATTGTCAACATTCTCTGGGAGAGGAAAGGTGTTTGTATGTCACAGCAGCACATACAGCCAGGAAGGCACCGAGACCATGTGTTGTATCTGAACTGAGGGGTCAGCACAGGCAGTAAAACGCACAGTAAAATCCCTGGGTCATGAGAGAAAGCCCATTCTGGGTGGAGGAAGCAGCCTGAACAGAGCCACAGAGCCACAGGAGAGCACGGTGCGTGTGTGCGTGTGTGTGTGCATGTGTGTGTGCACGTATGTGTGTGTTGAGCTGCAAGTGATTGGTGTCGCCAACACATATGACACTGGAAGGAAAGGCGTGGGGAGGGCAGTGGAGAAGAAGGCAGGGTCCAGCCACGGGCTTCGCGCACCATTCTGATGGATTGAATTACATCATCAAGGTCAGTGTTGAAAGATGGGGAGAGGCCTGACCCCTCTCTAATGGCATGAGAGCCGTGCTCGCCCTCCCCTGAGAAAGGCACGTGTGCACGTTAGCACAGACACACGGCATCCGGCACACAGCACAGGTATTTATACACTCACAAGTAAACCAGCAACTGAAAGTCCCCTCCCGGGGCAGAGGGGCAGTGGAGAAACAGCCCATCAAAGCTTTCACTCCGGGGGGGTGTGGAAGGTGAGTTGGCCTGGGAAAACCAGGAGAAGGATCTCGTGGTGGCCAGGAGAACTCCCCAACACAATCACCACCATGAAAATGCAATACAGCCTCTCATCCCCCAGCCGCCATCCACTCCTGAAAAACAGGAAACACCTCATGCTTATCCCGCGGCTCAGGAGACAGGAGCCACCTCAAGTAGATAGAAGTGAAAGACCTGGGGTCTCCTCCACCAGGACAGCCCAGGGGCTGGATGGGGCTGACAAGAAACAATATGGCAACTGGGCAAACCAGACCCAGAATGGGGAAAAGAATGAAGGGCAGCGCAGAAGGTTCAAGTAGGACGCAGTCTGGAAGGACCAAGCTCAAGGGACAGAAGGAAACCCCAGCAGGGCCTCCCAGGTTAAGAGGACTGATTGCAGGGCCTTTCCTGGCGGTCCAGTGGTTAAGATTCCACGCTTCCACTGCAGGGGGCACGGGTTCGATCCCTGGTCAGGGGACTAAGTTCCTGCATGCCGCGTGAAGTGGCCCAAAAATAGAAAATAAAAGAGGATTGATTGCAATAGGCCAGGAGAGAGCAGACGGACGGAGCTAGGAAGGTGTAGCAGGAAGGAAGGGGACATAATAATAGGATGAGGTGTTGGGGTAAAGGTGTCAGGACTTGGCTTGCAGGGGAAAATATCTCTCTGGCTGCAGAAGGCGAAGTGGCTGGTAGATGCCATGCAGAATGGGGAGGTCACGGTGATACTGCCAGACGTTGACTCTGCGCAAACACGCATTGTAAAGCATTCTGGGAATCCTCGGGGAGTACCCAGGACAAAGACCTGTCACCCTCCCCACTGTCTCCTTTGATTTCAGAGACATCCCTGGCTGCCCATTGTCTGCTTCCTTCCTGACCCATCTTCCTCTCCCTGCCTATTAAATGCTGGAATTCCTAAGACTTGTTCCTGCGAATTCTTCTCTTCTCATCCTGAACTCTCTCCCTGAGAAATCTCATCTGTGACCCCAACTCCAGTCAGCCTTCAAATGAAGACGAATTTCAACTTCTTATCTCCAGCCCAGACCCCTTTGATGAGCTCAACATCAATCTGTGTCTCTAATTGCATTTCCACTCGGACGTCGTAACTCAAATTCAAGATAAAAGGAACAAACTCCAGCTCCCCTTCCAGACCGTCTTCCAGGGCTCTCTGAGTTGGTCCCCAGCACCAGCATCAGTACAGTTCTGCAGCCCAGCGAGGGCACCTCGTACAGCCTCGTGTCCGATCTGTCTTCAGAGTGTGTTTCTCTCCCGCATATCTCTGGAATTCACCCATTTCTCTCCATCTTCACTGCCACCACTCTTGTCCACCAAGGCCTCCTCTAGGTCACTGCCCACTCTCCTGACTGATCACTCCACACCACTTTGTTCCTTTCTATACCACCCGGGGTGCCACGGCCAGAGTGGTTTTAGGGTACATGAATTGCTTGTCCCGCCACATCCACGTTCTAGACCCTTCCAAACAGCGACCCAGATGCCCAGCCACGCTCGAGGGGTGGGTGGGATCGACCCCGTAGACCAATGTGCATTGCCCACAAGGATTCTTTCAAGTTAGGCGTGCATCCAAAGACAGATCAATTGAGATTATTTAATCTAGATTCTGGGACTTTTTGAAAATTCTCCAGGAAGCAGAGTTTTTCTTCCCCACTGGCCAAGAAAACAGAGCTTGTACCCAGATGGCCATCTCTGAACAAGCCGTCTCCCTTCCTCCCTCTGTCAGGGTCCTGGAAAGAACTCCAAGGGCCCGAGCCCAGGGTTTAACACAAGCCAGGCCACATTGTTGCAGCCTGGATGGAGTCTTCCTCAAGTTACATGAACAAACGAGCTCACCCACTCGGATTTCCTAAACCAGTTTGATTCAGATTTTCCGTAAAATAGACCGAAAGCATCTAAATGTTGTAGTTAACATGTCATGATCCTCCGGGCAAAAGTGCTTCAGGAGCAGCTCATGACTCCTTTTCTTCGCATAAAACCCAAAAACCCTTAACCCAACCCCCAAGGCCCTGGCTGATCTGGCCCTGTTTTCCTTCCAGATGCTTCTCAGCTGACTCTGCGCCTTGCTCTCTGCACGCCCCCTGCACTGAACTGACTTCAGGCCCCTTGTCACTTTCCTGCAACGTAACGTCTTTGCACTTAATTCTTCATCTGGGATGTTCCCCCTTCTCTCAGCCTTTCATGAAGCTACTCTTATTCACCATCACCCCCCAGGTCATTCATCTTTTGCTCCAGGGAGGAGGGCACAGTCAAATTCCTATTACACGCTTTCCTAGAATTGTGGTCCTTTCCTTCAAAACGCTTTCCGCAGTAGCTAATTCAACATCGCGTACTGTGGTTATTTGATTGTCTGCCCCTGCGCTCACCAGCAAACTGTGTGAGTGATGGAGGCTGTCCGTTTCTGCTCACAACTGCATCCCTAGTACCTGCCACAGGGGCACATAGTAGGTCCTCAAAAATGCCTATGGGGTGGCTGGATGGACGGACTGATGGATGGATGGATAAACGGTCAGCTAGCTCTGGAGGTGGAGTCAGAGACAAGAGCAGCGAGAAGTTTCTGGCTTGCGTTACTAGATGGAGTCTTTTACTCAGCTGCAGGGAGAGAAAGCTGGGCAGGGAGGTAGGGGGGACACCAGGTAAAGTGAAAGGCAGGAGACAGAGGCCATGGTCCCCACGATCACTGCAGGAGGTGCTGTTTTATCTCCCATTGTCTCGGAAGAAACACTCCGACCTTTTCAACCAGCCATTGTCTGTGTTCCACAAAAGCCAAATATCTACCTTAATCCACTTCCTGCGCCCACCCTGGTCCCCTGAGCACCTCCTGGCCCCATCCCCATGTCCTCCTCCTTTCTGGATACCCACGCAGCCTGCATATACTTCAGTCCTGACCACCACTGATGAGGCTGGTCTTCCCCACACGGAGCAAGCTCTCTGAAACCCAAACAAGAAATGTTTATAATTGTATTGATGTTTAATAAAGAGAATGTGAAAATCTAGCGTGTCCACCAATGAATTGCTAAAAACAGTGTTTCTGATTAAGAGGAAAAGGACAAATTGTAAACCTTGGCATTTTTAAAGTTGAGTGGATGGAGTGGGAGTTTGGGGTTTGTAGATGCAAACTATTATACAGAGAACGGATAAACAATAAGGTCCTACTGCATAGTACAGGGAACTATATTCAATGTCCTGGGATAAACCATAGTGGAAAATAATATTTACAAAGAATGTAAACATGTGTATAACTGAGTCACTTTGCTGTACAGCAGAAATTAACACAACATTGTAAATCAACTATACTTCAATAAAAACATAAAAAAATAAATTCCAAGGAAGAAGAAAAAAAAACTTGAGTGGGAGCCTACAGAACTAAAGATGGTAGGTATTGCGGCATTAAGGTTTAGTTTGAAAATAAAATATCAAGGCTTAATTATTGTCACTGCTGTTTACATTGTAACCCTAATTAAGTTAGTTTTAATTTCCCTTGGCAATGTCTTTGCAATCTTTTATTTCTGATTATTCAAAAATAGGTGCTTACAAAGACAGGTTATTTCAGATGTTCCCCACAATAAGAAAAATGTTTTTTATGTGAATTTTCCCATTCTAATGATTACTGAGACATTTTCTGGTGACATTTTCATCTTGTTTATGGTTATTTATGAAATATGGAATGCATGAAGAATATTATATGGTGCAACATTATTCTTAAAGACAGTTTATACTCATGTTCATTAGATGTAGGCATAGAAAGTAGGAGTCTTTGACACCGCAAAAGAAAAGTGGATGTGGGAAAATAGAGTACAATGCTTCCAAGTAATTCAGTTCTCTATAATTAATTGTCATTAACATGGCTGCACTGGGATCGAGAAAACTCTACCCCTAATTCGTCTTAATAAGTTCCCTTAAAGCCACACATTTAAACTGAGGGGGAGAAGAGCCCCAGTGAATGACAACACATAGGAAAGCATTTTGTTTTCCTCCTTACGGTTAGGTGTAGGAAGTAGAAAGTGGTCCAATAAGCCAGTGAACAAGCATGCTGGGCTCCTCCTGCCACAGAAGGGCAGGGGAATCGGGACTGAACAGTGGGAATTGGGCGGCTCGCAGAGGCAACTGTTGTGGCTGACTCTGGATGTGAGCTGAGCAGTGGGCATGTGAGTGGGGCGAGGAACCGGGAGACGACGGACTCAAAGGATTGTAGGTCCAAGTGAGGCCGAGCGCAGAGCCCCCGTGAGTCCTTCTCTCTTGGTAATGAGACCGTCTATAATCATCTTTCGGCTGAGCACCTGGCATCCTGGAGCAGAGACAGCTTTCCCAGGCTCTCCTGCAGCAAGGTGGGTGTGTGGAAGGGGACCAGGTGTAAGCAACTACCAGATTACCTTCAGAGGGGGACTCGAGACCTCCTTCCCCTCTTCCTCCTCCTCCTGGCTGGGAAGCTGGGATACTGGGATGCTGGGATGCTGGGATACTGGGATGCTGGGATGCTGGGATGCTGGGATACTGGGATGCTGGGATACTGGGATGCTGGGAAGCTGGGATACGGGGATGCTGGAATGCTGGGAAGCTGGGATACTGGGATACTGGGATGCTGGGATGCTGGGAAGCTGGGATACTGGGATGCTGGGATGCTGGGAAGCTGGGATGCTGGGATGCTGGGATACTGGGATACTGGGATGCTGGGATACTGGGATGCTGGGAAGCTGGGATACTGGGATGCTGGAATGCTGGGAAGCTGGGATACTGGGATACTAGGATGCTGGGATGCTGGGAACCTGGGATACTGGGACGCTGGCATGCTGGAATGCTGGGATACTGGGATGCTGGGAAGCTGGGATACTGGGATGCTGGGATGCTGGAATGCTGGGATGCTGGGATGCTGGGAAGCTGGGATACTGGGATGCTGGGATGCTGGAATGCTGGGATGCTGGGATGCTGGGAAGCTGGGATACTGGGATGCTGGGAAGCTGGGATACTGGGATGCTGGGAAGCTGGGATACTGGGATGCTGGGATGCTGGAATGCTGGGAAGCTGGGATACTGGGATGCTGGGATACTGGGATACTGGGATGCTGGGATACTGGGAAGCTGGGATACTGGGAAGCTGGGATACTGGGATGCTGGGATGCTGGGAAGCTGGGATGCTGGGAAGCTGGGATCCTGGGATGCTGGAATACTGGGATGCTGGGATACTGGGATGCTGGGATGCTGGGATGCTGGGATGCTGGGATACTGGGATACTGGGATACTGGGATACTGGGATGCTGGGATACTGGGATGTTGGGATACTGGCATGCAAGGATGCGAGGATGCTGGGATGCTGGAATGCTGGGATGCTGGGATGCTGGGATACTGGAATGCTGGGATGCTGGGATGTTGGGATACTGGCATGCAAGGATGCAAGGATGAGGGATGCTGGGATGCTGGGTTGTTGAGATGCCGGGATGCTGAGATGCTGGGATGCCGGGATGCTGGGATGCTGGATTTTGGCTCCGGTTTGAGTGGCCCTTTTGACGGAGAGATGGAAGCTGTGAGTGGAGTTTGTCTGAACAGTGAAGGAGAAGGAGCCCGCACTTCAGGATCACACCGCAGCCCCGGGGTCTTCCCTGTGACTGTGCTTAAGACACTGATGTGTGTGCATAAATGTGTTTGCCATCGTAGCCACACCCGGTCCTGACTGATGCAGGCCCAAGCCCTGGGCACACCTGGTTCCTGGTGAGCTCACCTGCATCCCGGCCATGGGTTTCAGGCTCTGCTCTAGAGCTTATGTGTAAAAGGGCCCAGCACCCTGTGCAGGCCAGCCCCCACCTTGCTCCTAAGAGCCTGGATTTCCAGGATGCTGGCTCCAGGTAGCAAACAGGCTGAAATGTACATGAACCCAAGCACATACATTCCCATAAATGCACATACATACACATACGTGTGTGATGTATGTGAACAATCACGCACAATCGTGTGTATATAAACACATATGGATACGTATGCGCGTATGTGTGTGTACATATTGCTCTTTGTGCCACTTCATGGTGAATTTTATTCAGCTATTTGGCAAAAAGCAAGGTGACCATGCCTGTGTTCCAAATGGCCTGGATTCCAAAACTGATAATAAATTCTCACTGAGTCAAAGGCCAGTGGTGGCAACTGCTGCCTCTCCAGTCTCAGCCGGGACAGCGTGTTTGCAGCAGAGAAGGCGGGGGCTCAGAATAACCACGGGGGCTCAGAGCATATTCTGAAGCTGTGAACAGCCTGCAAGTCAGGGAATTCGGGTTGTGTAGAAAGAGAAATATTTAAATTCCTTTCTGATTCTCTGAGTTGTGGCATTTTCTTTAATACAGAAAGATTAAAGCAAATGGGAAGGGCTTCCCTGGTGGCGCAGTGGTTAAGAGTCTGCTTGCCAATGCAGGGGACACGGGTTCGAGCCCTGGTCCGGGAAGATCCCACATGCCGCGGAGCAACTAAGCCCGTGCGCCACAACTACTGAGCCTGCCCTCTAGAGCCCACGAGCCACAGCTACTGAAGCCCGCGTGCCTAGAGCCCGTGCTCCACTGCAATGAGAAGCCCGCTTACTGCACTCTCTGCAACTAGAGAAAGCAGCAAAGAAGACCCAGAGCAGCCAAAAATAAATAAATAAATTTATTTATTTATTAAAAAAAAAATAAAGCAAACGGGAGAGGAGTTGTTTCTATATGAATATTTATTAAATGAGCTCAACAACTTCACCCTGGTTCCCAGGGGCTGCAGATGGATCCAGCTTCTCTGTAAATTTCAAGAACGCCCTTATTTTGTTTCATTATCAGGAGTTAAACTAGGAAGGGGACAATAGGGTAACTCTCTTTCTGATTGTCCCAAATCTATCCCAACAGTCCTGTGAGCCACCAGGACACTCTCAGGATACTGCCCCTCACATTCGTCCCTCATCTCCCTAAACTTGGGGCGAGATGAGCTGGACTCCTTGATACACCAGCAAGTTCACACGAGCCCAGAAAACCCTGAGATTTCTTTCTGGTGAGGCAGCCCTAAACCTCCCAGGGAATTACAGAACTCGGTACTGGCCCAGCCTGGCCGCCCACACCCCCCATTCTGGGACACACCACAGCTTCACTGGCACCAGCTTACACAGCCAACTGTTAACTTGGGGCGACTTTTCAAAATAATTGTTAATCACAGTCATGATGAAATAATGTAGAGTTGAACATTGTTCTTACCCCTGCAACAGTGCCAAGAGCTAAAAAAGACAGCCCTATTCCCGTCAGGAGTGCTGAAGCTGAGAGAGGTTTCATTTTAATCAATAGAATTTGGACACATTGAGAGTGAGAAACCATTTGAGTAGACCACATATCAGATTTAATGATGGCAAATTCATTGAGAAAGTGAGCAGATTGAGAAGCAGCTCCATTTGTCAAATTCTGGTCGCATTGCACCCAGAAACTGCCTGCAGACACAAGAGTTCGGCAGAAATCACCTGAAGCATCCTGTGGGAATCAGTTGACTTACAATACAGAGTGGTGTACAGTCATCATTATTTCTAAGTTATGTATTTCACATCCTTTCTATCAGAAAGATTATTTAGACACACACATACATGCATATGCACAGGCACACACACACATGCATATGCACACACACAAACACACACATACATGCACATGCACAGGCACACACATGCATATGCACACACACAAACACACACATACATGCACATGCACAGGCACACACATGCATATGAGCAGACACACACATACATGCATATGCACAGACACACACACGCAGATGCACAGACACACACACATGCATATGCACAGACACACACACACAGACACACGTATATTTTCCTGGAGAACCAGTTGTTAAACATTAGCCAGCACCTCCCAGCCCCATCCCCCAGCCCTCCCTCCCTCCCCACCTCCCACATACTCTTTCCTCATCTAAAAATAAGTTTCCTGGTATCAGAGCAGGGAGAAATCCCAGCCGAGTTTCGAGGATCTTGGGTGAAGGAGTCATTGTCTTGCTTTGGAAATCTTCCAGAGACAGAAACATCCTTATTTAACTTTTTCCAAAATGTGCCTGGGCCTGAGAGGGTCCCTGGCCGCTAGCTGCAATGCTTTATTAAAAATTTCAGAAAAGAGCGTTATTTCTGCAATGTGTCAAAGTGTGGATTTATAGGAAGTGGCTCTAAAGCAGTAACTGGTTGTGTTTCTGAAGCAGATTCCATGACATTTGTATCCAAGCAAGGCTGGCTTTTGAAGTAGTTACCTCGGCAAGCCCCTCACTTACAGCAATCTTGTTTCCAGAGCTTAAAACATGTTTGGAATCCACACACACACACTTTTTGGACTTGACTTCAGGACAGTGTGTGAACCACCGAGGTAACCCAGTCTTATTTCTGGATTTTCACCAAAAAGTATACTATCCAGCATTATCATTCACTTTACCCCAAAAGTTCCAAACAACTTCTGCCTGATTGTAAAAGGAAAAATCTAATTTCAGAATTTAAAATTTGACACCGTGAAGCAAGATGGCATGAGATAGGAAGAGAGACATTTTCTATCTAAGACATATCGTGCAGGCCACATAGCCAAAAGAGAGTATTCTTTCTTTTCCAAAAGAATTCCCAGAGAGTTTTGAGCTACAAACAAAAAATGTGTGACATCCCAAGGCGACTGATGGTTCGGGAGGCACTGCGGGGACATAAAGTCTTAACGTCCTTCTGCACCTGGAACACAGGGGACCCCAGGGGCCTGGCTCACAGGCAGATGCCCAGGCTTCCCCCAGAGCTGCTGCAGGAGCAGGGTTAGGGTCGGCACTTTCACCGGCTCCCGCCCCCCCGGCCCGGTTGTTCCCCTCTCTGCGGTGTGACAACCATGTGATTACTGTACCTCCTGCCTGCGTGGCTCCAGACTCCAGCTCGGGTTTCAGAGAAAAGGGTCGGTTCTCTGCAGCTCCCTCTGCTTTGGGCCTTGTGTGCGGCGGGGGCACCAGCAACGTGAAGGTGGACAGGTCCCTGGTGGGACCATGGGCGGGGAGGGTGACCGTGCCCAGGCCCTTCCACCTGCTCCTGGGACCCTGGTGCCCCTGCAGTTAGGAGCTCCGGACTGTCCTCTGACAGGTGTCAGCCGTGACCATGAACCATCGACACTCACTCTGCTCTCTGATCCAGGAGCAGCCTGAAGTCTCCTGCTGGGCCCGGGCAGCACCTTGGCCGAGAAAACCAGAACAGAAGCAAACCAGATGTGCCAGCCACATGCAGACCCAGCATCCCTCCGCGGCCTGGAAATAGGCGCTGACGTCACTCGAGCTCACCAGCTCTTGAACCACCCCCCATCCCAGTGGTCATCTCTCCAGGGAGGGAGGGATGCACGTGGGCAGTGATGGAGTGGTGGTTCTGAGTGCGTGCATGCTGGAACACATGTGTGTGCACATGCGTGTGCGGGAGTGAGGGGGCTCTGTGTTGCTGCCGGGGGGTCTCACAGACATCCTCTGGGGCGGCCTGCACGATCCCACAGCAAAGGCCAGGAAAGCAGGCCGTGGCCTGGGAAAGAGAAGACGGGCAGTGCACCGGGCTGGTCAGGGAGCTGAGCCTGGTGCAGGTGCCAGGAAGGCTCGGGCCCATCTGCCCAAAGACGGGCTCAGGGCTGAGGGCAGACACGCCTGGGCGTCCTTGGTTGGGGTGTGGAAGGAATGGAAATCTCAGTGATCTAAACACAAGTGATGAATCACAGGTGGGTCATGGCAGTCCTACCCTGGCATATTCTCCACCTGCCCATCTTACACCCGCCAGTTCTGGCCAAGCTCAGAGCAGGTGCGAAGCCAGACGCTGGGCTTCTCAGTTTGCCCTTGGATTCCTGACCCTGAGATGCAGGGGAGGAAGGCCTTTCCCCCGTGAACATCAATTTTTCTTCAGACCGTTGGATCCCTTTCATGTGCTCCCTGGGATCGAGCATAAACCCTGGGCCACTGGTGGTGTTGGGGGCACATAGATGAATCCCTCAGACATTCAGGGAAAAGAGAAAGGTTTGCAGGGTGTAAACAACTTCAAATACACGAAAGCCAAGAAATTGTTCCCCCTCACTGTGAAGTTAATGGAAAGTCTGCACAACCTTGCCCAGAGGAGAAAAGAGACTTCAAGGTGCCTCACTGGAAATACAACCAAATGAAATGCAGAGTTAGGATAAAGTTTTACAGAAATACACCATCTGTGTGAGCTGAAAACTTACAAAATGAATGCAGTATTTTCAAATCGCTATCTGGTGGTCGGATAGTCTAATGGGAATTAATGGCAACCTTTGAGGTTAGGATGAAAGAGAATCATGTTAGAAGCAGTTAAGAAAGTTGAAAGTCACAGTATTTATATGGTACTGTGTGTCGGGAACTTTGAAAATCCCAGGGTGTCAAATATAAACACAGTGCAATCAGTGCCCCAAGGAAGAGGCGGTCTGGTTAGACCAGGGTGCTGATGTTGGAGGATGTCTCCTAAATCGTTTAATGGGGATGTCGTCCGCGTGATGCCAGGCAGGAGTTAGCTCCATGCCAGCCCCCCAGGTCAGCTCCAAGCCTGGACCTAGGGGTGGGGGAAGGGCTGGGTGGCCGTGCAGAATGTCTGGGGCTGTGTCACTTATGTTGCAAGCACTTTGTGTGTGGTCCTGAGTCACGTGCAATTGCCTCATGTAAACCCATATTTTCTCACAGGTTTCCTTCTCCTTCTGTGACTTATCCTTTAAAACACCTGTTACATGAGTCAGCTCGGGCTGCCGTAACAAAAAGACTGGGCAGCTAAGACGACAGACATTTATTCTCACAGTCTGGAGGCTGGGTGTCCAGGGTCAAGGTACCTGGTAAGGGCTTCCCTTCTTCTCCGCGTGTCCTCGCATGACCTCTTCTTTGTGTGGAGAGAGAGAGAGACTCTCTGGTGCCTCCTCCTATGAGGACACTAACACTCTTGGATCAGGGACCCACTCGTATGACCTCATTTAACCCCCATTACTTCCTTAGAAACCCCATCTCCAAAGACAGCCACAGTGGGTGTTAGGGCTTCAACATAGGAATATGAATTTCGGAAGCATACAAACCTTAAGTCCCTAACACTTGTGCAAAATAAGTAGATGGAGTAAAGGACGTATTTTCCTTTTGCAGAATGAGTCATTCCTTTAAAGTTCTGAGTTAAAGAATCCCTCCTAAGATGCTATACGAGGGGGACCCTCCTGACAGTTAACTTAGATGCCCACAGTATGTCCTCTCCTCACAAAATTGTCTTAACAACACTTATTTTAATCTGGGTATGTTATATTACAGTAAAAGTTATACTTGTACACTGTTTTACAGTTTTACAAAGGATAAGCTCATATATCTTGACAGGTTTAAAGCTTAAAGCAAGCTTATGTAGTTTGCTCCTCCGTTTTCTCCAGGGGGAAGCTGAGATTGGAAGTGCGTCTCCAAGGAAGTTGGGCTCTTCAGCACCAGGGCAGGTACCCGAGTCTAGGGTCTGAACCCCATGCTGTTCTGCTCTGTGGTTCCAGCACATTCGTCGGGAATATTCACACGTCAGCAGAGGTGGAGGCTGCGATTCCATGTGACGATGTGACGACTGTGGTAGAGGAAACGTTCCAAATAGGTGTTCAGTCTCAGGACATGAAGGACCTTGTGCTTTGGGAGATGCCTGTGTGGCTCTGATCTGAGGGAAGTGAGCGGGGATCCCACAGGGGTCGGGAAGGCGGCCAGGTGTCCCTCGGGTGGTTGGACGTCTGGTGGTTTCACGATAAACAAAGAGCTCTTTCACAAACGGTGCTTGTAGACCCAAGCGTCTACCACATCCCCAAAGGGAGAGGCCACAGAGCCCTGAGACAGGGCAGAACGGCTGAGACCAGGGTTTATTTGGCCACTTTTGGAGCCCACGCCGCCCTCTGCACACAGCAAGCGACAACAGCCATGGACGCCCGTCCACCTCAGACGGCCGACTGCTCGGCACCCCC
Organism: Balaenoptera borealis; assembly: GCF_965194805.1. NCBI lineage: Eukaryota > Metazoa > Chordata > Mammalia > Artiodactyla > Balaenopteridae > Balaenoptera > Balaenoptera borealis. Next base: position 2,028,433 of record NC_138873.1, on the reverse strand, counting down.
ACTGCTGCTCTCGAGTGGGATCCATCTCCCACTCGCGGGCATCCCTCCATCGTGGGCACGAAGGGGCACGTCTCCGAGACACTGGGGATTTCCCGACGGCAGGAACCTGTCCTCGGTTTCTCTTGTCTTCTCATCTCTTCCTTTGGCAGAGGGGCTCCGGATTGACTCTCCGACCCTGGACGCCCAGTAAAGGGCTTTCTTAGACAGGCCTGCTGACTGGACGTGGGCCTTGGGCCCCCACTCTCGGCTCTTCCTCACGGGCCAGCAGCCTGAGTCCCGGCTTCACACACTGCTTGTTCCTGTGGCTACACCACACGGAAAGCACACAGCGGAAGGGAGCGTCCACCGCGCTCAGTGACACCTCTGCCGATGAAAGCACAGGCGATGCGGGGCTCGGGGGTCCCTGTGAGAGTGGAGCTCGGGGCGGGATCAGGAGGCTCAGGTGTGGTTGTGGATTCTTCTGGGGCCCGTTGACTGGCAACAGCCAAACTGGCTAATTTCTCTGAGTCTTACCCGCTCATGGATCAGTTTCTCCAGGAGTTACAGGAAGAAAGAAAGGACCCTAATCTTACTGATCAACTTCTTTTTTTCCAGGCGTGGTGCTCAACATTCCACCAAAGATTCCCCATTCAAAGCCTTGGAGGAAGTGCCAGTGACTGTTCTTAGAGATGAAACAGCATCCAGGAAAGTCCCCTTCAAAGCCTTGAAGGAAGTGCCAGTGACTGTTCTTAGAGATGAAAAAACATCCAGGAAAGTCCCATCTGTTCTTCCCAAGAAAGACTGAAAATCCCTGGTTCACTAGACGCATTTTTATTACCCGACACTATCACTGTGTGCCGGTCCATTTCCATTCTGGGCTGGTCCTTAGAGGGTTAGACCCAACACCGGCGGTGCCTGGCCCGTGGACGGAGCATGCTGTGTGCTTTCTTCTCATCCGGAGGCCGGGGGGTCCCTGCCACTGTTGCTTCTGTCCTTTTACTTCCTTGTTACGTTCTATGCAAAAGCCGGCTCTTCTCTCTGGAGATGGGACATAATAATAATAATAACAGCAGGCAGAAGCAAAGCCCAGGCAGGGAATCAGAGCTCGCCCAGGTGTGGAGCCAGGACTCAGGTCCAGGCAAGCTCACGTTCGAGTCCCGAGGGTCCAGCCTCCTCCTGTACAGCTGGAGCCCAGCAAGAAGACCCTCCCGCAGGCTCGGCCTCGCTCCAGGACTGTGCCCCGTGGTTCACTTCTCCCAAGGCCTGGAGCCTCTCCTGGCGCAAAGTTTCAACTGCACGCGAATCCTGGTGATTAACGTCGCAGTGTGAGGGGCCCCAGACGCTCCGCCACGTTGAGCTCTTAAAGAACGCATCACCGCCTGGTCGCTGGCACTCGGGGGGGCACTGGCTCACTGCACACAGCCCGGGAGGGGCCCTCATGCTCACCCCTGTTCGGTCCATGACAGAAGCTCCACGGAGCAGCTGCTGCCTGGACGTGCCCGACAGTCCCCTCCCTTCTGGGGCCGGGCCACCCGTTGTGTCTGCGCCAGAACCTACGGCCCCTCCGGAGTTGGCAGGTGCGAGGCCGGCGGGGGGGATCGTGCTCTTCAGAGCTGCCGAGGGTCTCTGGGAGTGGGTTCCCAGTGGGTCTGGACTGCAGGAGATCAGGTAACGCCGCGAGACCCCTCCCGGGGCCGTGCCCTCGTCCACAGGGCTTGCTGATCACCAAGGAAGAGGGGTCGGCGACAAGCCAACCCTTCTCCACCCCCGGGTCCCCTCCCGCCCTGTCTAGAGGAAGTGACGAGTGTTTCAGCCGGCACTGCGTCTGGGAGCTGGGCTCCTCCCCTCCCCAGGGGCCCTGCCTGTCCTCCAAGGAGCTTCAAGCCGGCGCCCCAGCGGCCGCCTCGGCCTTGCGTCGTTACCTCCCTTCCAGCGTCGGGAGAGGACCGGGGTCATCCACACCCCCGGATGCACGAGCCGCTCCGACCACCAGGCTGCAGAGAAGGGCACCTCTGGGGTCCACCCCCGCCTCCCACACAGGGGCGACGCGGCCACCGAGCCGGCTGGGTGTCGCTGTCGCTACTCCGCTAGCCCCCCGCACTTCATCCAGGCTCCTCGGGGTGCGGTCAGAGGGTGCGGGGGAGGAGCCGACGACGGCCACGCCCCGAGGGAGGGTGTGCACGGGAGGACCACGTGCGCACGGCGGGGGTGCGGGGTGCCAGCCGCCCATGGCCACGTCCTGCTGCCCGGTCCAGGCCGGTCAGTGCCCGCGGTCTGAGCCTTGAGCTCGGAGTCCGGCTCCCATTGGCTTGGCCCCTCCCTAGGACGAGGGTCTGCACATTTGGTCTTCCGCTCCCCCTCTGTGTTTGGGGGCCTTTCCCTCTCAGGACCCCTGTGAGAACCAAGTCAGGTTATGTGCACGGAAGGGCTTTGGAGGCGATGAGTCCTCCAAAGCATAGAAATATCAGGCTCTTGTCAGGGGAAACCCACCCTAAGGAACGCGCGGCCTGTCATCCCTCCTCGAGGTGGCCCTGCCTTCCCCGCACCCCGTTCTCTTCCTTCCAGCCTGAGGGCCAGGCTGGGGAAGGGACGCGGGGCTCCGGTTTCAGCTCCGCCAGACCCCACGCGCCTCCCGTGAGGCCCTGAGGCTTTCACGGGGGTGAAGAGGCCGGTGGGCTTTGCGGTGGGAGGATCTGACCCACCCACTGACGGGGTCATCACTGCTCCTGTGACTCTTCCGCCGGCGTTCTCAAGCAAACAGAGCAAGTGCGCCACAGGGCAAAGCAGCAGGTGCGTGGGCACCTCACGTTCTAGAACGTTCTCTGTTCCTAAACATGCTCATGCACGTCATGCTGGGTGAGCACCTGCTTGCAGTCTGACTCTGTCCAGTCCAGCCCTGCCCTTGCTGTCCAGCCGCCAGGGACCCCACGGCAGGACCCCACTCTCTGCTCCTGGGCCGCGTGGGCATCAGAGCTGAGCCTTGGTGACTGGCTGGCATTTCCGCGGGAACTCCACCATCTCCTTCACAAAGCAGCACTTCCCTCCTCTATTTGTCCCGAATGGAACTCTCCAGCACCCCCAGTCCTGCACGTGACCAGGGAGCACGTGCGTTCACGCCCGTTTCCATGGCACCGAGTCTGCGATGTTCCCGTGTAGACCAAGCTCAAAGACACAGGAGACCCAGGGGCCACCGGTGACCCCCTGTCCTTGCCGCCTTTTCCACGAGCCTCCTTGGACACAGGGAGGCCGCGGGGGCTGAGTTTATGCTCAAAGACCTGACTAACTTGCAAACCCACATGCCCGTGGAGGCAGCAGCTGCCTATGGTGGTGTTTAGTGGAGGAGACTTCACCGGCTTCTGCTTGTTTATTCTACGAACAATTGTTTATCTCCTCCATGGAGGGGAATGGTTATTTGTCAAAGACCAGTGCACTTTTGCCCTCGTTGCTGAAACACAGCACCAAGTAGCCCTAGATGACATTTTCTTTCACTGCATTTTGGGCCGAGCTGTGTACATGAACGAGACGGCAGCATGACACAGCTTTTGGAGGACAATGGCTGTCTCTGAATAAGCCTCGTTTGTCATTTTTGTATGTACTTGGCTTTCCTTGCTGTTCAGAGACCCAGCCTTTCCCAGAATATTGTATTTCTATTTACTGTTTCTTATGTGGCCTCTTTCCCACCTCCTCACTCCCCTGCCTAACTCTAAAAAGTTGGAACGGGAGAAAAAAATCTGCACATATGAATTCCTTACTTTTCCAGTTTGCTTGCCTTTGTGTCAGCGTTTGCAGCTTGCACAGCACCATGGGGGACGCAGGTTTGCAGGAGACAGAGTCCTGGCCTCGGAGAGCCCCCCCGGGCAGAGGGGCCAGCGGGAGAGCCGAGGGGACACGTGAGCAACTGCAGGTCAAGGGCACCAGGCCCTGGCGAGGGGCGGCCCCGGGAACGCAGATGGTCAGCCCTTCACACAGAAGCCAACCACGCATCGCGCTGAATTTCCAAACACAAGCTGACGACTGCCTGGCGGGCCTGGAGCCATGACAGGCTGGTGCAGACAGATGTCCCCTGCTGTCCCCTGGGCCACAGCTCCCCCTTCCCTGTCTCCGGGCTGGCGGAGATGGAAGGGATGGAAGCTCTGTCAGACAGGAAGTAGTTGATCTCCTGAGCACATTTTTCAAAAGTGGCATGTTTTCCAGAAACCGCCTTCAGAGGTAACGCGTTGGCATGGCAACTGTGAAGGTTAGGATGACAAGATGTTAGCAGAGGCAGAGGAGCGCGAGGCTGGTGAGCAGGAGGGGGGGTGGTGTGGACAGCGTGGAGCCTCCCGCCCCCTGCGGCCCGTCTGGGTGGTGGCCCTGCGGGGCCCCTGGGGAAGGTCTGCTTCCTCCTCTCCTCCCGGCCGTGGCTGGGCTTGGACTCCCGTGTTCCCAGGAAAGAGGGGGCGGAGGCCCACAGAAGTGCTGGTTGTGAGACTGGGGGCTCAGCCTCACCAGGCACAGGCCTGATGGGGGCCCCGGACCCCTGGAAGGAGCCCGGGCCAGGCGGAGCTAATTGCCCTGAAGGCACAGGAGCCGTTTGCAGCTGCCAGCCGGGGAGTCCAATACCTTCCCCATCGTGGGGTCCAGTGTGTGTCTGGTCCCCTTGACCTGGGACTTGTCACAGCAGAGACTGTGCGATGCCAGACACACAGACACACTCCCGGGGCTGTGACCACACGCCTCTCAAGCTGCGGCCCAGGAGGAGCAGTGAGCACCGGCCCCTCCGTCTGGCACGCACGGGCTCTTCTGAATCACACAGTTACCCAGCCGGCCAGCGGGGGGCCTGGGAGAAGCCAGGCTGTCCTGTTTCTGGCCTTGCCCTCTCCCTGCACCCCCGGCCCTTCACACCCCAAGCGAAGGCAGAAGGATACGCAGAGCCCCCTTCCCTGCCCTGGCCTCATGTGAAATCTAACAGCTCCCTGTGGCTTTTTCTGGGGAATTTGTGTCTCATGCTTCCCCGAGACCTTGGCTGGGTAGGGCTGGTAAGGGGTCATAGCCATCGCGCCGCTGAAAACCCGGCTTCCCCCGAAGGCTCGGATTCCCTGCTCCAGGGCCTCCATCCCTGAGGACTGTCAGCTCCACATCCCCGTGGCAGAAACGTTGCTCCCATCAGCACAGGCGGCCTGGAGCCATGGCCTTTCCTCTCCACCCTGGACTCCCTGCAGCGGGAAAGGGGACCTGAGTGCCGAAGAGGCCACGAAGGCTCCCCCGGGGGAATTTGGGGTGAACCATTATCAGTCAAAAGGAGACGGACAGACACCGCAGGCCCAAGAGGCATTCCACACACAAGGGGCAGTCTGCAGGGCTGAACCCAAGCCCCTGACTCCCAGCGTCCTCCTCCTCACAGCACAGGTTCAGCCGGAACCCTGCACGGGGTGGGTCCAGGTCCTCACCGCGGGGAGCAGAGACGCGCCTTATCCCAAGAAAGGCTCCTCGGGGAAGGCCACACCCCCTTGTCCTGGAGGCGCTCGTGCTCATGACTTCAGGCAGGCGGGAGCTCTGCGCTGCTCTACTTGCCCAGACTAGTGAAATCTGAAGGACCTCCCTTTTCATCAGGACATTTTCTAAAAGCACACGAATCTTCCAAGTTTCCCAAGGAGGCCTGAAAGGACTGAAAACACAAGTTTAATACAATGAGAGCATTAGGCAGAGTTCCTACTAAACATCTAAGGAGCCCCAAGAGTGCACAGACATCCTTCATAGATACTGCATACGACAAGGGGGTTTGTGATCTGGGTCCCAGTGACATCAACACGCTGAACGTTCACAGTCAGTGGCAAAGGCCCAGGGCCATGTGGATGGCATCACAGATGGACACAGGCTGATCGGAATGTAGGACACCAATTTGATCAACTCGAGTTAACTGCTGTTCTTTGGAATTAAATAAATGACAAAATTCAAGTTGCTGTTCAAACTGGTTTTGAAAAACCCTGATGTTGTGGCTTATGGCAATTGTGGGCCTCCTCAGAAGTCCCAGGTCATGTCAAAATAACCTCATATATATGGGCAAGCTGACCAGATCTTATTAAGCTTTCCATTTTAATTCAATTATGCAGTATAATATAGAGTTTATCTTGTTCTCTATTTAGTGTGTAAATGTACACACTAGCCTATTCAAATTTAAAGCACTGCAGTCTCCTTACTGTCATCATCAGTACCACCATCATCAACATCATCACCGCCATCACCATCATCACCATTATCATCATCAACATCACCATCATCACCATTATCATCATCAACATCATCATCATCAATATCAGCACCAGCATCACCATCATCACCATTTACATCATCATTGCCATCAACATCGCCACCATCAGCATCGTCACCATCAACATCAGCATCAGCACCATCACCACCATCACCATCACCGTCATCACCATTATCATCAGCATCCTCACCATCACCACTATCATCAACATCGTCACCACCGTCATCATATCATTACTTGAGAAGGGACTGTAAGACCTCCCAAATGCCCTCTCACTCACTGTATCTCATGTTTCCTTCTTTGCCATGCCACCATCTTGCATGAATAAGGTTCTCACACAGTGTCTCTATTTCAAAACACAGAGGAAAAGCAAGCCTTACCGGACTCACCCTCCTGAGTGACACAAAGCATGCAGAATCTTAACAGAAGACCCTTCAAAAGTAGATATCCAACACTGACCTTTTCTCTGACTCTATCCAGCCTTGGGGGGTGGGGGGTCAGCATCCAATGTAACAGAGAGAAGCTAACTGAAAACTAGTCAGTAAGTGAATAACTCATTATTGGAAATTAACTATGACGTTCAGACCAGAGTCTGATTGTACTGTTCCCTGAGGGTTCCTGGTGTTATGGCACATTGTGGTATCGCAGACCTAGATCCCTGGGGTGGAGTTACGTTACAGCGAATGTTCCATCTAGCCTACAACACAGGGGAGGAGAATAAAATGAACAACAAAACTATATGAATCTGAACTGTCTCAGATTTTTCAGGGAGAAAAAAATCAAAGACTCCCAGACATTGAGATTTCAACTGAGCTAGAAAAGAACTTGGAAAATAATGAGGTGCCCTCTCTTCTTTTCATCCATCCATCCATCCATCCATCCCTTTATTTACGTACGTACTTGAGAAACCCTTTTAAACACCTTACGTGCATCAGGACTGTGGAAACGAGAGGTAAGGCAAGGGACCTGCCCTCTCTAAGGGTCTGAGACCTGAAGAGAGAGGGACAAACAGTGACATTTGCAGTACTAAACAAAAACAGTATCGAACGTTCATTGCGAATTAAATTTTGCTCCCGGTTCTGTCCTAAGGACTTTACCTAGACTATCTCATTTAATCCTAACAAGATGGGCAGTATTATTAGTATTACCCTTTATACAGTGAAGAACAAGGCACAGCAAGATACAAAACTGAAGCTAGGCTGCATTTCTAGGAGTGTCAGTGGGGCTGAATTCAATGCAAGTTTGCCTGGATTCAACACCTGTGCTCTTACCCTACATGTCTGTCTACATGATGGGGTCTTCGGTTCATTTGTCCATTATGAGTGATTTGTTGAGCTCTGGGTGTATAGGAATACACGAAATAGCCGCGGTCCCTGTCCTTGTTTTGCTTGCAATTATGATCTACAGAAAGCTCTCAGAGACAAGAACATCACAGAAGAAGACCTAGCCCCACTCCCTTCACTGGAATCCCCTCTAACCCTTCCAGTCTCTCTCCAAGCCTTTGCTTGACTTGGTTCAGATTTAGGTGATTTAGGGTTTAGGAGAGATTCCTGTCACTCGTGATTAGAATTATCCATTGGAGGCAACTGTAATTGGGGAAACGTCATCTGTTTTGTGAAGGTGAAATTTCCCTATAATTTCTACCTCTTGGTCTTTGCTGGCTCGGCCCTCTGATCCCCCACAGACTGTATCGGCAACTTCTTTCATATGATAACTCGGGAAATTTTTGGAAACCGTTCTGAGATTTCTTACATACCCTTTCTCTTTCTTCTCCAAGATAAATATTAAAAATGCCCTCTCTCTTTCATCTTAGAAGTGGTGTCAGAATGGCCAGGCCCTGAGGATGGATGGAGGTCGGTGATGTTCCCGTAAAACGAGGTTATGAACTTGGTCCAGGACTGACTTTGGGGACACAGTGAACCTTAGGACACACAGCGTGAGCATTTGCTTCTGGACGTTTTCCGGGGAGCCTGACTTAACGGGGTCCACGGCCTTTGAGGCTCATGACTCAGGAGGAAGATGACTGACAGGACTCGTGTAAAACTCCAGATGGTGCCTGAGCACTGCAGGAGGTCTGACCTTAAACTTACCAGAAAGAAAACGAAGTTTTACATTAGTATGAAGCAGTATTTTCTCAGGACTCCGGGACAGGCTGTGGAGTCAGTTTGTCCGAGTCCAAAGCCCACCGTGTGATCTTTAGGTAATGACTCAGTTTCTCCAGGTCTGATTTTTCTCCTTCAGGAGAATTCAGTACGTTCTGTGGTGTGTGTGTGTGAGTGTGTGACATATATTTTTAGTACACATACACACACTTATATAACACTTGTGTAAGTGTTTGGTTGACGCAATATTAGCTATTATATTTCAGCACAAAATCACTCAGAATTTCAGTCAGCTGGGACTCCGAGATCTTGCTGCTTCACGATATTGTGTTTTGTGCATTTTATCCTCCGAACTTCTCTGCTCGTTTCCCCCTCTCATTTCCTCTGGTTGGTGTCAGCTCATGGCTCCCGTCATTCAGCTTATGTGGAATCTTGGTTTGTCATTCAAGTATTAACTCTGCCTTGAAGATATACCTAAATTTGGAAAGCTTATATTATTAATTTTTGTCCGAATATCATATTTCCTTGATTCTTACATGTACATTTTCATATCGTAATGTTTCTGAGGAAAGGGTGCATCTCACATACAACATGAGTCATGTTTTTTCCCTGAAAAATGAGTATAAGATCAGGGCTGTGTTTTCCATCTCATGACATCGCATCGCACAGATGAGAAATGCAGTGAGTTATTTACGAGCAGGATGGTAGCGGGTTGCAGCCAATGGCACGTCTCCAGAGCAATGGCTCCCAAACTGGGCTGCACGGTGGGACCACCCGGTGCTCATCAACACAACATACTGTTGCTCAGGGCCCACTCCCTGGAGATCCAGGTTAACCACAGACCTCCCGGGGGATCCTGACACCTCAGCTGCAGGCTGAGCCGGTGTCGCCTGCACATCACCCCACTTGCGTCGTCAGAGCACATATAACGGTTGTAGATCGTTGCTGCCAGGACACACTGTGGCCTGTGTCCTGACCCTGACGGGAGGAACGCGTTTGCAGCACCTGCTTTGTCTGTAGAAAGCGCTCACGGTGCACTGGACGGGCCGCGTTGATTTCAACCCACTAATCAGCAGTCCTGGGCTATCGTTTGCCCACATGAGTCCCTGATGCTTCGGCTTCAGTGATGATTATAAGCTTTGCCTCCTTTTCACCACTTGATCCCACTAGAAACGCACAGAAGGAGCAGCTGCGGGGTCTGGGAGGGAACCTGGGGTCTAATCCTGCCGTTGCCGCTACTGAGGACTTGATGGCCCCTAACTTGGGGACCTTGTGTGTGAACGGGGGGGGGTTATATGAACAAGGCGCTATTTAAGGACCTCTGTCCCACATCTTCTCACTGCACACACTGTGCTGTGGAGCTATCACCCCGTTACAGCTTTACGATGACTCAACTTCTGACTGCTCTGTCCACAGAAAGGACGCTACCTAAAACACGGCAGTGTGGCCCTAGCCAAAGCCAGACCCGTCTCCCCAAGCCCAGGCCGGTCCTGGGAAACCCCGGTCAGCTTATCCCTTCAGGAGAAGCGAGGCTGGTGCGGAGCAAAATCCAGGAACCCTAGCGGCCAGGTGACACTCTCGTCGACTGAAAGAAAACGCACAACGTGAGAGTCGTGAGTTAAGTTTTATTTGGGGCAAAACGTGGACTATGGCCCGGGAGACAGCATCTCAGCTAGCTCGGAGGAACCGCTCCAAAGAGGCGGGGGAAGGTCAGCGTTATGTACGATTTTAGAGAAGGGGGCCCGTGCATCAAGCACACGTGGTGGCAGAGGCCGGCTGCTGGTCACAAGGAGCAGACGTCACTGCTCATGATTTTACTGCTTTTCTAAATACGACAAGATGCAAGCATTGGGCTCCTAAAATCTTCTCCTGAAAATATCTAACTATCTGAAGGCCTGTTCTGCCAGCTTTTCCCAGAGCACAGAGGGCCTCGTCCCTGTTCTCCACCCTGAGCTCCTTTCAGGGGGTGCTGAAGGTCAGCAGCTGCAGCGGCTCATGATTTAATCCTTGTAGAGGCAGATGGCAAGGGCCGATTTGTAGTCCCACAGTTGATTTGGGTTCCCCTCCCCACGGGCCGGCTTATTCACAACTGACCCTCCTCCTTCAGAGCAAACGAGAGCTGCCCGTGCACCAAGGGAGACGCAAAGCTTCCCCCGTATCAGGGGCTGCGGATCCAGAAGCTGCCGCTTGGCCCAGAACAGGAGGCAAACGAGCCCCAGGCGGCCCTGCAGCTGGAGTCCCGCTGACCACATCCCCTCCCCAGCACTGCAGCCCGGAGGGAGTCACGCACCTGCCTGCCTGCTTCAGGCACGCACATCCAGACATACTTGCTATAGTGCCCTGCTGACTCTGTGTACCGGGCCTGTTTTAGTTCAGCCCCGAGTTTTGCACGTAAATAAACATCCTGCGTGCAAGGTTCTGTGAGGAGCAGGGTAAGAGGGACAGCAGGGCTGGCGTGGTGGAGCCGCCTGACCAAAAGCAATAGGAGAATGAAGTCACGTGCCTACCACATCCCCCTCTAATGGAAACGGTACTATCACGTAGCATTTAGATGTCATCTGTCACCTTGACAGGAACGTGGCTCAATACACTTAGAGAAATTTTCCAAGTATTTAAGCTGTGTAAATGCAGCAACAGACGGCTACAGCAAGGCCCCAAGCCGTGCCTGCAGCGGGAGGTGGAGCTTCCCACCTGCACAGGCGCCCTGAGCTCCCCCCCCACCCCGAGGCTGCTGGGTGTGGAGGGAGCCCAGCACACAAGCCACACCTTTGCGGCTCCCACCAGCGCCCGTGGGCTCTCCTGCCTTCTCCCTGGGGAAAGCCTGGGCACAGTGGCGGCAGGGACCACACGCCAAGTCCGCACCAGGGCCCTTACACGCGTGCCCACTCCTGCCTGTCCGACAGCAGTGTTTTCACCTCCGTTACACGGAGAACACGGAGGCTCACGGGGTTGGCAGGTTCGGGGACCAGGACCCCGCCGGGGCCAGCCCACCCCTGCCTTTCCGGGTGTAACCCTGAGCCCCACACGCCGCAGCTCCCGGGCCCCGGCCCTGCCCGGCTTTCCCGGGACGGAGGCCCAGCCCAGGCTGCATTTTCCCTGCAGGATTATTTTTAAACAGCTATTCAGGCTGTGGCGCCCGAGGCAGCTGCACCACTTTCTCTCACACTAATTAAAGCCAACTCGATTCTCCTTAGCATATGAATCAAAGCGCCCTGGGAGTAGGTGGTGCTGGTACCGCCCTCCTGGGCTCCCCTCAGCCGCCCCGGCGCTCGTGCCCAGGCAGACGGAGGCTGCACAGGTATCACCTTCCCGTGGGTTGCGGCCCACGAAGGGTTGCAGATCGCACACGGTCCAAAAGCGGCTTGGAATCCACACCAACTGGGAGACAGATACTTCTGCTGGAACATCAACAAAACAGAAAATGCGGGGCTCGCCCCTCCCTGGATCCTTGGGATTCAAAACTGAAGAGGTTGCTGGAGATTCATCTGGCTCACAAGACTGGAGGAAGTTCCCCCCAGAATGAGGCACCCTGGGTTTCCTGTTTCCCGCAAAAGTCCTGTGGCTGGTGCTTCTCTGTATCATTATTTTGGGAGATTAAGACCAACTCATGTTCTGAGGTTGCTGTGAACTCGTATGCTGTGGATTATGTTGAATACAATGACTGAGTATGTTTTGAAACGAAGCAGGGAGGTGCTGAGGACGATAGTGCCATCACACCCCTTGGCGAGAAGCCTGGACCTTTCTGATAGCCAGTCAATGTAAAAGGATGTGTATTAGCATTAGCGATTGGAAAAGCGTAGGTAGCTGAGTGTACCACATGAGTATTTTCCTATAAACGAACCCTCCGCATCAGTCTTTAATTATCTCCCTTTTAAGAATCACAGAGAAGAGATCGTGCAAAAGGTCTGAGGGTTTTGCGGCCTGGGGTCTGTAGACAAGCAGAGGGTGTTCAGAAATGAATTCCCGCCCCCGCGGCATGACACGCATCCCTCGGACCCAAACAGTCCCCTCCTGCCAGGACCCAGGGAAGCGAGCCTCAGCTGCTCCTGGAAACCCTTTATTCTTCCATCACGCAGGGGTTGGAAAGCCCTTGGGGAGGATTTCGAGGCGCCCAGAGTCTCAGTGGGCCACTCTGCCAGCTCAGACCCTTCATCTTGCCGCACGCCGTTTGCTCAGGGTGGACCCAGGTGTTAAATCTTTCCTGTAAGTGGCCCCTCAGTTATATCAGCACCAGGGACGCTGACTGAATAAGCCAGAAATCATTCTTGGTGACCCAGATACCTCCTGTCTGTCCAGGGAGAGCAGACACCGTATCAGGGATCCTTCTGCTGTGTCCGGTACCTTCTGCAGGAGGGGGTGGAGCCTGCCCGCGCTGCCGGCAGTGGGGGCCCCTCCTCACCTCTCTCCCAGGGGCACATCCTCCAAATGGGGGAGACTCGCCCCCAGCCAGGGGTGCACTGGCAGCCCAGCTCCCCTGCCTTGTCCGACACTGGGTCTCAGCACACGTAGACCCCAGAGCCACATTTCCAGAGGGGTTCCCAGATCCCCTAGGAGCCCAGGGAGGTCAACGAGGCCTCAGCGTGAGCCCTGCAGGCCTCTGTCCGGAGACGGTGTCAGTTACAGAAGCTGGTGGTCCCCAGGCAGAAGCAGGAACCACAGTCTCCAGAAATCAGAATTCGTGGACTGGGACCCGATCTGAGTGATTTGGGCAAAACTCGTGGAATGAGAAGCTCCACCAGGACGATCTGGGATCTGGGGGGCCGTTTAAGAGAGCCCCGTGTTGCTCAGGAGAGGGACGAGCCAGTCTACACTGGGTCCCAAGAGCCTGGAGGACACGTGGTGGCCTGGGTTAGTCCCCTCCCGGCCCCAGAGCATCTGCACCGATGGTAATTGCCCAGCCGTGAGGTCCTAGTGTGATTAACCAGGTCAGAACCCTGACCGCTGAAGGACTTGCCATCCCTGCCAGGTTGGCCCCAGATGAGGCCACATCAGAGGGTGACTGGCAGCGCCCATGTGGCCTGGACACTGCTGCCCACTGGACGTCACGGCCACTGAGCTTGCGTCACGGAGACGGCAGGAAAAGGAAGTCATGACTCCGGGGCTTGTTGCAGAGCTCAGAGCTGGGGAGAGAGCCTGAGGGAGAGGGGACCGTCTGAAGGGAACACGACAGGGACATTCAGCTGGTCTCGGGCTCCTGGTGGCGCAGCTGGGAACGTGGCCCCTTTACTAGGTAGCAGCTCTGGGTCGTGAGAACATAGGGTCAGGCCCATCCAGGAAGGGCTCCGAGAGACGCAAACCCACCTGCTCTGGGGGAGATGCAGGCTGAGCCCCCAGCGACTTCAGGGGAGACGGAGCCACAGCCCAGAACGAGGACCGGGAGGTGTGGAGAGGGGTGGACTCCTGGGAAAAGGCAGAGCAACTCCTGTGGCAGAAATGGGGGGGTCAGGGGGGCGTGACGTGATGCTAAGTTGGCAGTTTGAAGCCGTTCCCTGCCCTGTGCCGGCGGCTTCACACCCCACCTCGGAGCGGCTCTGTGGACCCAGCTCCGTGTTAGGGATCCTCTGGGGGGAGAGCACACAGAGCAAGGTCACCCGTGACAGAGGAGCCTGGCAACCTGCTGGCTGGTCCAGGAAGCATCTGGATGAGCTTGAGCCCTCATTTGCCCCTCCCCACCCCCCAAACACAGAAATCTCAGAAATACTTGGAAGAGGACTCGGTTTCCCACAACAGAAAAGATGAGGCCCAGGTCCCACGACTGGGTTTCCAAGGGAAAGAGTTGACCAGAGGCTGGAAGACACAGGGAGGCCTCAGTGTGGAACCAGTTCAGCAAGAAACAGAGCAAGTCACCACGTCAGGGGCACCTGGCAGAGCTCTGCTTCGGCCGGCAGCCATAGAGCAGCGCCACCTGCGCCCTCACCTTGGTCTCCACGGTCCAGGTGGGCTCTCCCTGGAGGCTTCAGGGCAGCTTGCGTGGGGAGGCCCCTTCCAGCCCTAGGGGGACTCCTGGGGACTCGGGGAGCGGCCGAGGCGCCCGTGAACAGCTCAGATAAAGGGGAAGTAAGTCAGCCTCCCCGTGTGCTGTGCGGTCAGCTCCTGGGTTAAAGGTAAAACACTTTAATTTCCCAGCCTCATCGGTTACTAGATGACCAAGTGATGCACAAGTGTAAGATGCATGATGACCTTTCTCATTCAAAACACATTTGGTCAAAATCTGCCAAGTCCTTCAAAAGTTGGGACGCAGTTCTTAGTATTTTCATTTTATTATAAATACATGTTCGATTAACAAAATACTGATCATCCAAAAAGTACTTTGACTGATGACAAGGTCGGTGTCCCAGGGAGCATTTGTCGGGGTGGGGAGTTGCCCCAGGTCGGCATGGACTTAGGGGTACGGCTCGCTGGCTGGCCGTAGGTTCCACCAACAATGACCAGACCCTAGGGGTCCTGTCTTTCCGCTGCAATAAAACCAGCAAGGATTTGTCTTTCTCGGCACCAAGCTCACAATCAGAACGTGTTCTCCCAGCCACTTCTCGGGACTTGAGGACAAGAGAGCCTTGTTTCTTGTTTGGCTGGGAGGTCAAGGTCCACCACAGTGGGCGTGTGGGTTTTCCCATCTCAGAAGGCTCTCCTGTGAATGTTTCTTCAGTGCCTGGTGCTGCGTCCTCCCTCCGGGCAGAAGCCTGTCACCATTGTGGGCAGACGTCTGTCCCTGCGGTTCCCACGCCCTCTGGCCCTCCGCCCTCACTCCATCTCCGTCTCCGAGAAAAACTTCCTGTGACAGCTCCTGCTGACTCTACCAAAGCGACACCATGAAACGGTTTTGCCCAAAATGAAACACACACAAGTCCACATTTGTCGTTCCATGTTGGTGTGTGTCCATCTGCACTAACTGACTGAGTGGGAAATGTAAATTTGGTCCTCAGTCTCTGATGCAGTTTAAGAATTCATGGCTGACAATGAAGAATTCGTGGTGGCACCTACTGAAGGGGGAAGAGGGATAGTGACCGCTGTGCTGGACATGTGGGGAAACAGGAGACAGAGCAGGCAGGCCGGGTTAATAAGCAAACATGTGTGATTGACCAGTGCCACTGCCCGCCCCTTCCTTGCCGCTGGGTCAGCTCGAAGTCAGGCAGGAAGCAGGGACACTCGGGAGGTGGGCGAGGCCCTGCCAGCCTCTGACCCCAGCAGGGACCAGGAAGGACACAGGTGCCTGGTCACCCCACACCTCCGTCCCTGCACCCCTGTGCCCTGTGGCCCGGGCAGCGCACAGTTAGATGTGATGCAGAAAAGGCCGGCCCCTCCACACAGCTTCCCTTCATTCCTGGTCAAGAGCAGGAAATGTTTCACTTACTGAGCTGGGAAGTGACTAATGTGACGGTGCGTGAGCGTGTGCATGTGTGTATTCAAGTGTGTGTACCTGTGAATGTGTTCTTATGTGTATGTATGTGTATAGGTGCGTGTGAGAGTGCGTGTTTGTGTGTATGTGAAAACGTGAGGGTTTGTATGCAAGTGTGCAAGTATGAATGTGCATTTGTGTGTATGTATATGTGGGTGTGTGGGCATGTGTGTGGGCATGTGTGTATTCAAGTGTGTGCATGTACATGAATGTGTGTACACCTGGGTGTGTGTGTATATGTGAGCGTGCACGTGGGATCTGGAGGAGTGGCCGCCCTTTTTCCCCAGAACGAGGGCAGAGAATGGCCGAGAGCCTGCGTTCTAAGCCTTTTGCCTCCTGCCCCCAGAGGAAGAGGAATCAAAGATGCATCAGACGACCTTCCTTGTTGCAGGCGTGTGGCTCCAGGTTGCTGGGCTTTCATTGAAATCACCTCCTTTTCGGTGGCCTGAGCTGTGGGTTTCATGATTACGTGGGAAGCAGGTTTCTGTCCTGGTGAGTGGGACAGACGCCAGGACACGGCAGAGCCAACGGGGGCCAAGGGTGCTCACGTGGAGCCCACAGCAGGGAGGGTCGCATTGCTCAGGGTCCAGCTTGGCGTCTGCAAAACCCGCCAGCACTGCGGGGGATTCACTGGGAAGGGAAGGCAGGGGTCTCGGGCGGCCTGCGATCCAGGACCCCTCAACCTTCAGACGAGAGTGCAGGTTCCACGACGAGAGAGGATCCAGGAAAAAGAACAGAAGGAGGCAGGATCGGCTCTCGAGGAATCCAGACGGTTTTCAGAAATCGGATCAGCAACGTGGAAAGGGATCTTGGAATGAAACGGTGTCACAGGTGTGCCGAAGGGTCTGGGACAGCGCCTCCAGGAGTTCCTGCCATCAGCCTTCAGGAGCGCGGGCTCTCATCTGGACTCCCCTCCCTGTGGTGTCACGTGGCTGGTCTGTTCTACACTGAATCTCACACGCACATACGGCGGGAGGTGGGTGCATGGAGAGACCCCGAGGGCAGCTCCACTCAGGACTCGGGGTTCCCAGAGAAAGAGCCACGACGTCTCGCTCTTCCGGGGTCCACGCCTGCCCTCCCTGTTCTGCCACGGGTGGAACCCATCCCCTCACCTGCGCTCCCTGGTGTCCCTGGAAAGACACGAGTGTTCCCATCTGAGGGTCCATGTCTGAGCTGTGAACTCACTTCAGTACGTGGTGGTGGAGCTGGTCCCCACGTGGTGACGTTTGCAGACCAGACCCTGCTATCGGGTGAGGACAGGTGTCCCCCCCGGGCCCCTGCCCGGAGGCTGGCTGCTGTGAGAGTCTCCTCTCCCACTGGGAAGATGGGGCCTCACCCTGGCCAGGGCGCCACGCTGCCGTCCAGCCGCACTGGCTCCAGGTGCCCTGCACATGACGCTCGGCCCCTCTCCAGGCACCACGCACGGCGGTGGCTCAGCTTGGAAACTGGGGCTCCGTCCCAGCCGTGCCCTCATTCTGCCACTCCTGCAGCCTTTGCTGAGAGGTCTTGTTGTGCAGCTCCCCCAGAGGAATAGCACACAGACAAAGGGATTTATGGAAAAGTCAGACTGCTTCCCCTGTCCTACACACAAGGCCTTCAGTCACGGGCATCAGGCTGCTCAGGCAGGCTTCTTCCCGTTAAGTCATCCCAGCGTCTGGCTGAGCTTCTGTAGAAGCCTCCTCTTCCCCTCCATCAGGCTCTGATTCTGAGACCTCCCTTACTCGGAGTTGGGAATCACAGGGCAGACCTCCTGTTTCGAAGGCACCCTCCTCCCTGGCTCGGCAGCCCCTCCGAACCCCTCTGGCCCCCGAGGACGGCCGCAGCCCTGCCAGCCCCGAAGGTCTCTGGGTCAGAGGTGATGAGGCTCTCCCCGGCCCGGGCGCGGCCGTGGCGCTGACGTGGACGCCCGTGCATCTCCGTGCAGAGGACGGCGACCTGCTCCGCACACCCACACCTGTGACGGTTTACAGGTGAGGCGGCCGCATCTCCACGTCCTGCTGCCCCGCGGCCCCAGTGACCCAGCCCCCCGCCAGGCCACACCGCTCAGCGTGGCGCAGCAGGTGGGGAGAGACGTCCAGGCCAAATCCCAAGGCCGGCCCACAGTTCCTGGGGTCGCGGGGAGCCGCGGCTCCTTCTGTACTTAAGAGGAGAGTGTCTGCGGTCACGGCAGGAGGGGCGTTGCCTTCTGGGCGGCCCAGCGATGTGCTCAGAAGTGAAGTCCAGGCTCTCCTGGCCACGTGGCCCTCGGGGGACCCCCAAGACCCAGCACTGTCCAACAAGGCCCCGAGGGGGAGGCCGAACCTTCACCCGAGAGCCCCCCCCCCCCCGCTCTGTGTGTGCACTCACAGGGTCCCAGCTGCTGACCACACGGGTCAGAAAACAGGAAAAGTCAGTACCAGGCACTGGGAGTTTCAGGCACCAGATGAGGACATTTGTGCAAACCTAGTTTTCAGGGATCACTTCACCACCCACCAGATTTCCTGGGTCAATGGCGAATACAAAGCTTTAAGAACGAAATCACTTCCTGTGCTTCTGAAGGTGATATTTTGTTCAGAGTTTAAATGGACTCTTTGAACATTTTGCTCAGCGGACAGAAAGTGAGACGAGCCCTGGCGCCCTCTCCTCGTCACCACCGCCCTTCTGGATTCACCTTGTTAGTGGTAAATGGCCTGTCTGCTCGGAGGCAGGATGTGCTTCCCACCCTCTCTGATGCCTCCTCTTCCTTCAAGCTCATGCTCCGGGACCTCCCGCTGCAACAGAGTACACGTCTACACACCTAGGAATAGATTTAAGGGCCCGAAACAGACTTTCTGGTTCGCAGCGTCATGATATGCCGTGGAAACTGCCGTGTGCGCCAAGCTGGGCCCTCATTTAAATAAAGCATCAGATCAGAACATCTTCATTTTCTTACATCAAGTTTGCTGTCAACATCACCAAGGCCACAGGTCAAATTTAAAATACCACACTGTACACTTGGTCTGGAATCAGCTTGATAAGATTAATTCATATTCTTATCCTTATTAAGAAACTAATGCTGAACTAGTCTAAATAAGAGGCTTTGACACAAGAGCGGGGACTTTATCTGGGTCTATTTACTGTCTCACCCATGGCTGAGTTTGCATGTGTGTCTTCTCAGCTGCATTATATCCTTGGAACAAACGGCCTTCCAACATCAGGTCACCAAATGGTCTACCTTAAATCAATAAGGTCTTTCTTGAAATACCGCTGCCCTGATCCTTGAAAGGCAGCGAAGCAACGATCTGCTCGTCCGTTCTCAGGGGCTCACAGTGAACTAAGCGGAAACACTAAATACGACGAACTCAGCAAAGAGCTGTGAGCAGTGGGGCCTCAGACAACCTAGACCTCCTCCAGCGAGGGAACCTCAGGAGGGCTCTCAGTGTACACCTCCTGTGATGCACACCCCCTAATACACACCCCCCCATGCACACCCCCCTCCCCCTCTCCGTGACAGAGGACCCAGGAGATCTTACAGAAGCTTCTTGATCACCAGAACTCAGCTCCCCATAGCAACAAATCCCCAAAGAGCTGACTTCAAACACAGCTTACAAATTCTTAATATACAGCCCTTGGGCCATGATTTAAGGGAACAATTCAAATATGGTCCAGGTAGACAGAAGCCAGCAACAGTATTCTTGGGAAGAAAGCAGGCCAGAATAGAACTTCCCTGTTCAAAGATGGATGATAAGGGGGTACCCTCCAGCAAGGAACCTATAAAGGGTCTTTATCAGAAAAAGAGGGGGAGGGGAGGAGGAGAGGGAGGGGGAGGACTGAGAACAAATTGGATATTAACAAGACAGGTGAATGGAGAATATGAGGCAAGAAAAGATGATCTTAAGTATAACGGACATCTGGGCATCAGAGACAGAGTATCTACAAAGACAAGAATCAACCAGCCTCAGACTTATCCTCGGTAAGGACAGATGCGTGAAGGCAGAGGGACATCATGTGCAGAGAAAGGAGGAGAAGAAGACCTGCCCTCATTACACACCCTGCCCAGGTGTCACCTGTATGCACAGGCGACAGAGCGGCTGCATCTCATATACAACCTCGGGGATTAAAGCCCGGGGAAAACTTCCTTAAACATCTGCTTAACTTCAGAGTGTAATCCAGTGAACCCTGGATGAGAACAAAAAATTTACACTTTTCTCTCCCTCTTCCCTTCCTCTCCTTCTTATTTTCTTGAAAAATATTTATTAGTTCTCTTCCCTCCCTTCCCTTGGTCTTTCTTGAAACGGTGGGACCAGTGGGGTCTGCAGAGCCGGAGCCAAGAAGGTGATCACAGCTGACTAGAGGCTCCAGACTCACCAGAATTTTCTGAAAGATGGAGAACATAAAAGAATTCTGTTTTAGGAGAAGTGACAGAAGTTTCGACAACATAATGTAAATATAACTTTCATAGGCACTGGGAAACCAAAAAATTCATGTCACTCACTTTTTCCTGATATTCACTTTATTATGGTGGTCTGGAACTGAACCCACAGTATCTCCGAGGTGTGCCTGCACATTTTTTTGTTGTTATATCACAGCATATCAAGGCGAAACTGAATAACATCAAAGACAAAGAGAAAAATTTTAAAGCAACCAGAGAGAAAAAGACATACTACCACCAGAAAACAATAATTTAACTGCAACTGGACTGATAAACGCTGAGCTAAACTATCGTTCAACAGGGAGAGAGAAGCTATTTCCAGACAAAGACCAAAAGAGATCCACCTGCAGACCCCCATGAAATGACTGTGGAAGAACTTCATTCATTAAGAAGAAAATTAGAGTCAGAGAAAAAATGGGATTTGGTAGGAATGGGGCCAAGAAGCATATAAAAACAGTGGTAAATGTAAATAAACACTGACAGTAAAATCCATCATCATAATAACACGAACCATAATGACTATTAGGCGGTTAATAGCAATGTGAAACTAGCCCAATACCAGGGAGATGGCAGCCCAGGTGTCCCTACTTCCTTGAGGTCTTCAGACCAGGGTACCGGTTATTTCAGGTCTTGTTAAGCGGAGTGGGCTTGCTGAGACATTCACAGTCAGCACAGGAAGGGTAGACGGAGGACGTACAACTTCTAGCCTCCGAAGGAAAAGGGGGGACATTTCGGAAAACCTGATCATTTCCATAAGGGGTAAAAAACCCAAATCTAAAGAAAGGCAAGGCAGATCACGGCAAATAGAAGCACCAACAAAGCTGGCCGCAGGAAGTCCAAATCCACGAGGAATGCAGCAAACATACAAAGTAAACTCACCTGTTAGATGGACAGCAGAGCCCAGATCCGTGTTCTCACGGGAACCATCTGGATCCACGTGGCAGAGCCGACTTGCAACCCGGGAATCGTGTCCCAGACGGTCCCAGTACCGGGCTTTGAGAAATGGCTAAAGCCACGAGAGCAGACAGACGATCTGGGTCTAGAACATGCAGGATCTTCTTGCTCGGTGAACTCGTGTTTCGTGTGCTTATGCAGGCCAGAGTTGAGCCTCCCCTCTCCTCTTTGGTACGGGCCTCCTCCAGCCTCTCGGGCCCCGGGGAACAGAGCCTACAGGCTGCTACCCAGACTAAGCCCTTTGTTTCCTGTGTAGCCCCACGGAGCCCTGCCCGCTCCTCCATTCTCCGAGGGGGCTTGGAGAGGACACATTGACTCCTAGGAATGTGCCCCCAAAAACCTTCACCTAAATTCACAAAGATTCGTGTACACGGATAAAATAGCAAAAGTTGGGGGAAACCCAAATGTGGATCAACCAAGGCTTGGTTCATAAATCCTGGTAGAGCCGTACAACGCAGCTGTTCAAAAGAATAAAGTAGATTTGTAGTCACTGATGTGGAAAGACGTCCAAGACATATTATTAAGTAAAAGAAGGTAACAGAGTCACATGTATAACAGGATCCAGTTTCAGGAGAATTAATTCATATGCTGTCTTTGCTTCGGTTAAGGCCCAGAAAAACAAAACAGGAAGGGTATCTGCCGGCTCCGATTGTGGCTCTTTGAATGGAATGTGGGCAGGACGGTGGTTATGGAAATTTCTATTTTCCAATCTTTTCCCACTTCTCTATTGTTTTTTTCACTAGATTGTATTTATTGTACAGACAGGGGAAAAAAGTAATAAAGAGAGGGCTTTTTACTGTAAAGTTATCTTTATGTGAGTTTTTAAATTGCTCTTGTCCTTTGTAATAAGAAAGGATTTACCCTGACACCCTGGGCTTTATCTGATCTGTTTATCTACCCAGAATTTTCAGGATTATTACTCTTACACATCTAAGCAGTGCCAAGGTTTTTTTTTAATGGCCTTTTTGCAGGGAAGAGGGGTGTGGGCTGTGAAAAACGCACTTGGCAAAGCATTCCTTTTGTGTTGGGAAAGAATTTGTTTTGATTGTACACCACGGGGTAATTTTATTCCTATAATAGCACTCATAACTTCAAAGCTAATTTCAATTATCATAGTATTTATGAACAAAGCGACTTTTACCTTGATGAATAAAACCAACGAGATAATTTAAATAACATCTTCACAACCATCACCACCCTTACACCACGTCCATCGAGTCCTCTAAAAAGGTTTGTGTAGTGAACGAACAATAGGAGAGTGTTCACATCATTAGACCAAATCAGTATCTGAGGCAAGACCATCGGGCCGTCATCCCCAGAGTGCTGGCTACTGTTCTTGCAGTCACAGCTGCCCACGGGCCTCCGTCCTGAGCTGTGGCCCAGAGTGTGAACGGTCCTGCTCCTGCCCCAGGGATGCTTCTTCTTTTTCCTTTTCCAGCTTTCTTTCTTCCTTCCTTCCTTTCCTTCTTTCTCTTTCTTTCTTTCCTTCTTTCCTTTTCTTTCATTCTTTTTCTTTCTCTTTCTCTCCTTTTTCTCTTTCCTTCTTCTTTTTCTTTCTCTTTTTCTCTTTCTTTCTCTTTTTCTCTTTCTCTTTCTTTCTTCCTCTTTCTCTCTTTCTCTTTCTTTCCCTTCCTTCCTTCCTTTCCCTTTCTCTTTCTCTTTCTTTCTTTCTTCTTTTTTTGGTAAGGATGTTAAAGACAGCACTAATTTCCAATAGGTCAGGGCGATGGGCACCCAGGGGCTGCAATGCTCACAGCCATTGCTAGGGGATTCCTGGTGTGGGTCCCCAGTGACTCTGCCCCACCGCAGGGACGGAAGGAGGGGCAGTGATTACAATGTACATGGGACATTTACAGCCTCTCGAGCTTTGAGTCCGCTTTAATTTAATGCCTACGGTACCACATGACACAAGGTAATGCCCACGTTCCCTTTTCCAGGTGATGAAACTGAGACGTAGGGCAGGGACGAGGCTTCCCAAGGTCATGTGACCAGTCTGTCCACATGGGAGGAAGGCTGCAATCTGAACCCAGGCCGTCCACTTCCAGAGACGGGGTGCTCAACCGGAGACTCTGCTGTGTCCAGCGGAGGGTCACAGACTTGCTAAACATACCTGCCCTGCTGGACAGGGACGTGCGCGGGGGACAGTCACCACCTGCCGCATCGGAGCTCTGCCCGAGTTTGATGTCACAAGTGGCTGGACACGCCAGGCAGCAGCTGAGAGACACGGAAAGGGAGTGAGTGGGCAAGAGCCCCACTGGGAGGAAGGAGGGCGGAAGACAGAGCAGGTCAGGAGAGTGGGAAGTGGGCGTCGGAAAGGGAGGACACGGGGGTCTCCTCGGAGGCGGGCTCTCGCCCAAGGGAGGAGCCGGGCACTGGCACTGACCATCCGCAGGAAAGGCCACGTGGCTGGGCCCAGGGGCCGGAGGCGGGCTGGGTGCTGTCCCGTCCCCACCCACAGAGGCACTCGCTGGCCAGGATGTTCTGCACCTGCCTGACGGTCAGGAGCCAGCGGCGCAGACGCCAGGTCTGGCACTGGACGTCTCCTGGCCATGCGTCTCTGCCCCTCAAGGGCTCCCCGCTTCCTGCTCGGGGCCCGGACCTACCTCCCACTCCTCGGGCCATGGGTGCCCTGGTCTGTGGTCCAGGCACAGGGCGGGTGGCCAGGTAGGTCCACCTGGGCCCAGCTCTGCAGAGCTCATGCTTTTACATCAGCCCCTGGGTCTAGAGGTGGGGAGACCGTAGGAGGCCCCCAACTTGGGTGCCAGCTAGATTCCCCAATCCAGCTTTACCAAAGCGCCCCATTCTCTGGGGCTAGGAGGCACTCGCCCTGTTCATGGAGCTGATTCTCCAGCCTCCATTGGGTTTTTTCTCATCTCCACCAATTAGAACACAGGAGGAGGGTGGGCAATCTGTTCCCCCCAGCTCCATCCACAGGGGACACTTTCTCCTGCTGAAAGAACCACAGTTTTTAAAATTTTATTGACGTATAGTTGACTTACAATGTTGTGTTAATTTCTGCTGTACAGCAAAGTGACTCAGTTACACATATATACACATTCTTTTTCATATTCTTCTCCATGGTGGTTTATCACAGGATATTGAATGTAGCTCCCTGTGCTGTACAGCAAAGTGACTCAGTTACACATATATACACATTCTTTTTCATATTCTTCTCCATGGTGGTTTATCACAGGATATTGAACGTAGCTCCCTGTGCTGTACAGCAAAGTGACTCAGTTACACATATATACACATTCTTTTTCATATTCTTCTCCATGATGGTTTATCACAGGATATTGAATGTAGCTCCCTGTGCTGTACAGCAAAGTGACTCAGTTACACATATATACACATTCTTTTTCATATTCTTCTCCATGGTGGTTTATCACAGGATATTGAATGTAGCTCCCTGTGCTGTACAGCAAAGTGACTCAGTTACACATATATACACATTCTTTTCCATATTCTTCTCCATGGTGGTTTATCACAGGATATTGAACGTAGCTCCCTGTGCTGTATGTGCAGCAGGACCTTGTGGTTTATCCATCCTGTACACAATAGTTTGCGTCTGCTGACCCCAAACTCCCAGTCCGTCCCTCCCCCAACCCCCTCCCCCTTGGCAACCACAAGTCTGATCTCTGTGTCTGTGAGTCTGTTTTTCTTTTGTAGATACAGAATCACGATTCTGTTCCCATTTCTGCCCCCTCCCCATGTAATCTCATCTTCCTGCGGCAGGGGGTGCAGTGGGCCAGCCCAGCCGGGGTCTGCAGCCCTGGGGTCTAGGGCTCAGGACCAGAGGTGAGCCTCTGGGCACACAGCCGGTACCCCATCCGGTCACAGTTTAGGTCCTGCAGGGAGAACAGTTCGTCAGAGTACAGAGAAGGATCCCCAGTCCCGCGCTGGGGCAGGGCCTCTCCCTGGGGCCGGCGTGGAAGACGCAGCCCAGCACCTGCAGCTCTCAGCGTCTGGCGACAGGGGAAAACCAGCCTTCGGATGGAGAGCCGCGGATGACCAATGGCCGGGCTGAACCACTGATTCACGGCATCCAAACCCCATGCCCGCCCAGGGCTTCCCGTTTCCTGATGTGTGAGGTAATACATTTCCTTTTTTCTTTTGAAGCCAGTTTGAGTCAGAGTTTCTGTTTCTTGTAGCTGAAGGCACCACCTATTTCCTTTCATGGCTAAAATGCATTTACCCACAGTCCTAGAACCATAAAAGCAAGAGTGCTACAGCCTGATAGGGCTTCAGGGATCAACTGCCAACCTTCCCTAACC
Source organism: Balaenoptera borealis (assembly GCF_965194805.1). NCBI lineage: Eukaryota > Metazoa > Chordata > Mammalia > Artiodactyla > Balaenopteridae > Balaenoptera > Balaenoptera borealis. The sequence goes on along the minus strand of NC_138873.1, from coordinate 2,003,088 downwards.
TTCCCGGTGGAGGGAACCATAAAAAAAAAAAAAAGAAGTGTACTGTGAGAAATCAGCTCTTCAGTTAGAGAACATGTTTCATTCATGCTTTACAATTCTCCAACTTTCGTATTTTTCCCATAATTTCAGCCATATTTTCTTACCACTTGCAACATCATTGCCTTTTACTTTTCCTTAAATTGATTCACTTTTTAACTTAAAAACATAGTATAGCTTGTTCCTTAAGCAAAACTAACTGCCAGGTCATGGGTCTGCAGTATTTTCTTTTCCTAATACACACTGAAACAAATAACCATTAAGATGAAAGCATTCAGTATAAAGAAGGTGTGGTACATATATACAATGGAATACTACTCAGCCATAAAAAAGAATGAAATCATGCCATTTGCAGCAACATGGATGGACCCAGAGATTATCATACTAAGTGAAGTAAGTCAGACAGAGAAAGACAAATACCGTATGATATCACTTATATGTGGAATCTAAAATACGACACAAATGAACATATCAACAAAACAGACTCAGAGACATAGAGAACAGACTTGTGGTTGCCTAGGCGAGGGTAGGGGTCAGGGGGATGGGTGAGGGATGGTTTGGGAGTTCAGGGTCAGCAGATGCAAACTATTATCCATAGGATGGATAAACAACAAGGACCTACTGTAGAGCACAGGGAACTATATTCAGTATCCTGGGATAAACCATAATGGAAAAGAGTATGAAAAAGAATGTATATATGTATGACTGAGTCACTTGCTGCTCAGGCAGAAATTAACACAGCATTGTAAATCAACTATACTTTAATAAAAGAAATTTTAGAAAAAGATAAAAGCATTCATACATGGACTACCTAAAGTTATTTTCTAAATTACCAGTCATATATTCCACACTTGGGAAACACGTATCTTGGAAAATATTAATAAATAATATTTGATAAGTTTAATTAATTTTGTCTTTACTCATTATAACGAGTATCCAGAAGAACATAGATGGTTTTAGTAGCAGGTGGCTTTTGAAATGTGAGGTTTTAAAAGCAGAGCCCACGATCCTCCTTCAGGATTACACGCTAAAAATCACAAAAAAATCAGAGCACACAAACTCATGCTGAAACATAAAGAGCTGGAATCCCACTAAGATTCTTTCTGTAGCTGCTAGAGCCCACGGCGTGTTCGCGGTGTGTCTGTGCTCAGGGGACCCCCGTGTCGTGGTGAGGGCCTGAGCCCGGCTGCTGTGAGACCAGGATGGGCCATGCTGGGCACATGGAGGCTGACCCTGAGCTCCGGCCCTCACACTGCACGGGGTCCCGTTGTGGGCACCTTGGAGACAACGTGCAGGAGGCTGTGACCCTGTGAGAACCCACCCCCTGCCAGAAGGAGCTCAGGCTCAGGGGGAAGGAGGGGGCGTGTGTGTGTGTGTGTGTGTAAGTGTGAGGGTGTGCGTGCATGCGCGTGGCAGCGCCGGAGCCCAGGGCGGGTGGTGTCACCGAGAGGGCAGAGGCGCAGGGCTGGGCGCTGCCCTCTGGCAGGACAGCGGCCTCTTCTCTGCCTCTGACGGGCCAGGCCTCTCTGGCTGTGACACGGCTGGTAGCTGCCCATCCCTCCCCGGCCTCCGCCCCGGGCGCCTATGTTGGGTTCCTTCCTCCCAGGCGTCCAGGGTGAAGGGAGAGCGTGTGGAAGTCCCTCCCAGCCCCTCACCCAGCGGGCAGCTCCCAGGGCACTGGGCTCCTTCGGGCTGTTCTCTGGGTTCTGCGGGGAGGCTCTCCGGGTCTCTGGGGAGTGTCTGGAGGTGGCCCACCTCAGTCCTCAGGACACGGCCGGGCACCGGGCCAAGGCCTGGAGCTGCTGCGGTCCCCTCCGGCAGCCTGTCGTTGAGGTAACTGGGCGGCCTCCTCTCTGCCCGCCTCCCTGGGGGCACAGGACCACTGCCATCAGAACTCCTGGTGTGGCCCCGACGTGGCCGCGCCGACAGCTTCAGACACTCTCCGAGCTCCTGAGGGCGACCTCGGGAAGCTTCCAGAAGCTTCCTGAAGAGCAAGAAAGTTCCTTCTCACAGTTCATCTTGTGGATCAGATGTCACCTCCTTGGACGGGCCTTTTCTCCACCATCACATCTGTCCCCTCCAGGCCTCCTTCCTGATTTCTAGGACAAGCTATACTCTCCCCCTTCTCCCCCAATCTGGCCGTGTCCCCCAACCCCTCACGCGAAGATCAGCCTACACCTCTTCCGGGGCTCCCACGGCAGCTCCCTCCTCACCGTGTGGACCCAAGTGTCCTGGGTCTGCCATAAACACTCAAGACATGAAGAGAGGAATGGTAAATAAAAATGAATCTCAAGGTGTTAAACAGTCTCGGGGTGGTTTCTTCCCTTCACTGCTCCCTGGTTCACTCGAATTTGTTTGAGCAAAACTTTGTTTTATTTTATTGCATGACGTTTACAGAGAATGCACATTATAAGATTAAAGTTAAAACATAAATAAAGAACTCAGAGGGAAGGGAAAGAAAAAAATAAACCAGTAAAATAAGACCAGGGAGAAGAATAACAAACAAAAGAAATCTAAGTAAGCTTCTTCCCCGTTTCTGAAGTTAGGCTGAAAATTTAATCAAGAGCTTCCTAGTTGCCAGAGCAAAAAAGAACACAAAGTTGGTCAGGAAAATACTGATTAGTGTTAAGATTTTTGCTCAATTTTGCTCTAAATACACCTTTAGAAAACGATCCAGAGCGTGGAGGTGTGGATCATGGTTTTCTCCACCTGGTGGGCTTTAGGGTGACTTTTCCCACTTTGCAGAATATTATACCTTCTACAGTGAATGCTCTACAGCGAGCATGTCTGGGAGGCACTACTGTTTTCTCATCAGTTATCTGTTGCCATAGTGACAAGCACAGAAGAAACCACACGACCTCGGGGACAGCCGGTGCCACGTTCTTCGCTCACCCGTCCGGGCGCCGCCATGTGGGCGGTTCTGGGGTGAAGGCTCAGGGACACGCATGTTTGGGGGTCTGCTGGGTGGCCTTGCTGTGCTCTGCGGAGTCCGGCACCGTCTGAAACGAGTGGCCGGCGTGGCTCAGCTCAGCCGGGTTCTCAGATAATCATC